>NC_086382.1:24557473-25210321 GCF_036588685.1 Mytilus trossulus
GAAAAATATTTAAGTGGGGAATAGCCTGGGTCAAGACCTTTAAAATTAGTTAGGTCCGGTTCGGAACTTTGCCGTAGGGATATTCCGAAATGTACCGAGTGTGTGATTAATGATGAAAATTTGCCATAAGGGCAACTTTGAACCTCTGTGGTGGCTAGACGGGCCCGGATCCCAGAAAAATATTACAGTGGGGAATAGCCTGGGTCAATACCTTTGAAATGAGCTAGGTCCAGTTCGGAACTTTGCCGTAGGTATATGCCGAAAGGTACCGAATGTGTGTCTGATATGGAAAATACGTAAATGGGCGACTTTGAACCTCTGTGGTGGCTAGACGGGCCCGGATCCCAGAAAAATATTTAAGTGGGGAATAGCCTGGGTCAAGACCTTTAAAATTAGTTAGGTCCGGTTCGGAACTTTGCCGTAGGGATATTCCGAAATGTACCGAGTGTGTGATTAATGATGAAAATTGGCCATAAGGGCAACTTTGAACCTCTGTGGTGGCTAGACGGGCCCGGATCCCAGAAAAATATTACAGTGGGGAATAGCCTGGGTCAATACCTTTGAAATGAGCTAGGTCCAGTTCGGAACTTTGCCGTAGGTATATGCCGAAAAGTACCGAATGTGTGTCTGATATGGAAAATACGTAAATGGGCGACTTTGAACCTCTGTGGTGGCTAGACGGGCCCGGATCCCAGAAAGATATTTAAGTGGAGAATAGCCTGGGTCAAGACCTTTGAAATGAGCTAGGTCCAGTTCGGATCTTTGCTGTAGGTATATGCCGAAAAGTATCGAATGTGTGTTTGGTATGGAAACTACGTAAATGGACGACTTGAACCTCTGTGGTGACTAGACGGGCCCGGATCCCAGAAAAATATTTAAGTGGGGAATAGCCTGGGTCAAGACCTTTAAAATTAGTTAGGTCCGGTTCGGAACTTTGCCGTAGGGATATTCCGAAATGTACCGAGTGTGTGATTAATGATGAAAATTTGCCATAAGGGCAACTTTGAACCTCTGTGGTGGCTAGACGGGCCCGGATCCCAGAAAAATATTACAGTGGGGAATAGCCTGGGTCAATACCTTTGAAATGAGCTAGGTCCAGTTCGGAACTTTGCCGTAGGTATATGCCGAAAGGTACCGAATGTGTGTCTGATATGGAAAATACGTAAATGGGCGACTTTGAACCTCTGTGGTGGCTAGACGGGCCCGGATCCCAGAAAAATATTTAAGTGGGGAATAGCCTGGGTCAAGACCTTTAAAATTAGTTAGGTCCGGTTCGGAACTTTGCCGTAGGGATATTCCGAAATGTACCGAGTGTGTGATTAATGATGAAAATTGGCCATAAGGGCAACTTTGAACCTCTGTGGTGGCTAGACGGGCCCGGATCCCAGAAAAATATTACAGTGGGGAATAGCCTGGGTCAATACCTTTGAAATGAGCTAGGTCCAGTTCGGAACTTTGCCGTAGGTATATGCCGAAAAGTACCGAATGTGTGTCTGATATGGAAAATACGTAAATGGGCGACTTTGAACCTCTGTGGTGGCTAGACGGGCCCGGATCCCAGAAAGATATTTAAGTGGAGAATAGCCTGGGTCAAGACCTTTGAAATGAGCTAGGTCCAGTTCGGATCTTTGCTGTAGGTATATGCCGAAAAGTATCGAATGTGTGTTTGGTATGGAAACTACGTAAATGGACGACTTGAACCTCTGTGGTGACTAGACGGGCCCGGATCCCAGAAAAATATTTAAGTGGGGAATAGCCTGGGTCAAGACCTTTAAAATTAGTTAGGTCCGGTTCGGAACTTTGCCGTAGGGATATTCCGAAATGTACCGAGTGTGTGATTAATGATGAAAATTTGCCATAAGGGCAACTTTGAACCTCTGTGGTGGCTAGACGGGCCCGGATCCCAGAAAAATATTACAGTGGGGAATAGCCTGGGTCAATACCTTTGAAATGAGCTAGGTCCAGTTCGGAACTTTGCCGTAGGTATATGCCGAAAGGTACCGAATGTGTGTCTGATATGGAAAATACGTAAATGGGCGACTTTGAACCTCTGTGGTGGCTAGACGGGCCCGGATCCCAGAAAAATATTTAAGTGGGGAATAGCCTGGGTCAAGACCTTTAAAATTAGTTAGGTCCGGTTCGGAACTTTGCCGTAGGGATATTCCGAAATGTACCGAGTGTGTGATTAATGATGAAAATTGGCCATAAGGGCAACTTTGAACCTCTGTGGTGGCTAGACGGGCCCGGATCCCAGAAAAATATTACAGTGGGGAATAGCCTGGGTCAATACCTTTGAAATGAGCTAGGTCCAGTTCGGAACTTTGCCGTAGGTATATGCCGAAAAGTACCGAATGTGTGTCTGATATGGAAAATACGTAAATGGGCGACTTTGAACCTCTGTGGTGGCTAGACGGGCCCGGATCCCAGAAAGATATTTAAGTGGAGAATAGCCTGGGTCAAGACCTTTGAAATGAGCTAGGTCCAGTTCGGATCTTTGCTGTAGGTATATGCCGAAAAGTATCGAATGTGTGTTTGGTATGGAAACTACGTAAATGGACGACTTGAACCTCTGTGGTGACTAGACGGGCCCGGATCCCAGAAAAATATTTAAGTGGGGAATAGCCTGGGTCAAGACCTTTAAAATTAGTTAGGTCCGGTTCGGAACTTTGCCGTAGGGATATTCCGAAATGTACCGAGTGTGTGATTAATGATGAAAATTTGCCATAAGGGCAACTTTGAACCTCTGTGGTGGCTAGACGGGCCCGGATCCCAGAAAAATATTACAGTGGGGAATAGCCTGGGTCAATACCTTTGAAATGAGCTAGGTCCAGTTCGGAACTTTGCCGTAGGTATATGCCGAAAGGTACCGAATGTGTGTCTGATATGGAAAATACGTAAATGGGCGACTTTGAACCTCTGTGGTGGCTAGACGGGCCCGGATCCCAGAAAAATATTTAAGTGGGGAATAGCCTGGGTCAAGACCTTTAAAATTAGTTAGGTCCGGTTCGGAACTTTGCCGTAGGGATATTCCGAAATGTACCGAGTGTGTGATTAATGATGAAAATTGGCCATAAGGGCAACTTTGAACCTCTGTGGTGGCTAGACGGGCCCGGATCCCAGAAAAATATTACAGTGGGGAATAGCCTGGGTCAATACCTTTGAAATGAGCTAGGTCCAGTTCGGAACTTTGCCGTAGGTATATGCCGAAAAGTACCGAATGTGTGTCTGATATGGAAAATACGTAAATGGGCGACTTTGAACCTCTGTGGTGGCTAGACGGGCCCGGATCCCAGAAAGATATTTAAGTGGAGAATAGCCTGGGTCAAGACCTTTGAAATGAGCTAGGTCCAGTTCGGATCTTTGCTGTAGGTATATGCCGAAAAGTATCGAATGTGTGTTTGGTATGGAAACTACGTAAATGGACGACTTGAACCTCTGTGGTGACTAGACGGGCCCGGATCCCAGAAAAATATTTAAGTGGGGAATAGCCTGGGTCAAGACCTTTAAAATTAGTTAGGTCCGGTTCGGAACTTTGCCGTAGGGATATTCCGAAATGTACCGAGTGTGTGATTAATGATGAAAATTTGCCATAAGGGCAACTTTGAACCTCTGTGGTGGCTAGACGGGCCCGGATCCCAGAAAAATATTACAGTGGGGAATAGCCTGGGTCAATACCTTTGAAATGAGCTAGGTCCAGTTCGGAACTTTGCCGTAGGTATATGCCGAAAGGTACCGAATGTGTGTCTGATATGGAAAATACGTAAATGGGCGACTTTGAACCTCTGTGGTGGCTAGACGGGCCCGGATCCCAGAAAAATATTTAAGTGGGGAATAGCCTGGGTCAAGACCTTTAAAATTAGTTAGGTCCGGTTCGGAACTTTGCCGTAGGGATATTCCGAAATGTACCGAGTGTGTGATTAATGATGAAAATTGGCCATAAGGGCAACTTTGAACCTCTGTGGTGGCTAGACGGGCCCGGATCCCAGAAAAATATTACAGTGGGGAATAGCCTGGGTCAATACCTTTGAAATGAGCTAGGTCCAGTTCGGAACTTTGCCGTAGGTATATGCCGAAAAGTACCGAATGTGTGTCTGATATGGAAAATACGTAAATGGGCGACTTTGAACCTCTGTGGTGGCTAGACGGGCCCGGATCCCAGAAAGATATTTAAGTGGAGAATAGCCTGGGTCAAGACCTTTGAAATGAGCTAGGTCCAGTTCGGATCTTTGCTGTAGGTATATGCCGAAAAGTATCGAATGTGTGTTTGGTATGGAAACTACGTAAATGGACGACTTGAACCTCTGTGGTGACTAGACGGGCCCGGATCCCAGAAAAATATTTAAGTGGGGAATAGCCTGGGTCAAGACCTTTAAAATTAGTTAGGTCCGGTTCGGAACTTTGCCGTAGGGATATTCCGAAATGTACCGAGTGTGTGATTAATGATGAAAATTTGCCATAAGGGCAACTTTGAACCTCTGTGGTGGCTAGACGGGCCCGGATCCCAGAAAAATATTACAGTGGGGAATAGCCTGGGTCAATACCTTTGAAATGAGCTAGGTCCAGTTCGGAACTTTGCCGTAGGTATATGCCGAAAGGTACCGAATGTGTGTCTGATATGGAAAATACGTAAATGGGCGACTTTGAACCTCTGTGGTGGCTAGACGGGCCCGGATCCCAGAAAAATATTTAAGTGGGGAATAGCCTGGGTCAAGACCTTTAAAATTAGTTAGGTCCGGTTCGGAACTTTGCCGTAGGGATATTCCGAAATGTACCGAGTGTGTGATTAATGATGAAAATTGGCCATAAGGGCAACTTTGAACCTCTGTGGTGGCTAGACGGGCCCGGATCCCAGAAAAATATTACAGTGGGGAATAGCCTGGGTCAATACCTTTGAAATGAGCTAGGTCCAGTTCGGAACTTTGCCGTAGGTATATGCCGAAAAGTACCGAATGTGTGTCTGATATGGAAAATACGTAAATGGGCGACTTTGAACCTCTGTGGTGGCTAGACGGGCCCGGATCCCAGAAAGATATTTAAGTGGAGAATAGCCTGGGTCAAGACCTTTGAAATGAGCTAGGTCCAGTTCGGATCTTTGCTGTAGGTATATGCCGAAAAGTATCGAATGTGTGTTTGGTATGGAAACTACGTAAATGGACGACTTGAACCTCTGTGGTGACTAGACGGGCCCGGATCCCAGAAAAATATTTAAGTGGGGAATAGCCTGGGTCAAGACCTTTAAAATTAGTTAGGTCCGGTTCGGAACTTTGCCGTAGGGATATTCCGAAATGTACCGAGTGTGTGATTAATGATGAAAATTGGCCATAAGGGCAACTTTGAACCTCTGTGGTGGCTAGACGGGCCCGGATCCCAGAAAAATATTACAGTGGGGAATAGCCTGGGTCAATACCTTTGAAATGAGCTAGGTCCAGTTCGGAACTTTGCCGTAGGTATATGCCGAAAAGTACCGAATGTGTGTCTGATATGGAAAATACGTAAATGGGCGACTTTGAACCTCTGTGGTGGCTAGACGGGCCCGGATCCCAGAAAGATATTTAAGTGGAGAATAGCCTGGGTCAAGACCTTTGAAATGAGCTAGGTCCAGTTCGGATCTTTGCTGTAGGTATATGCCGAAAAGTATCGAATGTGTGTTTGGTATGGAAACTACGTAAATGGACGACTTGAACCTCTGTGGTGACTAGACGGGCCCGGATCCCAGAAAAATATTTAAGTGGGGAATAGCCTGGGTCAAGACCTTTAAAATTAGTTAGGTCCGGTTCGGAACTTTGCCGTAGGGATATTCCGAAATGTACCGAGTGTGTGATTAATGATGAAAATTTGCCATAAGGGCAACTTTGAACCTCTGTGGTGGCTAGACGGGCCCGGATCCCAGAAAAATATTACAGTGGGGAATAGCCTGGGTCAATACCTTTGAAATGAGCTAGGTCCAGTTCGGAACTTTGCCGTAGGTATATGCCGAAAGGTACCGAATGTGTGTCTGATATGGAAAATACGTAAATGGGCGACTTTGAACCTCTGTGGTGGCTAGACGGGCCCGGATCCCAGAAAAATATTTAAGTGGGGAATAGCCTGGGTCAAGACCTTTAAAATTAGTTAGGTCCGGTTCGGAACTTTGCCGTAGGGATATTCCGAAATGTACCGAGTGTGTGATTAATGATGAAAATTGGCCATAAGGGCAACTTTGAACCTCTGTGGTGGCTAGACGGGCCCGGATCCCAGAAAAATATTACAGTGGGGAATAGCCTGGGTCAATACCTTTGAAATGAGCTAGGTCCAGTTCGGAACTTTGCCGTAGGTATATGCCGAAAAGTACCGAATGTGTGTCTGATATGGAAAATACGTAAATGGGCGACTTTGAACCTCTGTGGTGGCTAGACGGGCCCGGATCCCAGAAAGATATTTAAGTGGAGAATAGCCTGGGTCAAGACCTTTGAAATGAGCTAGGTCCAGTTCGGATCTTTGCTGTAGGTATATGCCGAAAAGTATCGAATGTGTGTTTGGTATGGAAACTACGTAAATGGACGACTTGAACCTCTGTGGTGACTAGACGGGCCCGGATCCCAGAAAAATATTTAAGTGGGGAATAGCCTGGGTCAAGACCTTTAAAATTAGTTAGGTCCGGTTCGGAACTTTGCCGTAGGGATATTCCGAAATGTACCGAGTGTGTGATTAATGATGAAAATTGGCCATAAGGGCAACTTTGAACCTCTGTGGTGGCTAGACGGGCCCGGATCCCAGAAAAATATTACAGTGGGGAATAGCCTGGGTCAATACCTTTGAAATGAGCTAGGTCCAGTTCGGAACTTTGCCGTAGGTATATGCCGAAAAGTACCGAATGTGTGTCTGATATGGAAAATACGTAAATGGGCGACTTTGAACCTCTGTGGTGGCTAGACGGGCCCGGATCCCAGAAAGATATTTAAGTGGAGAATAGCCTGGGTCAAGACCTTTGAAATGAGCTAGGTCCAGTTCGGATCTTTGCTGTAGGTATATGCCGAAAAGTATCGAATGTGTGTTTGGTATGGAAACTACGTAAATGGACGACTTGAACCTCTGTGGTGACTAGACGGGCCCGGATCCCAGAAAAATATTTAAGTGGGGAATAGCCTGGGTCAAGACCTTTAAAATTAGTTAGGTCCGGTTCGGAACTTTGCCGTAGGGATATTCCGAAATGTACCGAGTGTGTGATTAATGATGAAAATTTGCCATAAGGGCAACTTTGAACCTCTGTGGTGGCTAGACGGGCCCGGATCCCAGAAAAATATTACAGTGGGGAATAGCCTGGGTCAATACCTTTGAAATGAGCTAGGTCCAGTTCGGAACTTTGCCGTAGGTATATGCCGAAAGGTACCGAATGTGTGTCTGATATGGAAAATACGTAAATGGGCGACTTTGAACCTCTGTGGTGGCTAGACGGGCCCGGATCCCAGAAAAATATTTAAGTGGGGAATAGCCTGGGTCAATACCTTTGAAATGAGCTAGGTCCAGTTCGGAACTTTGCCGTAGGTATATGCCGAAAAGTACCGAATGTGTGTCTGATATGGAAAATACGTAAATGGGCGACTTTGAACCTCTGTGGTGGCTAGACGGGCCCGGATCCCAGAAAGATATTTAAGTGGAGAATAGCCTGGGTCAAGACCTTTGAAATGAGCTAGGTCCAGTTCGGATCTTTGCTGTAGGTATATGCCGAAAAGTATCGAATGTGTGTTTGGTATGGAAACTACGTAAATGGACGACTTGAACCTCTGTGGTGACTAGACGGGCCCGGATCCCAGAAAAATATTTAAGTGGGGAATAGCCTGGGTCAAGACCTTTAAAATTAGTTAGGTCCGGTTCGGAACTTTGCCGTAGGGATATTCCGAAATGTACCGAGTGTGTGATTAATGATGAAAATTGGCCATAAGGGCAACTTTGAACCTCTGTGGTGGCTAGACGGGCCCGGATCCCAGAAAAATATTACAGTGGGGAATAGCCTGGGTCAATACCTTTGAAATGAGCTAGGTCCAGTTCGGAACTTTGCCGTAGGTATATGCCGAAAAGTACCGAATGTGTGTCTGATATGGAAAATACGTAAATGGGCGACTTTGAACCTCTGTGGTGGCTAGACGGGCCCGGATCCCAGAAAGATATTTAAGTGGAGAATAGCCTGGGTCAAGACCTTTGAAATGAGCTAGGTCCAGTTCGGATCTTTGCTGTAGGTATATGCCGAAAAGTATCGAATGTGTGTTTGGTATGGAAACTACGTAAATGGACGACTTGAACCTCTGTGGTGACTAGACGGGCCCGGATCCCAGAAAAATATTTAAGTGGGGAATAGCCTGGGTCAAGACCTTTAAAATTAGTTAGGTCCGGTTCGGAACTTTGCCGTAGGGATATTCCGAAATGTACCGAGTGTGTGATTAATGATGAAAATTTGCCATAAGGGCAACTTTGAACCTCTGTGGTGGCTAGACGGGCCCGGATCCCAGAAAAATATTACAGTGGGGAATAGCCTGGGTCAATACCTTTGAAATGAGCTAGGTCCAGTTCGGAACTTTGCCGTAGGTATATGCCGAAAGGTACCGAATGTGTGTCTGATATGGAAAATACGTAAATGGGCGACTTTGAACCTCTGTGGTGGCTAGACGGGCCCGGATCCCAGAAAAATATTTAAGTGGGGAATAGCCTGGGTCAAGACCTTTAAAATTAGTTAGGTCCGGTTCGGAACTTTGCCGTAGGGATATTCCGAAATGTACCGAGTGTGTGATTAATGATGAAAATTGGCCATAAGGGCAACTTTGAACCTCTGTGGTGGCTAGACGGGCCCGGATCCCAGAAAAATATTACAGTGGGGAATAGCCTGGGTCAATACCTTTGAAATGAGCTAGGTCCAGTTCGGAACTTTGCCGTAGGTATATGCCGAAAAGTACCGAATGTGTGTCTGATATGGAAAATACGTAAATGGGCGACTTTGAACCTCTGTGGTGGCTAGACGGGCCCGGATCCCAGAAAGATATTTAAGTGGAGAATAGCCTGGGTCAAGACCTTTGAAATGAGCTAGGTCCAGTTCGGATCTTTGCTGTAGGTATATGCCGAAAAGTATCGAATGTGTGTTTGGTATGGAAACTACGTAAATGGACGACTTGAACCTCTGTGGTGACTAGACGGGCCCGGATCCCAGAAAAATATTTAAGTGGGGAATAGCCTGGGTCAAGACCTTTAAAATTAGTTAGGTCCGGTTCGGAACTTTGCCGTAGGGATATTCCGAAATGTACCGAGTGTGTGATTAATGATGAAAATTGGCCATAAGGGCAACTTTGAACCTCTGTGGTGGCTAGACGGGCCCGGATCCCAGAAAAATATTACAGTGGGGAATAGCCTGGGTCAATACCTTTGAAATGAGCTAGGTCCAGTTCGGAACTTTGCCGTAGGTATATGCCGAAAAGTACCGAATGTGTGTCTGATATGGAAAATACGTAAATGGGCGACTTTGAACCTCTGTGGTGGCTAGACGGGCCCGGATCCCAGAAAGATATTTAAGTGGAGAATAGCCTGGGTCAAGACCTTTGAAATGAGCTAGGTCCAGTTCGGATCTTTGCTGTAGGTATATGCCGAAAAGTATCGAATGTGTGTTTGGTATGGAAACTACGTAAATGGACGACTTGAACCTCTGTGGTGACTAGACGGGCCCGGATCCCAGAAAAATATTTAAGTGGGGAATAGCCTGGGTCAAGACCTTTAAAATTAGTTAGGTCCGGTTCGGAACTTTGCCGTAGGGATATTCCGAAATGTACCGAGTGTGTGATTAATGATGAAAATTTGCCATAAGGGCAACTTTGAACCTCTGTGGTGGCTAGACGGGCCCGGATCCCAGAAAAATATTACAGTGGGGAATAGCCTGGGTCAATACCTTTGAAATGAGCTAGGTCCAGTTCGGAACTTTGCCGTAGGTATATGCCGAAAGGTACCGAATGTGTGTCTGATATGGAAAATACGTAAATGGGCGACTTTGAACCTCTGTGGTGGCTAGACGGGCCCGGATCCCAGAAAAATATTTAAGTGGGGAATAGCCTGGGTCAAGACCTTTAAAATTAGTTAGGTCCGGTTCGGAACTTTGCCGTAGGGATATTCCGAAATGTACCGAGTGTGTGATTAATGATGAAAATTGGCCATAAGGGCAACTTTGAACCTCTGTGGTGGCTAGACGGGCCCGGATCCCAGAAAAATATTACAGTGGGGAATAGCCTGGGTCAATACCTTTGAAATGAGCTAGGTCCAGTTCGGAACTTTGCCGTAGGTATATGCCGAAAAGTACCGAATGTGTGTCTGATATGGAAAATACGTAAATGGGCGACTTTGAACCTCTGTGGTGGCTAGACGGGCCCGGATCCCAGAAAGATATTTAAGTGGAGAATAGCCTGGGTCAAGACCTTTGAAATGAGCTAGGTCCAGTTCGGATCTTTGCTGTAGGTATATGCCGAAAAGTATCGAATGTGTGTTTGGTATGGAAACTACGTAAATGGACGACTTGAACCTCTGTGGTGACTAGACGGGCCCGGATCCCAGAAAAATATTTAAGTGGGGAATAGCCTGGGTCAAGACCTTTAAAATTAGTTAGGTCCGGTTCGGAACTTTGCCGTAGGGATATTCCGAAAAGTATCGAATGTGTGTCTGATATGGAAAATACGTAAATGGGCGACTTTGAACCTCTGTGGTGGCTAGACGGGCCCGGATCCCAGAAAGATATTTAAGTGGAGAATAGCCTGGGTCAAGACCTTTGAAATGAGCTAGGTCCAGTTCGGATCTTTGCTGTAGGTATATGCCGAAAAGTATCGAATGTGTGTTTGGTATGGAAACTACGTAAATGGACGACTTGAACCTCTGTGGTGACTAGACGGGCCCGGATCCCAGAAAAATATTTAAGTGGGGAATAGCCTGGGTCAAGACCTTTAAAATTAGTTAGGTCCGGTTCGGAACTTTGCCGTAGGGATATTCCGAAATGTACCGAGTGTGTGATTAATGATGAAAATTTGCCATAAGGGCAACTTTGAACCTCTGTGGTGGCTAGACGGGCCCGGATCCCAGAAAAATATTACAGTGGGGAATAGCCTGGGTCAATACCTTTGAAATGAGCTAGGTCCAGTTCGGAACTTTGCCGTAGGTATATGCCGAAAGGTACCGAATGTGTGTCTGATATGGAAAATACGTAAATGGGCGACTTTGAACCTCTGTGGTGGCTAGACGGGCCCGGATCCCAGAAAAATATTTAAGTGGGGAATAGCCTGGGTCAAGACCTTTAAAATTAGTTAGGTCCGGTTCGGAACTTTGCCGTAGGGATATTCCGAAATGTACCGAGTGTGTGATTAATGATGAAAATTGGCCATAAGGGCAACTTTGAACCTCTGTGGTGGCTAGACGGGCCCGGATCCCAGAAAAATATTACAGTGGGGAATAGCCTGGGTCAATACCTTTGAAATGAGCTAGGTCCAGTTCGGAACTTTGCCGTAGGTATATGCCGAAAAGTACCGAATGTGTGTCTGATATGGAAAATACGTAAATGGGCGACTTTGAACCTCTGTGGTGGCTAGACGGGCCCGGATCCCAGAAAGATATTTAAGTGGAGAATAGCCTGGGTCAAGACCTTTGAAATGAGCTAGGTCCAGTTCGGATCTTTGCTGTAGGTATATGCCGAAAAGTATCGAATGTGTGTTTGGTATGGAAACTACGTAAATGGACGACTTGAACCTCTGTGGTGACTAGACGGGCCCGGATCCCAGAAAAATATTTAAGTGGGGAATAGCCTGGGTCAAGACCTTTAAAATTAGTTAGGTCCGGTTCGGAACTTTGCCGTAGGGATATTCCGAAATGTACCGAGTGTGTGATTAATGATGAAAATTTGCCATAAGGGCAACTTTGAACCTCTGTGGTGGCTAGACGGGCCCGGATCCCAGAAAAATATTACAGTGGGGAATAGCCTGGGTCAATACCTTTGAAATGAGCTAGGTCCAGTTCGGAACTTTGCCGTAGGTATATGCCGAAAGGTACCGAATGTGTGTCTGATATGGAAAATACGTAAATGGGCGACTTTGAACCTCTGTGGTGGCTAGACGGGCCCGGATCCCAGAAAAATATTTAAGTGGGGAATAGCCTGGGTCAAGACCTTTAAAATTAGTTAGGTCCGGTTCGGAACTTTGCCGTAGGGATATTCCGAAATGTACCGAGTGTGTGATTAATGATGAAAATTGGCCATAAGGGCAACTTTGAACCTCTGTGGTGGCTAGACGGGCCCGGATCCCAGAAAAATATTACAGTGGGGAATAGCCTGGGTCAATACCTTTGAAATGAGCTAGGTCCAGTTCGGAACTTTGCCGTAGGTATATGCCGAAAAGTACCGAATGTGTGTCTGATATGGAAAATACGTAAATGGGCGACTTTGAACCTCTGTGGTGGCTAGACGGGCCCGGATCCCAGAAAGATATTTAAGTGGAGAATAGCCTGGGTCAAGACCTTTGAAATGAGCTAGGTCCAGTTCGGATCTTTGCTGTAGGTATATGCCGAAAAGTATCGAATGTGTGTTTGGTATGGAAACTACGTAAATGGACGACTTGAACCTCTGTGGTGACTAGACGGGCCCGGATCCCAGAAAAATATTTAAGTGGGGAATAGCCTGGGTCAAGACCTTTAAAATTAGTTAGGTCCGGTTCGGAACTTTGCCGTAGGGATATTCCGAAATGTACCGAGTGTGTGATTAATGATGAAAATTGGCCATAAGGGCAACTTTGAACCTCTGTGGTGGCTAGACGGGCCCGGATCCCAGAAAAATATTACAGTGGGGAATAGCCTGGGTCAATACCTTTGAAATGAGCTAGGTCCAGTTCGGAACTTTGCCGTAGGTATATGCCGAAAAGTACCGAATGTGTGTCTGATATGGAAAATACGTAAATGGGCGACTTTGAACCTCTGTGGTGGCTAGACGGGCCCGGATCCCAGAAAGATATTTAAGTGGAGAATAGCCTGGGTCAAGACCTTTGAAATGAGCTAGGTCCAGTTCGGATCTTTGCTGTAGGTATATGCCGAAAAGTATCGAATGTGTGTTTGGTATGGAAACTACGTAAATGGACGACTTGAACCTCTGTGGTGACTAGACGGGCCCGGATCCCAGAAAAATATTTAAGTGGGGAATAGCCTGGGTCAAGACCTTTAAAATTAGTTAGGTCCGGTTCGGAACTTTGCCGTAGGGATATTCCGAAATGTACCGAGTGTGTGATTAATGATGAAAATTTGCCATAAGGGCAACTTTGAACCTCTGTGGTGGCTAGACGGGCCCGGATCCCAGAAAAATATTACAGTGGGGAATAGCCTGGGTCAATACCTTTGAAATGAGCTAGGTCCAGTTCGGAACTTTGCCGTAGGTATATGCCGAAAGGTACCGAATGTGTGTCTGATATGGAAAATACGTAAATGGGCGACTTTGAACCTCTGTGGTGGCTAGACGGGCCCGGATCCCAGAAAAATATTTAAGTGGGGAATAGCCTGGGTCAAGACCTTTAAAATTAGTTAGGTCCGGTTCGGAACTTTGCCGTAGGGATATTCCGAAATGTACCGAGTGTGTGATTAATGATGAAAATTGGCCATAAGGGCAACTTTGAACCTCTGTGGTGGCTAGACGGGCCCGGATCCCAGAAAAATATTACAGTGGGGAATAGCCTGGGTCAATACCTTTGAAATGAGCTAGGTCCAGTTCGGAACTTTGCCGTAGGTATATGCCGAAAAGTACCGAATGTGTGTCTGATATGGAAAATACGTAAATGGGCGACTTTGAACCTCTGTGGTGGCTAGACGGGCCCGGATCCCAGAAAGATATTTAAGTGGAGAATAGCCTGGGTCAAGACCTTTGAAATGAGCTAGGTCCAGTTCGGATCTTTGCTGTAGGTATATGCCGAAAAGTATCGAATGTGTGTTTGGTATGGAAACTACGTAAATGGACGACTTGAACCTCTGTGGTGACTAGACGGGCCCGGATCCCAGAAAAATATTTAAGTGGGGAATAGCCTGGGTCAAGACCTTTAAAATTAGTTAGGTCCGGTTCGGAACTTTGCCGTAGGGATATTCCGAAATGTACCGAGTGTGTGATTAATGATGAAAATTGGCCATAAGGGCAACTTTGAACCTCTGTGGTGGCTAGACGGGCCCGGATCCCAGAAAAATATTACAGTGGGGAATAGCCTGGGTCAATACCTTTGAAATGAGCTAGGTCCAGTTCGGAACTTTGCCGTAGGTATATGCCGAAAAGTACCGAATGTGTGTCTCATATGGAAAATACGTAAATGGGCGACTTTGAACCTCTGTGGTGGCTAGACGGGCCCGGATCCCAGAAAGATATTTAAGTGGAGAATAGCCTGGGTCAAGACCTTTGAAATGAGCTAGGTCCAGTTCGGATCTTTGCTGTAGGTATATGCCGAAAAGTATCGAATGTGTGTTTGGTATGGAAACTACGTAAATGGACGACTTGAACCTCTGTGGTGACTAGACGGGCCCGGATCCCAGAAAAATATTTAAGTGGGGAATAGCCTGGGTCAAGACCTTTAAAATTAGTTAGGTCCGGTTCGGAACTTTGCCGTAGGGATATTCCGAAATGTACCGAGTGTGTGATTAATGATGAAAATTTGCCATAAGGGCAACTTTGAACCTCTGTGGTGGCTAGACGGGCCCGGATCCCAGAAAAATATTACAGTGGGGAATAGCCTGGGTCAATACCTTTGAAATGAGCTAGGTCCAGTTCGGAACTTTGCCGTAGGTATATGCCGAAAGGTACCGAATGTGTGTCTGATATGGAAAATACGTAAATGGGCGACTTTGAACCTCTGTGGTGGCTAGACGGGCCCGGATCCCAGAAAAATATTTAAGTGGGGAATAGCCTGGGTCAAGACCTTTAAAATTAGTTAGGTCCGGTTCGGAACTTTGCCGTAGGGATATTCCGAAATGTACCGAGTGTGTGATTAATGATGAAAATTGGCCATAAGGGCAACTTTGAACCTCTGTGGTGGCTAGACGGGCCCGGATCCCAGAAAAATATTACAGTGGGGAATAGCCTGGGTCAATACCTTTGAAATGAGCTAGGTCCAGTTCGGAACTTTGCCGTAGGTATATGCCGAAAAGTACCGAATGTGTGTCTGATATGGAAAATACGTAAATGGGCGACTTTGAACCTCTGTGGTGGCTAGACGGGCCCGGATCCCAGAAAGATATTTAAGTGGAGAATAGCCTGGGTCAAGACCTTTGAAATGAGCTAGGTCCAGTTCGGATCTTTGCTGTAGGTATATGCCGAAAAGTATCGAATGTGTGTTTGGTATGGAAACTACGTAAATGGACGACTTGAACCTCTGTGGTGACTAGACGGGCCCGGATCCCAGAAAAATATTTAAGTGGGGAATAGCCTGGGTCAAGACCTTTAAAATTAGTTAGGTCCGGTTCGGAACTTTGCCGTAGGGATATTCCGAAATGTACCGAGTGTGTGATTAATGATGAAAATTGGCCATAAGGGCAACTTTGAACCTCTGTGGTGGCTAGACGGGCCCGGATCCCAGAAAAATATTACAGTGGGGAATAGCCTGGGTCAATACCTTTGAAATGAGCTAGGTCCAGTTCGGAACTTTGCCGTAGGTATATGCCGAAAAGTACCGAATGTGTGTCTGATATGGAAAATACGTAAATGGGCGACTTTGAACCTCTGTGGTGGCTAGACGGGCCCGGATCCCAGAAAGATATTTAAGTGGAGAATAGCCTGGGTCAAGACCTTTGAAATGAGCTAGGTCCAGTTCGGATCTTTGCTGTAGGTATATGCCGAAAAGTATCGAATGTGTGTTTGGTATGGAAACTACGTAAATGGACGACTTGAACCTCTGTGGTGACTAGACGGGCCCGGATCCCAGAAAAATATTTAAGTGGGGAATAGCCTGGGTCAAGACCTTTAAAATTAGTTAGGTCCGGTTCGGAACTTTGCCGTAGGGATATTCCGAAATGTACCGAGTGTGTGATTAATGATGAAAATTGGCCATAAGGGCAACTTTGAACCTCTGTGGTGGCTAGACGGGCCCGGATCCCAGAAAAATATTACAGTGGGGAATAGCCTGGGTCAATACCTTTGAAATGAGCTAGGTCCAGTTCGGAACTTTGCCGTAGGTATATGCCGAAAAGTACCGAATGTGTGTCTGATATGGAAAATACGTAAATGGGCGACTTTGAACCTCTGTGGTGGCTAGACGGGCCCGGATCCCAGAAAGATATTTAAGTGGAGAATAGCCTGGGTCAAGACCTTTGAAATGAGCTAGGTCCAGTTCGGATCTTTGCTGTAGGTATATGCCGAAAAGTATCGAATGTGTGTTTGGTATGGAAACTACGTAAATGGACGACTTGAACCTCTGTGGTGACTAGACGGGCCCGGATCCCAGAAAAATATTTAAGTGGGGAATAGCCTGGGTCAAGACCTTTAAAATTAGTTAGGTCCGGTTCGGAACTTTGCCGTAGGGATATTCCGAAATGTACCGAGTGTGTGATTAATGATGAAAATTTGCCATAACGGCAACTTTGAACCTCTGTGGTGGCTAGACGGGCCCGGATCCCAGAAAAATATTACAGTGGGGAATAGCCTGGGTCAATACCTTTGAAATGAGCTAGGTCCAGTTCGGAACTTTGCCGTAGGTATATGCCGAAAGGTACCGAATGTGTGTCTGATATGGAAAATACGTAAATGGGCGACTTTGAACCTCTGTGGTGGCTAGACGGGCCCGGATCCCAGAAAAATATTTAAGTGGGGAATAGCCTGGGTCAAGACCTTTAAAATTAGTTAGGTCCGTTTCGGAACTTTGCCGTAGGGATATTCCGAAATGTACCGAGTGTGTGATTAATGATGAAAATTTGCCATAAGGGCAACTTTGAACCTCTGTGGTGGCTAGACGGGCCCGGATCCCAGAAAAATATTACAGTGGGGAATAGCCTGGGTCAATACCTTTGAAATGAGCTAGGTCCAGTTCGGATCTTTGCTGTAGGTATATGCAGAAAAGTATCGAATGTGTGTTTGGTATGGAAACTACGTAAATGGGCAACTTTGAACCTCTGTGGTGGCCAGACGGGCCCGGATCCCAGAAAAATATTTAAGCGGGGAATAGCTTGGGTTAATACCTTTAAAATGAGCTAGGTCCGGTTCGGAACTTTGCCGTAGGTATATACCGAAGAGTACCGAATTTGTAGTTGATATGAAAAATACGTAAATGGGCAATTTTGAACCTCTGTGGTGGCTAGACGGGCCCGGATCCCAGAAAAATATTTAAGTGGGGAAAATCTTGGGTGAGCTAGGTGCAGTTCGTAACTTTGCCGTAAGGATATACCGAAGAGTACCGAATGTGTAGTTGATATGAAAAATACGTAAATGGAAACTTTGAACCTCTGTGGTGGCCAGACGGGCCCGGATCCCAGAAAAATAGTTTAGGGGGGAATTGCCTGGGACAAGACCTCTGAAATGAGCTAGGTCCAGTTCGGACATTTGCCGTTGGGATGTGCAGAAATGTACCGAGTGTGTGATTAATAATGAAAATTTGCTATAAGAGCAACTATGAACCTCTGTGGTGGCTAGACGGGCCCCGATCCTAGAAAAATATTTAAGTTGGGAATAGGCTGGGCAATACCTTTGAAATGAGTTAGGTCCAGTTCGGAACTTTGTCGTAGGTATACTAGTATGCCGAAAAGTTCCGATTGTGTGGTTAAAATGAAAAGTACGTTAAAACACAACTTTGAATCCTTTCGATGGCCGACGTGCCCGGATCCCAAAAAAATATTTAAGCAAGGAGTAGTTCAGGTCAATACCATTGAAATGAGCTAGGTCTGGTTCGGAACATTGCTGTAGCAATGTGCCGAGAAGTACCGAATGTGTTGTTAAGTTTGCTGAGATGCTACTTTAAACTTCAGGGTTAATATTAAACGTTAAATTCTGACTGCTGTTAATTTACACTAAGTTCTGTAAGTTTATTGCATTTATACAGGATATAAAAACATACCTAAAATGAAAAAAATACGAGTAAAACTGATGTCATACCTAGCTAATAAAACAGAGTCATATTTTCATAGAACCCTTTCAAGAGAATTTACAATTGATTTTTTTCTGTAAAGAATATATAAGTGTATGTTGAGTTAAAGAAATAAACAAAGTGTTTAGAAAAATGACGCATTCAATTGGGTATGACAGCGAGTACTTTTCAGAATACCAAGTCAAAAAGCCACAATCATTTAAAAAAATACAATTGGAAACATTTCGATATTTGCAGAAATATGTACAAGAGGAACTTTTCAAAAACCACCTTGAGTTGGGTAGACAAGTCACATTTTGCATGAAAATAATATAAAGGAAACAAATATTTTCCGGAGTAGTTACTCACCAGAAAATCATTCCCAACGTGTCATAAGGGCTAGTGATGCCCTACAGGTTATAAGTGTACTTCTTAAAACGGGTACCCTCTTGGCAAAGGATTTTGGGTTAAAAGGATAAAGAAGAAAACCAAAGGAAGTGCTGGTAAAGCTTATTGATGTCAACGCATCATGTGTGAACCCGTACAAAAGTGTTTCCTAAAAATGAATTCATACTACAAGCAAAAAAAACCGTGGAATACCTTATACATCTAGATTAAGGAAATACGACTTCAACAAGACATAGCAAAGGAATCTGTTATTAAGGCGAAAGATGGTAGAAAATTACCACAGTGACCATTGAACCATTTTTAGGCAAGTCGAAGTGCTTTGCATACATTTGATTAGTAAAATGTCAGAAGCACACAAGTAAAGAAGGCATCGAAGGTACAGTAAATGCTTCGAGTAGAGTTGGTAAAAACCAACCCCGCAACAGGTGAAAGTTGTTCCATTTTTTGGTCAACTGAAGTTATTTTTACAGAATCAACCAACTAAGACACTTAACTAACGTTCAAAGTTATGAAAGTATAGCATATTGCATACGTGATTGAAGGGGGTGACCGTTAAGACATATTGTAGAATTACACCTTCATATGGATAAATTGTACCCCTAAAGGGTAAATCTTACATTCGCCTTTCAGTAAAACTAGCACAAAAGAACTCCATTATTAACGTGAGCTGTGTTATCAAAAGTAGACATAAAGAGGTGAATCAGAAAAGTACACACAAAGTGCGCCAATATATAAAAAAAAACACGTGAAAATTAGTTGAACCATAAGGGTTTAGTTTCCCCCATGTGTTTGAAACACATTGACCAATTTTAAAGGCTAAATACAAGAACTAGCTTTTCTATCAACGTGTTTGGGTATGATGGTGTTGAAATAAACAACAACGATTGAAAAAATGAAGAACCCGAGAAAAATTTCAAAGAACATCGGAAAGTACAGAACCCACGCAGACATGTAACTAAACAACATAACTGATAGATAAAAAAAGTTTATCACATTTGTTCAGAGCCAAAGTGTCATCTACAATGTTAAAGTATTTTTTGTCGAAAGTGTAAGAAGCACTGTTTGAGAGAAGACATTTTAGACGAAAATTCATAGTACTAGTATTTGGATTAGAGGGCTGGAGTGAAAATCAAGATATCTGAAGAAGATACCTTTATAAGATATACAACTGTAAAAGTAAAATGCGATTTCCTTATGTTAATTATGGTGACGTTTAATGTTATTTATAACATATAGACACATGCCAACCTGACAAGTCAAAAGCTCACACGAATGCTTACCAACAAAATACACCTTCAGGTTTTTTACTACCGCGTCTGGTATGATGTTGGAAAATACAAAGAAACAAAAGTGTACCCAGGGGGTGATATGGTTATATATGTGTGGCTTGTCAGGAAGAGGAGATGAAGGACATTGCAGACTTGTTCATGGATAAAAAGACCTGGTGATGACTGAAGAAGATCCCCAATGTTTTAAAGCGAGTTCACGTTGTCACATGTACGATGATGAATTAGGGGAAGGCAAAGTGCGTGATCGCGACCACTTGATCGTAAGTATCGTGATGCAGCACAGATAATTAATGTAATTTAAACTTACTTACCTATGTTTCCATTATATTTCACAACTTAACAATGTATGACGCCCACTTGTTCGTAAAGGCATTGGGGGTATACTGTTTTTGAAGTGAACTGCATTCCAAATACCGACGAAGAGAACATTAGTCTTTCTAAGAAAGTTGATGGGTAAGACATTCTATTCATTGATTAGTGTATGTTAATGTTATTTTATATATTTAGCCATTTAAAGCTGAACCAATGTAAGGTATTGAAGTCTTGTTTTAGGAGCATTATGAATGAATGATAAACAAAGTGTGTACCCTTACGATTTCATGAAGGGTCCTCATAAGAAGAAGAAAATACAACTACCATCTGCTGACCAGTTTTACAACCGACTTAACAATGAACACATTATTGTGGCTGACTATGCTCAAGCAAAACATGTGTAAACTAGATTTAATTGTCAAACATTACAAGACTACCGTGATGTGTACTGGAAAAGAGACGTTGTGCAATTGGATGATATATTTGAAAACTAGTGTCATTTGTTTAAAAGCTTACGGGCCTTGATGTATTTCATTATTACACACACCAGGGATAGCTTACGATTCGGCGTTAAATATAAGCAAAGTTAGATCACAATTGTTACACGACCCAGACATGTTACTTCTGTTTGAATAAGCAACACGATAGGGGGCTGTGCTCAAATAAGCCATTGACATTGGGTGGCCAACAACAAATACATACATGAATGCGACCCTCCACAACCTTCCCAATGACTTTTTTTGGAATACTTAACTAGTAGTACTAACTATGAGTATGTGTTGGCTATGTCAGAACCGTAGCCAACAAGGGTTTTGAATTAGTGGACGACTTTGAAGTCATTGACATGTGGAAAGAGGAGGATGAGGTTGGGTACACAATTGAATGGGATTTGGTTACTCAGTCGACCTTTACGATAAGCTAAACGATTTATAGTTTTCACATGAAAAAAGTTGGTACCGTATTCAAAATCGACAAAGGTGTACAGTATGTTCTTTATGATAAAAATTTGAAACAGAGTTATTCAAATGGGTTGGTATTAGCAAAAAAGTATCATGTGTTAAAATTTAAACAATCATGTAGGCTTGAAATTTGCATTTACCTGAATATTCACCTTATAACCATAACTACCACTCGCACCCTGTCTGAACAAAGTTTGGAAATACCATGGTACACATACTCAAACGGATGAATATAAAATAAGTGACTACCGAAAAACAATCGTACACATGACAAGCCTGTGTATTTGGGAGCATGCATCAAAGATTTTAATGTACGACATTCATTATGAAACCTTCGGGAACAAAGTTCGACTATTGTTTACCGACACTGTTAATTTAGTCTATTAAATTCAAACTGACGACTATCTAAAGACATGGTATCTTAATTTCAAACAAGTTTGACACATTTAACTATTGTACGAACAACCTATCGTTGAATTCCAAATAACGTCAGCAAATAGTGATTGGTGTGTTTGAAGATACATTTGGTAGTCAAATGATTGCTGAGTTTGTAGGGCTTCGTGCAAGATGTTTTTATATCGAATGAAAGATGGTTAAAACACAAGGAAAGCTAAAGGATAAACCAAACAGGTCAATCGACAGAATATTCCGTGTAACCATTACCAGCCGTGTTTTTTTACCTACCAAAGTTGTCATAGAAAAATGAACGTCATTCGCAGTTACATTTAAATCGTTATGACTTAAGAATCTAACACACAAGATGACACACGTTACATTTTAAAAGATGGAATCAGAACACTGGTGCATGGACATTTTCAAATTGAAAACGAATACCTAAGAGACGTATGGTGATAGAAGTAACACTGCCTGGATTCATCAAACCTCTAAAACATATTGTTATATAAGGAACAACAACATTTATCATATGTTAAAATAATATGAATGATATTGAAAGATGAATGCAATTTCGCGCCCGTTTGGAGGCTCGAAAACTTAAAATAAGTGTTACGTGTACACAACATTCTGCTTCCAAAAAACCCACTCTCAATGGGAAATTGTAGAGAACAGTTAAAACTTTTCATATTTGAGAAGTGTGTTAATGCGGATTACCCTACTTTCCCAACCTTTTTATCCTACCGTTATGGGACATGTAACCCCATTGGACGACAACTAGCAAATAAAGTTGAGAATGAAAATGGGGAATGTGTCACAGAAACAACAACCCGACCATAAAACTTCCTTCCCTCCCTACGTAATGGTAAATTTCTTGAAATCAAGATCTGCTACAACACATGACAGACAATTTTGGATTCTATGGAAATTGAGAAATACATTACAATCCCAGTGTAACCTATTGGAGACGGATATAAAACGACTAGAGAAAGATTTTATAACAACCATTAAAGAACTTGAGAAAAAGGTAGATGAGTTTAAGACCCCTCTGCAACAAAAACTTTAGGTACATAAGATTAAAAACTTGACACATAAAAACATTGATGCACTCTTGGAACGTCCATTGTCAATGGAAGCTTAAGAGCAAAACAAGGAAGATCGAGAGAGTCTGTTGATCTGTGATTTATTGAAACATGCTGGTGTGAGATCAAAAACCCTAGGTGGTTCTTCACCTAGTAAAGATATAACCCAGATGTTTAAGCCTTCACCATATTGCTCGCATAGGGAAAGTAGCCTTTATGATCTTGTGCAAACTGCCAAAGACTATACTTGCTAGAAGGTTGTTACTGCAAATCTGATTGTTTAATACAAGAATTAAAGGACGTAAAGTACGTTTTCCATTGAAGAAAGATTTATTTCAAACCACCCTTGGTTCGTTTTTCTGAAGTTAAGGGTTCATAAAAGGACCCTTTTACGTAGACTTCATACGTTTGGGTTTGAGTGTTCTATACGTGGGACAAAGTTAAGACTTCTTCGGTCCACCTAAGGATGTATTCCTTTTTAAACACGCTTTTCTTAAAAAGTACTTCAAACTGTATCGACTACTTTAGATTTACCCTGTTTTAATGGAAGAATATTACCATAAAAGTTCCGTACACTTTGTGTTCGTGTTCAGTTTAACTGTCATTAAAAGGAGTCATCTTGATGGATCTACGTTTGGAGGTGTTATACTGATGAACGAGATTATTCAACACATCGATGTTAGTACGCGTAGAATAAGCCAAAAGTATTTAAAAAAGACAATTTTCATGGTTCTCATCCAACATTCAAAGAAACTTGTTTTTTTCTTTATTATCGGTAGACTACAGTTCAATGTTGTGTTTCTGACGAAACTCTTCAGCCTCTTTGCTGCAAAGTTCAGCACCTTTATCTGTTCATAGCTTTGGAACAACCCATGATGGTGTGATGAACGTTTGTAATGCATCTTTGACTGTGACACATTTCTTGCTATGAGGGACCAATGTTTCCCCTAGAAGTACTGTCCTTACCAACATCACATTAAGTACTTCACGGGATATCACTACGGAAAATTTTCAAACACACACATTCGGTACTTTTCGGCATAAACCTACGGCAAAGTTCCGAACTGGACCTAGCTCATTTCAAAGGTCTTGACCCAGGCTATTCCCAACTTAAATATTTTTCTGGGATCCGGGCCCGTCTAGCCACCACAGAGGTGCAAAGTCGCCCATTTACGTATTTTCCATTAAAGACAAACATTCGGTACTTTTCGGCATATCCCTACGGCAAAGTTCCGAACTGGACCTAGCTCATTTTAAAGGTATTAACCCAAGCTATTCCCCACTTAAATATTTTTCTGGGATCCGGGCCCGTCTGGCCACCACAGAGGTTCAAAGTTGCCCATTTACGTATTTTTCATATCAACTACACATTCGGTACTCTTCGGTATATTCCTACGGCAAAGTTCCGAACCGGACCTAGCTCATTTTAAAGGTATTAACCCAAGCTATTCCCCACTTAAATATTTTTTCTGGGATCCGGGCCCGTCTGGCCACCACAGAGGTTCAAAGTTGCCCATTTACGTATTTTTCATATCAACTACACATTCGGTACTCTTCGGTATATCCCTACGGCAAAGTTCCGAACCGGACCTAGCTCATTTTAAAGGTATTAACCCAAGCTATTCCCCACTTAAATATTTTTCTGGGATCCGGGCCCGTCTGGCCACCACAGAGGTTCAAAGTTGCCCATTTACGTATTTTTCATATCAACTACACATTCGGTACTCTTCGGTATATTCCTACGGCAAAGTTCCGAACCGGACCTAGCTCATTTTAAAGGTATTAACCCAAGCTATTCCCCACTTAAATATTTTTCTGGGATCCGGGCCCGTCTGGCCACCACAGAGGTTCAAAGTTGCCCATTTACGTATTTTTCATATCAACTACACATTCGGTACTCTTCGGTATATCCCTACGGCAAAGTTCCGAACCGGACCTAGCTCATTTTAATGGTATTAACCCAAGCTATTCCCCGCTTAAATATTTTTCTGGGATCCGGGCCCGTCTGGCCACCACAGAGGTTCAAAGTTGCCCATTTACGTATTTTTCATATCAACTACACATTCGGTACTCTTCGGTATATTCCTACGGCAAAGTTCCGAACCGGACCTAGCTCATTTTAAAGGTATTAACCCAAGCTATTCCCCACTTAAATATTTTTCTGGGATCCGGGCCCGTCTGGCCACCACAGAGGTTCAAAGTTGCCCATTTACGTATTTTTCATATCAACTACACATTCGGTACTCTTCGGTATATCCCTACGGCAAAGTTCCGAACCGGACCTAGCTCATTTTAAAGGTATTAACCCAAGCTATTCCCCACTTAAATATTTTTCTGGGATCCGGGCCCGTCTGGCCACCACAGAGGTTCAAAGTTGCCCATTTACGTATTTTTCATATCAACTACACATTCGGTACTCTTCGGTATATCCCTACGGCAAAGTTCCGAACCGGACCTAGCTCATTTTAAAGGTATTAACCCAAGCTATTCCCCGCTTAAATATTTTTCTGGGATCCGGGCCCGTCTGGCCACCACAGAGGTTCAAAGTTGCCCATTTACGTATTTTTCATATCAACTACACATTCGGTACTCTTCGGTATATTCCTACGGCAAAGTTCCGAACCGGACCTAGCTCATTTTAAAGGTATTAACCCAAGCTATTCCCCACTTAAATATTTTTTCTGGGATCCGGGCCCGTCTGGCCACCACAGAGGTTCAAAGTTGCCCATTTACGTATTTTTCATATCAACTACACATTCGGTACTCTTCGGTATATCCCTACGGCAAAGTTCCGAACCGGACCTAGCTCATTTTAAAGGTATTAACCCAAGCTATTCCCCACTTAAATATTTTTCTGGGATCCGGGCCCGTCTGGCCACCACAGAGGTTCAAAGTTGCCCATTTACGTATTTTTCATATCAACTACACATTCGGTACTCTTCGGTATATTCCTACGGCAAAGTTCCGAACCGGACCTAGCTCATTTTAAAGGTATTAACCCAAGCTATTCCCCACTTAAATATTTTTCTGGGATCCGGGCCCGTCTGGCCACCACAGAGGTTCAAAGTTGCCCATTTACGTATTTTTCATATCAACTACACATTCGGTACTCTTCGGTATATCCCTACGGCAAAGTTCCGAACCGGACCTAGCTCATTTTAATGGTATTAACCCAAGCTATTCCCCGCTTAAATATTTTTCTGGGATCCGGGCCCGTCTGGCCACCACAGAGGTTCAAAGTTGCCCATTTACGTATTTTTCATATCAACTACACATTCGGTACTCTTCGGTATATTCCTACGGCAAAGTTCCGAACCGGACCTAGCTCATTTTAAAGGTATTAACCCAAGCTATTCCCCACTTAAATATTTTTCTGGGATCCGGGCCCGTCTGGCCACCACAGAGGTTCAAAGTTGCCCATTTACGTATTTTTCATATCAACTACACATTCGGTACTCTTCGGTATATCCCTACGGCAAAGTTCCGAACCGGACCTAGCTCATTTTAAAGGTATTAACCCAAGCTATTCCCCACTTAAATATTTTTCTGGGATCCGGGCCCGTCTGGCCACCACAGAGGTTCAAATTTGCCCATTTACGTATTTTTCATATCAACTACACATTCGGTACTCTTCGGTATATTCCTACGGCAAAGTTCCGAACCGGACCTAGCTCATTTTAAAGGTATTAACCCAAGCTATTCCCCACTTAAATATTTTTCTGGGATCCGGGCCCGTCTGGCCACCACAGAGGTTCAAAGTTGCCCATTTACGTATTTTTCATATCAACTACACATTCGGTACTCTTCGGTATATTCCTACGGCAAAGTTCCGAACCGGACCTAGCTCATTTTAAAGGTATTAACCCAAGCTATTCCCCACTTAAATATTTTTCTGGGATCCGGGCCCGTCTGGCCACCACAGAGGTTCAAAGTTGCCCATTTACGTATTTTTCATATCAACTACACATTCGGTACTCTTCGGTATATCCCTACGGCAAAGTTCCGAACCGGACCTAGCTCATTTTAATGGTATTAACCCAAGCTATTCCCCGCTTAAATATTTTTCTGGGATCCGGGCCCGTCTGGCCACCACAGAGGTTCAAAGTTGCCCATTTACGTATTTTTCATATCAACTACACATTCGGTACTCTTCGGTATATTCCTACGGCAAAGTTCCGAACCGGACCTAGCTCATTTTAAAGGTATTAACCCAAGCTATTCCCCACTTAAATATTTTTCTGGGATCCGGGCCCGTCTGGCCACCACAGAGGTTCAAAGTTGCCCATTTACGTATTTTTCATATCAACTACACATTCGGTACTCTTCGGTATATCCCTACGGCAAAGTTCCGAACCGGACCTAGCTCATTTTAAAGGTATTAACCCAAGCTATTCCCCACTTAAATATTTTTCTGGGATCCGGGCCCGTCTGGCCACCACAGAGGTTCAAAGTTGCCCATTTACGTATTTTTCATATCAACTACACATTCGGTACTCTTCGGTATATCCCTACGGCAAAGTTCCGAACCGGACCTAGCTCATTTTAAAGGTATTAACCCAAGCTATTCCCCGCTTAAATATTTTTCTGGGATCCGGGCCCGTCTGGCCACCACAGAGGTTCAAAGTTGCCCATTTACGTATTTTTCATATCAACTACACATTCGGTACTCTTCGGTATATTCCTACGGCAAAGTTCCGAACCGGACCTAGCTCATTTTAAAGGTATTAACCCAAGCTATTCCCCACTTAAATATTTTTTCTGGGATCCGGGCCCGTCTGGCCACCACAGAGGTTCAAAGTTGCCCATTTACGTATTTTTCATATCAACTACACATTCGGTACTCTTCGGTATATCCCTACGGCAAAGTTCCGAACCGGACCTAGCTCATTTTAAAGGTATTAACCCAAGCTATTCCCCACTTAAATATTTTTCTGGGATCCGGGCCCGTCTGGCCACCACAGAGGTTCAAAGTTGCCCATTTACGTATTTTTCATATCAACTACACATTCGGTACTCTTCGGTATATTCCTACGGCAAAGTTCCGAACCGGACCTAGCTCATTTTAAAGGTATTAACCCAAGCTATTCCCCACTTAAATATTTTTCTGGGATCCGGGCCCGTCTGGCCACCACAGAGGTTCAAAGTTGCCCATTTACGTATTTTTCATATCAACTACACATTCGGTACTCTTCGGTATATCCCTACGGCAAAGTTCCGAACCGGACCTAGCTCATTTTAATGGTATTAACCCAAGCTATTCCCCGCTTAAATATTTTTCTGGGATCCGGGCCCGTCTGGCCACCACAGAGGTTCAAAGTTGCCCATTTACGTATTTTTCATATCAACTACACATTCGGTACTCTTCGGTATATTCCTACGGCAAAGTTCCGAACCGGACCTAGCTCATTTTAAAGGTATTAACCCAAGCTATTCCCCACTTAAATATTTTTCTGGGATCCGGGCCCGTCTGGCCACCACAGAGGTTCAAAGTTGCCCATTTACGTATTTTTCATATCAACTACACATTCGGTACTCTTCGGTATATCCCTACGGCAAAGTTCCGAACCGGACCTAGCTCATTTTAAAGGTATTAACCCAAGCTATTCCCCACTTAAATATTTTTCTGGGATCCGGGCCCGTCTGGCCACCACAGAGGTTCAAAGTTGCCCATTTACGTATTTTTCATATCAACTACACATTCGGTACTCTTCGGTATATTCCTACGGCAAAGTTCCGAACCGGACCTAGCTCATTTTAAAGGTATTAACCCAAGCTATTCCCCACTTAAATATTTTTCTGGGATCCGGGCCCGTCTGGCCACCACAGAGGTTCAAAGTTGCCCATTTACGTATTTTTCATATCAACTACACATTCGGTACTCTTCGGTATATTCCTACGGCAAAGTTCCGAACCGGACCTAGCTCATTTTAAAGGTATTAACCCAAGCTATTCCCCACTTAAATATTTTTCTGGGATCCGGGCCCGTCTGGCCACCACAGAGGTTCAAAGTTGCCCATTTACGTATTTTTCATATCAACTACACATTCGGTACTCTTCGGTATATCCCTACGGCAAAGTTCCGAACCGGACCTAGCTCATTTTAATGGTATTAACCCAAGCTATTCCCCGCTTAAATATTTTTCTGGGATCCGGGCCCGTCTGGCCACCACAGAGGTTCAAAGTTGCCCATTTACGTATTTTTCATATCAACTACACATTCGGTACTCTTCGGTATATTCCTACGGCAAAGTTCCGAACCGGACCTAGCTCATTTTAAAGGTATTAACCCAAGCTATTCCCCACTTAAATATTTTTCTGGGATCCGGGCCCGTCTGGCCACCACAGAGGTTCAAAGTTGCCCATTTACGTATTTTTCATATCAACTACACATTCGGTACTCTTCGGTATATCCCTACGGCAAAGTTCCGAACCGGACCTAGCTCATTTTAAAGGTATTAACCCAAGCTATTCCCCACTTAAATATTTTTCTGGGATCCGGGCCCGTCTGGCCACCACAGAGGTTCAAAGTTGCCCATTTACGTATTTTTCATATCAACTACACATTCGGTACTCTTCGGTATATCCCTACGGCAAAGTTCCGAACCGGACCTAGCTCATTTTAAAGGTATTAACCCAAGCTATTCCCCGCTTAAATATTTTTCTGGGATCCGGGCCCGTCTGGCCACCACAGAGGTTCAAAGTTGCCCATTTACGTATTTTTCATATCAACTACACATTCGGTACTCTTCGGTATATTCCTACGGCAAAGTTCCGAACCGGACCTAGCTCATTTTAAAGGTATTAACCCAAGCTATTCCCCACTTAAATATTTTTTCTGGGATCCGGGCCCGTCTGGCCACCACAGAGGTTCAAAGTTGCCCATTTACGTATTTTTCATATCAACTACACATTCGGTACTCTTCGGTATATCCCTACGACAAAGTTCCGAACCGGACCTAGCTCATTTTAAAGGTATTAACCCAAGCTATTCCCCACTTAAATATTTTTCTGGGATCCGGGCCCGTCTGGCCACCACAGAGGTTCAAAGTTGCCCATTTACGTATTTTTCATATCAACTACACATTCGGTACTCTTCGGTATATTCCTACGGCAAAGTTCCGAACCGGACCTAGCTCATTTTAAAGGTATTAACCCAAGCTATTCCCCACTTAAATATTTTTCTGGGATCCGGGCCCGTCTGGCCACCACAGAGGTTCAAAGTTGCCCATTTACGTATTTTTCATATCAACTACACATTCGGTACTCTTCGGTATATCCCTACGGCAAAGTTCCGAACCGGACCTAGCTCATTTTAATGGTATTAACCCAAGCTATTCCCCGCTTAAATATTTTTCTGGGATCCGGGCCCGTCTGGCCACCACAGAGGTTCAAAGTTGCCCATTTACGTATTTTTCATATCAACTACACATTCGGTACTCTTCGGTATATTCCTACGGCAAAGTTCCGAACCGGACCTAGCTCATTTTAAAGGTATTAACCCAAGCTATTCCCCACTTAAATATTTTTCTGGGATCCGGGCCCGTCTGGCCACCACAGAGGTTCAAAGTTGCCCATTTACGTATTTTTCATATCAACTACACATTCGGTACTCTTCGGTATATTCCTACGGCAAAGTTCCGAACCGGACCTAGCTCATTTTAAAGGTATTAACCCAAGCTATTCCCCACTTAAATATTTTTCTGGGATCCGGGCCCGTCTGGCCACCACAGAGGTTCAAAGTTGCCCATTTACGTATTTTTCATATCAACTACACATTCGGTACTCTTCGGTATATCCCTACGGCAAAGTTCCGAACCGGACCTAGCTCATTTTAATGGTATTAACCCAAGCTATTCCCCGCTTAAATATTTTTCTGGGATCCGGGCCCGTCTGGCCACCACAGAGGTTCAAAGTTGCCCATTTACGTATTTTTCATATCAACTACACATTCGGTACTCTTCGGTATATTCCTACGGCAAAGTTCCGAACCGGACCTAGCTCATTTTAAAGGTATTAACCCAAGCTATTCCCCACTTAAATATTTTTCTGGGATCCGGGCCCGTCTGGCCACCACAGAGGTTCAAAGTTGCCCATTTACGTATTTTTCATATCAACTACACATTCGGTACTCTTCGGTATATCCCTACGGCAAAGTTCCGAACCGGACCTAGCTCATTTTAAAGGTATTAACCCAAGCTATTCCCCACTTAAATATTTTTCTGGGATCCGGGCCCGTCTGGCCACCACAGAGGTTCAAAGTTGCCCATTTACGTATTTTTCATATCAACTACACATTCGGTACTCTTCGGTATATCCCTACGACAAAGTTCCGAACCGGACCTAGCTCATTTTAAAGGTATTAACCCAAGCTATTCCCCGCTTAAATATTTTTCTGGGATCCGGGCCCGTCTGGCCACCACAGAGGTTCAAAGTTGCCCATTTACGTATTTTTCATATCAACTACACATTCGGTACTCTTCGGTATATTCCTACGGCAAAGTTCCGAACCGGACCTAGCTCATTTTAAAGGTATTAACCCAAGCTATTCCCCACTTAAATATTTTTTCTGGGATCCGGGCCCGTCTGGCCACCACAGAGGTTCAAAGTTGCCCATTTACGTATTTTTCATATCAACTACACATTCGGTACTCTTCGGTATATCCCTACGACAAAGTTCCGAACCGGACCTAGCTCATTTTAAAGGTATTAACCCAAGCTATTCCCCACTTAAATATTTTTCTGGGATCCGGGCCCGTCTGGCCACCACAGAGGTTCAAAGTTGCCCATTTACGTATTTTTCATATCAACTACACATTCGGTACTCTTCGGTATATTCCTACGGCAAAGTTCCGAACCGGACCTAGCTCATTTTAAAGGTATTAACCCAAGCTATTCCCCACTTAAATATTTTTCTGGGATCCGGGCCCGTCTGGCCACCACAGAGGTTCAAAGTTGCCCATTTACGTATTTTTCATATCAACTACACATTCGGTACTCTTCGGTATATCCCTACGGCAAAGTTCCGAACCGGACCTAGCTCATTTTAATGGTATTAACCCAAGCTATTCCCCGCTTAAATATTTTTCTGGGATCCGGGCCCGTCTGGCCACCACAGAGGTTCAAAGTTGCCCATTTACGTATTTTTCATATCAACTACACATTCGGTACTCTTCGGTATATTCCTACGGCAAAGTTCCGAACCGGACCTAGCTCATTTTAAAGGTATTAACCCAAGCTATTCCCCACTTAAATATTTTTCTGGGATCCGGGCCCGTCTGGCCACCACAGAGGTTCAAAGTTGCCCATTTACGTATTTTTCATATCAACTACACATTCGGTACTCTTCGGTATATTCCTACGGCAAAGTTCCGAACCGGACCTAGCTCATTTTAAAGGTATTAACCCAAGCTATTCCCCACTTAAATATTTTTCTGGGATCCGGGCCCGTCTGGCCACCACAGAGGTTCAAAGTTGCCCATTTACGTATTTTTCATATCAACTACACATTCGGTACTCTTCGGTATATCCCTACGGCAAAGTTCCGAACCGGACCTAGCTCATTTTAATGGTATTAACCCAAGCTATTCCCCGCTTAAATATTTTTCTGGGATCCGGGCCCGTCTGGCCACCACAGAGGTTCAAAGTTGCCCATTTACGTATTTTTCATATCAACTACACATTCGGTACTCTTCGGTATATTCCTACGGCAAAGTTCCGAACCGGACCTAGCTCATTTTAAAGGTATTAACCCAAGCTATTCCCCACTTAAATATTTTTCTGGGATCCGGGCCCGTCTGGCCACCACAGAGGTTCAAAGTTGCCCATTTACGTATTTTTCATATCAACTACACATTCGGTACTCTTCGGTATATCCCTACGGCAAAGTTCCGAACCGGACCTAGCTCATTTTAAAGGTATTAACCCAAGCTATTCCCCACTTAAATATTTTTCTGGGATCCGGGCCCGTCTGGCCACCACAGAGGTTCAAAGTTGCCCATTTACGTATTTTTCATATCAACTACACATTCGGTACTCTTCGGTATATCCCTACGGCAAAGTTCCGAACCGGACCTAGCTCATTTTAAAGGTATTAACCCAAGCTATTCCCCGCTTAAATATTTTTCTGGGATCCGGGCCCGTCTGGCCACCACAGAGGTTCAAAGTTGCCCATTTACGTATTTTTCATATCAACTACACATTCGGTACTCTTCGGTATATTCCTACGGCAAAGTTCCGAACCGGACCTAGCTCATTTTAAAGGTATTAACCCAAGCTATTCCCCACTTAAATATTTTTTCTGGGATCCGGGCCCGTCTGGCCACCACAGAGGTTCAAAGTTGCCCATTTACGTATTTTTCATATCAACTACACATTCGGTACTCTTCGGTATATCCCTACGACAAAGTTCCGAACCGGACCTAGCTCATTTTAAAGGTATTAACCCAAGCTATTCCCCACTTAAATATTTTTCTGGGATCCGGGCCCGTCTGGCCACCACAGAGGTTCAAAGTTGCCCATTTACGTATTTTTCATATCAACTACACATTCGGTACTCTTCGGTATATTCCTACGGCAAAGTTCCGAACCGGACCTAGCTCATTTTAAAGGTATTAACCCAAGCTATTCCCCACTTAAATATTTTTCTGGGATCCGGGCCCGTCTGGCCACCACAGAGGTTCAAAGTTGCCCATTTACGTATTTTTCATATCAACTACACATTCGGTACTCTTCGGTATATCCCTACGGCAAAGTTCCGAACCGGACCTAGCTCATTTTAATGGTATTAACCCAAGCTATTCCCCGCTTAAATATTTTTCTGGGATCCGGGCCCGTCTGGCCACCACAGAGGTTCAAAGTTGCCCATTTACGTATTTTTCATATCAACTACACATTCGGTACTCTTCGGTATATTCCTACGGCAAAGTTCCGAACCGGACCTAGCTCATTTTAAAGGTATTAACCCAAGCTATTCCCCACTTAAATATTTTTCTGGGATCCGGGCCCGTCTGGCCACCACAGAGGTTCAAAGTTGCCCATTTACGTATTTTTCATATCAACTACACATTCGGTACTCTTCGGTATATTCCTACGGCAAAGTTCCGAACCGGACCTAGCTCATTTTAAAGGTATTAACCCAAGCTATTCCCCACTTAAATATTTTTCTGGGATCCGGGCCCGTCTGGCCACCACAGAGGTTCAAAGTTGCCCATTTACGTATTTTTCATATCAACTACACATTCGGTACTCTTCGGTATATTCCTACGGCAAAGTTCCGAACCGGACCTAGCTCATTTTAAAGGTATTAACCCAAGCTATTCCCCACTTAAATATTTTTCTGGGATCCGGGCCCGTCTGGCCACCACAGAGGTTCAAAGTTGCCCATTTACGTATTTTTCATATCAACTACACATTCGGTACTCTTCGGTATATTCCTACGGCAAAGTTCCGAACCGGACCTAGCTCATTTTAAAGGTATTAACCCAAGCTATTCCCCACTTAAATATTTTTCTGGGATCCGGGCCCGTCTGGCCACCACAGAGGTTCAAAGTTGCCCATTTACGTATTTTTCATATCAACTACACATTCGGTACTCTTCGGTATATCCCTACGGCAAAGTTCCGAACCGGACCTAGCTCATTTTAATGGTATTAACCCAAGCTATTCCCCGCTTAAATATTTTTCTGGGATCCGGGCCCGTCTGGCCACCACAGAGGTTCAAAGTTGCCCATTTACGTATTTTTCATATCAACTACACATTCGGTACTCTTCGGTATATTCCTACGGCAAAGTTCCGAACCGGACCTAGCTCATTTTAAAGGTATTAACCCAAGCTATTCCCCACTTAAATATTTTTCTGGGATCCGGGCCCGTCTGGCCACCACAGAGGTTCAAAGTTGCCCATTTACGTATTTTTCATATCAACTACACATTCGGTACTCTTCGGTATATCCCTACGGCAAAGTTCCGAACCGGACCTAGCTCATTTTAAAGGTATTAACCCAAGCTATTCCCCACTTAAATATTTTTCTGGGATCCGGGCCCGTCTGGCCACCACAGAGGTTCAAAGTTGCCCATTTACGTATTTTTCATATCAACTACACATTCGGTACTCTTCGGTATATCCCTACGGCAAAGTTCCGAACCGGACCTAGCTCATTTTAAAGGTATTAACCCAAGCTATTCCCCGCTTAAATATTTTTCTGGGATCCGGGCCCGTCTGGCCACCACAGAGGTTCAAAGTTGCCCATTTACGTATTTTTCATATCAACTACACATTCGGTACTCTTCGGTATATTCCTACGGCAAAGTTCCGAACCGGACCTAGCTCATTTTAAAGGTATTAACCCAAGCTATTCCCCACTTAAATATTTTTTCTGGGATCCGGGCCCGTCTGGCCACCACAGAGGTTCAAAGTTGCCCATTTACGTATTTTTCATATCAACTACACATTCGGTACTCTTCGGTATATCCCTACGACAAAGTTCCGAACCGGACCTAGCTCATTTTAAAGGTATTAACCCAAGCTATTCCCCACTTAAATATTTTTCTGGGATCCGGGCCCGTCTGGCCACCACAGAGGTTCAAAGTTGCCCATTTACGTATTTTTCATATCAACTACACATTCGGTACTCTTCGGTATATTCCTACGGCAAAGTTCCGAACCGGACCTAGCTCATTTTAAAGGTATTAACCCAAGCTATTCCCCACTTAAATATTTTTCTGGGATCCGGGCCCGTCTGGCCACCACAGAGGTTCAAAGTTGCCCATTTACGTATTTTTCATATCAACTACACATTCGGTACTCTTCGGTATATCCCTACGGCAAAGTTCCGAACCGGACCTAGCTCATTTTAATGGTATTAACCCAAGCTATTCCCCGCTTAAATATTTTTCTGGGATCCGGGCCCGTCTGGCCACCACAGAGGTTCAAAGTTGCCCATTTACGTATTTTTCATATCAACTACACATTCGGTACTCTTCGGTATATTCCTACGGCAAAGTTCCGAACCGGACCTAGCTCATTTTAAAGGTATTAACCCAAGCTATTCCCCACTTAAATATTTTTCTGGGATCCGGGCCCGTCTGGCCACCACAGAGGTTCAAAGTTGCCCATTTACGTATTTTTCATATCAACTACACATTCGGTACTCTTCGGTATATTCCTACGGCAAAGTTCCGAACCGGACCTAGCTCATTTTAAAGGTATTAACCCAAGCTATTCCCCACTTAAATATTTTTCTGGGATCCGGGCCCGTCTGGCCACCACAGAGGTTCAAAGTTGCCCATTTACGTATTTTTCATATCAACTACACATTCGGTACTCTTCGGTATATCCCTACGGCAAAGTTCCGAACCGGACCTAGCTCATTTTAATGGTATTAACCCAAGCTATTCCCCGCTTAAATATTTTTCTGGGATCCGGGCCCGTCTGGCCACCACAGAGGTTCAAAGTTGCCCATTTACGTATTTTTCATATCAACTACACATTCGGTACTCTTCGGTATATTCCTACGGCAAAGTTCCGAACCGGACCTAGCTCATTTTAAAGGTATTAACCCAAGCTATTCCCCACTTAAATATTTTTCTGGGATCCGGGCCCGTCTGGCCACCACAGAGGTTCAAAGTTGCCCATTTACGTATTTTTCATATCAACTACACATTCGGTACTCTTCGGTATATCCCTACGGCAAAGTTCCGAACCGGACCTAGCTCATTTTAAAGGTATTAACCCAAGCTATTCCCCACTTAAATATTTTTCTGGGATCCGGGCCCGTCTGGCCACCACAGAGGTTCAAAGTTGCCCATTTACGTATTTTTCATATCAACTACACATTCGGTACTCTTCGGTATATCCCTACGGCAAAGTTCCGAACCGGACCTAGCTCATTTTAAAGGTATTAACCCAAGCTATTCCCCGCTTAAATATTTTTCTGGGATCCGGGCCCGTCTGGCCACCACAGAGGTTCAAAGTTGCCCATTTATATTATTTTCAATACCTATTATCCAAGATCCTTATAGTCACGTTAATCTCTACTCGCAATCTTATATACTACAGATTCTATAATATCGTTGCATTTGGTGTATTAAAACACCAGGGGTATAACTGTCATCTGAGCAGTCTCCCGTAGGTTTTCACAGTATATTTATTCTTTTTCTGGCTTTCCATAGATATTTCTTTTTATATATTTTGGAATGTTTTTAGAGTGGCCGGCTTTAGTTTTAGTTCCATAAATTATATGTTGAATTAAATCTTTGTTGAATCTCTCGTTTTATTGATAAAAATCTTTATCACATAAAGACAAATATGCATCTCATATAAGGGTTTATATTCGAGGACAACGAGAATTTACGACAGCTTGAAGGGGTCATAAAACTATTTGAGACGTAATTTTTTACTCCTGTTAACTATGAAATCATACTTTTGATTTTCAACTACTTTTTGATGTTGAACCGACTGCTAGCAACCGGTTGTATATTGAATATCGAATATCAAATACTTGTAGAAGCAGTACAAGCCGCGAAATTGTGGAATTCCGCTGTTAAACTTTATTTAACTAAGATTTAGCGATTTTTGGAACGTTTGAGTCTCATGCGGTTTTTTAGTTTTTAGACATATCGTCAAAATTGGCTGCTGGAAAAAAGTGGCTGCTAACTTGATTGGCCGATAAAAGTGGCTGCCAGCTTGAGTCTGGTCAAAATGACCAGTGTTCAATACTGTTAGCATTAAGAAACTACTTCCATTGATCCTACAGAAATAGACACCAACAATAACAACTTGTTAGCTTTAAATGTGTTTTATGAATTTATTTCAATCTTAATCATCAATTTCTTCGTCAGTTGAAACCTTTGCGATTTTTTTTCTCAGTACCGTTTTTTTTTTATAAAGGGACTTAACACCACTACTAACCGTGTATAAAATAAGCCCCGCCTCCCTACCACCTTATATGGAATATGAAGTGACGTGACTCCACTACCAACCGTGTATGAGATAAGCCCCGCCTCCCTACCAACCTAATATCAAATATATATACAGGGTCTCCACGAGGGCGCTTTTAACCATTCACATTCCTAGAAATGTATAGGAGGTAATACTCCAGTCCCACTAGGCCACGATCGCACTACGATCTGTGAAAAACAATGCAAATTTTGATGATCGTGGTACGATCGTGTAGGTCGCAGTAAGGTCGTACCACGGTCGTGGTGAGGTCTTGAAGATCGTGAAGAACGTGGCCAACTTTGAACAAATTCAAAACAATCGTGGTGCGGTCGTGGCGAAATTAGGTCGTAGTAGAAGCGTAGTGAGGGCGCACTAAGATCGTAGTAAGATCGCAAAGGTCGCTGTACAATCGTAGCGTGATATACAATTTACGCATTCGGGTGTCTATCGTATATAAAAATCGGGACAGTGTGACGCGGGCATATAGAAGCGTAATTAGGACGTAGTAGCCTCGTGAAAGCAACGAAAATTACCATTTTCATGCCGCTCAGTCATACCGCGACCTCACCACGATCTAAATTTATTTTAGATCGCGATGAGCATGATACAATCGTGGTCTAGTAGGACTGGAGCTTAAGATAAGTAAATTTACAAATGGAAAACAAGTATAATTTTCTGATTGCAATAGATCTCAGCAATAGGTAGGAATTAACTTCATTTCCTTATTTAATTTTTATATGCGAAAAAAATGTCTCCAGAAGAAAAACAAAACCGTTTACTATCCAAACATTTCGAAATAAATCCTACTTCCAAGCAAGGATAGAAGCTCATCAATGTCTGACCTGAAGTCTTCGGGGAAAGCAGTCGACAATCTTGCTTTGGAAGTAAGTGAAATGCACGTCATCGAAGCTTTTTAATATCACAAAAGTATTTATGTAATAATTATATAACTATTTTTTGGCCACTAACGAAGATGGTAGTATAATGTTCAATATGTTTAATGCTATAATATTGACACAAGGTTGATAGCCTCGTTTGTGCGGTTAAAGTCATATAAAACTGCCACATCGACCCAATAACTTCGCAAGATTTGTCATAGCTCTAGTTATCTTTCTTTGACTACTACTGAAAGTAATGAACTATTACTTTTTTTCTGATTAAAATAATAGTTCCTTGATCTAAAATCAGTTTATTTCCAAAATTGAAAAACCAATATGTGCTTTTAATGTTTCGCTCTATCTTTAATAGTTCCCAAGATAATAGGAAATACTAAAAGTGATGATAATTTGGTTTTAAAAATCCTGTGGCAAATTTCACATCCATATCATATAGGAACTCAAATGCGCACTAGTAGACCGACATGCTGAGCCGGAAGTTGAACGTTTTAGTTCACAGAGTAACAGCAGTCGGTATTCCTCGATAGCATCGGCTACTCTACTTCTAGATGAGGGTTCTGACGCAATTAACTTAAATGCATCAATTTGTATAAAAACAATACATTCACTTTTTAAGGTTTAGGTCAAACATGGTTTTGGTTAAAAGCGTTCTTCTTATATTTAATTTGTATAAACACTCAAATACGCAACATTATTTCAAAATTGGCTTCAGTCGAAAATCACTGTCACGGTTACTATTTTTGTTTAATCGGTTATCTACACAAGCACTTCCCTCAGAAAAAAAAGAATCATAAATGTATAATGTATACTTTAACATTCAGGAGAATATGATTTTTTTTCTGAGACTAAAGGCAGAATCACAACTATTAAATAAGTCGAAGAAATAGACACAAAATCAGGACAAAAAAAGACCAACAATAGTCTACAAAATACTACTTTGATTAACTGATGACTGGGCAACACGAACAAAATATCCGATGCTAAAATATTGTTTAGTGCAACCTCTTGCTTATCAGAGGTAACCTACAATACTTAATTTCAAAACCTGGCACGTGTACCTCACTGAAAAATGTAATTGAAATGACACAAAAACGCAGTATATATAGGTAAAAAAAAATCAACACATTTAATAGTTTTCATGTTAACCATTTTGTGTGCATAAAAAGCGAAATAGAAATATAAAGGGGCAATGATAAAAAAAATACATAAGTCGAAAAAATACCCTTCCAAAAGGGGAAACGAAAAAATATGTGTTTATTTAGATTAGACCGAAGTTTTTTTCCCGTTTGAATGGTTTAACACTATTACTTTGTGGGGCTCATTATAGCTTGCTGTTCGGTGTGAGCTAAGGCTCCGTGTTAAATGCCGTACCTTGACCTATAATGGTTTACCTTTATAAATTGTTATTTGGATGGAGAGTTGTCTCATAGGCACTCATACCTAACTATATCACATTCCCTATTTCCTTTCTCACTTCTATATTATATTCCAGTTTTAATAAAATTGAAAATAGAAATGAGGAATTTATGTCAAAGAGACAACACCTCAATCAAAGAGCAGATAACAGCCGAAAGCCACCAATTGTTCTTAACGCAGCGAGAAAACCCCGCAGCCGGAGGTGGTCCTCAGCTGAAGTAGTTGTTGATTTAGTTGTTGATTTGCATCATTTAAAACGAATGAATTAATTATGATGAATAGTTGTCTTTATTTGATTGGTGTGGTTTTCTTTTGTTCAAGAATGCAGTTCGGTTGTATGTTTTCACATTCGCGTAATAAGTTTTGCAAAAAGAAAACTCGCACTTTGCAGTATGTGCAGAAACCATAATAATTAATCATCCATTGATGTCCATTTTCCCTATAACCTCCCCTCCCCCCGAAAAAAAACCTCGCGCATCTTGATCTACCATATAAAAAATGAAGTTATTCACGATATCTAAACATATTGAGATGCTTCAAATTAATAGGCAGATTCTGACATCAGATTGTACTTAGAAAAAACGAAATAAATTTTTTTCGGGAAAGAAATAGTTTTATTATATTTGATTTCGGAAAGTTTACTGTTAAAACAGTTGTATTATAAAAGATTTATTTCAATGATGACTTCATATTACAATTATATAATCAATTGCATTTTCGTTTAAATTCATGTGCATGAGTCACTGAATGACAGTTTTGATGAAACTTAATGGTAAAACCAGAAATCTTTTGCCAAGAAATATCCTACCAGTTATAGCTCAATGATGTGTTATTCTCTTTAATGACACACCACTAAGTGAACTTTATATTTGATATTTTTGTCTTTTCGCTAACTCTTTATGTTAAAGATATTATATATGGCACTTTTTTTTGTATTTTTGTGATTTTACTTTTTTTTTTTATATGAGTTTTAAACGTCTCAACACTTTTAGCGCTAATATGCCCTTAATGAAGTGAATGGGGGACACGATAGAAGACGTCGGGTTTGGGTTGAATTCTAAACAAAATATCGTAGCCGCTATCCAAGGACATCTGGAGGAAAGATGTAGTGATCCGTATAAACAAATGTCTAATGTATGGAAAACTATGCACAGTGACTTCTGCTTGCACGGAAATAGACGGCAGATAGCAAAAAGAATGGCATAATAATCTTTTTTTTTACTTGCAGTGTTTTTTGGGTTTTTTATCGATATGATTATCATCGTTTTTAATCTTTTATGGATGTACTTTTTATTTTGTAAGTTTTCCCAGTGCTTCACTATTATGATCATTTATTAATATTGCATATTTAATAATCACTAGTTGATAGCTGTCCAGTAGCAAATATTTCATGCATATTAAGAGCAAACGTATTAATTGCAATTAACTAGTTTTGAACAGTTTAGTTCACCGTTCACTCAGCGAATTCTTTTGTACTAATTTACTCCAGTTAGGCCTAATTACCTTTAAGGGTATTGCAAGACCGGCTTCATGCAAGAGTGGTTTCTGGGCTTTTTGAACATTACATGTATATTAAAGCGACTTTTTTTTTTCGTATAATACATTTGGGGTGATTGTTCTCGATATAGCGTTTTTAAAAAATGGACATGATTTGGTGTTCATAAAAAGAAACTTGAGTGGTCGGTCATGTCAAAATGACTTTACTTTTGTCATGATAGCTTTTCTATCATGATGGTTTTAAACAAGTATCCCGATGCTTTTAATAAACATATGATAGGTGCCGATTGTCTAAACACGTTTCAAAACGTACACAGAAAAAGTGTTTAGAAATGTGTTTAGAATCTAAACACTGTTTTTACAGTGTATAGAAACGAGATTTGGAAAAAAATCCACTGTCAATATTCAAATGTGATGCTTTTGCTTTCCATAAGAATGCATTTGACTTCCATCGTGATAACCTTGACTTCCATCGTGATACTTTAGACTTCCATCGTGATGAACTTGACTTCCATCCTGATGCTTTCGACTTCCATCGTGATGACCTTGACTTTCATCATGATACTTTAGACTTCCATTGTAATGACCTTGACTTCCATCCTTATGCTTTTGACTTCCATCGTGATGACCTTGACTTCTTTCCTGATGCTTTTGACTTCCATCGTGACCGTCCTTTTGACCTTCATCATGATTCTTTTGAATTCCATCTTGATACCTTTGACTTCGACCCTAATGCTTTTGACTTCCATCGTGATACTTTTGACTTCCATCTTGATACTTTTGACTTTCATGGTGATGACCTTGACTTCCATCGTGATATTTTAGACTTCCATCGTGATGACCTTGACTTCCATCGTGATACATTTTGACCTCCGTCATGATTCTTTTGATGTTTATCGTGATACTTTTTACTTCCATCGTCATATTTTTTTAATTCCATCCTGATGCTTTTGACTTCCATCGTGATACTTTTGACTTCCATCGTGATGACTTTGACTTTCATCGTGATGACCTTGACTTTCATCATAATGCTTTTGACTTCGACCGTGATGCTTTTGACTTCCATCGTGATACTTTTGACTTCCATCGTGATACTTTTGACTTTCATCGTGATACTTTTGACTTCCATTGCTATGTTTTTGACTTCCATCGTTATATTTTTGACTTTCATTGTGATACTTATGACTTCTATCGTGATACTTTTGCCTTCGATCGTGATAATTTTGATTTTCATCGTGATATTCTTCCATCGTGCTGCTTTGACTTCCATCATGATGTTTTTGAGTTCCCTTGACTGTGATGTATTTCATTTCCATCATGATGCTTTTGATTTCCATCATGTTGCTTTTGGCTTCCATCGCGATGCCTTTGTCAGTTTAATTATATCGTCATGATTTTAAATAAGAGAGACAGAGAGAAGAGAGAAAGGTAGAAAGACAATCGAACTGTTAAATTTGCACTATTTTACTTCCTATAAATCTAAGGCTTTTTTGAAGGCGAATGTATCGAAGGCGAAACACAAATTATGAAGCGCTCCATAAACTTTTTCATTGAATTCCAATATTACTTATTCTTTTACCAGCGAATGGAATAAAATTGTCGATAGTATTTCACATCTATACAGTGATACTATAATTAATCAGAGATATAGCTTCGATCACAATAAACATACCTTTGCACAGTGAGAGATTTTCAATAACACTGCACATAATAAAAACAGAAAGTGTTTTCAGTTGAATGATCGTATGTAGGCGTTGATGGATGCAGTCATCCATACATACAATTTCTGTCGATTGTTCAGGAGGTTTTCTCACATCTTAAGTGGATTTATTACAACACATTAAGTGTATTACTTCTACCTTATTGTGTTTGCAAATGTTTGTTTCGTGTTGTACGTTTCTTCATCTCAAAGAGGATTTTTACGCACGAGCGAGGTAAGTGTTTTAAGTTTTCATTTAAAAAACAACGTTTGAATTAAGTAAGCATGCTCCACAAATAAAAGCAAACAATATAAAAGATGATATACTAGTATTTTGTCGCATATCAATTAGTATGCAAAAGCTACAGGGTTTTTATTTATTTGTCACGCATATTGATTGACAAATATTATGTCATGCAAAAAAAACCTTTAATGAAAATGTCAACATAGTTTTTATAATATATGCATATACATATCGATTCCTGCAATTGAAAAAACTCTAATAATGTAGTACGATATCAGGCTATATGTTTAGTAAACAACATACCTGTACGAATATAGAGAAGTAAAATAAAAGGATTTTTATTAGGCAAAGCTTACAGCTGTATTTCCCGAATAAGATGGTTTTGTTTGGACAGAACAAGATATTATCATATTGTAAATATGCTTGTTGTATTTCGGCAAACCGAAAGCTTTGTATACCAACTATCTTAGATAATTAGGTTTGAAATTGAAAGTGCATTAATAAGGTCATTGACCGTTACCTATGAAATATTTTAGGCGTTTCAGTTATTGTGAACATGTAATAAGTTATAAATACAATGTTGAAAAGATGAGTGTGGGAGGGTTTATAGGTTCAGTGCCCTCTTTCTATATGTTCCGTACCTGTATTGTTAATCAGCATACTTTCCGCAGTAGAATTAGCTTCTATCAATATGTGATACACATGCACTTACCAATACAAAACCACAACCAAAAGAGCAAACGGACACGTGTCTCTTATTGCATGATATCAGTTATATGGAATATGTCCACTGGTACTATGAAGTAGGGTTCAAAAGAATTCAAACCCATTGGCATTTTTTTTTTAAATCAATTACATGGAATTTGCTAAAAGCTATAACAAAAGTAACAACTTAAAATAAATAAACCCGTTTGATTGAAATCTTAAATGAAATCGATGCATCTGACTGAGACTATCATCAACTAAGATATTTAGTATTCCAATCAAGGGCCCTTGATGGGAAGCATTACATGAATACACACAAAAAAATACGTTGTGATTTGTAACATAACAGAGCTATTTTATATTTCTTCATTTTCTATATCAAGTCGTGAACATTTAACAACAGCCAGGACCAGAACCATAAAATCTTTACAATTAGCATTCAACTTATTGCATTTACATTGCTAGGAGTAGCATTTTGGAACTGGCGTGTTTAAAAAACATACATTTGAATTAGTACAGTACTTTACATAATCTGCTGATTTTGATCTATTATGTTTTAAAAATTTTGTTTTTAAGTGTTCCTGATAGAGGCTTAAAAAAACTAGGTTTGACCATTTTTTATAGAAGCATTAAACTAAGACATACAAAACCTCACTGACTTTTGACAATTTTTGATAGAATATTCAAACTTTAATCTTAAACGTACACATCAATGTATTTTGACGTATATGTAAATTTAATTCTTCCGCCTGCAAACATGATTTATGTGATTTTAAGAAAACGTAAGTTTGTTTGAGTGTGAAGCCATTTTTGTCTTCACAGTTGAAAGGACATTCTGATAAATGTTTACGAATTTGAATGGGTTGTTTACAATGCTATATGTACTCTCGCTTTGTGGGTACGTGCTATATTATCGTATGGAAGAAAATAAATTAAAAGCTGATCAAACTTTATTTAATTGAAATCTAATATTTGTAATAATGGCTACCATCTGGTTCGTATGTTTTTCCTAGCTTTGTATATTTGATTGAGACATTAAGCTGATTGATGAGTATGAGTGAATGTCGGACCCCCAAAACCCCTCCCAATTCATTAGAAAAGGAACGAAATAGAGAAAAAAATGACAGAATAACTGTCAATATATTGTCTCTATTTCTTATATATAATTATAGCACTTTATCATACCAAGAGACGCATTGAATGCGGCTCGGGCTCGAGGAAATTGTTTTGAATTCCAGTGTCATATGATACAGTATAAAAGCTTGATTATCCATCATTCAATTTTCATTTTTTGATACATTTAACAATTTCTTCCACGGCCTGTTGCAAACTTTAAAAAAAAAAACGAAACAAAAACTGGTTATGTGGATCTAGGAAAGTCCAATGTTTATGTGACTGGAGTTTTATTTTCGACTACACGAAAATGATACACGCTTATAGTAATTTGTGTTATTAAATAATGCGCTCTATAGTTATTGTATTTATGTATTAATTATTAAATACAAAAATGTATAAAATAAGATACTGAACGGAAATGAAAAATCTATGTAATTTCTGTTCATTCAATATTGCTTCAATCATGGATTGTCTTCCTCTACTATTCAATACCACCCCTTCTTTTTCTAAGAGGGGTCTCGGTGGTCAATAGTTACTACTGCAATTACTAGCAAGTCAATACTGAGGTTGTGAGTTCGAACCCCGCATGTGCACTCGACTCCAATCTTAATTGACTAGAATTGTCTGTTTTCCTATCAAAAGCCTGTGGTGTCTCCGGCTTCATCCACCAATAAAAACTGGCCGCTACGAAATAGCCCAAAAGCGGTGCTTAATAGTGGTGTTAAAACCAAAAAAAAAAACCAATCTTTCCTCTATTTAACAATTTAAAATACGGAACAAAATTGATTCATGTATTTCAATTTAAACTACCTCAATATGAAATCTACACCACTGTATTATTTTCACCATAAACTATCGATATCTGTGTGATTCGCGGTACGTTAATTTAAGGTCAAAATTTGATTTATATAAAATGACATTTCCAGCTGTTATCTTGTTGATGAATCTTCACAACTTGTTATACTATACCAATGAAATTAAAATTTATCACTTCCATTTAAAGTCATCTTACAATAGATCTCGTATGCTGCATACACATATCCTTCATTTTGGCGCCAAAAAACCTTGGTTAAAATCCGTATACGTCAAGAAAGGTGTAGGAATGGGACACAGACAAATGCAAGTGTGAAGCATCGACAGCGGCGGATCTAGAAATTTTCACAAGTGGGGGCCCACTAGCTGCCTAAGAGGGGACCCACTCTCATCACACTTCAGCGATTCCCAATATAATCAACCAATTTTTTTCTCAAAGGGGGAGGCGGGTCCCCTGCCCCCTAAATCCGCCTCTGAAAGAAAGAGGGACAGACAACCAAGACAGGTTGAATGAAAGATTATAGATATCTTACTGAGGGCAAACATACAGTAATGATTTACATGTAGGGATTTGTGAATTCAATTGACGTAGAAGTCTTTTCGCCATTTGCGGTTGGGATTACTTTTCCTTCCCCTCCCCCTTTTCCTTTGTTATTATATTCCGCCTAATAGAGTAATAAACGTTATAATATTCAACATTTATAGCTTACGTGGTTGTCATGTTGGTAGCAGAATTATTTAGAGACATTATGATTCAATTCAACACCCTCCTTTCTCGATTGAGGTCAAAAGTTATTCTAAAATTTCTCTTTAAAAACAGTAGTAAAGTCATCTTATATAAACATTTTGTTGACTTTAAACAATTCTCGCAATTGTCTTTAACAAGGCAATTATCTGAGTTCTGTAAAAACTCTCTCCATCTTCATTGAAAACAGATGACCAGCAAGCCTTTATGTTATAATGGATAATAAGACTTTAAGGTCTGTTTTCTTACATTCTTGATCAACCGAAAGATATATAATATAACACTTGTTTGTTTTCTTTTATTCTATTAGAGAGTGTCTGGTGTGAAGCTATACCTTGTTGTCATTTTTATAGGTACATGTATTGCATATCATAACTATATAGATATTAACATCGACAATTGTGTGCCATATTGTATTATAGCTTTTGCTCTCATCTTGACTTTGTACATTTTCAAGGTCACCATACTCTTTAGGGAGCTACCATTTGATTTTTAGGGGGGGGGGGGGGGGGGGGGGGCTAGGATGAAATTTGAAAAAAAATAGGCAGGACAGGAGTTTCAAGTAAAAAAAAAAGGCAGGATGAGACACTTGCCAAAAAAAAAGTCAGGAAGACAGTTTAGGTAAAAAAAAAGTCAGGATATACTAAAAAAAAAGGCAGGACCGAACAGAGTGAAAAATAAAAAGCCAGGACAGAGATTACAGCTAAAAAAATGCAGGACAAAATTTTTCATCCTAGCCCCCCCCCCCCCCCCCCCCCCCCCCCCCATAAAAATCAAATGGTAGCTCCCTTACACAAAGATTCTACAAAACACTATACAGCAGTATACATATCTATATAGATATTTACCTCGACAATTATATGCCATATTGTATAATAGCGTTTGCTCTCATCTTGCCTTTGTACATTTCAAGGTCATCTAAGATTCTACAAACAATCCTCAGCTGTACAACCTTTTGTTAGAAGATAATAGTTCTAATCATCATTAACATTGCTGCGTGCATTTTCATCATCTAATCTGGTAGATGTGTTAAACATACGGCAAAGGGTGATAGCAGAAAAATTATCTAATGATCTAGAAGAAAATTAATATAGCTCATGAAGTTTATTTATTCAGAGCCGTCTTTTGTTTACATTGTCTTAAGGGTTTTTTTCTGACTGAAGTCACTTTGACATATAAAACTGCATAAACCGTGTTTTCAAATGGTTATATTTTAAAAGTATAAGATAATAGCTCTGTCAGAATCAGAATCAGAATCGACCGTTCGAGGGCTGTATAGTCAGACAAGGTCGTTAAAAACTTCCATTATTATCAGGATTGCGTTTGGGACGTAAGTTCAGTGGCGTATATTTGAATTACACCATGCAATTTCAATAAAAAAAAAAAGTGGTATGATTGCCAATGAGACGACTATACCCCCGACTTCAAATCGAGTGGATGTAATGTCAATCCAATCCAATATGATATCTCCTAGATTTTAGATTGTTTGTCTTCAAGAGTTTGGTATTCGAAAATGTCTACCATTGTTTATTAACTCTGGTGCCTCGTTCCTTCATGATGCTGACCTCTCCCATTCACGTATTGCATGCTGAATTTATTTTAGATGACACCTTTTCAACATTACATGGCAACGTTGGTTGATTGATTTACTATTGTTTGCCTTATGTACAGTGGTGAATAGTTCATGTATATAAGGCGACAATAGGTAGGTTTGCAAAGTTGGTCGATCAGGAAAAAGGGCTTGAACTTTTGACTGTTTTATGGGAAAGAAGACATTTTGAATAGTGACAGAAATTTATTTCAGCAGCAGGTCATATCTGCACTTACCCCTTAAAAAGGTGTTACAAGACTGCTTTATACTTGTTCAGCATGTACAAGTTACAGTCTCCCTACGCGAGATTCAGGGGGTCTAAGGAACCTATCCGTGATATTTTACGAGATCATAACATGATTGTTCATGTATTAAATGTATAAAAATTTCCTATTTCCTCTTTCTTTCTCGCTCTCGTTACGGCTTGTCAAAATGCATGTATTTATCTATTGAAATTGAGGTTCAATAGCTTAAAGCACTGCTTTTTATAAGTTATTTCGCTAATAATAGGTTCTTCATGTTTTAATCCATTTCAAAGTTCGAATAGCAATGATGCTCATCATTCTGTGTTCAGTGGTGGATAGTTGTCTTGTTTTCAATTTTATTCCGTCTCTTAATACATGTATCACCAAGTCTTACAAATATTTTCGACGATTTTCTGGTAAAACGTTTAATTTTGAAGGTGCATATCAATTCTATAATAATAAAACAGCAAATATTATTGTCAAGTTTACCTAATTACCATGGAGATTATGTACATACAGTAAAGTTTTGTTTATATGCCAAACGTTTGTCTGATCTACTTGCACCATCGAGATCACTTTTAATTCAAAAGGATGATTACATGAACAACTTCCAGGTGAGCTTTAATGTTAGGGGAGGGTAATTAGATAGATGCATTTTACTATTGATTTTTTGTGATATGTTTCTATTTTTAGATTTTCTATATTGTGAGCAGGACCTGGTGTACATTTTGTAATTATGTCATTGCAAATACTCGAAACAAAACCGACAATTAAACAGTTAGAGTATATGGTTATGTCTCACCTACGATAGAAGAGGGACATTAGGTTTTCTGGTATGTGGGTCCGTTTGTTCGTTTTTTGTACCGTCCGTTCGTCCTACTTCTGTTTAAAGTTTTTGGTCAAGGTAGTTTTTGATGAAGTTGAAACTTAGTATACATGTTCCTTATGATTTGATCTTTCTATTTTTTATGCCAAATTAAAGTTTTTACCCCAATTTTACGGTTCACTGAACTTAGAAAATGATAGTGCGAGTGGGGCATCCGTGTACTTGGGACACATTCTTGTTCCTTCTTGTATTGTTCTTCCAACTCAGTTTCGTAGACCTCTTAATAGAGAAGCCTTAAGATTTCACTTGTTGGCTAGTAGTTGGATTTAGAATATATTTCATTTGTTGTAAAATAAAATCGATGTATTTGATTCTGGAAATCATAAAAAAAGAGACATATTTAATAAAATGAAATAGGAATCATTATTGCAAAGTCTTCAAGGGTGTGGAATATCTTCCAATCATTACACATTTCTAAAAGTGTATGTAAAACGACAATAGGTGAAAATGAAAAGCAAACTACATATACACCAAATTGGATTCATTTTGCTGTAAGAAAGTCATTGACTTTATAAATTTGGTGCGTCCGATACTCTTTGTTCAATTTATCACCATAGGGAAAGCTTTGAACCTAAAACTTATTGAAAGCCAATGATGTAATGATACCTAAAAGTTGGTAGTTAATAACCAGGCAGAAACCAGAAGTAGCATAAAAAGAAAATCCATTTTCATCTAAGATCAGCAGAGGGAGTTTGAGCCTTAGTTGCTCAGTAAAGCATTTCTTTTATCAAAAAGTGGTTTTTCAAATGTTATCGATGAGTGTATTACTGTCGCTTAGGGTATTAAGTTTTGTTCAGTATTTTTTTTCTTCACCAGAACTCATTTGAATGTAATTAGCTTGTTATACATTTCTTTGATCTTATGTGTTCTTATCCTTTGATATAAGTGAATTGTACTTGGCAAAAATAGTGTCGACGACCTGATCTTAATTGTTTTATCATCTCTCAACGTTTTCAGCTTATCAAAGTATACAAGCTTTATATGTTACACCCATTATCTGCCACAGAATGTAAAGGCGACTTCGAAGAAGCATTTAGATAACAAGAACTTAGCTGTCTTTTTTATGGATTAATTGCGAATCCATCGCCTTGGCTAATTTGATTTTAATGGGTCTACACGGCGGGAAAATCAATTCTAATATTGATTTGACGAGAAGTGAATAGTCGTCTGATGCTTACGAGATGTAAATGTCAAAGCTAATATACATAAGATTCATACAAGTGTAAAACAGCTAACCCAGGGTAAAGTACTTTAGCAGATTACTGAGAATCAGATTAGTTGTTATATATATATATACTGTAGGTGTTACTGTTCTACTATTCATCTGCAATCTCTATAAGCGGGAACTGTCGTTTCCCCGAAATCTCTATTAGCGGGAATTGTCGTTTATCCGAAATCTCTATTAGCGGGAATTGTCGTTTATCCGCACTCGGTTTTTAAAATTCATTTTACACATACTGTCAATGGTAAATCAATTGATAATGTTAACAATTTAACGATTTCTTTTGGGGCCGAACTTTGCTTTCAAAAAAAACAAAGAAACTGTACGATTTTAAAAAAAAGAATTGATGGCAAACATTGTCTAAAATATCTTTAAATGAGAGGTTGACATCATTAGTTGGAACTTCTGTTTTTTTAAAATTGTCGTTTTATGTAAATTTTGTTAGAAAATTTAAATTTCGCAAAATACCTTCGATGTTGGTTCTATAAACGGAAAACCTCATCTTCAATTTGACAACTTTATAATATTTTGAAGCTACGCCCGGTCGGAATTGGATGACTTTATTTTAATAAATTGGCCCTCTTTCTGCACATAAGGGTCTTTTGAAATATATGTCGAATTTGGTCCGTATGCAACTTTTAGTTAGGGAAGGAATCTGCTCTATCTTTTTCGAGTGACATTTCAATAAAGGAGGGATAATAAGAGCCATTATTTGGACCTTGAGATTACAAAAATTGTAGATTGATATAATCTGCAATATTTATTGCATTTTTTTTTATTATAAACTTTAAGTTACTTGAGATGTCACTGGCAAGAGAATTACATAACAAAATTGACGTATTTGAGCCATTTAACGCATAGCATGTTGCTAAAATGCCCCCCCCCCCTTCTTTCTCAAACCCCACAACCGTCCAAAGCAAGTGCTTTCAATTTCTAAAATTTGCACTGTTGTGTAATCCGTGTGAGAACTATTATATGATTACATATTTTTGCAAGAAAATATAAAATATAAAAAGAACCGATTTAATTATATAAAGAAAGTTGTATAATCAGGAACAGATGCAAATAGATGGATATCTTTAAAATAATTCTATAACCATATGACATTATGCATTTAGTTAGCGCACGTAAGAATTAATTACGATGTGAACAGTCAATTAAATTACTTGTATAAGAAAATTGTGATGTTTTTTTAATGTTTAAAAAAATTTGATTAACATCTTTTAAATCATTATTTACAAGTCTTGATAAAATCTCTTAGTTCTGCTTTGGTATTTGACGACGTCTGACAAAATGTGTGCTAAATTGTAATTTGTTATTCATTTGTTTCTGTCCACCTGTTTGTTCGACATGTCACGCTCTTATTCAGCGGTTCGACAAATTTCGTATTTATCAATTATGTGTGGTGCATATTTACACATGTATGTCTTTTAAAGTCCGCCCCTTCGTTTTATGGTCGCCTTTTTTATATATAAATATTCATGGCAAAAGTCAGTAGTGGTAATTTTTTCAAGTCTTAATTTTTGTTATTATCATTTTGTTGTTATTGTATTAGTTGCTTTTTAGAATGTCGAAGCAAATCTAATTAAGATGTGAAACATTTATGTATAGCATAACGAATAATTGTTTTAAGTCTTTATTTGTTAACTTTAAACTAGCGATGATAAACCATCATGTTCTAATTGATTTCCCTCAGCTGAGCACATTCATCCTGTTTTAAGTAAATTTCAGCACCAATCCCGAAAAAGATTGCACAAACATGGATTATGCTTTTCGACTGAAACAATATCAATCATGGGTTCATAACCTTGAACTTCTAACTACATTGCCATAATCTGAAAACGACAGGTGAGGTACATGTACGTTTACATTTCATTGATGAATTGTTTTACCTTGAGAAATATATATAACTACTTAAAGTTACAACAATGAGCTTAAAATATGTAAATTGATTACTAGTAACCCTTGAAAACTGACAAACAATTATGCATTTTGACAGTTTCTTCACGATGTCAGTACCAATTTGGAATTTAATTGAAAAAGTAACATAGATATTTGGCAAATGTATTCACAATTGTCTCTTTTTGCCAATAGAACCAGAAAATATATTCATTTGAATCCATCTATCGTCCATCGACCTTTTTATTCTGTATCGGATCACGATACAGAACAAAAACATTGCCTTGATACTTTTTTCGTATTTTTGCCAAGGGAACAAAAGCGATGTAAATAAACAAACCATAGATACCAAGAATCCAATGTTTTACGCCAGGCGGGTAACATGGTGAAGCTGTCTGATTTTTTATTTTTTTTTATATATATAGCTAAAATTTTATTTCTTGACTTGCACTTTTCCTCATGTGTTATTTTGTTTTTAAATGGTGTACTTGTATATTACACAGAATGTGGATATATTGTGTTTTCTTCTAGTAACGTAGATTTTTTTTTATTACACAACAGGATGACTATTATGTCTATAAATCATTTTTAGAGTAAACTGACAGTAGAATGTTACTGAAACTATAATATTTGTAATGCATTTAAAAGTTATTTCTGAGTAATGAGATAAATTTAGAAAACAGATAGCTAAACACAGACATATTACAATAAAACAGTAATTTGATAGAATCATCATGCAATTATTACTGTACTGCAATTAAAAGGCATATCGTAAAATTGTGTATAATGAATCAAATCAAATCATTTAAGTTTAAAATAGAAATAATAAGTATAAAATGCAATATATACAGATGTAAATAAGCAATTTTATAACAACTATTCGATATACTGACGAGATAAAACAGCTACACAAGAAAAAGAAAAACATGTTTCACATTTTTCATTTCTGAAACTTTTATAGCTGACTATATATGGCAAGGTTTTCTCAATGTTGAAGGCCATACGGTTGCTTTTTTAAATTGATAACATCTACTTCATTTGAACTTTATTGAGTGCACCACACTCCAGTCAGTCTAAAGTTCAAACTAGGTTACAATTAGTGGCTAAAGATTTTTTTTCGAATTAATTTCAAAAAGTTTACGTAATTTAATGTTACCCAAGTGATATTCTCGATTACTAAACATTCGACTGGCATACTTGATGAGGTTGTACAGAAGTAGAAAATACACCAATTAACATTCAGAGTCAGTGCATGAAGTATAATGTTACGTCCGTGGAACTGCATAACAAGCTGGGTTTATTTAAGTTGTCGTGAATGAAAGATGCCAACCAGTTGCAATATTGATTTTACAGAAACTGTTACACGGTAAACAAATCTTGTTACGAAGATGTCATTAATCACACTGTCTGAAGAATATTCTTTCTGTTACTCAAATAACAAGTTCAAATCTATTTCTAACATCATTTGCACCCTTTTCAGTCTAATAGATTGGATCTTAATTTATCAATTCTTTTTATAGAAGATTTAGTCATGGGGAAGAAACGTTTACTTACCAATTAGATAGGTGATATTCTTTACAATAAGAAAGAATATAATGAAGTTGAATTAGAAGCTAATTTGTACTTCGAAAAGGAGATGTGTGTATCAGCCGATAGAACAGTTGTTGGTTCAATTACCTTCGTCTTGTCTAAGAGCTGATTGCAAAATCATTAAAATGAGAGAGAAAAAAGTATAATACTGAGTGTTTGAGTGTAGAGTTGTCTGTCCTTGGATAGCAACACAATCAAAATTCAATATTATGTAATTAACTTATACAAGACAATTATCTGTGTTGTTAACTTCGATCTTGACCTTGATCTGTTCAATGAATTATAAACAAAACATTTATGAGGAGAATCGTATTTTCCTTCTTGATGTTGAAAATAGATTGATTATGATTGATTGTTTAAATTTCAGTGGCAACTATTTCATACATATTAAGAAACTTGTGTCCCGACTCTGCACTGCACTGTTGATTCATTTCTTCTGTTGATACCAATTTTCGTCAATTGGAAAAACTATTTTTTTTTCGTGGATATCTAGTTCCGTGGTTTAGCAAAAGTCTGCACATAAGTCTATATATAATTTGTAATTCGTTGATAATTTAAATCCGTGGTTGGTAGGTTCCATGACATCCATGAAAATTGGTATCACACGAATGAAAATGACTCCAACGTATTTTAAATTTAAAAAAAAGACATTTCGACCATTAGTTCGTACGAACCCTGCACAGAAGCCAACCAGACATCCGTATACATATGTACAAATGCTATTGCTAGAGGTCATCATATTACAAGCTAGAACTTGATTCTATCATTGTCACTGTTAGTGTTAATTGTTTTCACAAATACGATGTTGATGTGAAAATCCCAATATTGACTGACGAGAGTTCTTAGTTTATTGAACTGTTTGCACCAGCCAACAGATGCAGACTTAATTAACTGATAGAGACCTTCGCGGTGATTTACGTAATCATAAACAGTTTGTCCTATGTATATAGGACAATGACCCTGCAACATTGATATTTTTGTTGAATTCACACATTTATTTTCATCTTCGCTAGCCAAGGGTTACGATCCATTCCCGCTAGAGAACGGGAGTGGGTCGTAACCCTTGGCTAGCAAAGATTATTTATATTATGAGTAAACAGATTATATGCATATATAACGTCTTCATGCACAATGGATAATTTTGCGGGTTTCGCTACATACATATACGTTTTATCCTTCATCGCTAATGTCAAACAGTTCAAGTGTTATTACTTTGCAAGTGTATTTGAGGTGATGTGTCCTAATTTTTCGCAAATTAAAATTGATATTACTTTTAAATTATTGATTTCACCTAAGTCTTCCTTTCTATCTTGGAAAATTTGATTGTTAGAATATCGTTGTCACTATATTATACTTTCAATTAAGTTGTCACTGTTATGGAATTATTTCAAACCACATGAGATAAAAGAGAAAGCAATAGATTTATAATGCAGTATGTTTTCGTTATTAAAAAAAATGAATTGATAATTTAAATTGATGAAAATGAGGAAGACGTTCTCAAGTACAAAGGTCATAAAATGCAATTTGATAGAAACGTCGCACGATACTGGTGTCACCTAACGTTACACACGCAAAGACGTAAGACAAAATAAAAACGTTGGAATGCATGTTGTTCAGATGGCTTTTTACAATAAATTTTAAAGGATTGATTTTTTCACTAAGAAAGGATTTTTTTTCTTAGATAGATTAAAGATGTTATGCTTTAGTTTTATTAACAATTAAAAAAAAAAAAAAAAGTAACTTGAATTGAAACCATTTAATTATAAACATATTTTAATGATAAGGGCAGTCAAATTTTATTTATGGATACACTATGCACTGCAAATGTATCAGTTTTGCACCCCAGAATGTCAAGGCGAACGGACTACGGCATATATAGCATGGCAGTTCTGCACAAATATATGCAAGGGAATTATCGGGAACAATTATTATAGCTGTTTTTTTCTATAAGTTTGTATTATAGAGGATCCGACTATTAGAGTCCTGAAAACACTTCAGTTCCGCGAGGAAATCTTTCTCCCCACCCCTTCTTTGTGAATCGGTAGAGCTTCCAAAAAAACTTTTAATTTTAAAATTTTCTTATTAAGCAACAAAATCAAATAGCCGTATTCCAAATCGTCTGTGAAAACCGCAAGCATGACAATTAGACGGTACGTTAGAAGCATATTTTATTAAAAAACGTCAAAATCGTATGTGGGGACATTGTATCGGACATTTTAGTTTTATCTAATATCTTGTATATTAGATTTAATTTATGGGAATTTAATATCAAAATAGAGATAATTTTTTGTACTTTTATCCATTATAATTTTTTTTTATGTAGCGAATGGCACTGTATTAAATAAACATCATGAAAACACAGAAAACGTAACCCTACGTTTAATTTGGTTTGAAGGGGACAAAATGTCGGACATTGGTAATCAACTCGAATAAAAAGAATTTGTTTTAAAATTTCCTGATTATTGCATGGGGTGAAAGAGTGATCTTTGTACAAAATACTAGTATAAAAATTATTTACTTTCTACATGGGGATTGCTCTGGAATTCCCTTTTTGGGAAAACTTTAAAAAAATTACGGCAACCTTTCGTGCATGGGACACATAATTTGTATCATCTTGATCCCTTTTTCTTATATTTCCGTCTTTTCGAGAGAGAAAAATCAACATTACGTCATCGCCCACTTATAAATTGCTTGTTCTAGACAAACTTTTATATCGTTTGGTAAACAAAAATACATGTTTTTTACGGTATTCAGAATTTTACAAAACTAAAAGTGTAACGCGGGACAAGGAAATCATATTGCAAAATGAAGGTTTTATTGAGTTTTGATTAATGAAAATGGTCTGTTACCTATACAATATTGCAATAATCTTAAAGAAGAGTTTAAAAGCTTTAAAATGATATACAACACTTTATAATATCATTGTTTATGTTTAAAAATTAACAAGATGAATGTGTATTGTCCATGATTTCACCAAAGTAACACCAGTAGCGTGCGACGTTTCACTTGTAATAAGTAAGCCAATAATTTATCATCCGAATAATTATGTAATTCCACAATTATAGCTGATTATATTTCAAAGTTAAATCATGCTTCAAATTTTAAGTTTATTAGTTCGATAAGATTTCAAGCAAGAATTCATGTAGATTTGTTTATCATATCATGTTTGTCGTTTATTTGTGGTTTATTTGTGTACTCTAAAGAATACAGGAAATTATTCATATTTCCTGAAGGTAAATAATAAATAATGTTTATTTATTTATGAAATGAATTATAATTTTATCATAAATCTGTAATGCATTACGCTATATGTAAATGCATTAGAAAAGTGAAACGGTTTAATGATTATTTGTTAAAATTTATGTATGATGAAAGAAAATGAAGCCTCATAAATTTTACATTTGAATGTAAAATATTCGAAAGTCGAAGGTAATATATACACGTAGTTTAAAGGTGTTTTCCGTGATCATTTCATTTTAATTAATTTTTGAAATGTTATGTTGTTATTTTTATGGTTTTTTTGTTGATTTTATGACAAGTATTAAACATATTAGTTTGAACAACAAAAGGTAAAAAGGTATTCTATCCACACACATTCACCAATGTTTTATGCCAATATATATGATCAAAGTTTTCTTTCAACCAATTCTTTATCAACTCGTTATAAGTTGAATCAAACCTTTAGCTAATCCCATCCAAATACAATATATTTTCTTCTATTAACCAAGCATAATAATTCAGATAAGGGTGAAGTTTGGGAACTTAAAACGTTTAAACCCGCTGTACATGTCCTAAGCCCGGAACCTGATGTTCAGTAGTTGTCGTTTGTTGATGTGTGTTTCATAACTAAAGTGTTTCTCGTTTTTTTATATAGATATTAAGACCATTGGTTTTCTCTTTCTCACTAGTCATTTTTTGGGACCTTTTATAACTTGCTGTTCAGTGTGAGCCAAGGCTCCGTACACATTGTGACTTGGGTGGAGAGTTGTCTCATTGGCTCAAATATATTTATTATAAATTGAGTGTGTATTTCCTTCACTATATAGATTATAAGTTAATATTGTTCATCATTTCTGATAGTTTCCAGTTTTTCTAAATATCTTTTCGATCTAATAAAGATGTATAACACTTTGAATCAATATGAATAACATTACAGAGATGAATAATGACAAATTTTAATCGATACATGCATAAGTAAGAGAGTATAGTGTTTTCCAAAAATGTCTGGAATAGCGAAGATCGAATGAGACCCCCAATAACAAATGAAGTGATAGAAAGAGAAGGACAAATGAGTATTCGTTGTTTTTCTCGTTTCAATTGCTTTGAATTAAGTCATGGTTATGGCCTTTAAAAGCCTTCTTTATAGTCTGATTGCTCCTTGTTAAAGCCCGTGCGATGGGTGTATTACCACCAAATCATGGTACATCACATCCGGTTGTATGAAAGTAGGTCTATTCTTAACTATTTCTGTGTCATAAACATATGTCTTGGGTATTTCAAAACACCATTATTTTTTATTTGTGATCTCTATAGAAAATTTTGTATTCATTGGGGTTACATGGTGACTAAACCTTGTGCACAGATAGAATAAGGGGATAACTTTGATTGATTAACTTCCAATGATGGTTATTTTTTTTATATGCAATGAAATGTTATGTGCAAATTTTTCTGTAGAACTGGACAGGATAAAACTTTACTCATGCCAAGTATTTCTTTATTTGAAACAAAGATAAATTCTGCACAATTTTTTGAAAAGTGAAAATTTAACAAAGACTAATATGGAAAAATCAATGGTGGTATTACACCTATAGTTGCTTCATGAGGCTCCAGCAGGGTCAAAAACGACCTGCGATCTCTGGCCTTTTTAGATGCGACTTCCGACCTGAGGGCCCCCGGGCCTTCTAAAAACGATTTGCGACCTGTAAAATTTGGAAAAAAACGCCTCCGACCGACTTCCGTCCTCTGTGTTCAAAAACGACCAGCGACCTGTACATTTCCCTTAAAACGACCTCTCGACGAATTTAAAAGCTACCTTGCGACTTGAGGGGGATACCCTGTAGGAGCCTCCTTAATATATCTTTCTCATTTATTCTCTGGTGTTGTTGTCTTGACAAACATACCTCATCTTTATTTTTTATATAGAGAGACACGGAAACATTTTATTATATAGTGCTTCAATAGATGCAAAAGTTTAGTTTGCTTTTTTTTTATATCAATTTTGTTTATCTACGAACCCATTGTTGTATCGAAATACCTAATTTAAAAAAAATATTAGTATATGGCCACAGTTATACCAACATGTGTTAGGTTGATATAGTACATATAGTACGCTACACAAATGCAAAACACATTAATGGTCACCTGGTCTCTAATAGTTCCAACGTTTTTGTGCATTTAGGGGAGTCTGGCGTATATTTACTATTATACAGTTGAATAACACTCCTAATGCTCAGATTGGTTGTCATCGACTCGTGTTACACAGTTAATAACACCATATACGAAAAACATAGAACTCCTTTTGTCATAAGACACTGTCAAACATCCAAACATACTATCCACACTCATCTGTGTCCACACTTGTATACAGTTGAAAAAAACAAAGTAGTGAGAATTTGTGTATCTAGTGTCGCCTGTCAGTTACAGTAGTTGTTAATCAAAAAGCAACCAACCATATAAGGAGTTGATGGAGCTTCAATTCACAAAAGGTTTGAGTGGGAAAATGTATCTTTTCTTTTTCAAATTGCGCTGTACACAAGGGAGATATTTATTCGTCGATAACTTATGCAATGAAAATATGTCAAAACAAATTTTCGAAGATTTAGATTGTATCGCATAATTTAAGTTTATTATTGCCTTGAATACTTTGTGTATGACATCATGTTTGGTCTATATTTTATGTTGCATTACAGAAGTTATTTATACCTGCCCAAGGTAACACTTACCTTTGAAAGATGCATTAAATGTATACATAAATTAAATGAGGAATGTAATACAACAAATGAAGTAGAAAAGTTTTTAGTGACACATTTAATATAAGTTATATATGCTAGCACTCGTCTCAGAAAAAAAATTCCTTTATATAATACCTTGTGTTATATAAAGGTATATAGGACATTTTTATCTGAGACGAGTGAATGATAGTAAAACATGGTTAGAGGTATAGGGGGAGGATTGAGATCTCACAAACATGTTTAACCCCGCCGCATTTTTGCGCCTGTCCCAAGTCAGGAGCCTCTGGCCTTTCTTAGTCGTGTATTATTTTTAATTTTAGTTTCTTGTGTACAATTTGGAAATTAGTATGGCGTTCATTATCACTGGACCAGTATATATTTGTTTAGGGGCCAACTGAAGGACGCCTCCGGGTGCGGGAATTTCTCGCTACATTGAAGACCTGTTGGCTACCTTCTGCTGTTGTTTTTTATTTGGTAGGGTTGTTGTCTCTTTGACACATTCCCCTTTTCCATTCTCAATTTTATAGCACTTTAAACCGTTAAACATAAATGTGCACACGAAGTGAATTCAGCTTTTTCCCATGCGTTCTGAGAAAAACTTAAAATCTTAAGTCTTGAACAAATGTGAACAACAAATTTAATCGATAAAATTAAATTGGGCGACATCAAAATATCAACTGCGACAAAAAAAAAGATTCCGAGTGTTTACAGCGTCATTTCAAGTCACCTAATCATAAGAATCGGGTTCAGCTTGCAGACGCATTCTTAGAAATAAGTGAATTTAGAGTGATCGATAATGATTACTAAAGCATTGTCGTCAGATATTGTCAACAAGACAGACTAATTTGGAAACCGGAAAGAATTTCAATACAACATTCAATTATAATTCATCTTAGTAACTGTCTTTCATAATTCAATCTAAAGGCATACTATATATACTAATATTTTATGGTGTAACATTGCCGCCTATACAATGTGAATATTTATCTTACATTGTGTCCATTTTTACGTTTGCAATCAGGATTTCCTTGATATAAAGTTTCTATTGAACCGCGGGTTCCTTACTGTAACATTGATATTCATATTTTGATGACCAGTATGGAATAATGTCACAAATGACTACCGAATATGTTCTATTTGTCTAAGTTCCAGTCCTCTTTTTTAGTCTTCTTTCCTTGTTTATCCCATCTTTTTCAGTCTTCTTTCCTTGTTTATCCCATCTTTTTCAGTCTTCTTTCTTTGTTTATCCCATCTTTTTCAGTCTTCTTTCCTTGTTTATCCCATCTTTTTCAGTCATCTTTCCTTGTTTATCCCATCTTTTTGAAATCATTACTACTGGTGACAACCATGGAACGGAAAGTGTTTATATACCCTTTCAGAGCACCTGCATTAAATGTTTGGATTGTTTAGAGTTTCGAAATCTTAAGTTTCTGTGAACTGTTTTCTGTGCTGTTGTTAGTCTTCTCCTTGAGGTCTCTTTTTCATTCTCCTGATATTCTTCATTTGAAAAAATAATTGTTATGTTCTCTTATAATGAATGTTACAAAAAAAGATTGGGATATTATCTAACTTTATAACTGTTATCAATTTCCTTAATGTCTAATAATAAAAAAAAAACATTTTAATTATGAACAAGTATTGATTAGTTGAAGCAAAACTGTAGTCGCTGAAGCTATTAATCCTTCTGTCTGAACAGAAAATTGTTTATGTTAAGGAGAATCTTTTTCAATTATAAGACGGAATTGTTAATAATTATCAGGCGGAATTGTTTTCTTTTTTATTATATTGATCTGACATCAGAGAAACGGATCCATGTAATGAAAATATGATAACAATTTGTTGTAGATTGTCTAGTGCAGAAGGATGAAAACATACGAACTAGGTTTTATAAATTGATATATCATACAGTAAATCCACAATAAATCAAGAAAATAAGTGATGCGGACATATTTGTACTGTAGAATTGCAAGGGATCAAAGTGAGATATATAGCGAATTTAATGCGTACGAAGCACTTTATCGGATTAACCTTTATCAGTTATGCTCAAATTAACACATAACCAAGGATAAATACCACAGTGCCCTTTTGATAGTTCTGCTAAAAGCAACACATTATCTGGTATAAATACCAACAAGGATTACTTCATCAGTAACGCTCAAAGTAACTCACTTTTTCCAGATTTACCTTTGTCAGTAACTCTTAAAGCAATTAACACAATGTCAAGAGTAGGTACCAAGGTGCACTTTTACCTGTTATACTCAAGCAACACATTAACAAGAATAAAATAACACTGAGAAATTCATTGAATTGGAGACTAAATGCCATAAGAGGAAAGCCTAGTTACGTTTTTGTTTAAATACATTATTGAATATCATTGTTACACTGGCATTGGTATAGACTAAACGGAATCAAATTGACACGTAATACTTAAAAATAAAAGAGGATCATGTCAATTCATTGAAATAGTCGACAATAAACAAATTATAAGCTAAACAATCATAATTTAAACCCTGTTGTTCGATGGTTGTCATTTGTTGATAAGTTGTTCATAAGTGTTTCTCGTTTTTCGTTATTTTATATAGATTATACCGTTCGTTTTTCCTGATAGAATTAGTTTAAACTAGTCATTTTTTGGGCCCTTTATAGCTTGCGGTTCGATGTGAGCCAGGACTCCTTGTTGAAGACCGTACCTTGACCTATGATAATTTACTTTTTACACACTGTCAATTGGATTGAGAATTATTCCATTGGCACTTATACCACATCTTGTAATTTCTTTTTTAAAAGATTACACCAAGATTACATCCTTATGAGGTCAAAAGAAAATTGAGCGTGAGAATTGGAGAGACAATATCCCCATGAATCAGAACCATCAAAGTTAAAGTGACATACAATTAACCTATATATGTTGATGTAAGTACAAAACCATTATGAAGTGCTACACTTCACAGCTGGTAACCAGTAGATTTCCTTCAACTGCTTCAAATATTTCATACAGTTTCGAATTTCATTGTATTTATATTTTATAAGGATACAAATACTTTTTGTATCAGCCAATGCATCTAACGCCAACATTTTGATTAAGTCAGAATATACTGTTTTTATTTATATGAATTCATATCATGTTTACAAAAAAGGAAGACATTTAGAACATGAAGTTTTGATGTCTTTAAATACATTAAAGATCGAGTACCGAATGATCTTTCGTCAATTTTAATAAACTATTTTGATGAAGATACACAAAATATATAAATAGGGATACGCGCTCTTTAGTGGATATGCATGTATCTTTGATTGACATTCAAAAGTATAAAAAGGGATATTTGTAAATTGTAGTCCAAACTGTCACAGAGAATAAATAAGGAAATAAGTTGAGTAAATGCATTTAAGACCTTTGTCCAAGATTATGACATATAATCCGTGTAAAACACTTATGCCTAAATTTACGACAAAGTCTAGAATAATTAAATACATGCAAAACCTAAATATATTAAAACAATTGAATTACTAAAATGTTGTTTAAAAACTAATTTCATTGCACTGTCCAAATTGTCCGGTCATAAAGTGATGAATCTTCAAATTAAAGATTATTATCTTTGGTGGACATTCAAAAATATATAAATAGGTATCTTGCCAAAAAGCAACGTCATTTAAAAAAAAATTAGAACTTCAAATAAAGGCAATAGTAGTATACCGCTGTTGGATAGTCATAAATCGATTTAACTGTAGAAAATATGGGTCACAAACCAAACTGAGGGAAACACATCAACTATAAGTGGAACAAAACAGAACAACAGAAACATTGAACTTTTATAAAAACAAACCCGAACATACATAAAAACGGACTATGTGATAACAACTGCTATATTTCTGACTAAGTACAGGAAATTTTAAGAAAAAATGGTGGGTTGAACCCGATTTTATTTTTAGCCAAACCTCCAGCTTTATGACTTTGTTAAGAATACCGTTAAAATGACAAAATTTCGTGACAAGAATACAGTACACATAAAAATGCAATAACATTTAGAACAGAGAAATGCAAATATTAATAATATAATGTTTACATTTATGTGACTGTAAACTGTGGAAGACCTTCATGGATAAGTAATGACATTACACCCCTTGCCGTAGTATTTTCAAGAAAATCATCTTTCCTTTGAATAAGAACTACTTGTGTAAAATAATTTGTAAATTATACTCGATTGCGTTCCTGTTCATGAGACTTCTTATTGTAATCGACTCTTCTTTCGCTTTTTTCTTCCATCATTTCTTTTCAACTCTCGTACAAACACATTATTCAAAGTAATTCATTTTGCAGTTTCATTTCTTTTTGTTCCAAAGTATTTCGCTGTATGTCTAAGCTGTTTTAATTAGATATTCAGACGATCCATCTTCTTACATTCAGCGTTAGTACATTTACTTGCATAAGCTATTGAACACGTTTTTCAATATAAAAGATCTATAAGATATTTAAAGGTGTAGCATGTGAGATATGGCAATGCAAGTTTCCTGGTCTTTCTTTCACTCAGGAGATCCCTGTTGAATTTGAATTATATAGAAAGAGTACTTTACAAAATTCTAAACAGCGTTGGTATATAGAACTACAAGAACAAGAAGGTTTTTAAGGACTATATGCTTTTGATACATCATTGGAAATTTTAAATGCGTATGTTACATTTTACATGAAAGAAACTTCGGCATTACCCCTGAAAAAAACGTTTACGTTTCCGTATTGCTATCGCAATAAACCTCAATTGAAATGAGGATTCGACTAATGAGTTTGAATATCCCTTCGTTATCTTTCTCTCCTTTTCTTGCCTTACTGTTGCTCAACGTATCTTTCTCTCCTTCTCTTGCCTAACTGTTGCTCAACGTATCTTTCTCTCCGTCTCTTGCCTAACTGTTGCTCAACGTATCTTTCTCTCCTTCTCTTGCCTAACTGTTGCTCGACGTATCTTTCTCTCCTTCTCTTGCCTAACTGGTGCTCAACGTATCTTTCTCTCCTTCTCTTGCCTAACTGTTGCTCGACGTATCTTTCTCTCCGTCTCTTGCCTAACTGGTGCTCAACGTATCTTTCTCTCCTTCTCTTGCCTAACTGTTGCTCGACGTATCTTTCTCTCCTTCTCTTGCCTAACTGGTGCTCAACGTATCTTTCTCTCCTTCTATTGCCTAACTGTTGATCGACGTATCTTTCTCTCCTTCTCTTGCCTAACTGTTGCTCGACGTATCTTTCTCTCCGTCTCTTGCCTAACTGTTGCTCGACGTATCTTTTTCTCCGTCTTTTGCCTAACTGTTGCTCACCGTATCTTTCTCTCCTTCTCTTGTATAACTGTTGCTCTACGTTGACACCAATCAACTTGATCTTTTTCTTAGTTCATTGACAACGTCAGTAATATTATCCCTATGTGAACAATCGAGAATTAAAACACGTACGGCATAAGCTGATTACACAGTGAGTAGAGAAAACATAAGTATTGCGTTGCAATATGACTAGAGTCTTTTACTCTAATTAGAACAAGTTTCAAAAAACGATCAGCATTAATTGACAGTTGCGTGACATCAAACAATTATGCCAGTTCCCCTACAATGATGCACATACCGTTACACTTTAATGCTAATAAAGTTCCAGAATTGATTTTTCTTTACTATAGCTGTCAAAAAGTAAAATAGAGCGAGTGATCAATTCACCAAAGGATCATGGAAATATCAAAACTTCGAATTCTATTGCGATGTTGATATCGTCTTGTCACAATTTAATCCAATAGGATCGATCGTTACGTTAGTGAGTGACATGAATTATATGTTATTTCTGATAGAACTTTTATTTAAGTTGTCTGTTTTGGACTATTTACCATTTTACATGTAAGTATACATTAATTGAAATTTATAGATCTTTTACTTTACTTCCGATTTTTTACTTTGATATTCAGTAGACACTGCAATGATCGCCGATATATAATATACTAACTGATACTAACATTTAGACTAGTCGCGAAATAAGATGTCGAGGATTGCTTATAATACAACTCTCCACAAGAGACCCAATGGCATACATAGCAGAGGGACGAAAGATACCAAAGGGACAGTCAAACTCATAAATCTAAAACAAACTGACAACGCCATGGCTAAAAATGAAAAAAAGACAAACAGAAAAACAATAGTACACATGACACAACATAGAAAACTAAAGAATAAACAACACGAACCCCACCAAAAACTAGGGGTGATCTCATCTCAAAGCCTTATCATGGCTTTGTGTGCTGACACGTCGAATACATGATAACTAAATCTGTCAAGGAGTATACATTAATGTGATAAATAAATGCTGTATATGAATGATTGATTGATTGACAAATGCTTAAGATTTGGATTTTATGAAAAATCTTGAGAACAAAATCTACCCAGTACTACGACTGTCTAACATATATAATATCATTTTGAATAAAAATGGGTTCTCAAATAAACTATAATCTGATGTACAGTAGTTGTCGTTTGTTTATGTAATATATACGTGTTTCTCGTTTCTCGTTTTGTTTATATAGATTAGACCGTTGGTTTTCCCGTTTGAATGGTTTTACACTAGTAATTTTGGGGCCCTTTATAGCTTGTTGTTCGGTGTGAGCCAAGGCTCCGTGTTGAAGGCCGTACTTTAACCTATAATGGTTTAATTTTTAAATTGTTATTTGGATGGAGAGTTGTCTCATTGGCACTCACACCACATCTTCCTATATCTATAGCCCTTAATCGTTAATTTTTTTCGACAATTTCTACAATTCTCCGTTTGAAACCTCATTTAATTCTGTGAAAGAATTGTCCGTTTCGTTTCCTTTTGATTCAATGACAAACCACTTTAAATTCACAGAATTACTTACTCAATGTGATAGACAAAACCTGTTTCGTTCAGAGCACTTAACACTTGAAGGCTCCAAACGCATCCTTTAACGACAATTGTAATTCCATCTTAATGTCCTTTTGTTTATGTGTAGTTTTACTAAATGTTTGACTTTTTTTTAATTGCGTCATGTTGTGTAATTAGAAAGAGGAAAGAGCAAAGCATTCTGTGGCTTTGACAACATAATCTAAATGCTAGGTACAACTCTTTTTGTAAACACTTTTGATTTAGAATTAGAATGAAAATGAAACACTTTTTGAATTCATTTTTGGTTAAGTTAATATAAGTTTGAACTTCATCAAAGTGAATCCGCATATTACATGTTATTGAAAAATAAACATAACATTACACCAACAAATGTTAACTTTATATATAAGAAGATGTGGTATGCGTGCCAATGAGACAGCTCTCCATCTAAGTCCCAATTTATACAAGTAAAGTAGTATAGGTCAAGGTACGGTCTTCAACACAGAGCCTTGGCTCACACCGAACAGCAATTGTTATAAAATTCAAAATAGTTCTTGTTTTTTTTCTTCAATTTGTTCATTTGTTCTTACTGAAAAATTGCTATGGTGCACATGCATTACAACTATCGAGAAACACGTTGACTGTCATAGATTCGGTTTATAATATTAAAAATTTTCTTCTTTTCAATTTCATTACTAAATCTGTAATCTGTAACTAAAAATGAATTAAGATTGCAGAAAGCACGCTTCTGTCGCTTGTGTAACAGAAGATGATTTGCCTGTCATTGAAACATGTTCTGTCTCTTTTACTGTTAGTCTGTAGTCTCTGTTTGATCATTCGTTCTTCACATTTGACTTACTAAGCCTTACCAATGATTATTTCGATCTGTCAGAACAACAATAATATACATAAAGTATGGAAAGGCAGATGTGTAGTCCTCATTTTTCCAGGAAGGACAACTCGTATATTGCTTTAAGATGCTCTTTATATTTAGATTTTTCCCTTTCTTTTGTATGGGATAGCTGGGAAAAAGTGGTGCGTAAACGTGTCGTGGTTTTTTTTATGTGTTTGATTTTTGTTTTGTCTTCTAAACCTTTCGTTTTCAAACCGGGTTGTCCTGATATTAGTTTGTTCAGAATCTTATACAGTCATGCTTATGCATGTTGTTTGAAGAAGTGTTTGAAGCAAACTACAAAAAAAAAAAAAAATTATAAAAAATTATAAGTAGAACATGATATAAATAAATTTGGTGTTATTACTGTCTTCTGATTGGTTAAAATTATGAGTATTATTTTCAATGTTGTCAATTTTGATGGCGACACGCCCACTCTGACGTTGATTATTCATACGCCAACATGTGTGTACGCTTGTTATTGTTAATATAAATAATATAAAAAGTTCTTTGAGCCTTAGTTTTGATAGAAATTTATTTATAATGAATGGCAATGATTCATTTTGATTTTATTGAACCATAAAACTAATTTTTGACTCTTCACATTTTACATAATCCGCTTCGCGGATTATTCAATGTGAAGAGTCAAAAATTAGTTTTATGGTTCAATAAAATCAAAATAAATAATAGCCATTCATTAAATATTCATAAGTTTCTTAATATATTTTTCGTTTTACTCTGAAATTAACCACTCGTGATCAAAGATAGCCTACTGATTTTATGCATGTTAGGTATAAGTGCAAAATTATCAAACATGTATATCGTTTTTCATGTCTGCATTGTTTAAGTATAAAGACATTAATCTAAGCGTCATACGGCATTTTAATCGTTTTATCACAAAGCATATAATAAAAAATCAAGAAAGTATCATATGGAATTTCAAAAGACAAACATTCAGTCAAGAAATATTATTGCATTGAATCATTTGTCAAAAATAGCTCATGTAAATACTGGTTGAAGCGGCCGGGGCAAAGCTTTTAAACAATAGAAAGACAAAAACATATGAATATCGACAATAAACCATTGTATGTTTTTCTTTAGGGGCCAGCTGAAGCCCGATTCCGGATGCGGGATTTTTAGACCTATTTGCGGCATTCGCCTGTTTTCTACTATTTGGTCAGGTTAATGTCTCTTCGAAATATTTCACTTCCCCATTCTCAATTTCATTTGGCACGAAATATGTGATAACAAGAACATGAAAAGGCAAAACTGACATCGGGTGTCTCAGAAGGGTAATACATAAAAACGCATGACAGTTGAAACAGATATAATTCTTAGTATTGTACATGTACTTTGAATTATGATAATTAATTATAATAATACAAACTGAATTGGCTCTCACAGCAACAACTTCCGATATAACAATTGAGAGATTTAAAGAGTCATGGGGCGTAGAAAAATTGTTATATGGTCACTGATATAATCCATACTTAAATAACAACTATGTTATCCGTTGAAGTGGTTAAATACGAAGTACAAATATTGTTTTAAAAAGTTTATATCGTCTGATAATACACAAACATAGAACTACAGCTGGCGGACTGAGTTTGCAATAGTCGGTATGTTCTTTGTTTCATTATACAAAATTAACTATTGTTTGAAGCCTGGCTATCCAAGTTTTGAGAGTTCGCTAAAATTTTCTATTTATTACATATTTTTTTTTGTATAATTTGATATATATGTTTTAGGAACAGAATTTTAATTTTACAAATTTTATTAACTATAAACTATAGTATGTTCCATAAACTATTAATAACATGCGTCTCGGTGTGCCTTTATTAAAACAAAAACTTTCTTCGATGTTAATATTTCATGACATTTTTTTTTTCTGTTGTAAACATTAACTTCATTAGGTCAGGGTACAACTTATGATACAGAGACTCTTTATGTAAATGGAAAAAATGTACAAAGTGTTATTGGAAAAATTTATTTCTTGCATTTAAACCTTTTTTACCAGTTTGCTTTCATTTTATGTTGATTATTGATCTTTCTATATAGTTTCTCATTTTAATTGATTTTAAAATATTTAAATTTTGTTGAAATATTAGAAATGAACATATTAAGGGGTAATAACTGTAAGGGTTTAATGAAAGTAAGACCACCCTCATCCTAGACATTAGCATTCATTTCATTTCCATTTTTTTTTTTAATTTTTATTCCCTTATTTTTATTTGTTACAAATTATTTCCAACAAAATTTCATGACATTTCCGAAGAAAAAATAATAGCATTAATTTCCAATAAATGTGCAGAGTCAATCACATTAACTGTATGATGGCATTGGAAAAGTTGTGAATAAAACACATACAAGTTAATCCCATATCATATATAAAAGCCAAATGTCCATATACTAAGCTACAATATAAATTTGCATTAAATAATAAAATGCATTATTGATGTGCTGTTTATTGCATACATTATAAAACGAACTTATCAAAAGATAAAGTGTACACAAGCATAGTAAGACGAGCATTCAAACTATATCGAATATGAAGTTTTACATTGTTTTAATTGTCTTGTAACAAGTCAGAGGCGGACTAAGGTGTCTAAGGGGGCCGGCCCCCCTTTTTTCCTGGAAAAATTGGTTGATTATAGAGAGAATGACTGGAGCATGACTGGAGTGGGCCCCTTTTAGGCAGTTAGTGGGCCCTACTTTTAAATATTTCTGGATCCGCCACTGGCAAGTTGCAGCAAATAAATAAACATCACGCTGTCCTTGTCGCTTTGAGATATGGTGGGCCGTAAGCAGCATTTCAAATCAGTTCCAACGCCCTATAAAGTTGACCAAGTGTTTGTGTTTGGAACGCCATAGCTGTCTTATGTTGCATGTGCTATTATACATTATTATGGAAGGTGGATATTTTTCTATGATAGAGTATTTTTTTTATTATATTGATCGTGCTTTCTTGTGTGGCATGTGCTATTATTTGCTTTGGATATTTCACAATATGATTGGGCTTTGTTTAATTATATGATGGTGCTTTTTAATGATGTGATGGTGCTTTCGTTATATACAATGGTGCTTTTTTATTATATGGTAGTGCTTTTGTGTTATGTGATGATTCTTTTTTTGTTATATGGTGGTTTAACATGATTTATGAGATCTCAACCGTCCCCCTTTTCATGTAGAAAACCTATTCAATAGTTTAATATTCGAAGTTTACGGACTTCGGAAGTGCATGTATTACCGGCATTGATTAATCTCATAATAATACAATTCGTACTTTATCTCACTTGAAAATCTTAACGAAACGAGAATAATAATGAAAAACCGCGGGCAAAACATAATATAATGTTAGAGATACATAATGTAAATTAATGTAAGAGATAGTGAACTTCACCTTCACGGCTTTGTAGTGCTAATGCATAACAACAGTTCATACCTGATTTACTGTTTTAACATAAATGAAAACAATTTTACATTATACCTTTTACATTAAATACACCCGCAGTGTAGCTTATGGAACGCCATAGCTGTCTTATGTGTCTTTTTTTTATTGCTTTTCTATTATAAGATGGTGCTTTTCTATTATAAGATGGTGGTTTTCTATTATAAGATGGTGCTTTTCTATTATAAGATGGTGGTTCTCTATTATAAGATGATGGTTTTCTATTATAAGATGGTGCTTTTCTATTATAAGATGATGGTTTTCTATTATAAGATGGTGCTTTTCTATTATAAGATGGTGGTTTTCAATTATAAGATGGTGGTTTTCTATTATAAGAAGGTGGTTTTCTATTATAAGATGTTGCTTTTCTATTATAAGATGGTGGTTTTCTATTATAAGATGGTGGTTTTCTATTATAAGATGGTGGTTTTCTATTATAAGGTGGTTTTCTATTATAAGGTGCTTTTCTATTATAAGGTGGTTTTCTATCATAAGGTGCTTTTTTATTATAAGGTGGTTTTCTATCATAAGGTGCTTTTTTATTATAAGGTGCTTTTTTATTATAAGGTGCGTTTCAATCATAAGGTGGTTTTCCATAGTAGCTGCCGATATACCTTTTGCATGAGATTGATTTCTTCACATATTCCCTTTTATGTTTTGTGAAAAGGTTCAATGTTAAGCATTATTAAGTTATACGTGTTTTTTTTTTCTTTCAACCATTTTTTCGTTTTTTGGAACTCTTTTTCCCTTATCTGTAGTGGCTAATCCTTTAACTTGCACTTTTTGTCCATTATTTTCTATTTTCTTACACGAATTTGCATTGTCTATATATATAGCTAAGTAAAATAAATAAGGGTAAGTGTATACGTCCGTACATCGTAGATGGTGTGTATCCTTTAAATTTTAAACTTTTAGTTTTCATATCTCAAAATCCCAAACAGGGTTATGTGAGTAGCAAATTGATATTCGAATATTTTTTAGTAATTCGGTGAATATTAATATAAACATTTCTAACATATATGCACTAAGTAATATGTTTAAGGCAGATAGCTAACATTGACAAATAACCAACTGTGATTGAAACCATAAAGTTGGATTGCAAACTCTTACAAGGGAGATGCTACTATTGATATTTCTAGCACAGCCCTTCATTATTATTGCTCATGGCGGGAAATCTCTTTTAGAGGGATTTTGGATCGTTAAAACATGTTTTTTTAACATTACATGTATAACAACATCGTGGGCAGCAAGTCTTGCTAGATGTACATACCGGTACATTTGGAAGATACATTTATATAATTAACACTAAAAGCCATCCTAAATTAACTACCCCATAAAGGATGCCCATGGCATGTTTGGTTGTGCAGTGGAGAACGATGTTTTAATCTAGCAAATTATACTTATCCATGTTCATATCGATATAATGACTATTGAACATATTGTTAATGCATTCAATTGACAACAAATTCACATTACAAGCTGTCAGTATATATCATATAAGTACATTTCATCAATATATGAATAAATGTGACTAACAATATCCTATTTCATTTCTTATACTTCGGTTATTTTAATATATATAAACTTCCTATAAGCAATATAATGAAATGCGACTTTGTAATACGTGTTTTTTATATCACGGCGCAAGTGAATGCGCGAATTCTTGGAAATGATATCTTGTGAAATTAGTAATTCATTTATTTTAATTGGACTTTTGAAAGAAGGATATTCATTTAATGTTTTGTTTTGTACAAACGGTGCACATTTGTTCATCAGGTTAGTGGATTTGATAATCTAGTTCCTTACTTTTACAGCAAAATGCATTAAGTGTGTGGGTAAAAGTTTTGTCCTACAGACAGATAAATCGGTTATCTGTTGGACTTATCTTATCTAAAAGGAGGGTAGTATACCTAACCTAAAAATGACTTCACGGTTCAGCTCCAAGCAATTTAACCTACACACTTAATGCAATTTAGCCGTAATGTTTGCAATGTGTTATAAGAATCGTCCTGAACATGCATGAAATATAATCCACTGGACGTTCATAAAAAAAACATTCAATCATTACGCATGGTTGAAGATGTAAAAATATCTGATAACTTGAAGAGACAATTCTCTTCCCAATATACAGACATCAGATTTCATGCATGTAATTTTCGTGTAGAGAGAAACTTGTTTCGTAAATCTAAAAACACTACCTAATCAAACTTTGCTATTTGTTATATTGAGACATATACCATGAGAAGATAAATGAAGTCTTACTATCGCAATTTAGAAAAGCAACGCATTTTGTGTAACCCGGGAACATGTATAAACTTAACAGCGTAACTTTAAAAAAACATATTTTAGTGTGTTTGTTTTGCCAAAAAAAAGGATATATGTGGGAATAATTACCAATGCAACAAAAACAAAATGACATTTTAAAGCCAACATAACAGTCTTCGTCAGTAGACATGACCGATCACTTAAAAACGTTTTAAATATCTAAATTAATCCGAGTCTATAAAGTTTGTGAATCAAGGCGGGGAGGTATGATAGAAGTCATTAGTTTAGCCTCACCTCCCAAATAGTAAAATTACTTTGTACGTGTTTCAAAAAGTTTGAAAACGTAAGGCCAATATGGAAGACTAAGTACAAAAATATTAATACTGATCACTTATATTCACGTGAGAGATGTCATTTTGTTAATTTATATGATACTTAAATATTTTTTGAGTTTGGTCATAAACTGTGATTCATTACAGTAAAAAAAAAATCTGCTTCTAAAGGGGCGCAATTAGTGCCCATATGAATACCTTCAATCTGTCGATAATCTTTGGGGCCTAAAAAGTGTACCATTTTCTTTTCAGAAACAAATGCGATGCGTCGTTATCCCTAAAATCTAGAGATGATGAATAAATATTAGTGGCATACGACACCCACTAACGAGATTCGCAACCTGACATACGCACATGAAAATGTGTAGGATTAAAAAAAAAAATCTCAACGCTCCCCCTTTATAAATATGTTTTAGTTGAACAATCACATATTATGTTTTGAGTTATAACAATGAGTACAAAAAAGTCATGTATTTTTGTATACTTTGTTGACAATGACATATTGTTAAATGTAAACAGGATATCTTTACATGCAGATTTCCTATGACACATTCGATGTGAAAAAAACCCAACACATTTGCATAGTACATAGTCTTTTAATCGGCAATTGAAAGGGCGGATACAATTGAATGTTAATGAGACCACAAAACTTTGAAAAACAGAGAAAATTATTTTTTTACACTTTTGTTCTGCTTTATCTATGACATTGAATTGATAAACTAAAGAAATTATCATCTATTGCATAATACAACACGATACGAACATCACGTGTTGGGGATCTCCCTTCAATGTTGTGGCTGGTAAAATGATTTGGTCAACAAGCTATATTAGATTATCAGAATCACTTCTTGTCATATTCCATACACACAAATTGGTGTAATTTTGCACACAAAAAAACAAAGTTGTATATTATAGGTTTTAAAATTCTCTTTCTAGCTGTTTATGAATATGAGTTGCAAATACTATAGCTCTAGATTCATGAGCGTATTTTCAAAACATCTACCGGCAATATCATCGCACTTCAACTTTTGACCGTTTTAGATTAGCTAAAATAACATTGTAGCCAGTCGTGTTTTGTAAAATGTATATTATTATAAGTTAAACAGAGCTATCTCGTAAAGTGATCTGTAAAATGAAGCTACAGAAAATATATGCCTTCCAGCATATGATTCGTACGTTTTTAATACGACCATGCTGTTGCATTGAGTTAATGAAAAAAAATCACATTTTTTACTGCAAATAAAAAGAATATGTTTATATTTCAGAAAACATAGGAATTTGACAAATAAAGCATCACAAAGCACTGAATAATAGGTATGTAAATATGCACACAAGTTCATTTTTTTCTAATTATATCGAATCGAACTCGAGCATCCATTTTAACCACTCAATTTCTTCAAGCACACTTCAAACGGTTCCAAATTATGACTATTACGTAAATTGATTGATTGTTAGTTGCTTAACGTGCTGTGGCAAACATTTCATGCATGTTCAGGACGAGAACAAATTAACAATAAATACAATAGGTCTTGTAATAGAGGCCATCCGGGATGATGATCGGGGAAATTTGGACTGCCACTGGAAACTTAAGGTATATAGGATAAGAGCAGAAATTTTGCCTTGCAACAGGTTAACTACGGACTCCCCAAAGAGTTGTTGCAAGGGTTCTAAACGTGAAATCTATTGCATAAAAGAACATTTAATTTATATAAAGATACACAAGCAAACATTGAATGGAGGATGCTTGTCATTTCAAATTGTGTTAAAATCGTGCATTGTGCAGATGTCTTATTTTGGCGTAAATGTCTTCTGTGGGTTGTGGGTGAACAGAAATTCTTTTTTGTTTTGCTGTCTTGCTTTAGTAGCTGCCTTACTCTAGTAGCTTTGATTTAGAAGATAGTTATAAAAAATTGTCACTTTTGATGGTCATAGTTTTAGCTTAGCGATATATTCACTCTTGACCTTCTTGACACAATGTCTATGCACAAATTCAAACTAGTAAGGATTTCTGAACGTAAATAATCATCAACTAACTGTATGAAACTTACACATGTATCCTTTCTATGTGTATTGATTCATGTATATTTGGTTTGTTTGGGTTGCAATGTGTGCATTTTCGAATGACCAATATACAAAAGTATAACTCAAATGGGTAAATGTACACACATGTATGTTCTCGTTCCGTATTTTTCATAGTTGTTTTTTTACAGAGTGTAAATATTTTATCATAATGTGTTGTTTTGCAATTTGATAGGTATAAATGTACTCAGAAATTTGAACACGGAAATACTTGTTTCAGTACTTTCACCACTTGATTACATATTTTACATTTTTAACTAAGCAGTTTCATTTCCTTCTTTCGTCGAAAGTTTTTATAATGCGCAAGAAGGAAAACGGGTGATAGATCATATTTTTCCTAAAATGACTTAATTAAGATTGGAGCGTAATCATATCATACTCTGATTTATAGTATACTCTCATTTATAGCTTATTACTTGTACGTGCATCCTTGACCAGTTTTAGAAAAAAAACTTAGTGCCCAACCTTTGGCAGGAAAACTGACAATCCTTGTCAATTAAGATTGGACATGAGGGCACCAGCAACATACGGGATTCGAACTCATTCCCTTGGTGTTGACAGTATAGGGTTACAGAAGTTGAACTACATGTACATATGTACATTTTGAATTTTAAACCAATAAAAATTACTTACTTACTTACTATGTACTTAGACCACTCGGCCACCGAGGCTTCTGTTGTTTTAAGAGCACTAGTTCATGATCGGACATTAAACTGTAAAATTCTACTATGTTCAGAAATCGAGTTTGCAGTCAATTGTTTTTCAATCAATATTTTGCCCTTCATTTTTTTGGTTTTGTTACACGCAAATATTCAATTTTGTCTAATAATCATTTTAAAAAAGACTGTTCATATTCAGATTGACAACACAGATAGTGTCCAAACTACGGAAGCGTATTAGGGACATTTAAAAAATAAATTTGGCAGTGAAATTTTATTTCAAAGTCGAAATTTTGACATTTCAAATCTCAAAATTTCGACTTTAACTCGAAATTTTAACTTTTCTTATCTTGAAATTTTTACTTTTCTTATCTTGAAATTTTTACTTTCTAAAATCTTGAAATTTCGACTTTTTCTTAACTCGAAATTTCGACTTTTTCTAAACTCGAAATTTCGACTTTTTCTAAACTCGAAATTTCGACTTCTTTTTTACTCGAAATTTCGACTTTTTTAAAACTTTAAATTTCGACTTTTCCTCAGTATTTATACGTTTGCGATTACTACATTCACAGTCATTTATATCAGCGAGACGGAGAGCCATTTACATCATAAACTTCATAAGCATATTTTAACAAACTAAACCATTTTAAAGAGATTATTTTAGATAGAAAATCTTGTTCTTGCCAAAGAATAAACAAAATATGTTTCAGGTTCAAATACATATTTCAAGTCTGGACTTCAGATATGTGTACCAAGACAACCCCGCTATTCCGACACACCTATATTACGACATTCTTTTACTCAACAGTCTAATATATAAAGACAAGGGTTAATAGTTGTGTTATAAGAATTCAAACTTCCAAAACTAGAAAAAAAACTGAGCAGCTCATTGTTCGTTCTGAATATGCATGGCATTTTTGGCTACTTGATTTACCATTGTTTAAACAAGGCAAAGTCAGTGACTTGCTATTGGTATACCAAACAGGCCTTTGAAACTGTGATGCTAAATGTTCTCAGACCTAATGATCATATGACAGTGTTGTGGAAACTAAAACATGGAATATGGAAGGGGGGACTCTGTCAACATGCATGTTCTTTACGAATGATTTCTTCAATATTAAATGCTAATCCATATCTTAATTTAAGAACAAAACCAGTTTCTGAATATAAATTGCCAAAATGTGTGGATGACGCTTAAATAATTTGCGTCCATGTCTACTCCTTCTAAAATTGTAATAACTGTGTTTGAATACTACAAAATTTCGAGATTTCAACAGTCGAAATTTTGAGATCAAAGTCGAAATTACGATTTAAGAAAAAAAAGTCGAAATTTTGAGTTTACAAAAAGTCGAAATTTTGAGTTTAAAATAAGTCGAAATTTCGAGTTTTAAATAAGTTGAAATTTTGAGTTTAAAATAAGTTGAAATTTCGAGATTCTAGAAAGTCGAAATTTCAAGATTCTAGAAAGTCAAAATTTCAAGATTTTGGAAAGTCAAAATTTCAAGTTGTAGTCAAAATTTCGGCATTTGAAAAGTCAAAATTTCGGCATTTGAAAAGTCAAAATTTCAAGTTGTAGTCAAAATTTTAGTGATTTGAAATGTCAAAATTTCGACTTCGAAAAAAAAGTTCATTGCCAATTTTATTTTTTCTATGTCCCTAATACGCTTCCGTACCAAACAGTGCTGATAATTACTTTAGTGAATCTGTTTAGCACCTACTTAATGATATTATGTCTGACTTGTAGATCGATACCACTGAAAAAAAGCTAGTTTTCTATTATAAATCTTATCACTGGTGGGAGTTCAATGTCGAATTTAATTAGCTTCCGTACATAAATCAATCCCATAGACAACAAGTACATCTTCCAGCAATATCGCAGGTGTTATTTAAATGTCATAAGTCTCATAGGTACAAATTCAGCTTAACAAATTTATATTAGTATCGTCATATTAAAGCGTTGGCAAACAATGTAGTTTGAATGGTTGTTCACTGGTAATTTTTGAGGTCCTTGATAGCTTGATGTTCGGTTTGAGCCAAGGCTCCGTGTTGAAGGCCGCATCTTGACCTATAATGGTCTACTTTTATAAATTGTTACTTTGATGGAGAGATGTCTCATTATTGACATTTTTGTGTGAAGGTCAACCAGAAAGTTGATGAAATCTTTAATTTGACTACTCCTTGTTGGTAGTAACCACTTGCGAATGAATAGATGTTCCTTATACTAGGGCATTGCGATAAGCACTATATAGGTCCGTTATCGAAAACTATGTGTGTTAAACTGCATTTGCGACCGTCTAATAATTGCATTATAGTATTACTTTGTTAAGAAATTTGGTTTGCAGTTGATGCATTGCGTACTTTTACATATATTTTAGTTGTTGACTGTTGTTTATTTTCTTTGTTTTCCCTTGTTTCGGCCATGCTATTGTCTGGTTTTTTTTTTATTAAACTTCGACGTATGACTTTTTATTGGCTCTTCACCACCTTCTCTCTCTGTCTCATACATGTATGTTTCTGCTACCTTGGCAACATAACTATAAATTGCACCTGTACTATAGTTATATTGAAGGCGGACACTACACATGACAATAATGATAACAAAAAACACCATCTAAGACGACATAAGTGCTGACACATAACATGTACTTTTCCCGGGCGTTATGACCTCTGAAGCTATACTTGAACAAAAAATGAAAAGTATACTCATACACTAAAATACAACAAGAAGTGTATTATACTCCCGGATTATACTTGTTTAGTCCATTGTTATTTGGTTACATTTTCAGCGAACGACTAATAGCTATACCATTGATTCGCCCTTTTGTATCTTCGACCACTGTCAAGCTCTTGTTTTTTAGTCCATTGTAACTTGGTTACATTTTCAGCGAACGACTAATATAGCTGTACCATTGATTCGCCCTTTTGTATCTTCGACCACTGTCAAGCTCTTGTTTTTTAGTCCATTGTAATTTGGTTACATTTTCAGCGAACGACTAATAGCTGTACCATTGATTCACCCTTTTGTATCTTCGACCACTGTCAAGCTCTTGTTTTTTAGTCCATTGTTATTTGGTTACATTTTCAGCGAACGACTAAAAGCTATACCATTGATTCGCCCTTTTGTATCGTCGTCCACTGCCAAGCTCTTGTTTTTTTAAGTCCATTGTTATTTGGTTACATTTTCAGCGAACGACTAATAGCTATACCATTGATTCGCCCTTTTGTATCTTCGACCTCTGTCAAGCTCTTAATTGGCACAAAGATGAACACACGACACAAAAGGACTTCAAGTAACAATGACAACCACTATACGTTATTTTAAAACAATTTCGTTGATCGATTTCAATGATATATAAATGATTTTAATTATACATGCAGATATCAGAAGAATCTTAATGGACTTTCACCTTTTGACCTTTTAAGATAAGACTGAAACAACATCTCAGCTTATCATATTTTCTTTCAAAATATAACACTAAGATGCATTGTTTATACAATTTTTAAACTCTATTTTCAAATAAAATAACAACTTTAAGCAATACATGAATCATCTGTACAATAAAACTAATATATTTTAAGAACTGTAGGCAGTACTTTTCTAATAAACTACACGTGAAGACGGTTGTATTATATTGTTATGAAACATAATAGTTATCAATATATTAACATATGTTTTAAATTTCAAAAGGACATAATCTGATTCATCATTTTACAGTAATAAGATCTAATAAGTCTAATCTGGTATGTATTTTTTCTCAGTTAAATATATATATAGTCGTTTGTGTTAAATCACAAAAAGTGTATGTGATATCGCGTTCCTTCCACCACAAGGATTTCAAGACCTATCTGTTAGGTATTTACACGTAGATTTTGCCTGTATGAGTTTCGTTTGCAATGTAAATGTTCATCTCATAACCCGCAGCCAGAAGTGGTAATTCAATTACAACCTGTATTTATTTATGTCCTGTACACATTTGTCCGTACGAGTATCAGGATTGTTTACTATTGCACGTGTTAAATGATGTGTTTATTCTCTTTTTTGTGTCCCCCTCTTCCCCTCAGTTGTAGCGGAGGTGACTTTAAGTTTGACCCTTGTCCGTCCGTAGAGTAAACCCTCAATGACATATTATTATAGTTCCCAAATTATTTATAATTCTTTTAGTATACCATAAAGTTCGCTCTTTATAAAATGGTTAATCTAAATTTCAACGAACATATGTAACGCTGGAATATGCAGTACGAATTACTGCAAATTATTGATTCGGAAAGAAAGTTATTTGATGTACTGACACACAACATTGTTGATAATTCTGCAACAGTTAAAAATTGCGATATCACACAGAAATTGAGTACAAGAACATTCCTCGTGTTTCAAACAATGGCTTGACGCTGATATAGATCGCAGTAAAATCACAAAGGAAAGGGATAGCAACATAATATACAAATATCAGACCTGCAAGTTGGTCATTTCTTTTCGTTATATCGTGAAAGTCTATACATACATTGTAGCTTTCTGAAAATATAATTCTTTTGTTATCCCACTCTATATCATAGAATGTAAGAACATACAACAAATCCACTTACATGTATAATTAAACTTAGTGCTTGCACAAAATTGTATCATACTTGAGAACTCCCGCTAGAAAGCATATGCCAAAAAGCAATATTCTCTCTTTGATATTTACTATATTCTTTAATGTCTGGCTACCATTTTACATTTCTGTAGGATATTTTCATTTTATGCTGTTTCAGGACTTACACCAAGAGGTCGTCGATCAAATGAAATAAGAAACCCTGCATGTATCATGATTTTCGATAGCATGGTCAAATTGCTGGAAACCCCCTCCTCTTGAAAACTACCATTCTACATTAACAAAACTATCTTAGTGTAAATTAGTTCACTCATTCGGGCTAACGCCCTCGCGGTATATCCTATACTTGTATTTGCTCAATCTACATTAAGGGAGAGACTGTAATTGAAATAAAATAGTATAATACATAAATGTCAGTAATAATGGTGAACGATGCTATTGAAATGATTAATATCGGAATCAATGTGTTACTTTTATTTTCAGTTAGTACAATGTACAATAAAAAATAATGGCAATTATTTTGAATCAAAAGTCAAGTTAATTTGTTACGATGTTGATTAATTTTTTACCACGCACACGCAATAGCGACGCTCTTTATAATTGTCCGTGTAGTAGCCACTCGCAGAGAGAGAAAAAACAGGCATTACAATCCATTTCATCATAATATACTAAGTCTTATATTTGGGCTATTTCAATCGATCACGCTTCTAAAAGAAGTGGGAAAAGATACCCAGGGGGCAACAAAAAACTATGTAAGTTCTAGATATATAAATAATCGAGTATTGTCACATTTTTAAAAGATACATGTACATGAAAGTGCACAATAGAATAAATCCACGTTATATACACGACATCAAGGCAAACCAGAATGTTTTCTGAACTTGATAAACATGTCATAATAAGTGTTTACTATTCTTTATTTATATTTTTTCAAATGCCAAATAGATTAAGAAGTTGAATGTAATTCTGTTTTAAGCTCAGAAGGCATCACTTGATGATTTGATGGTCGCTAATTAAGTTTACTGGCTACGCGTTTGCTTACAGTACTGTATATGTTAAACAACTGCCTACACCTTGTGGCTAATGGTTAATGACGCCCCCGTCACTAATATATCATAGACAGGAATAAAACTTTAAACATTATAATTTCTACGTGTACCCACATCTCAATTTAAATGGAACTCTGAACAATTATATAACATCTAGTAACGAAAACAGCTGCATAGTAAGTAAATATGAATTAACACTAGATAAGTAACGACTATAGCTGGTAAGTTTTTGTTTCTTCACACTGCTAATTGATATTAATCAAAATTTGTAAGCTTGATTAATTATTAAGGTATATGAGACAACTATCCACCAGAGTTAAAACTTAGTTTAAACAGATGTAGTTAGCATCAAATATTGTTTTTAACCATGTGCATGTGTTTCGTTATTCGAATGTTATTGTATCAAACGGTACCAGTTTACTTAGAGCGATATAGTAAAACTAAATAAAATACCATAATATGTTAAAGAAGCAAAAGAACTCACAGTAAAAAAAATGCTTCACAAAAGGCTTATGCTTGTACTTTAATTTAAGCATATATTTAACTCGTTTTTTATTCGAGCGTCACCTATGAGTCTTTAATTTGTAGACGAAACGAGCGTCTGGTGCAAATACAAACTTTCAATCCTGGAATCTGTGATTAGTTCATGTTGAAGCTACAAATTAGATTCATTTGTTGTGCATTATGTACTTTGCTTAAACTAAAGCAGAATAGACACATATCCAGGAATTAATTATTGTTGGTTGCTTTAAAACTATACTAGTATAAACGAGAGACGAAAGACACCAGAGGGACAGTCAAACTAATTAATCGAAAATAAACTGACAACGCTTGGCTAAAAATGAAAGAAGACAAACAAACACAATGGAACACATGACACAACATACATAAAACTAAAGAATAAGCAACGCGAACCCCATCAAAATGAGGGGTGTCACTGATCTCAGGTGCAATAAAAGTCCCGGATGTATCCAAGGACGCTCTACAGCTTTATGGACCAGACAAACATATAAAACACAGAGATGAAGCAGACCTTGATCTGTCAGCTGTGAAATAATTTAAACAATAAAATTCTTTGATCTCCCACGAACTGCAGCTAAATGACGCATTGTACATTTATGATAGCAGAAAAAAAATGTATTGCGTGGGTTTTCATTAGTCGATTGAGCTTAGGAATACTACCTTTTGAGTACAGTTTATATTGTAATTTAACGTGCAATCCCACATGATCAATTCAAAGTGGGCCTTGATCTCTTCTGTGACTAAAACGGCCGTACAAAAATTTATAAGCAAGATGACATGATGTACTCCGGGAAAGTAAACAGACCCTACCGGAAACATTATTTCAATTTCGAGGCGACTAGTCTTTTTCTTGCTCTTCAGTGCCAAGTAATAGGCAGAGAAGCAGCAAATACAAAAAAATAATGTTAAGTGTTTGGTTTGACCCGTATAGATGTTCAAACCCACTTTCTCCCGCACTTGAGGCGATACGCTATCACGAGACCAATGAAATTAGAAAACAGGATGTACACTTTTGAAATTAAATGTAATATTTCTGATAGATACAGTTTTGCCCGATTTGTAAGGTTGTTTAGAAAATAAACTTCAATTTATCAGTTATTGCCTGGTGCGGTTTAATTGCAATAGAATTATAATGTATACACCTCCGCATTGTGTTCAGCTTTGCAAGAATGGTTACATTACACATAATCATAATAAATTTACAGTAATAATCAAGCTTTTAAGACAAATATTACTAAATCGATTTTATTAGCAGCTGTACCTTATTACTCAGTCAGCTGTGATGTGATTATAAAATATGTAATGGTTTTATATGTAACAAGTTACAGGTAGACGTTTGTGATATGATTCAGTGAAAGTTTCTACTTATTTGTGATGGCTTACCCTTATAATCATAATATCAATGATTATTTTCAGAATACCAAGGACAGAACCATCTTTATACCATAACTTTCAAAGGTAAGCCACATATGTATGTTAAGTAAACAGGTATTCATCAAGGAATAACTGATGCAGACAATGCAGGCTTGAATTGCCCTTAAGTTGCGAAGTACTGATATATCTAATCTTACTTTCATAACTTCTGAAATCATTCTGAAATATGTAGGGGATGGAACAGTGTCCTTGGTGAATGTTGTTTGAAAATTGTATAAACATTTTAAAAATCGATATCATATACCTACTTTACACAACAAGGTCGGTACAACGATTGATAGATAAACAGTTCCCGCGGGAACTATCCTTTCAGCATGTTCAGAAGCAAGACTTAGTGTTCTTGTAACATATACTTGAATTATCAATACTTTCCAAAATGACGGAACAAAAGCAGTTGTACGGTATACGAAACAAGACAATAGCCCAATGACACACAACAAAAAAAAATAAGTCTGCAAGAATCAGCATACGAGTCTAGATCGGTAATGAATAGAAAAACGCTCTGCTCTTATTATATCAATCACCCTATGCCGAAGACAATAATACAAAGACACGACAAGTACGTAATTAGAACTTAAAGGTTTCATTGCTTGTTTATAATGAGGACTCGTGAATTATAAGAGAGAAGTAGTACAAGTATGTATAAGGAATGCTTAGTTTGCCTATAAATTATATGGAATTTTTTATCTCTTCAATGTAGTGCATTAAGCTGCATGCATCTCCCTCAAAGACCGTTAGACTGACAACAACTTCATTTTTTTCAGGAAACTTCACTTAGATTTCTTTTGATAAAAAGCGTCAAGAAATCTTATTTAAAGACAACTTATCTACTACTACTATTACTTGATGATATCAAGCCATTATAAACCTTACTCTTAGCACTTAAGACATTAAGATAATGGTTTTCTCTTGACACGTTTTGTGTAAATATTCTGCAAAAAGCACTTCAAAATGTATACATGAAGTATATCAACCTTTTTTATATAATGTATATAAATAACTGGAGATGTGTTTACACTTTAGCACATCAAACTATAAGATATCTAGTACAAATTAAAACTTACATTCCGGAAATCCGGGGTTGGACTTGTTTTAATAATTAAATAGATTTGATAATAGTTGAATTTATGTTAGATTTTGTCGAATTTGTTACTAGCATGTTTTAAGGGGGAAAGTTGGTATGTACAATGGATGTATGTGGTGAAAGATTGAAGAAATCTGTGGATTTTTTAATACATTTTGTGTTCATATAAATATATATAATGTATATGTATTGTCAGCTGAATCTTAGATTGCATTGTTTTCTTTCCAGAAAATGCGAAACAATAGAATATAGGGAAGTGAAAAAGTCACAGAGTGAAGAAATACTGCACGGAAAAGATAAGCTGATTGTTTGACGCAATTAATTAAGTTTCCAGTTTCCTGTTTGCGGGAAAAGACAACTTGTAAACAACAAAGTTTTAAGAAAAGTGCAGTATTGATATTTTATATATTATATATTCACTCTAAGTTCAATGACTTTTCCAGAATAACGATCCGATATCTTTTCATTATTCAGCGACTTTATATTGATTATCAGAAAAAAAGTGCGAGACATATATGATTGACCGTGCATCTCGGGATTTATCGTTAAGTTAAGGTGTGTTTCTACAGGAAAACAATAATTATGACAATACAGTTTTAAACTAAAGTGGTTAAGGATTTTGCATAAAAATGTCGACCACCTCAAGTTTCACAGTATCAAACCCGATTGATATTACTAGTAACGGAAGCTCTCAAGAGGCTTCCTATTGTACTACCGAGGAAATTGTTTCGTTAAGGCGACATCATCGTGTTAAAGATGGAATTAAACGTTTGACAGAAAAGTATGATTCTATTGGTAACTTTATTCCAATGACTGGACGACCGCCGAGTATAGCATCTTTGAAAAGTGCAAAAGAAGAAAGAGAAAGACTTGCTTCTTTTGGATCTAATGGGTCAACTAGTATCAGTCAAAGCCCATCACGAACTTCATTTGCTGAAGGGATTAGCGAGCATGATTTGCTGCAAGTTGAAATGTTTTACCGGAGTCATAAGACTGATGTTCATGTATGTCCAAGTTTAGCTAATTTGTACTTTGGAAAAGTTGTTGGAAACAAAGACAAATGGAAATTCGCAATGACCGGAATACCTGTTCTGGTACTCGACACAGGAAAACACCAGCGTGACCGGAAGTTACATGTTATTCTTGCCGAAAAAGGTACAGGATTCGTGCTTTGGAAAGATAAAGTAGATCAACTTACAGCATATAAAGCTCCTCATGCCAATTTCCACACGTTGCACCTGTCAACAGATCATACTCGTTTAGCAGGATTAAGTTTTGACGATAAAAAGGGGGCTGCAGAATTTGTCAAAAAATATTTGGAATACACATCTGATCCAGATGATGAACTACTCAAACTGAGTAAAGGAAAGAAGAAAAAAGTGAAAACTGAGAAACCTAAAAAATTCAAACCACCGAAGAAAACGGAAATTTCACAGCCATGTTGTTTTGTTCATGTGACTAAGCTCGAAAATTCTGCTATGGAGAACTTACATAATAATAAAAGTGTCATATCTGGTCCAGTAGCATTCGAAAATTTACTGGATGTACACGATAAAAGAGAAAAAGACAGTTTAGAAGTTTCGAGTCTTCTTGGAAGTAAACTCACTATAAACAGTGATATAAGTTCTACCGTGTCTGAAGATCCAACCTCGGTTTCAAGTTATCAGTCAGAAAAGGGAATTCCGGACTGAATACAATATTTTTTGGAAATTCTTGTTTGAATGGATTCTATGCAAAGTGCCAATGTTATTTGTTAAGTATATATGTGATTTCGTTTACAGTAGTTATAATTTGCAATTGTTTAATGTAACACAGTGCTTTTATTTTATATAAAATACCCCCATTTTAATATATTTCTCATAATTTTTTTCCGACTTGCCTAATTTGACATTATTTTACATAGTGTTAGCAGCTACGATTTGTCATTCCCTTCCTGTTTGCACCTCGCCCTGACTGTTGTATGTGTGTCAAACTCGTTTGTGGTCAGTCACTCAGCTCGCCCTGACATGTTGTATGTGTGTCAAACTCTCGTTTTTGGTCAGTCAGGTATTAAAGACTTGTTGTATGTGTGTCAAATTCTCGTTTTTGGTAAGTCAGGTATTACAGACTTGTTGTATGTGTGTCAAACTCTCGTTTTTGGTCAGTTAGGTATTAAATACTTGTTATGTGTGTCAAACTCTCGTTTTGGTCAGTTAGGTATCAAACTCTCGTGTTTGGTCAGTCAGGTACTAAAAAGCTGAACATAATTATATCTACAGGAGTTAGCCAATCTTCTTTTGTCAGTTATACGATAAAAAACCGACAGGAACGATTTTTTACTAAATTTAATCTATATACTTGTTTAAGAATACCTACATTTTAAAGGATATACAAGAAGTCATCAATAAGCTATAACTATTCTGGGTATTTTTAAGATAAAAACAAGACGTTTCAAAGGAATTGCCCTGTTGTATTATAAGATCTTGTAATTTAGTTTTTCTTCTTGCTCCCAACGCCTTTAGACATGAGAACTTTCTAAACACTTGCTTTATGTTTTTCTGGTATGCATTTTACCCTAAGGACAGATGACAAGTGTAGCAAAGTCGGATGCTAAATCAAAAAAATTGAACTTTCAATTAGATATTACAACGTGTTTAACTCGTGTGCCAAGATACTTAAACGTTCAAGATTATCAATGTTGATATTGGAAAATTTCAGTGACTTATGAGTGGATTTCGTCGAAGTCCCTATAATCACTTCCTTTACGTATCATTATAACCTATATGAAGAATTTGATATTGGTCTGCTGCAACAAAATTAAGGATTGACGAAAAGGGGGTTACACAGCATTGTTTGTACATATACACCTGGAAAAAAGTATTGCCACACTTCCACTGAAGACAATGTAAAATGACATGATTACAGGTTTTTATAATTTGGGTTTTGCCAGATACTTTTAAACCGTTTATGGTTTAAAATTGAATGTGTAATAGTAACTTACATTTTAGGCAAATGTAAGACTGAAGTGATGTATCATAAGAGATGTACTGACAAAATTATTCAAGCTTTGTCTTGTCTTCTAAACCGACATTTTATAAAAATAATTTTTACAGCAAACTGAACATCTGATACAGAAAATATGTGTTAACAATACTAATGCTCTTCAACTTTGTACTTGTTTGGCTTTATAAATATTTTGATACGAGCGTCACTGGTGAGTCTTATGTAGACGAAACGCGCGTACTAAATTATTATCCTGGTACCTTTGATAACTAATTAAACTAGCCATGATTTTCAAATAGTTCAGAATGAGTTTAATGCATACATATCTGTATTTCTTGCAAAACCAATGTTCTTAAAATTTACATTAAAAGCGCAAAAAACTATTTCCTAGCAGCTGTTATGTCCTATCCATGTAGCATTACTATTGGGTGAAAAGAATTCAATTTTAAACCATTAACGGATTAAAAGTATTTAGTAAAACCCAAATTATACACGTTCTACAATCATATTATTTCACAATTGAAGTGTTTCAGTACTTTTTTCCTGGTGTATGGATAAAACAAACGACAGTTGTTAATTTAACTACAAATAAAAATGTATAAATCCATGGCCAGTGGCGTTACAAATTGACAGACAGACAAATGTGTCGTAAACAAAATAAAGACGAACAGCATCAACTCAAAATACTTGACAGAATCTAACGGATGATCATCAAAAAACACCCTGATAGACGTTAACAAAGGGTACTTGTGATGTATTCTTTTCACTGTTCGCATCGTGTTTACCTGACAGTTATATATATATCTATATATATATTGTAAATCGAGTTTAAAATTTAAAATTTGAGCTTTAATGATTGGTTGATTTGAAGAACCCATACATTAGCAAATGTCTTTAAATGAATAAAAAGACAGAGCAAGGAAGAAGTTAAAACGTTATCGTTTCAATAGAACATCAAATCGTCAAAAGAGGGACGAAAGATACTAGAGAGACATTCCAACCATTATGATACTTTACCGTTGCCCCCGATGGTATCATTAGCTTATTTGGCAGTACTTCGGTACCGACATGATTTTTAAAAAAAAACTGTTCTTAAAAAGTAAAGTATACTAGTAACAAAAAAAATAAAACGAACTCCGAGGAAAATTCATAACGGAAAGTCCGTAGTCAAATGGTATAGTCGAAAGCTCAAACACATCAAACGAACGAAACCCAACTGTCATATTCCTGACATGGTACATGCATTTTCTTGTGAAGACAATAATTGATTACACCTGGTTTTAAAGTTGGCTCAGTTATTTGTCACTTTTTAAATTTATGAGTTATCCAGAAACGAAAGTTTCAACTCCATCATTCAAAATTTACCTTTCATGCTATCGCTATTATTGTTATGCCTTTATATTATTGTCTAATATCATAATAGCTCTTTAACTGTTTTAGCTTCCATACATTTTTCACTTTCAAAAAGTCAATAAACTCATAGATACAAGGATTGAAACACAGCTGTAAATAAAGACAACAGTAGTATACCGCTGTTCAAAAGTAATAAATCGACTGAGAGAAAACCCATCCGCGTTACAAACTAAAACCGGGGGAAACACGTCAAAAGCAAGAGGAAAACAACGAAACAACGGAACACTAAAAGAGGGACGAAAGATACCAAAGGGACAGTCAAACTCATAAATCTAAAACAAACTGACAACGCCATGGCTAAAAATGAAAAAGACAAACAGACAAACAATCAACATAGAAAACCAAAGAATAAACAACACGAACCCCACAAAAAACAAAGGGTTATCTCAGGTGCTCCGGAAGGGTGAGCAAATCCTGCTCCACATGTGACACCCGTCGTGTTGCTTATGTGATATCAAATGCGGTACATAGTCTTATTCGGTAGGTCACATTCATGAAAGGGAAGGGGATTGTAGTTACGACGTAAGGAACATATCCGATATATATATATATATAAAGTACGACAATGCAAAATACATTAAAACGAACTATTAACTAACAACTGCAATAATCCTGACTTTGTACAGAACACTTTAAAAAGAAATGGAAGGTTGAACCTAGTTTTGTGGCTAGCAAAACACTAGTTAGCAAAACCTCACAAACACAGACCTGTAAGCGTTTAATATGATGAAGATATATCAAGAAATAAACTCATCATAGATACCAGGACTAAATTTAGTACATACGCCAGACGCGCGTTTCGTCTACAAAAGACTCATCAGTGACGCTCGAATCCAAAAAAGTTGAAAAGGCCAAATAAATGCGATGTGGTCGCTTGAAGATCATACAGTGTTGTTTCACAGCACTTGGTCAATATTGATGCTCACAGCACGTGGTCAATATTGATGCTCACAGCACGTGGTCAATATTGATGCTCACAGCACGTGGTCAATATTGATGCTCACAGCACGTGGTCAATATTAATGCTCACAGCACGTGGTCAATATTGATGCTGGTAGAATGTCTCCCTAAGAGTGTCATCAACTAAGAAGTCGATACTTTGATCCTGTCGTGATTTATAACTAGTCTTTCTTAAACCATCAATTAATAAATTTTATAAATTGTTAGGAAACTCATTCAAGCAAAGTAAACCTTATCTGATTTCGCTATATTCGTTTTTTCTTTTCAACTGTTACAGTACTAATGCATTCTCTGCTTTTTTGTATTTATCTACATCAGAAACAAATACTGTTGAATATTTTAAAGCCAACGCGATTTTCATGGATTTACCCACATCAGGAACAATGGCAGCCGGATATTTGAAATCAGAGAATGCATAAGAATTGAACGGCACATGTGATTTATCAAGTGCTGTTTTCGTTTTTACAACACTGTGACGATATCGCTGCTTGCTTAATGTCTGTCCCCGATTGTATCATCATCTCAATTTCTGTACTTCTTTACGGGCATAATTTGTTAGATTATCTGTATATAAATTATTATAAAAAAAAAGGTTTTGTCTCCCTCAGTTATAGCTGGCATTAAATAGATTGGCTAATATACTAGTATTAAGTCACGTTTTGTTCATACAGCTCTTCAAATGTTTAGGTTCTTATACATCTTTAGATTTCAAGTGTTTCTTTAAATCTGAATGTGCAAAGTATAGATAACAAGAACTTTCTTTAAAAAAGATATCCGACGTATTTTAATTTGAGTCTATGTTTAAAACTATCATTTCGATAACCTTCAGAAGCACAATGACTTAATGATGCAGGAACTCTTTAATAAAATCTCCATCTGAATGTATAACTTCAAGAAATTATTTACTAAGTCTGGTTATATTAAGGCAATAATATATACGAATATTGTGATGACACCTAAAATTTATCAAAAATCCAGTGCAAATAACAAGAAATAAATATACATTTACTACTGTTTACATCAAAATTAGTTCATGGTTAACAAAGCTAGAAACTATTGGTAGTATAACAAAGCCAGAAACTATTGGTAGTATAACAAAGCCAGAAACTATTGGTAGTATAAGTAGTATCTTTCTGTAATAACATTCACCAAAACCCCGCGGAAATCTCACATGCGTAGGTGCGTTCTAAAAGTCATGTACTTTTGTACAACAAAGTTTACATTAAAAATTATATAATTGTCCCGTATAAAAGCTATTGGAGAAACAATTGTTTTAATAAAAATATAAATCTTTGTAAGATCTAGTTCAAATATTTAGTTTTTCACTTGCTTTCAATCACGATATAATTTTCGAGACGTTTTTTTCAAACACAACCAAATCACCTACCTTGACAGCATTTTGTCCAATCGTGACAGAAAGGATTTTCGAGCATGCGTATTCCGTTGCCATAGTTAAGCGTCCTTAAGTTCAAAGGGCACAAACCGAAACTATAGCGACTACGTCGGAAAAACAACAGAAATTATTTAATGTAAACAAAGGGAAAATAAAATATAGAGTCGTAAAACAACCAGACAAAACCATGATCGAAATAAAAATAGACCAACAGAAAACAAGTCTACAAAATACTACCCAGAAAACTAAACAATGAGTTACCCAAAACCCTACCAAAACACGTGATCTCTGTGAAGCTCTCTACTGGCACATGTAATATAATTATGGCATTCAAGTCTATGTACTTGGCAAGTTAACAATCGAAGATACTATTCATTTGCTGATGTCGAAGTCTAGTTATAGAAGGCAGCACAGTTGAAATATTTGTGTGGACATCAAAGAAAAGTAAAATCACAAAAAAAATCCGAGGAATATTCTAAAAGGAAAATCCCTTATCAAATGGCAAAACGGATTCATTTATATTCGTTGGTACAATTTTTCATGGATTAAGCAAAACTTTCATGCTTGGGGATATTAGATTTAGTGGTTTTGCCGGAGCTAGCATAAAAGCCTATAGAAAAGGAGTATGACCACGCAGGGTTAAAAACGGCCCTGTTTCAGAAATTGACGAAATTATTGCAGAAGGATCATTTACTAATCCGACTCAGTTTACTTCATAAAAAGATAACCATTAGACTTGTAACTGTGATTGATTAACTTTCCAGGGCGTCAGAAAAGACTAAGGTACAACAGTATTATAGCCATTTGCTAGTAACGTTTAAAATAGTTTTCATTAACGTTCTAGTAATTTTAAACAATTTCCCAAACGAACTAGTATTATAATATTCTGAAATATTTTTTCCACTGGAACAAATATTATTCACTTCAGAAGTAGGTGTTAAGGCATCTGTGAAACCCACTCATAAATAAGTGATTCAACACATGTAGTTGCCGCCCATATTTAAAATGTTAGCAGAATAAATAGTTGTGGGCTCAGTTTTTTTTAGACAAATATAACCTTGTAGTGACTGAGCTATAATGGAAATATGAGGCATGCACTTTGTCTTTTTTTTCTAAATTATGATACCTGATTATGGTGGCACGGTAGTATTTGCTTTCCAGAATTTAGGTTGCTCTTTTGTGTACCCTACTTAGGTAAATGTATCTAAACAGTGTGATTGGACAAAAAATACAGTATCAAATGAACATACTTTCCCAAACTGAGTGATGAATCAGGTGTAGAAAAATATGAAATAATTTTATATACAGATGAAAATGAATTTTTGAGAATTTTTAAAAATTTTGCATTCACTGCACCATAAAAGACCTAAAAGTACTAGTGGCCTTAGGATTTTAAAAATAGCAAAAAAAGTAAACGGTCATGGTACATATCCAAATTCATTTCTGAATGGTAAAATGAAAGTACTTCAGTTAACTGTGAATGTAGAATTTTTTGCAGTGTTAGAAAGTGGTGAAAATTCTAAAAAGGCTATCATTATCCCTTATGGCCAGGAAATACTACCGTGCCACCTTATGTATTACATAAAAAAAGAAAAATCACAAAAAGTACCGAAAATTAAAAAACGGAAGTGGTTCTGAAGTCTCCATTCTCGGGTTTTAAGGTATCTGCTGATCGTCCGCTTGACCCTTACATTTAGTTTTTAAGTGGTTTCTTTACATTTCAATTTTCATTCCTCCTAAATTGATACTTAGTATATTTAACCCAGCTCGTTATATTGAGTTAATCCGTGTGTCTATCCGGCTATTCTCTGAAAACTGATGAATACATAATATGTATAAAGAAAGATAACTCCACCTCTACAAATATAATGAAGTTCTATATTTTTCATATATTTCCTTTCACATTCAACTGAAAACAATCTTAACATCATTCGCTATCAAAGTCAATATGGGCAAGACGTCAACAAGTTTTAATCCACAAAACTAAGTAAATTTTTTTTACCGAATGTTGTTCGTAAAGGAAATAGTCGGAAATGATATATGCTTGGGTGGTGTTACTGTTAAGAGTTCGCCAGTTATAATGTGGATTTGTTACAAATTTTCATATCACGACCATGTTTAGTCCAAGATTACTCTGACGTCCGACAGCTGTTTTGCCAGACAAGCTTGGGACGGCTGCCGTGGGTCCCACGGCCCCAGCTTGTCTGGCAAAACAGCTGTCGGACGTCAGAGTAATCTCGGACTAGACCATGTTGGACTCTTTAGAACAGTAGAACGCAGTTCTACTTTGACACTAATGATAGCATTCTTAATTTCACTGATCATCACAATTATAATGGAAGAGACTAATAGAAATTTAATACACAAAAAAAAATCAACTGTGAAAAAGTTTGAAAAAACAAATTAGGGCATGTCAAAATTTGTCTATTCCTTTGATGTGTTTGAGTTTTTGATTTTGTCTTTTGATAAGGGACTTTACGTTTTGAATTTTGCTCGCAGTTCAGTATTTGTGTGATTTACTTTTATAAGTACGATCGAACAGATTCTAACCAGAACTGTTGTTCTTATAACTGATATTTACACAAACTTTGAAGATTTGATATCTTTAAATTCAGATTGAATCCACCATTTGCTACATATGGAAATGCCTATGTCAAGTCAGAATGTGTGACAGTTGTTTTCCATTCATTTGATGTGTATGAGCTTTTTTTTGCAAAAAAAATAATGGACTTTCCAATTTGAACTTTCCTTGAAGTTTGGTATATTTTTAACTTTAACTTTTAAATGATAGTACGAAGAAGCAACAGTAGTATACCGCTTTCCGAAAGTCATAAATCGATTTCGAGAAAACAAATCCGGGTTACAAACTGAAACTAAGGAAAACAACGAAACAACAGAAACACAGAAGTGCAACAAAAAAACGAAAATGCAACACAGCAACGAACTATAAGATAACAACAACCATATTCCTGGCTTGGTACAGAACATTTTAAGAAAAAAAAATAGTGGGTTGAACCTGATTTTGTGGCTAGCCAAAACCTCGTGCTTTTATGGCAAGGTAAAACGTAATACTCAAATGACAACTTTATGTTACATGACTAAAGTAAAAATAAATGCAAGAACATGCAATTATAATTCAGTTACTATAATATGGAAACAAACATTATGTGGGTATTTATATGACAATACATAGTCCACTACCGATTAAAGATGCATTGTAATGGAACGAGATTCTAACATGATCTATAATAACTTGAGTGTCATAGTGTTAACTACATAAAATAAAAAAAATAACCCTTCCACTAAATTCTTCAAACAATTAACTAAAGAAAAGGAAAAAACCCAAAATTTCATTTATCTTTATACAATAGTTACAATGTTTTTTACAAATCTTTAAAAAAAAAAGAGTTTCCCTTTGAACAGAAATCTAGAAATTAATAAGTATTTCATCAACAATTTAATTCAAGGGAAAGGGCTGAACAAGGAGAAAAGCTTAAATCGTGAAAATGGAACATGACCTGTAACTTGTCATGATAAAACAATACATCAAATACCAAAAACAATATCTACATCCAGAAGAAAAAAGGTTGGAAAACTGATTTGTTGGACTGACGGATGGACAGACGGACAGACAGACGGACAAGGTGTACACCTAAAGACCACTTCGACTTCGTCGATAGGGGACTAATAGATATCTCGCTGAAGTAAGCGAGCACTAGGAGAAAAGTTCAGAGATTTGGGGCGAGCAGTAGAAGATTTGGATAGTCGTGCACACATGTACATCTGTACATAACCCAGTAATGTGCAGATTTCAGTATTAGAACATTTCTTGTTACTTGTGGAGAATCGATAGATTTAAAGATGGTAATAAGAAATACTAAGCTAAAGTCAATACATCAGTGTCATGTGCAAACCCAAGAATGAACGAAACCCTAGTAAGATAGTTCATAGAAATGTGTACTGAGTCGGTGAAGTAAACTTCGGACTAAGACATTTCTGAAAAGCACAACGAAAGAACCAGAACACGAATATTCATGGACTGCAGCGACGTCGACATGTTAGCAACTGCATGTGACAAAACGATTCATATAGTCGATAGATATTGGAAAAATGTAAAAGAAGTTCGTATGACGAGCAGTATAAAGCCAAGTTCCGAACTGTTGTTATTCTCTCATAGCAAAAGTAAATCAGAGTGCATCCTGGATCTTCAGAAGATGTCAAGCAGCACTCATTGAGGGCATTGTTGGTTCGTAGTAACATGGTTCACGTGAAACAGTTGAACAGTTCGCCTATTCAACTTCTTAATGTCTTCGTTATTAAGAGGTGAGATTTCTACAAGGTAACTCTTTTAAAATTTGGTTAAGTTATTTTCAGAAATATCTTATTTAACGAGTGACAATCTGAAACGGAATATCTATTACTAGGCGGTGGAATTATGGAAATTTCACTGATGAGTCTTTTTGAGACGAAACGCGCGTCTGGCGTAATTGTAAAATTTTCATCCTGGTATCTATGATGAGTTTATTTGCAACCACTGGGTCGAGGCCACTGCTGGTGGAGATTTATTTCCCCGAGGGTATCACAAGCCCAGTAGTCAGCACTTCTGTGTTGACTTCAGTTTTCATTGATATGTTCATAACTATAAATTAACTGTTAACAAAACTTTGAATTTTTGAAAAACTAAGGCTTTTCTACCTCAGGAATAGATTACCTTAGCTGTATTTGGCAAAACTTCTAGTAATTTTTGGTCCTCAATGCTCTTCCACTTCGTATTTTATTTGGCCCTTTTTACATTTTTTGATTCGAGCGTCACTGATGAGTCTTTTTGAGACGAACGCGCGTCTGGCGTAATTATGAAATGTTCATCCTGGTATCTATGATTATTTTATTTTTATTAGAGTTTGGTGCCTTCGAAATTATTATATTAGTGTTAAGATACCACCCGATGCCTACTGAAAGAACTGTGCTTATTGGGAACTGTCGCGGTACCGTCATTAGTTTGTGTATAAGCGAATTTGAGAGTGTGTAAGAATAAATTTATAAAATGAAGCATTCAATTCTTAACTAAAGATAAATAATGTCTCACGGTATACATTTTAATTTGTTTTGCCAATTGTTTTAAGTATTTTTGGTTTTTATTTTTAAAATCTATTTGAATATACGAAAACAACGAACCGACATACTGGCAAATAAAGAAAACAGTACTCGGCATACTGCTGTTCACATGTCATATAATTGACATACTTTATCATTTTCAAAATTATCCTAGCAAAAGTTTATATCTTTTCATTATAATTTAAAGTTTTTTTCAGTTGTATGTGCTCGAATGATGTTGCATGCATGACTATCTATTTTTAAATGATAAAGTATTTTAAATATTGTATGTATGTATGTAATTAAGCTTACTACTTTTTCAGTATTTGCTGTGTAATAAAGATAATGTGATGTGTATACACAACATGACATTGTTTAATTGTATAATGTGTAGTTCCTGCAAGCAGGAGAACTATTTGTTTGAAAATATATAAATGTTTGCCGCAGGTTTGCAGTATACACGCAGCAGGTCTGCTGCAAACACGCAGGTTAAAATTAATCTGCATAAAATTGTTTGCTGCAGATCTGCCGCGAACACTCATTTGCATATAATTTTTTTCAGCAGGTCTCATTTGCATGGTAAATTGTTTGCAGCAGACCTGCAGCGTGTTTGCAGTAAAACATGCTGCAAACTCAGACCTGCAGTAACTATTTGCAGAAGGCTGACTTTTTCAGTAAGGGGTTATAATCTTTACCAGTGTCAGATCCAGAACTTTGCATAAGGTCGGTGACTGACCTAGGATGGGGACTGAAGTCATGCCTCAGTAATTCCCTATATAATCAACCAAAATTTTCCCACGAAAAAGGGGGGTCGGATCCTCCAACTCCCTCCCTGGATCCGCCTATGTTGACTTATGATTGACATGCAATTTTGGACACACAGAGTAAATTCAAAGATCTAAGACAAAATAAGATTTAATTCATTAGATTGGGCTTATCAAGAATCATGCTGATTTCAAAAAATGAATATGTGTTTTTTTTATATTCAATTGGGTTCGAATTAACTGGTCTAATTGATTAGTATTTGAGTTGGTTAAACAATCTTATTTTAAGACAAAGAATCAGTATACATTACTGACTATAAATGCGCATACCTTTTCACTTTGGAAGTGCTCCTGAGAGGGGAGGACATTACCAGTTACAGAAACAGTATGGTATATGATAACGTAGTTTTGGGTAAAAAAAAAAAGAAAATAATTGTTTTAACTTCCAACACGTTATTTAATTTTTATACTGAAAAGCTTATAAAGAATAACACATACTCTTTTTAAAAGAACATCCATTTTCTATCAATCCATGATGATATATAAAAATACCAATTCAACAACCACATGCACACAAAACTTAAACTAGGATTGAGCAAGGCAGTCCGTATTTTTTTTTTAGAAACTCAAACTTGTTTTGGGAACTTTTTGGTTTAAATTTTATTTATTTTGTTTGTGGTCTTAGGACATCGCAGCCTTCGGTTACTCCCCTTTCAACATTTCCGGCGGGAGTTTGAAACGTAAATATTTTCATATGTGACAGATATATAACTAAAAAGAACTGTTTTGTTCGGTAATGATTGAGTAAACGTAAACTAGAATGCATTCAAAATGAAATTGTGACAATTACCGAAAGTATTCTGACTTTAACAACTCTTTATTTTTACTTTTGGCATTGCATACCTCTCAACTTCTCAAAGTCTCCATGGGGATTTTATGCACAAGCCACAAGATATAAGGTCAGTTTAGCCCTATTAGGAATGGATAAGCGTAATTATTTTAAGGAAAACATACCTTATACTCCTAAGACACCAATGTCAACTGGTCATACTATCAGACCTGCCAGCTTTTTAAAATCTCCATGGTCATGATGGTGGATTTGCATGGGGAATCTGGGTCTGTTCGCCCCCATTCACTTTCACACCCTACACGTTCGCACCCAATTTTTATTGCTTTTGTGTTTAATAACTTTGTAATCAAGTTTTGGCAAATGTATTCATATAACATGTATAAGTATATTTGTTGTCATTGTCTGACAACGTTGTTTTTTTGTGTTGAATACGTATACATCTTATTCTTGTTTTGGTTTGTGTATTGCTAACTTTTATTTCATTGTTTCAAAATAAAGTGAGACTCTGACAACATATTTTTTGTGTTGAAAATAAATTTTAATCATGTTTTGGTTAGTGTATTGCTATAACTTTCATGACTTTATGTTTCATTGTTTCAGATCAAAATGGCCAATCTGTTAAAATCTTTTGTGTTTTTCATTTAAAATCTTCAATGTTTTACTCATACCAAGCTAAATACATGCAGTATTTACATCAAATCAATTACAAAGTTTGAAACAACAATCTTGATTTTCTCATAATAAATTATTCAACTGGAATTTGATTTTAAATTGGGTGCGAACTGACCTTGGGTGTGAATGTGCAAGGTGCAAACGTGTAGGGTGCGAAAATATATTTGGCGTAAACGGACCTGATTCATTGCATGGGTACAACTGTAAAAGTCAAATAAGTACAGCTGGTCAAATTGGCACCCATAGAAAAAGTCAAATCGGCACCTTGTTGTTTGTTTCAAATAACCGTAATGATGTGATGTATGTGATGTCATAGAAAATACTTTTAAAATAGAATCAATATGTAAAAGACCATAATCATGATAAAGATAGGACATTCAGGATAATAATTTAGATAAAACATAGCTGAGAGGTTAATACAGCAGATTGGTACCCCTTGAAAAAGATACAGTATGTGTTATTTATAATGATACCTGTTGAGTGTTGTAACTGTTGATTAGCTAGGGGTCGTAAACAAAGTCATAAACTTGTTGCTATGTAAAATTTTGTACAGTTTTTTTTTTAACTCTTACCAATTAAAATGAAGATCAATTTCGTCAGGTAATGAAAATTGTTAGTCCAAATAGATCAACCATCTTTCCCCACACATGTGCACAATATGCTAGAAATATCGCCAGCAGACATATTTTGTCGCCAGATTAAATAAAAATTCGCAGATTGCAACATTGGCAACACACAGCATGGTCCCTGGTTGTGACCATTGATCTACAAATGTATCGTAGGGTCCTAAACTTGACATACAAAATTATAGATATTTAGAAACTGATCTGACAGAAAATTTCAAAATTGGTAACCAATAATTTTTTCAGGTGCATGTATGTTTTGTGAAAATCTGGATGGGAAGGCCTTGTAAGTGTATTACAATTCCAATATCAATGGATATCTGGATTCAGATTTAGGCATGAAAATCAGAATGATACTGTCAAAATCAGGATAGTCATGATAGTGGGCAGGTAAGCACTTTTTACTGTGAAATTGTAGCTCTATGTACATCATGTACATGTAGTATATCAATCCATTCAAGATAAACATTCAACTTAGTGCATTTGTATTTTGTTTACAACTCTCTACATTGTACATTGTGATTGTAGCTTCCAGTTTCACAAACAATGGAGAAAGATATCTTAGATGGAGTTGAACATGTTGAAAGGGACAGCAAAGAAAGTCTGAATTCTAAATCTTTTGATACCTTTGGACCAGATGAAAATTTTGTGCCTACAGTTTTAGACTTTATTAACAATGAAACACCTGAAAGTAATATTAAAAGTGATAAAAATGAAACAAATTTGTCACAAAATACAGAAAATGACCAAGCTGACAGAAATACAATTTTAGAAGCTTGTGAGACAAAACTAAACCAATCGACATCCTCTGGTAAAAATGAGAATGTGGTAAAATCTACAGAGGATTTAGAATCTAAACCACACACATTGTTGACAAATGATAAAACAATTCTGGATCATGCCAGTGTCAATGTTAATGATGAAGATGAAACTTGCAAAACATGTTCCAAAGAGACTATTTCTTCATTGACAAATGAAATAACAATCCTTGATCATGCCAGTATCAATGTTGATGACCAGGATCAAACTTCCAAAACAATTTTAAAAGGCACTATTCAACCTATTTCTTCATGTTCAGAAAATGAGAGTTTTGGTTCACTCCAGATAAATGTTGATGACAGAATTTTGTCAAGTGAAAAACTTCAAAAAGCTGTGGATAAAATTATTGAAGAAGATATGGAAATTGATTCATCTGATATCGATGTTCCCCATGTTCAAGAGAAGACCAATCCATGGGAACTCTTAGAAGACTCTTCCTTGTGTTCTAATGAGGTCACATATATTAGTGAAAAAGACAAAGTTGACAAAATTGAAGTTACAGATGACATTTATGATATTGATAATGATGTTCATCAAGAAACAACGCATACACCTTCCTTACAAATGTTAAGAAAAGATCAAAAGAAAGAAAGGTCAATCTTTCAAGGTCAAGATGACAGCTGTCAGGCTGCTGGAGACAAAACTAGTGAGGATTTATCTTTAAAGCAGGTTAAATGTATAGACACAAAATTGAAACCTGTTTCTGAATTAGGAATCAAGAAACTAGGACTTTCAAAGCAATCAAAAACTTCTGAAGACGTAACTGAAAAGCTAAGAAAAGAAAAGCTTTCTCATACTGTAGATAAGAAGAACAAAAATCAGAAAGTTGTTTATATTTACAGTAAGGAGCTGATTCAGATTTGTGATCAGATGCAGAAAATACCTTGTAGAGTAAGTAGAATGTACAAATGTATACAGGTATAGGGGTAAATTCAGTAAAAAATCTCCTATTTACTTTAATGCTATTCTATGTCATATATGTATGAAAATAAATTTATACCTGATTTACCTTTAGAAATTAGAAACTTTCATATATCATTCATGAAACTACAAATGTATCCCTATCTTTTGCAACAATACAAACATAGGGTCATGCAGCATTTTTGAGCATTCACATGGCTTTTTTTACAAACAATGTAGATTCACACTGAATTCCTATACTGACCACATTTACCATGTTTACTTTAAACCCTGTAGGAAAAAAAATAGTACATTCAGCATTTTTTTTTTTTTTTTTTCAACTCTAGTTTTGATCCATCTATCCAAAATTATTTATTACAAACATTATCTACCAATCAGAAGAGCACATGACTTCAGTTTAACACATAAAGCTCTCCCCCAAATGGGCGGTCCCTGATGACGTATATTTATTTACTGAATTTACCCATATACATGGTATAGAATTGAGAATGGAAATGGGGAATGTGTCAAAGAGACAACAACCTGACCGTTGAAAAAAACAACAGCAGAAGGTCACCAACAGGTCTTCAATATTGTAGCGAGAAATTCCCACACCCAGAGGCGTCATTCAGATGGCCCCTTAACCATGTTAACAAGTATATATATACAAGTTCAGTGATTATGAACACCATACTAATTTCCAAATTGTACACAAGAAACTAAAATAATACAAGACTAACAGAGGCCAGAGGCTCCTGACTTGGGACAGACACAAAAATGCAGCGGGGTTATATATACATTCATTTGACATTGTATATATTATAAATATTTTAAGGTAAATTTTAATAATCAATGATTATTTATCAATGTATATGGAATAACTAATTCATGTTATCATGAGTGATCATGGTAATTGAAGAATCCAAATTAATAGAGGAACATTCAACAAGTGACCAACATGACCAAGCAACACATTAATTTATGAATGCGCTTGGTGCGTTACTTTTTTTTTATGAAATTCAAGTAGAAAATGTAAAGAATATATATTTTTTTCTACACATTCAAAATTTGTTTTGGTCCAACGTTATTGATGTCTTGCATTGACAACGCCCATCATGCCTTTTGTTGTATGATGTCAGAGGAGTGATATAACCACGTTTATTTAACATGTAAAATTATTGGTTTTCACTGGGAAATCAATGTATTTCATTGCAACCAATTTATCAGTAAGTCACTATAGCACTCATTTTCTATACAGAAATATTATTTTCATTTGCATATAATAATAGTTTTCAACATGTAAAATAAATTGTGAAATGTGGTGCTTAAACTATGTCTGTATCAACATTTTCAAATCTTCCTGAAATACAAAATTGTCTTTCATCTTTATAAAGATAAAATTGAGAAAGGAAATGCGGAATGTGTCAAACATTTTTGTCAAAGCGACAACAACCCCAACATAGAGCAGACAACAGCTGAAGGCCACCAATGGGTCCATGGGTCCTTCAGCTGGACCCTTAAAAAATATGTATACTAGTACAGTGATAATGGACGTCATTCTAAACTCTAAATTATACACAAGAAACTAAAATTAAAAATAATACAAGACTAACAAAGGTCAGAGGCTCATGACTTGGGACAGGGGCAAAATTGCAGTGGGGTTAAACATGCTTATGAGATCTCATGATCAACCCTCCTCCTATACCTCTAGCCAATGTAGAAAAGTAAACGCATAACAATACGCACATTAAAATTCAGTGCAAGAGAAGTCAGAGTCCGATGTCAGAAGATGAAACAAAAGAAAATAAATAAAATGACAATAATACATACATAACAACAGACTACTAGCTAACTGTTTTATTAATTTTTATTACAGGCAAGTATGGTATACAGTCTTATTGAGGCTTATGGCTTGACTCGGTACATGAGGTAAATATAAAAAAAAGATTGATATACATATTTGTACTTTTGTATTACACTGGGGGAAAAAACATATTAAAGTGTGAGACATATATATATACATGATATACATGTAGTTACTGGGAGAAAAAAACAAAGATGTAAATATTTTGGCTAAAATTGTAATGAATATAAATAAACAGCTGTGCCATGAGCACATGATACGCCCATCGTCTTGTGTGTGTGGATGTTATGCAATAATCATAAATAGTTTCTGACATACGGTGCAACTTGAAAAACCCCCCTTTTTTTACAAAAAAACTTAATTACTCTAAAATGAAATGTTGAATCATTACTAAAAATTATACAGATCTTTAGATTAGTATTACTAAGTATTGTGTAAAGTTTTAAGCAATAATCATAAATCCTTTTTGAGGTACATGAGGTACGGCACGACATGTGAAAACCCCCTCCCCCTTTTTTTACAAAATACTCAATAACTCAAAAATGAAATTTGAATCATCACCAAAAAGTATACTGATTTTTAGATTAATATAACTAAGAATTGTGTAAAGTTTTAAGCAATAATCATAAATCCTTTTTAGTAACGGCACGACATGTGAGAACCCCCTCCACCTTTTTTTACAAAATACTCAATAATTCAAAAATAAAATTTGAATCATCACCAAAAAGTATACTGATTTTTAGATTAATATAACTAAGAATTGTGTAAAGTTTTAAGCAATAATCATAAATCCTTGTTGAGAGAGCACGACATGAGAAAAAACACATCCCTGTTTTAGTTCCAAAGTCCCATTACTCAAAAAGTTTTAATCTCATTTTCTTCAAAAAGTAAACAGCACTTTTGACCATCATAAGAAACAAACAACTATCTTAAATTTCATGAAACTTGGATAAGTTGTTCTAAAGTAATGGTGCAACATGTTTTCGCGGGAAAGACAGATTGGCAGACAGACGCCTGACATTTGCATACCATAATACATCCCTTCAAAAATTTTGACTAGCGTATAAAAAAAAAATTGTTATGATTGCCAATGAAACAACTCTCCACAAGAGACCAAAATGACACAGAAATTAACAACTATAAGTCACCGTTTCTCATGATTTTATAAATTTTATGATTTGAATAATAATATACAATGTATTGATATTATCTATAAGCTATTGACATATACATGGCATTTTGGCAAGTGCATCAATGAGAATTATGGCAATAATTTTTGTTCAATGTTTTTAGAGTTGTAGAACCAAGGGAGGCAACAGAAAGAGAAGTTCTTGCCTTCCATGACCTTGACTACATAGAGTTCATAAAGAAAATCAGTAACCATGACGATTCTGAAAAGTTTGAAGATGAAGCAACACACTATGGATTAAGTATGAATATCTGCATATAAAGATAGTCATGATAGTAGCTTAAAGTCATAAGAAACCTCAAATAAAAAAATTTAATGCATATGTTTTTATAACTCAATGGATAGTTAGGGCCCCGCCTTTTTTTTTCGCCTTTAGGCGGGTGTCCTATAGTGATCAGTCTGTACGTCCATCCGTCCGTCCATCTGTAACACTTTGACTTTGTGTTCGCTCCATATCTAGAGAACCATTATGATTTCATACTTTATACTTTACATGTTTATTAACCACCACCAGAGGGCGTGTCATGATGTATGTACAACTTTCTAGGTCAAAGGTCAAGGTCAAAAACTTTGGTTTCAGTTGACAACCCCCTGTCCTGTGGTGAAGATCGTGTCCGCTCCATATCTAGATAACCATTATGATTTCAAAGTTTATACTTGACATCCATTTTAACCACCACCAGAGGGCGTGTCATAATGTATGCATCCTAGGTCAAAGGTCAGTCAGTTGGTCTGTCCATCCATTCGTTATTCTTAACAAATTGTGTCCGCTCTACCTCTCGAGAAACGTTAATATTTCATACTTTATACTTGGTGGGTCATAATATATTGAAGGCATAATTCTAAAAATATGTGACAAATATCAATTGGGCAGCACCTTTAAACATATTGTTCAAACATCAATCCATATATCCAGAAGTCATCTTAGAGTAGTCAACAATGAGTTCACATCATGCAGTCATATCACTATTATACTATGAAAGTAAGTTGAGAATATTTATCAGTTTTAACTTAAAATCTTAGAATAAAATCACACATGAGACTATGTAATAACTTCAAATAATGCTTCATATCAGATTATCCATACAACTTATTTACCCCACGTTATTGACAGCGGGGCACACAGAGATGGCTCCCATCTCAATGGTATCTAGTTTTCATTATAAAACTTATGTACATATACTTTTTTCTGAAGAAAATTCTTTAATTTATTCATATTTAGAAGAAGTTTACTTTATTTCAATTGCTGTTTCCAGGAAGCAATTCCCCCAATATATTTTCCGTATGCAAAGTGACCTCAGTGTGACCCATCTCGTAAAAATCTGGTGATCACAATACGCATGGATGTCCTTAAAATAAACTATTATCTGAATTTACATGTTAAACACATGCTCAATTTCCATGCTTTTTTGTTTATTTTTCGTCAATTGTTGACAAAAATGTGACAATCGTAAACTTCAAAACACGAACTTTAATTACCTGATTGACGATTATACGAAATTTAATCGAAAAAAAAATGATATATTCGAGCACGGAAGATTAAGTTTATGATGTTTATATGCATTGGTTCAAGAATTGGAAGAACATTATGTTTCACCGGTCACTTGTTCTTTATGACTTTAATATTGATATTCAACATCAAAAATACAAAGATAAATTTTACTGCTTACAACCACCACACTCATCCATAGAAACAGATATTGATCTAGATATAGATAAAAAAGATTTCAAGTTTTTCAAGAAAACAATCTAAATTTTTTTATTATCAAACGGTCACCACTTTTGATATTTACAGGCAGTTTTCCTGAGAGTTACATGTACATGTAGATGTTAAAAAACATGAAAAATGCAATTAACTATATACAAAAGTCATGTATATAACAACTAAAGAGATGTGGTATGATTGCCAATGAGACAACTTACCAGCAGAGTGCAAATGAATAAGATTAAGGCAAATTCAGGTCTCCAGACCAAATTCAATTTGCAAAAAAAATATATGACTGACTTGAACCAACAACAACTGATTTACACGCTCCTGACTTGCAATAGCTATATATGGGCACATAAAGAATAAGGAAAGGGTTAAAGATGATTGTGAGTACTCAACCCTCCATCTTACGGTACCTGTGGTAATGGTCTTACAGCACATTACAAGAATGAGCTGTAAAATTCAGTTGAAAAGAATTCCCATCGTAACATAATCTATCAGGAATTGCTGTTTGACAAGATTTTCCTGTAGTAAAATGTGTTAAATAAATAAGGCAGTTAGTTTTCTTGTTTGAATTGTTTTACATTGTCTTATCGTGGCCTTTTATAGCTGACTATTCGGTATGGGCTTTGCTCATTGTTGAAGGCCATACGGTGACCTATAGTTGTTAATGTTTGTGTCATTTTGGTCTTTTGTGGATAGTTGTCTCATTGGCAATCATACCACATCTTCTTTTTATATAAAAGAATCATGACTTCGGATGTAAATTTTATAATTACCATAAAAATGACACAAAATATATACATGTATGTCCATTATATTAGTTTTATCTTTTCAAATGCACTACAAGCTTTATGTTTTTGCTATGTGAATTGTTGACTGTACAAAATACTGTTTTCAGGTTATGATTGTCCCTTACAACAGGGTCTGTATAAGTATGCCACTATGTCATCAGGTGCCACCATAGTGGCAGCAGAATGTTTGTTACAGGAAACCTGTAAAGTGGCTATCAACTGGTGTGGCGGGTGGCATCATGCAGCTAAGTTAGTACCGTGTAAAACAGTTGTTCTCTGTATTTTAGATAGATTTTATTATTTTTTTGTACTTGAGAACTGAATGCTTCTTTTTGTAACTTCATTGGGGTGTAAAAGCGTTGACTGAAGTACATTTTGTATGAAGCATGGGAGTGCATGGTCAATGCTTTTACAACCTTTTGAAGTTACAAAAAGAAGCATTCCATACTTATAATTACATTTTTTAGCTTGGTTAATCATGAACACACGATATAATTTTTTTAATTTAATTCACCTGTGGCTGTGCACTTATTGTGGGACCTCATGTTATCATGAATGATAAGTTTTATTGAGTGATGCAATTGGTTAAGGAATAACATGTGATGTGCAGGTATCCAATCAGAACAACATATCATAATGAAACATACATCTAATGTAATTATTAATAGATATAAAATAAATTACAGTATAACTTTTCTTCAGAAAAATTATCAACATCTAATCTTTTTGAAATCATTGGTAATGTTAGGCAGAACAATATTAATGTATTTAGTATCATCTGCTAAGATGTGGTATAATTTTTTTTCTAATAGTGCAGGGATTTCAAATTTTTAAGCAGAAGCCTGTCCTTTTTCCCATTTGCATAGCCGACCCAATACTCATTTCAAGTAAATAAGAATGCTTGGAAGAATTTTCTCCTTCCTGGTCTCAATTTGAAATGAGAAGAATTCAGAATTGTTTAAGTACTTGATTTGAGTGGTTTTATCAATATTCCCTTTTTTTGTATTTGAAAGAAGAAAATAAAAAAGAATATTCCATTGTATTTTGGGAGAATTTCGACAAAAAGCTTGCATGGATTTTTTTCCATGCATATATAATTAAAACAATACATGCAATTAAGTTTTAAGAAATTATTCAAACCTGATTCTCCTATAAGGATATCTGGTTATATTTAGCTGTCTTTCGACACCCAACTATATACAGCTTTTTGTTACAATATTAAAAGTCAGGGTTAGTTTGTCCTAAGTAAGAAATATTTGGATCTGGTACATTACAAAGTCGTCAATCCATGTTCATTTTTCTTCCAGAGACCATGCTTCAGGGTTTTGTTACATTAATGACATTGTACTTGGTATACTTAAGCTGAAGGAAAAGTATGATAGGATACTGTATGTTGACCTTGACCTACACCATGGTGATGGTAAGAATTTTTCAAAGTATTGAAAACAATTTCTGTTATGGTATATAGCTAGAGAAAGAAATTATATTGTTATATATACACAAATGCAACAAGTAAAATTGAGAATGGAAATGGGGAATGTAACAAAGAGACAACAACCCGACCATAGAAAAAACAACAGCCGAAGGTCACCAACAGGTCTTCAATGTAATTCCTATCTATTTGTACATGTTGTAAATAAGCAATGATGTAATGCCCCAAACACATTTTTAGTATACTGTATGCCAGCAAATCTGATCATTATAAGAAAGCCTTGAACACATAAAAGTAGATGTTTCATTTTTATACCAGGTGGACAATGTCAGGTAAATATATAAATGTCCGGAATATATATATGACTGTTTTGGAAACCATGGTCTGCTGGATTTGTATTTTACCTTGAGCTGTTTCAGTGGTACCATAATACTGCTTAAATTTCCATAGAAATGACACAGAATATTTTTTACCAAAAAAACAAAAGTCATGTAGACAGAACTTTATCCACATATAAAAATACATGCTTTGTTGCAACTGCAACAAAATGCATATCTTTTGAAATGTTCATAGATCAGTAAAAGCTTTGAATGTATTTTATTTATTTTGTTTGTAGGTGTTGAAGATGCATTTAGTGCTACATCAAAAGTTATGACTGTTTCCTTCCATAAGTACCTTACAGGATTTTTTCCAGGTAAAAAAATATTTACAGTTCTGTTGATATTTAAAGCTAAACAAAAATGCTGAAGGTATGTTCAAAGGATGCCATGAGGAAGACAACATATTTCTTTTATATAGATAAACCCACCACAGTAATATGTGTTTTTAGTGAAAGCAGTTGTGATGGATCAAAACATCAATAGTTATGACTGTTTTCTTCCATAAGTACCTTACAGGATTTTTTTTATAGATAAACCAACCACAGTAATCTATGTTTTAAGTGAAAGCAGTTGTGATGGATCAAACCAAACACTTTTAAACATGTTAAATTGGTATTTGCTACTTCTCAAACAATCACAAATTACTTGAGAGTTAGTTGGCTCAGAATTAGTAAACTGTGTCTAGGTAGGGTGACAGGTCTAACTGTTTTCTCAAGAGCTTATATGTTAAAGAGAAATTCAGTGTGTCTTTCTGGTACACCTAAGCAGGGTATATTCATAATTCATGTTATTGTCCTAGATGTGAATTCTACCTCAGGCATAGATTACTTTAGCTGTATTTGGCAAAAATTTTAGGAATTTCGGTCCTCAATGCTCTTTAACTTTACTTTATTTGGCCTTTTAACTTTTTTGGATTCGAGCGTCACTGATGAGTCTTTTGTAGACAAAACATGCGTCTGGCGTTTATACAAAATTTAGTCCTGGAATCTATGATGAGTTTATTTATATATATATATTTGAAGCTGAACATTAAGCAGTCATTGATTATCTTTTCTGTTGAGGTTCAAATAATATGTTCAGTTCATGAATGAGATCTGCAGTGGTTTTCTGTATGATTTTCTTGTTATTTGTAAGTTATTGATTAGATTGGATGACTATATTTTGTAGGAACAGGAAGTTTGGATGACATTGGAATAGGTAAAGGTCAATACTATACTGTCAATGTTCCATTGTTGGATGGCATTAAAGATACAGAGTTTACTCCATTAGTTTGTAGGTATGGCAAATATACCTAAAGAAAAACATGAATGGTTTTAAATTAAATACAGTATTGAAAAAAAATACAGTTATTCATGTTTAACTATATTTTGATTATCATTTTTATTCATTATCATCTTTGAAGGTTTTGTAGATGGCCAAAATGTCAACACTTTTTCAACAAAGACTACCTTTATTTTACATTTTCTAGTGGGTGTATTATTAGTTACCTAATACGGTATGTATGGGGTCAGTAAATCCCATATGGGATCAGAGCGAAGTGATACTGACCCCATATATACTGTATTACGTCACTAGCACACTATGTAACAAATTTATCTTACCGTCTATTTTAACGTGTGAAATTTAGACTAGTGACTTATCAAAATGTGCAAGTCTTCAATACTGTTAGCATTAAGAAACTTCCTATATTGATCGTACAAAAACAGATGCCACAATAACAACTTGTTAACTTTAAATGTATTTTATGAATTTATTTCAATCTTAATCATCAATTTCCTCATCTGTTGAAACCTTTAAGATTTTTTCTCAGTACTGTTGTGTTTTTATAAAGGGATGTAACACCACTACTAACCGTGTATGAAATAAGCCCCTCCTCCCTCCTTACCTAATATGGAATATAAAAGGACGTAACACCACTACTAACCGTTTATGAAATAAGCCCTACCTCCCTACCATTGCCTACTAACCGTATATGAAATATACACGGTTTCCAAGCAGAAGCTTTTAACCAATCATATTCCTAGAAATGTATAGGAGGTAAGATAATTTGAGATATATGGTAAATATGTAAATATAATTTTAATATGACGTGCTTCTTTTGCTTTATGAATATGTTATCAGTAAACCAATGCCATGAATGCTCTAAATCCAATATTACTTTTTTTGCACATTCATATATTGACTTCTGCAGAATCATGAATTTTATCAAATTGGCATGCATTTATTAACTTAAAACACTTCTCAACTCATAAATGATGCACATGTTGTTACTAATTCATTTATTATGACTTTCATGACTGTAATGTGTTGCATTCTGAAATTGACATATTTGACCTAAGTAAGACCATCATTCATGTTGGATTTTCAAAACTCCTTCCTCTGAAAAATCACAGTGCCAGCTGTTTGCCTTTTTACAAACAAAAAGTGGAGGTTCATGGGTTCATGGAAGAGCCTACACAATTGCTTAACCCTTCTACACATAGGACATCTAGATATCCTTAATTGTCCTAATCAGAATTGAAATAATTGATGCAAGCTATCGCTCGGGCAAAAATAATCACAAATTTAATGCATACCCATGTTGAAACTGCAATAAAGTATAGCTTGCATCAATTATTTCTTAAATAGAGGAGATGTTGTTTATACATCAACAACACGGCAACCCAACACAAAATTTATATGACAGAAAAGTGTTCAAAATTAATTTCTATCAATAGTTCAATAAAGGAATAGAAATATTCATGCAGATTTATTAATCTCTTTGGTAAAGAAAATGTATGTTTTTTTTACAATAAGATGTTTTTTACATTTCAGAATTCTGAATAAGGTGAAAGAAACATTCCGTCCTGAGGTTGTCGTCTGCCAATGTGGAGCAGACGGATTAGCTGGTGATCCAATGGAATCATTTAATTTAACACACAAAGGACTGGGAAAGTGTCTGTACTTCCTTTTACAGTGGAATCTTCCAACATTGGTTTTAGGGGGAGGTATGTACTTCCTGTTACAGTGGAATCTTCCAACATTGGTTTTAGGGGAGGTATGTACTTCCTGTTACAGTGGAATCTTCCAACATTGGTTTTAGGGGGAGGTATGTACTTCCTGTTACAGTGGAATCTTCCAACATTGGTTTTAGGGGGAGGTATGTACTTCCTGTTACAGTGGAATCTTCCAACATTGGTTTTAGGGGAGGTATGTACTTTTGTTACATTGGAATCATTCAACATTAGTTGTAGGGGAAGGTAAATACTATTTGAATGTTGTACATGTACAGTTGCCCATTTTTTCAAATGACAAATTATTATATAAAAGTATTATTGCAAAATTGAAACAACAAAGGTAACCAGCAAGATGAATAGTTAAACAGTATATGACTTTTTTTCAATAACATTTCAAACAAAACAGTTGATATAGAAATGCTGCCAGCAGATATTTTTTTTGTGTCAGAGACCATGGAGACAGAATAGAATAATTTTTAATCAATGTTTATTAAATTATCATTTCGGATTTAGAAAATTTCAAGTTATTGCAGATTCTTAAATTCTTGTTAAATAAAGAATTTTGAATGTAATACATGTAGTAGTACATACTTTACAAAAATTAGATAATTATAATGAAACATTTTAATTTTTGAGCAAGTATATTTCTAAGATAGCAGTCCAAGTTAATAGATATTGGTCTAAATGAGGATAAAGGCTAAAGGAAAACTATTTAGTCTGTAGTCTGATATCTAGTATTTGTGTTGAATTTTTTTCTGATATTTGTTATCTTTGTTTTATCCATTTATATATAATTAGTGGCCATTAAAAATTTTGCCTGCTAATTTCTACTTTTCTTTTTATTGTTTTATTGCATGTAGTTTAAAAAGATATTCTTTAAATCTTACAAAATCCTTGTTTTCTTCTTAGTTTTAGAAAAATGAAAAAATCTAGATAGAATCATTTTTGTCAAATTTTTAAGTGAATATATATCAATTTTTACCATACATTTTGTAGTAAAAACAGTAGTTCTGAATATTTGATAAATAGCCTGCTGTTTAATCCATATTGCACAACTTTGATGCATACCATTTATCATTCCCTTTATCACATCCTTTATCACAAACGTACTCATTTTTATTTTTTTATACATGAACTTGTTTTAATTTATGCGAGCCTCTTCAGAATTTTTGTCCCTCTAAATGGGTCCTAAATGAACAGTCATTCGGGTGTGACAAAATTTATTAAATGACGTCATTGTTTGGAATGTGACATCAAAAACGTTGAGTTTTCATATTTCTGACACATGATATGCAACTATAAAAAAGAACTCAATGAAATACCTAAAGGCCCTCTGGCTGATCAATATTGGTATCTCGGGATTATACGGCAAATGATAGGGATTTTGCCATGTATTCTTCTTTTACTTCCTTGTTAATTTGAAACAGATCTATGAATACCCTTAAAGGATCAGTATGGTTGATTGTTAAAAAACAATACCTTATGTTTAGAGTGCACTCCATTTTTGTGATTTCACTTTATTCCAATCTTAATTGACTAGGATTGTCAGTTTTCCTATCGAAGGTCTGTGGTTTTCTCTGGGGACTCTGGCTTCCTCCACCAATAAAAAATGGCCGCCATGCCTAAGTGCGGTGCTTAAAAGTGGTGATAAAATAACAAAAATCAAAATCAGCTTTATATGTTTATTTTTCAGGTGGATACAATTTAAGCAATACAGCCAGATGTTGGGCATTTCTTACAGCTTTAGCCACAGGGAAACAAATACCTACAGAGATTCCTGATCATGAGGTATGACAAACATTTTGATAACCCATTACAAACAGCGCTGAATCATAGATTTGCACTTTTTAGCTCACCTGGTCCAAAGGGTCAAGTGAGCTTTTCTCATCACTTTGCGTCCTGTTTCTGTCATCTGTCGTTGTCGTCCGTCGTTAGCTTTTACAAAATCTTCTCCTCTGAAACTACTGGGCCAAATTAAACCAAACTTGGCCACAATCATCATTTGGGTATCTAGTTTAAAAAATGTGTGGCGTTACCTGGCCAACCAACCAAGATGGCCGCCATGGCTAAAAATAGAACAGGTCAACATCTATCTGCCCTGAAATTTTCAGATGAATCAGACAATCCGTTGTTTGTTTGCTGCCCCTGAATTGGAAATTTTTAAAGAAATTTTACTGTTTTTGGTTATTATCTTGAATATTATTATTGATAGAGATAAACTGTAAACAGTTATAATGTTCAGCAAAGTAAGATCTACAAATAAGTAAATATGACTTAAATGGTTATATTAGTTGACCCCTTATGGGTTATTGCCCTTTATAGTCATTTTTTACCGATTTTTCCTAACTTTTTCTAATCTTTTTACAAAAATCTTCTTCTCTAAAACTACTGGTCCAATTTTAACCATACTTGGCCATAATCATTATTGAGGTATTTAGTTTCAAAATGTGGCGGTAACCCTGCCAACCAACCAAGTTGGCCAACATGGCTAAAAATAGAACATAGGTGTAAAATGTAGATTTTGGCTTATAACTCAGAAACCAAAACATTAAAAGCAATTCAGACATGGAGTTAATTTGTTTTGCAAGTCAAGATCTATCTGCCCATAAATTTTCTGATGAATCTGACAACTGGTTGTTGGGTTGCTGCACCTAAATTGGCAATTTTAAAGGAAATTAAACCGTTTTTTGGCTATTATCTTGAATATTTTTATAGATAGAGATAAACTGTAAACAGCAATAATGTTCAGCAAAGTAAGATCTACATATAAGTAACTATGACTAAAATGGTCAGTTGACCCCTTAAGGAGTTATGGCCCTTTATAGTAATTTTTTACCAATTTTTCCTAATTTTTTCTAATCTTTTACAAAAATCTTCTTCTCTAAAACTACTGGTCCAAATTTAACCATACTTGGCCATAATCATTATTGAAGTATTTACTTTAAAAAAATGTGGCGGTGACCCTGCCAACCAACCAAGTTGGCTAAAAATAGAACATAGGTGTAAAATTCAGATTTTGGCTTATAACTCAGAAACCAAAGCATGAAGAGCAATTCAGACAGGAGTTTAATTGTTTTGCAAGTCAAGATCTATCTGCCCTGAAATTTTCAGATGAATCTGACAATTGGTTGTTGGGTTGCTGCCCCTGAACTGGAAATATTTAAGGAAATTTTACTGATTTTGGTTATTATCTTGAATATTATTATAGATGGAGATAAACTGTGAACAGCAATAATGTTCAGCAAAGTAAGATCCACAAATAAGTCAACATGACCAAAAAGGTCAGTTGATCCCTTAATGAGATATTGCCCTTTACAGTAAATTTTTAATAATTTTGTAAATTTTTGTAAATTTTAACAAAATATTTTCCTCTGTAACTAAGGCCAGGATTTTTTTATTTGTTGGTTTACGGATGCGCTGACCCGATTTTGCCGGTTCCTAGAATAAAAATAAAATTGATTTTTCATGCTTTTTTATTCCCGCCGACCCAAACAAATACATTATCCCTGATAAATAATTAAATTCTTCTTTTTTTATGAAATGAAATGCATGAATCACTAACAAAATTGATAACACTCTCTGTTGTGAAAAAATAAAACTTCCAGTTAAAGTTTCTAAAAATAGACAAATTACACAAATAATTTTGCGGAACGAATTCTGTGTTTAAAACCAATTTCACAATAAGTTTGTTTCCCTTATTTGTCATCAGTCTGTAAGATGCATAATCTCATAGAAATAGACTTGTCCAAATGTGGACAGGTGGAAAGCACCTTGGAAGTAAAAGTTCTGAATACCAACAAGTCATTTAGAATTTTCTTGTTTCATGGATAATAAAAAAAAAAAATATCATCCATTTGGATAAAAAACGGGAATGCATGACACCAGATTAACCTGACATTCTCGTTTTTTCCGTGGACAAGTCTATTACCTTTTTGACACGTTTGTTGAAACTTATTTTGGTATGATGTTTTTTACATGCTTTTCTTTATCAGTTTTCGTTTTTAAAGATCATTACTCACCAAGTTTTCTGGAATTGATTAAGAACTATGCGAATTTGTTTTTCTTGTTTGTGAAATGACGATTTAATTTTTTCGTCTTTGTCTATGAACACCCCCTTTTTTACGACTAATCATTAGACAATGTCATGTAATATTTATGACAGCTGAGCAAGAATATTTCATTGAACTTAAATTTGAAATGATGACAATATAGCATAAAAAACGTTTTGTTAGAAAGGTGAAATGTATAATTATTTTGCATTTTTTTTCTGTCTTGAAAGATATTTTTTTTTCTTTTTTTTCCTGAACGACCGACCCGACTTTTTCATGGGGAAAATCCGTAAACCAACAAATTAAAAAAACGTGGCCTAATGGACTAAGTTCGTTATAAATTTAGATAATTGTAAGAAGCAAGAATGTTCAGTAAAGTAAAATCTACAAACACATCACTACATCACTATCACCAAAACACAATTTTGTCATGAATCCATCTGTGTCCTTTGTTAAATATGCACATAGACCAAGGTGAGCGACACAGGCTCTTGATAGCCTCTAGTTTTATTGTAGACTATTTTTATAATGTAATTTTTATACCAAATTTGTAAACAACATATTTAACCTTTATTCTAAAGCTAGAGACTAAAGTGTTGAAAGCTAGATATTTAAGAATTGGGAGTGCTCAAACCTAAAAATGCATCGAAATGACCACTAAATCTATCCAAGTTTGACAACTAGTAGCACAAAAATTTATATCTTGCTTGAATTTCTTCATTTGACAGATGCATAATTAAACCTTAGCTGGCAATTTAAGAAATATCTGTTAACTCATACATGTCATAGCTAGCTTCGCTCTGCAACGCTAGCTAAACTCAATTTGCGACAGTAAAATCTACATTTTACAAATGCCAAGCTTAAATTACAATACAGTTATCCCTAAATGTACAAGTTACAGATAAAAGAACTAATATGCACTAAATCATGCATGCATATGTATATAATATGAATAATCAAAAGGAGAACTGTGTTTTCATACCTGCTAAAGCATAGACAAAAACTGAAGATTCAGAAATAAACAAAAGTGACAATAAAAGACAATACTCACCACACCAACAAATAAAAACACAATTACACAATATCTTTGATTTGAAAAGCAAAATAAGTCATTAAAAATGTTAAAAGTTGAATATTACAACTTTTGGTAATTGTTTAAAAAATTCTTCTGCCAAAAAATAAAATGTTATAAAATGCATGATAATTGTGACATTTGACATTTAGTATTGACTTTCGGCACAGACTTATAGTAATGATTTTAATTATCACCATATTTCAGTATTTTATTGAGTATGGACCTGATTATGAGTTGGAAGTTTATCCTGGAAACAGAAAGAATCACAACACAGCACACTATCTGAGACAGGTCTATGGAGCCGTTTTGAGTAAGTATATTTGACATTCATTGGCTTTAAATAATATTTACTACCATGACTACCAACATAATTTTTAGGCTAGTTATATATTTAAAAAAATTTTTTTTTAGCACCTTTATTAGTCTTTTCAATTTATACCATTTGTTTCGTGACTGTAAGTCATGACATTTTGATGCAGGGATATTTTGGCAGTTTTTCCACCCCTGCGACAAAAGTACTAGAATGCAAGACAAAATGACTACAATTTGGTATGGACACCATAAACTCTTTGTACATTCTATGTTAATGTTTCATTGTTTAGTCCATATCTCAGATACTAAAAACATTGTCTAACTAACTTACTATATGCGGTATGGGCTTTGCCCATTGTTGAAGGCTGTACGGTGACCTATAATTATTAATGTTTGTGTCGTTTTGGTCTTTTGTGGATAGTTGTCTCATTGGCAATCATACCACATCTTCTTTTTTTTTATATTACTTCATTTATAGAATGATTGAAAAAGTTGAACATGCATTTGACTGACAGGTTTCATTTGACCTTCAATCGACATTGACCTTCTTTTCATTAAACATTGCATTGGAAATAATGTCAAGTTTATCTGATACATATGTCAGTACCTTTACCAAACTGATTATAATGTATGAATTTTATCCTAAGGGACTTTGACAGTCAATTTTCACAGACATTACAGTTGTACTGTATACATTTATAACCATTGGAATGCATATTATCGCTATTTTGTGCATTTTCATTTAATTTTTTTGTGACAATTTTCATATCATGCTCCTCGCTTGAGATGGAAAAATTATCGCTAGAAACTAAGCAGGCACGTGGCATTGCTAACGAAATTGACATGAAAATGACAATGTCTTCATAGGTAAAATAGCCATAAACATTATCATTGGTCATCTCAACTTGATTGCCTTTCTGGCTTTCGCCAACCCAGCTCAAGCGAGAAAATCAATCTTGTTGAGATGATCAACAATAATCTATAATTACATATTTGATATGTTGATTATTTATACCATCAGTATATATGGTTATTATTTTTAACATAAGAAAATATGTTTATTATAAAATACCACTAAAAACTTTTGTTAAATTTGTAAAAATATAAGCTATATTTTTATTTTTTTTGCAGATAATATCAGCAAGATCTGTACTGAAAAGTGTTAGCTGTTGCATAGTGAAACAAAACATATGACATTGGCAATGAAATAACGAATATTATGCAATATTTCTCAGGAATAAACATTTCATTGTTGATTACCTAATTGTGCCATGTTAACAATTTTATTGACTTTTCAATTGTTACTTTATTTATAATTTTTATTACCATATAAAGTTATAGAATAGTAAAACATTGTTGTACTTTGCCTCAATCTATCCTCATATTATTAACATTCTTTTTGATGGATTCATGATGATTTTAATGAGCACTTTGAAGCCTTCATTTTCACTTATTTTCTCATCTCTTATGCAGTATCTTTATTGTAACCTGTAAATCTGGTAGATGAAATCATTCTAAACATAAAAAACAGCTACTGTGACGAGACATTTTAATCTAAAGATAATGAAGAAAACTGTGATCAATATGGGAGCGTGTAAGATAAAAAAAAATTGTCACAGTAGCTGCTATTTGTGCCTAGTATGATGTCATGTACTAGATTTATATGAAATAAAATTAAGAATGGAAATGTGTCAAAGAGACAACAACCTGACCATAAGAACAAACAACAGCAGAAGATCACCAACAGGTCTTCAATGCAGCGAAAAATTTCCGCACCCAGGGTCATCCTTCAGCTGGCCCCAAACAAATATATATACTGGTTCAGTGATAAAGAATGCCATACTAAACTCCAAATTGTATACAAGAAACTGAAATTAAAAATAATACAAGACGAACAAAGACCACAAGTTCAGCTTTGGACATTGAGAATTTGATTTATCACACTGTAGACAATAGTGGTGTGCTCTATCCGTCGAAAACATACATTTAAGTCTTACATGCAGGGGGTAAAAAACAGTCAATCATAAACTAAACCACTTATATTTAGGATGTGCCATTTCCATTTCCAATTTATATTTAGTATGAATTTCAATGAAAGTATGCAAGTTACTTGACTTTCTTTGAAGTGATTGCTGCAATTTGTGTTAAAGAAATTTACGATTTTATAATAGATCTAATATCAACTTCAAACAGGGTTTAAGCAGTCCAAAACAACATTCATTTCTGTGGACAGATAATAAAACAAAGTTTGAACTTGCTGGTCTGTTAATAGAAACAACTCGAGTTAAAGTCACATTTTTCGGCAATAACTTGTGGGGCATTTGATTTTGCAGGAGTTAAACTCCATGCAAAACATTAAACAATACAAGTGTCTTTATGAAAACATTTACCACATCTCATCATTGCACGATTTGCAAAATTTGATCAGTTGAATTAGAAAATTGTGATTTAAGAAATGTACAGGCCTTACAAAGCAGTGACGACGACTCCACTCTAGCATTACTGGAAAATCCTCTCAAGATTTTCATTGCAGAAATGATTGTTCTGCTTGACTGTAGATTATTAGTTGTGCAAATCTCAAACAGTCAGTAGATTTTTTTCCCTTAGTTAAAAAATCTTTCAGGTTAACTGGCAAATTTTCTTATGCATTACACAACACGAAACTGGAATCAATCACATATTCTTTATCCACTACTTGATGATTATACCAGAGCACAAACAGAAATGTTATGTCCTATGATATAATTAATGTCTCAAAGAGTATTTATATTATTTGCATAATTTATAACATTTATATAATTTGTTTATTGTCTAGACACCATGCATTAAGCTTTGCAGAGCCCTGATAATATTTATGTGTAGTGAACATACATGAGAAAAAATAGAGCTGTGACCAGATGGTCATTTCAACAATTGAGAATATTCAGATAATCTAGACTGAAATATTCAGTTTGTAGATCTAAAACCTTATTTGAATTCTGCAAATTTCACAAAGGATTGGTGAATAATTTAAACAGCTGAATTTAAAAAGTAAAAACTGTAGGACCTTTTTAAACTATTCAGAGTATCTGGTCCACTTCAATGTAATTCACTTATCCTAAATGATATTTTATAGCGACTTTAAAATTGTTGCGTTTATGGTAATCACTGCGACAGATTGTCGTTTTTCCAACAGAATAATTTGTGCTATTTTACTTTGTTTTTCTTAAGTATCCTGAGTTAAACACTGTCCACTTGTTGTACTAAATATATCCTTTTGTTCGAAAATAGATTTGTTATTTGAATAATGTTTTTTTTCAACCTTGCATGATGTCTAGACAAAAACAACTTATTTGAATACTCCTTTGAGACAATAAATATATTTTAGGATATGAATTTTTAGTTTGTGGAAAAAATCAGGGTGGTTTAATGTTTAAGATATATTTTTTTCGATGTATATTTAACGATGTTTAAATTTATAATAAGTGCATGCTATTTGCTGATTAAAAGAACTTTCTTCAATTTCATACTTTATTTGTCCTTTTTAACTCAATTTTCAATTCAAGCGTCACTGATAAGTCTTTTGAAGACAAGTTGCACATCTAGCGCAAAAACCAATTTCAATCCTGGAATCTATGAGTTAATTTACAACCACTGGGTAGATGACACTGCTGGTGGATTTTTGTTCACAGAAGGAATCACTTGCCCGGTAATCAGCACTTCTGTGTTGACAGGGATGACCTTTGATAAGATCATAATTATAAAATAAATGTTTACAAAATTTGGAATTTTTGAAATACTTTATAGGCTTTTCTACCTCAGGCATGGAATAGATCACCTTTAGCCAAACTTTAGGGCTTTTGCTCTGCAGTACAGTTCAACTGCGTGTATCTATAATGAGTGTATTTTCATTACTACCTGTTTCAAAGGCCAACAAAATCACAAGTTACTTTGACCATCAAATTAAAATTAAACCCAGCACTGCAAACAGAACAGGACTTTCGCAGTGTGAATGACCATGTTGGAATTAAGCGATATTTTCACTTAGTATAACAAAAAAAAAGATTTTTACAGAGTCTCAAACTCTCAATTGGATGCGAAAAACATTTATTGACAGGGTTGAGATCTCATAAACATGTTTAACCCCGCCGCAATTTTGCGCCTGTCCCAAGTCAGGAGCCTCTGGCCTTTGTTAGTCTTGTATGATTTTAAATTTTAGTTTCTTGTGTATAATTCGGAGTTTAGTATGACGTCCATTATCACTGTACTATTATGCATATTTTTAGGGTCCAGCTGAAGGACACCTACGGATGCGGGTATTCTCGCTACATTGAAGACCCATTGGTTGCCTTCGGCTGTTATCTGCTCTATGGTCGGGTGGCTGTCGCTTTGAAATATTCACCATTTCCTTTCTCAATTTTATAGCATGCGGTAACTTGTCTTATTTGAAAGCTGTCACATTAAAATGTTTATTGACAACTTTATTGAATTCATATGACATGTCAAGTATAGAAAATTTATCATACACTCCATCTATAGATCAGACCTCGTTCATACTGCTCATTTGGACATGTTTTGTTGTACCTATCTTTGAAATAAATACTAATTATTTGTCTGTCACGAATTCAATTTAATATTCAAAGAATAATTAACAGCTACAAGTGTTTCAAAAATTAACAATATTAATTATAATTAATGTTCAAAACGTTAGTCTAACTTGTTTCAAACACGACCTATAAAAGGTTTACACTTTTGTAGTTTCTAAACCAACTATCATACCCAAAACATACGAAGCTGTTTAAGATAGTTTCATCTGTAGTTTCATTGTCACATAACATATATATTAAAAACTGTCTGAATAAGAAAATGCAATGATGCCATACCGCTAAAATGTTAAAAAAGAGGGACGAAAGATACCAGAGGGACAGTCTAACGCATAAATCGAAAATAAACTAACAATATCATGGCTAAAAATGAAAAAGACAAACAGAAAAACAATAGTACACATGCCAGAACTTAATGTTTGAATTTGAGCATTATTCTTATATAAGAACATGAAAAATTGATACTCGTCCATGTTCACGACTAGATACCATTAAATATTTTTTCTTGTTGTCATAGTATATACTAGAAGGTCCCAGTAGTCCATCAGATTTATTCAAGATTTCTCTGTGCTGTTTTCCATCCGGAGATATTACTGTGACGTTATCAAAAAGATACGACGTCACATACACATTCCCGTTTTCGTCCGTCGCAATGCCTTGTGGTTCCCGCACCCTATCGCCGCTAAAACGCCAAATTTCCTTTCCATTCAAATCACAGCAGTGTAAAGTATGGGTCCATTCGTCTGTATAATACATTCGATTTGCATTTACAGTTAAATGAAACACGCCGTTTACATTAATAGGTATTTCTGTTTTAACATCACCTTCAAGATCCACAATTGATATCCCTTTGCCATACACGACGACATAAATAAGTCCTTCATAGTAAGCTATACCTCGACAAAGTCCGCCTATACTGATTGGCTTCTCGACTTTATTATTCATTATATCCAATATTTCAATATAACCACTGCCGACATACGGAAATGTGACAACAACAAGTCTAGATTCGTCGATTTTTGCAATGCCCCATGGTCTACCCGTTACTTCCATATTGTTAAGATGTTCACCAGTAATGGAGGTCATAATGAATCTTTTATTTTCTCTGTCAGTAAACACTATTTGGTCTTTCATGATAGTACCATTGCATATACGTAAATCTTTCTTAAGAAACCCCTTTGTCATTTCAAATTTGGTTTTTAGAACAAATTTTAATTTGAAAATATCCCCTTCATCACCAGGTGTCCCCTCTCCATCTTTATCAACATGAACTTTTTTCAACTCCAGAACTGGAATATCTTGGCTTTCCTTTTCTGTTGTCTTTTTCTTTTCTCCTATCAACGACTTCATATTTACGGAGCATGGTACTTCCTCGACGAAGACATCTCCGATTTTGTTCAGCTTTGACACAAATTGTTCAATATCACCGTTTAAAGTAAAATAAGCATTGACCCCGCGAAGCTTTTCAAACGTAGCTGTGACGGTGTCTTCCTCATCTAACAGTTTTTGAGTAACTTGTCTAGCGGCAAGAAAATAATCTATGTCTGAACCGAATTCTTTAATTTTTGTTGTATTGGTTATGATTAAGACAATTTCCTTTTCCTTTTTTTCCATTGTAACGATGTTTTCTTTTATAGTTGGAACAATCGTTTCACGCTTTTCAGTGTATGCTTTTAAAAGTTGTTTTTCTAATTCGTCCAACTTTTTATTGAATCTAATTCTAATATTGTGGATTTGCTTTCTTGCTTCTGCTTCTTTTTCACCCATATTCGAAAGGGTGTGACGTTGATGATCTAACGCAATCTTTAAATTCTCAGTCATGATCTTAAAATTTGATTCTAAATTAGCAGACACTGAAGTTTTCGATTTTGTTGCAATTTCCGAAACTGAAATCTGTGGCGAACATTTTTTATGTCCCATTTTCACACAGTTTCGACATAAAATTTCGTCATGCAATGAACAGTAAAAGTTTAAATCTTCGTCATGTTTAAGACATACTTTATTTACAGAGATTTGGAAAGGGGTCTCCATATTGATTTTAAACTGGTTTTTAGTCAGTCAGCCACGATACGAAATATCAGCTGGTTACACATGCGTGTTCTCCATGGTCGTTTTCGTTAAAATCGAATGTCTACAAATAGTTAAATAGCTATGTCATAAAACACAATAATATAAAGAATACCCGTTTTAGAATTAGTTCATTAGATATACTTTAAACACATATAGATATCGTAGAATGAAACTTTGGCATCCGCACGTCAATTCACGGAGAAAAGAATAATACTTAACGACATTTTTTTTCTAAAGTATTGGAAAAGATATTCGCGAAAGCCCTAATAAACGCAATTAAGACAAAAATGATCAAGGTAGATTTCCGGAAGTTATTTTTTTATAGTGTGCTATAGTATATATTTGTTTAGGGGCCAGCTGAAGGACGCCTCCGGGTGCGGGAATTTCTCGCTACATTGAAGACCTGTTGGTGACCTTCTGCTGTTGTTTTCTATGGTCGGGTTGTTGTCTCTTTGACACATTCCCCATTTCCATTCTCAATTTTATCAGATTATAAGGTTGCTGTATAGTTCTTGTGAGTGTAATTTTTTTGTATCTCTTATTTTTAAATATTTAAAAAAAAAAGATATGAATTTAAATAGGATGGTGTTATTTAAAACATTATGAACATTTCAAAGTACATCAGTCCATTTTTTTTTACATGAAGGTGTATCTAGCTATAAAAACATTTATAATCCACAATTTTCTTTAGAAAATGCCTGTTCGAAGTCAGGAATAATATGGCAGTGGTTTTTCACTTGTTCAATTGATTGATAGCGTTTGGTTGTGTCTGTTTTTATGGACTAGCTGCTCTTTTTTTTATTTTTATTTTCGAGTTCGTTTTTTTCGTTATATTTAACTAAGATAGAAAAACAGAATGATAACAGTATGCAACAGAATTTAGTCAGTTTTCAATATATTGAAATATAAAACTACACTTAAAGCTTCTAACGATAGTGTTTGTTTGTAACAATTTTCTTTGATTAATTAACTATTAAACCTCGGATATCAAGGTTTGAAATTTTGAAATTTGCCAAATTGCAAACCAAATGTAAAATGTCTATATAAGACTTACCTTCATTCATTGTTGAAAATCTGTATAATAATGAAAACGTATATCAATTTTTAAATGAAAATCAAATCAAATACGCTTTAATTATATGTTGTTATACTGTATTGTAATAGTATTCAATGTTTGTGTATAGTTAAATGGGTTTATACAATAAATTTGTAAGACAATACAAATGAATTGAAATTGATATTTTAAGAATATAAACCGAAATTTCCCCCCGACTTGAAACAGTTGAATGCACTACTACTCAACAGAAAAATCAATGAAAAAAAACGATTGTATATGATTTAAAGATTAACGTTAAATTTATTTAAACTCCCCTATCCCTAATTACAACGAATAGACACGCCACCGGCTGAATATAATATGTAATTATATTTTTGTTTCGCTTGCAACAAAAGTCTCAAAACACAGAGGCAAATAACAGGCACTTGTCTTGAAATAAAAATCATATATATATTAATATATCACTATAATTTAGGTATATATATGAATTATATTTTCAGAGACCAGTTCCTGTGAGACATATGAATGCTCATCTTTTAGCTTGGATATTGTTAGCACGTTGCATAGACTTTCATGATCATATTTGTTTTATTTAATGGTTCAATGACGCGTTAAAATGAATAGTGTATACCTTTTTGTTTTAATTAACACGAGAAACAGGTTAACTACATATATATATTCAGAAGATAGAAACAATGCAAGGTTATTAACATGTCTGTCAGACACGATTCATAATATTCATTAAACTTATTTCAGGGTTTTGTGATCAAATTTAGTTTTTGTAATTATGCAGTTTCTCCGACACTGACAGCACGAGTTATATTTTCATAGTTCATTGACCAAGATTACTTCTACGTAATTGAGTTCATAGAAGATATCACGATCACAAGGTTACCTGTATTTGTTTCTTTTATAGGGTAGTTAGGTGTACATGTCTGTCTTACATGGGGTGGTGTGATATTCTAGAAGTTATCTTAGGATATCTTTAACTTAGGATCAATCGCATTTTTCGTCCTAACTTTATGATACCTAATTAGGTGTCTTAAGATCATCATATCTTCATCCTAACATTGTGCATACTTTTTTTTCTATTTTTTTTTTACGTGAAGATGAACATTTTATGAAACGCACAATCGGTTATTAACTCGTATAACGAAATTGTGTATGATTTTAAACTTTAAACTTCGTGTTTCACGATTCGATGATACTACGAACGCGATATTCTCATTTCAGTACATATTGTTTTCCAGTTTTAATCACAATCCTGTTTGGTATTATTTCATAATTACATTTGAAATCATGCATTTAATCAAATAGTATACATGGTATAACCTAATTTCGTAAACAATTTTATTAATTAGTTTCGTCTTTAATAAAGGTTTTATCAAATAATTACTTTAACTATTTCAAATTTCGCACATAGGATATGTTTAGGACGTGCTTACATAGGTTGCGTCTGAGATAGCTTCGAGACGCAACTTAAGGGCGTCCTAAACTGGTCCTAAGTCCATCCAAAAATTTGGTCTTGTCTATGACTTAGGACGAATCTTAGGATTCTTTCGAGAACACCACCCCCGGTTTCCTGAGTTCCTTGGTCAAAGTTAAGTTTTGTAAAAAGGTTCAATTTTAAAATTCTATAAGTAATAGGTCAACTATTATTTGTTTATAAACAATTTCCGAATTTTCTGTTTGCATTTTGTCATATCAAGCAATTTGTTGTTGATGATGATAAAAATAATAAGGAGGAGGAGGATTAATTTATAAGTATCAATGACTTCCCTCTACATTTTTATTTCTTACCTAGCATACAACTGAGCACAATAAAAAAGAATGAGCATATTGGTGGAATGTATATGATTTGTTAAAATACTATAAAAATACTAATAAAGGTTTTTTTGGTCTTACATTATGAGACACTTTAGTACTGATATCCACGATGGTCTTGTATCTATTAATCACGTTGTGTTGACAAAGTTTGCTTGCTCGATAAGGTAATTCATTTGAAATGTTAACAAACTGTGATATGTATATAACATACATAGAGATTGTAGGTAAATGAAAAACTTCATAATTTTCACACCTGACATAGAACGTTTTGTGTCAACGGCTTACTGGTGTATGTTTATATTTGCACAGTATATTGCTAGATTTCTATTTAGACTCCTCTACCAAGACATTTGTTTTGCATGTACACGTATATTTATCCAACGCAATCATAGGTTAGAAAGTTGTTTCAAATTTAGACTTGTTTATATTATATTTACATTATTGAATACATGTTCATCGTAAAATAAGCATTTACCATTGGTTTCTAAGGAACACATCTCCCCAATGCGAATGTTGATTCTTTGTAAGGTTTGGGCTATGCGTTTTGTTCTTTTCTGTTTGTAAGCAGAGATTAAAGCTCTTTTTTAAATAATTTTCGGCTTTTCAGAAATTTTGGCCTCACGTACCACTGAAGAGAAATAAATTATCGAAATGCATATCGGGTGCAGCAATAATTAGTAGAGTTTTTGTTTTAAGACGTAATGTTTTGTTAGAAAATATACATTATGTATCATTAATGCATATATATACCACATTTCCATTGGTTTTCTTTCTTTTATTATATATGTAATTTTGCTTATGAAAAAGAATGTGTCCTTCGTGGTTGATATGTTGTTAGTATTAATCCTTGAATGCAAACTCTAAAACGCTATTAATTTCCCAGTGTATTAATGCATGCGGATGGAAGATGATTGTAACCATAGACGTCTGTATAACATGAACCACATTCGCTGCTTTTAATACAATAAACTTACGGAAAAGCGAATTATGTTGTACAAACGGGTAACATTATTTGCGAAAGAGTCAGTAGCAAAATACGGCAGGTTGGAAAAAAGAAAAACCCCGTTTACTTCGTGAATATTTAGAAACTTGCTCTAAAACAGCTCTTACTTTTATACTATTATGTGGCATTTTTTAAAAAAATTTTAAGGATTGTCCATCCATCCGTAAAACTGCGTGGAATATAAAAAAAGAAAAAAAAAGAAAAATGTTAAAAAATGTTTTCTTAATATTTACGCTTTTCCAATGTAATGGGAGATAACTTATTTTTATAAATGAATATTTTCCTATAAAACAGATATGATTTTTGACAACAAGAGTTAACATCCCATTATCAATATTATTAAAGAAGTAAGGCGATATTGAAGAAATATCTGACAAAGTGCACTGTATAGAAGTACATTTCGTATATATAGGATTATAATAAATATTATCAAATGGAAGAAAATGTCAAAATGCAAAATATATTTAGTCTATAATAAGGGAGGTAATCAAAACTGCTTGTTTCTAAAAATATCTTCTATTTGTGTTTCTGTACTTCGATAAAAACATGTCGTTTAAACTATTCATTACTGAATTATTCCTTATAAAACAATAAAAACAAACGATGAAATTTAACCATTATTTATAAAGCTCTTGTTAATTGTTGTGCTTTGTATTTTCTGTTATTGAGAAAGATAAAAAGATAACCAGTATGTCCATGAAAATCTGACGAAGACATATACTTGGTTGACAATCTCTAAACTCATCTCTAAAGGTTTGGGGATTTTCAAGATTTGAATATTATTTACGCAAGTTGTTAATATTTTTGCAACAAAGTTTTAATTTCTTTTTTTCTTTTTGGAAAATTAAAATAAGCTCGATCGTAAAGTTGTCTTTTTTTCTTATTAACTCTCCATTTTATGTTGTACCACATGTACAACATGTATATTCATCTGACAGTGTTGAAGCCTTGTTGACCCTAATAATTGTAATAAAACAAGATACATAAACACGTTACGAAAACTGGCATTAAATTTCAAATTTACCGAACAAAAGTTAATTAGTATATACTTGTTATTTAATCGAAATTAAATTTCAGTTAAATTGTCTCATTTTAGTAATTTGTGAAAAAATAAACGTATATTTGAATGAAAAATTTAACGGCGATAAACTAGATTAAACTGGTATTATTTTTCAAATAGATAACAAATGTAATAACCAATAAATCGAAATTAAACTTAAGAAAATAAGAAATTTAACAAAATTATGAAACGTTAATAATATTACTACTAAAACAATTCTTCATAAATCAGACCTTAAATTCAAAACTAGAAATTTAATACATGAATAAATTTTGTAAACGTATCATTTCATGCAGTGTGGCCGTTCCAGTAAATCTCATGCCGTTATCTTTGTTTCAGGTAAAACGTTATGTGTAAAACATACTTGTTAATCGTTCTTATAGTAGGTGTATCTCGAGTGTTTGAAACTCACGGTAGTGGAGGAGGAAGTTGTTATGCTGCACCAAATGTTTGGGGACTAGAATGTAGGTATGTATTTTAAATATACACATTACATATCAGTGAATTGATTCTAAGGTATAACTTAATTATCGGTTGAAAACAAAACTTTACGACAAAACAGATGATTTCAGCTTTCCAATTGTGAACTTTCCATTTCAAAGTAGCAACATTCCAGCAGCAATACGGGGTATATATCTCCCAACTGATACGATATTCCCGTACTTTCATTTCCTATCATGATTTTCTTGATAGAGGGTAACTGCTCACAAGGAAGCTATTAAACCAAGAGTTTCAAATGGTGAAGTTGAAATCATCCCTTCGTAAATTTTACGGACGCCATCACGAGTTGGTTGACCGTTATGGAATAAACGTTTCACAAATGATATCGGATATGTTCCTTACGTCGTTACTACAATCCCCTCCCCTTTCATTAATGTGACATACCGAATTAGACTATTTACCGGATTTGTAATCACATAAGCATCACGACGGGTGCCACATGTGGATTAGGATCTGCTTATCCTTCCGGAGCACCTGAGATCACCCCTAGTATTTGGTGGGGTTCGTGTTGTTTATTCTTTAGTTTTCTATGTTGTGTCATGTGTACTATTGTTTTTCTGTCGCTTTTCAATTTTAGCCTTGGCGTTGTCAGTTTGTTTTAGATTTATGAGTTTGACTGTCCCTTTGGTATCTTTCGTCCCTCTCTTTAATTTGCACGATATATACACTTTCAGCAGATGCGATAATCTAATTTATTCATTAACTTTATGTACTCGTATATGTACAATTTTATTTATTTTCAGTTCGTCGACATCAATATTTGGAATCCATGGATTAAGAATAAGATATTCTATGACTATAAATGGTAATGCAGGTACCCTGATGTGTAGCAAAGGATATTCAGCTTCTGATAGTAGATTCCATAGTATTATGTTGGACATTAGAATGGGGAAATAATATAGCAACTCCGAAGATTAAATGTAAGGGTACACCGTTTGGTGCCACGGTCTCATGGAGCCATTAAATATAGACTATAATATATGTATTGATGTACAATACATGCTGTTTTATATTTTTTATAACACATTTGTACAATAAACGATAAAATACAAAATAGTATAAAACGACTTTAACTTCGGCAAAGAGTGTATAAAGGTAATGTATATTCAACCTTACTCACAGCCAAGTTACACTATTATTAATAATACTGATTCAATTCGATTTACAGTTACTGAAAGCAAGCTTGCATTCTCGACAGTTACTAGGAAATCAGGCCATCCAAAACGGTTAAAAAGATGGCTGTACTTTGCAGAAGATTTCTGTGCATTGCATTGCACAAAAGAAGGACGAAAGATACCAGAGGGACAGTAAAGTAACTCATAAATGATAACAAACTGACAACATCATGGCTAAAATGGAAAGGACAAACAGACAAACAATAGTACACATGACACAAAATAGAAAACTAAAGAATAATCAACACGAACCCCACCAAAAACTAGGGGTGATCTCGGGTACTCTGGAAGGGTAAGCGTATCCTGTCCCACATGTGGCACCCGTCGAGTTGCTTATGAGATACAAAGTTACAAAGTGCATTTTTATTTTGATAAAATATCAATACTGTAAAGACTACAGTAAGAGAGTAACTACGAATTAACGAATTAACACCCCCCTCCCTCACAAAAAAGGAGTTTTCTGTACCACCTCTGTTAAATATTTTCCGTCAAAAATATCCCAATCGAAACCATGCAATACAAACTGCCTTTTATCTAAACTAATTTTCAGACTGGCTGTTATTAGAAGCCATGAATTTGAGAATTTAGACTTTTCTTTGACAATTATGGTGAGTTAACTATTGTCAGCAATACGTCTTAAATTTTGGTGTTAACAAATGCTCGCATAAATACTGAACGTCTAAGGTAATATACCAAAGTAACTTCAAACGATGGAGTCAATCGAGGATTATAACAGTATGACAAGGAATTGGCTTAAAGTGAAAAAGAACACATAAAAGGTTAATAGATTTAAAATAATTTCGTTAACGCAAGTTGAAATTAAAACAAGAAAAATCAAGGAACACTCCTGCTACAATTTTCGTCAGTGTCAATGACACATCTGTTTGATTCCGGTTGACAAATTTCCAAACAATATAGTTTTTGTATAAGAATTACTTCATATAATCTGCTTGATTATGGAGTGAAGTGTCGAGAATTCACTTGTAAACGCAAAATTTACCAAAGAAAATCCTGAAAATCCTAGTCTGGTCTATTTTCCTTTTGAATTTGTACGTAAAAGGAGGTTCTGGTTGTTATATATCTTACATGTCCTTACACACAGAATAATATAATTGGTTCTTACAAATGATTACTGTCTGATTTATCGACAAATTCAATCAAAGACTCAAATCAGATTTTTGTTTGTTTGTGCAAACGAGTTACTTCCAGTTCTAGGTGAATCAGTTGTGAATTCTAAAAAGTTCAAACAATCAGTAAGAGAAAAAAATAAACAAGTTTCTTTCCGTTTATAATGGTATACAGCCATTCAATTCTCTACACTTTCTTTAAATTCTTAGATTTCAGACAGATTTAATAAAAAGGAAATTAAATTTTGTTCCTTTCAAAAAGTATTCAGTGGAAATAGATAAAAAATATATTTTTTAGGCAGTTATATAATGTTCTTTGTAAAAGTGAAAAAACTAGATACTCTCTAAATGAATAGAAGTTCTCTGAAGTTTAAATCATCAAATTGTAAGATTTTGTTATGACTCCAGTTATAAATTTGGGAAAACGTGTTTTGCAACAGTCAATCGACATTCAAATGCGAACCACCAATTATCCGCTTCTTGCCAATTTGTTCGTGAATCATACATGTCATATACGGCAGGCTGCACACAATCTTCAAATAAAATTGATTTTGATACATGTATCTAATTTTAAACTATTAATATTTTGCATGTGACATTATAACGAGGAAAAAAAAATTGTAAAACAATACCAATACACAATATTAGTCATGATTTAAAACAATATATATTCATATAAGGTAATTATCAAGTAGTTATAAAGAGACATGCCTTGGTCATAGTTAAGGCATCAATTATCTTAAATGGTGAAAAATAAAATAAATACACAATTATACGTTATTAAAGACTTTTTTTTCGAAATGTGAACTAAATATTTTCGTTATCTTTATAAACTATTACATAAAATGTCACGTCCTGATTCATACCAATCATTGACATATTTGTATTGTTTTGTTCATGTACATACCTAGACAAGTACAGACGGGAAACCATTGTGAATGTTTTGTTTGTACATGTATCTTTTAGTGAGGAGACTGTGATATGTTTTAAAATGTTTTAACATACTCATCCTTCATATATAACAAGTAATAGCAAGGTCGTTGAACACTTTTCTAAATATCACATGAACAATTCGTATGTTAACCTGTCAATATCCTTAGTTTTTGGTTAATTATATGTTCGGGTCATTGTATCAATGAACTATTTCAGTAAAAGTGGCAGAGAAGCTCTGACATATACATGTATGCAGTAACTATAGTACTTGTAATGTTTGAGTATTCAAACTAAGTCGCCTCCAAAGCTGGAAAGTTGCCATTTCCCGAATAAACCATCACCCAATTATCCATGTGTTTTGTTATGGGATGACATTAGTTCTATATTGATTGTTGGATTCTTCAAAAAAGAGGGACGAAAGATACCAGAGGGACAGTCAAACTTATAAATCGAAAAAAAACCTGACAACGTCATGGCTAAAAATGAAAAGGATAAACAATAGTTGATATCTTTATTTGAAAAACATTCAATTTTTAAACCAATTTTGGTTATGGCAAATACATTGACAAACAAACATAATGAAACATAATGAAAACTGCTCGACAATATTATAAGAAATATGATAAAAACAGTAACTGTTCTCCTTTCCTCAGTTCTAATGACTCTTTAATAAAAGAAACAACTGCTTTTACATCATTTGGTGTTGATGGATTTAGTACCTGTACCTGATCAGGATCTGACGAAATTTCAACCTTTGCAAATTTTTTGAGATCTGAAATTTCTCCATTTTTAATACCGACAAGTAACATAAAAAGTCAAATTATAAAAATAACGATTTTAGAGAAACAATCAAAACTGACAAAGGAAAAGAAACAAATTGGAATAAAAAATTGGAAATTTTAAAACACCAAGTAGCGCAAAAATATCTCACTACATTGAAATTATCGCCACGAACCCTTGCATGGTACGAAGAACTTATGTTCTCCAAAAGGGCTTACTATGAAATTATGCTCCATGTGACGTCCTTCAATCTGAGCATCTGAAGTAAACGAAATCGACGAAAACTTGCATACATTTATGATGAAACCCTGGATAAAAGACGTTATAGTGAATTGGAACATATCATGATTATCAAGAATGAATATTATGATGAAATAGATGGTATAATACTGTTCTTCATATAACAGGCTATAATGTATGAATATCGTGAGCTACATACAAACAAATTACTTTTTTTCCGCAATAGAGACGTATGTCGTGAACTTATGAAATAAATTGGCTGTTTCTATTATTTTGTTTATCTAAATATTAAAAGTATGCATTATAAAGATTTTCATAAGATGAAGATATAATCTTTCAGTCAGTTTAGTTAAGGTATGTAGCTGGCATGTCAATGACTGTTAGTCCTTTGTTAATTTACACATAATTGAAATATTACACAGTTTCTTTTGTTATCTGTTCTGACTTAGACTTGTAATTTTTTTTAAGTGACTTTAACTGTGCATATTGCTATGTGCTCAATTTTAAGCATTGTTTAGTATCATCAAATTGTACAATTGTTTCCATAGAAGTTGACCAATGTACTAGAAACATGTTTGCATATCTGAAATCAGTACTACGGATCGATTGATTGGTGTATAACGCCATTTTCATCGCTATTGATTTATAGATGATGGTTAGTTTGTTATAAGTGGAGGTTGCCGGGGTGAACCAACGACCTTCGGTTAGGAAACTGAAAAGCATGGCCAATCAAGATAAGGCCAAGCGTATAAGTCATGAATGAGATTCAGAAACACATAATAACACTGGTGGTAAGCGGATGGTCGTAACTTTTAGTTACGACAATCCGCTTACGACCAGTGAATGAGCTTATATAATTATATAATAAATCATCTTTTTGTATCTTTCTAGGCAACTGTGACCATACAGCCGGCTGCAAAGGTGAATCATACAGTAACGATTGTATTTACGTCATTAGCTGTACTAACATTTTTTGTGGACATTTGTTATATAGCAGTATGTTTTAAGGCTCTGAAAAAAACATTCCAACATCTCATGATTTTAGGTGTTTTTTTCAGCGACAGTTTTATTGGGATACCATCAGTATTATTTTCGTTAGATCCTGTCATAAAACACAAGTTCATTGAAACCTCCCTAATACAGATCTCTGTTTTTACTTTCGGTATGACACTAAACTATTGCTTGGTATTTCTATTGTGCTTACAAAGGTACTGCGTGGTGAAGTCTTTTAACTTTGGAACGGATGTCAAATTTGAAGAGAACAAATTTAAACACATCGGGGTAGCTATCTTCCTCTCGTTCATAATTACATCATTTGGATTGATACTAACTCCAAAAGCAGAACCAAAGCAGGTTTGCTCAGCTGCTGTCGTATTTGGAAATAGCTTTTATATATTTGTAACTATTGCATTTGTACCCATAACTGTGATTACTGGTGTTATATCAATAATGTCAATAATCACAAGTTTCGTTTATGGAAAATATATTTCAAAGGAACAAATAGTTAAAGAGGATATTAATATTTTTGATCGTATGGAGTCGTCTTCTTCGAAAACACATCAATGTTTTCAAATATCCCAAAGTAATTCTTCTGGAAACACAATACAAAAGGAAGAAAAGGAGAATGGTATTGAATTATTGGACATGGGATTTCAAATAGTTTCTTCAAACATCGGAGGCAATGAGGACACATCAGAGATTCAAAAATCATGTAAGATGAATTCCAGTCAGAATTGCAACGTCTGGAAATGCCCACACTGTAAGAATTTTCCGAGAACCAATAGAAGGAAATATTCTTCTAGCTCAACTGATGTTGATAAAATATCACCAAATCATTGTAAAAAAAACAAACAACAGAAAACAGTGCAAGGTAAATCGGAAAGTTCCAGCGCACAGAAAAATGATTTCATACATAAGAAGAACAGCAATAAAATGGTTGATTTGGAACAATATTTAAACAGAACCGCATTTACTACATTCATTGACGACGACCTTCCATTTCATGCAAGAAGACAACTGAAAAGGTCCTGGGAGATCCGAGCATTAACAACTACTATCATAATTGATTTCCAAACCATAGCATTAACAGGACCTGTTGTAGCGTCATTTTGGATAGGGCATTCTCGAATGAACCGTTAACACTGCAGTTTCAACTTCCTCTCTTTGTCACATATGTGATGTACTCCATTTCCAACCCTTTTATATATGCATGGAGAATACCGATAATTCGACAGGAATTCAAGAAACTCTTAAGAATGAATGATTGATTATACGGAAAGCAACAACACTCATAAGACAATTTTCATATTACCGACTTTTGACTCCGGGTTCTACAATTATTCGATAGGTTACATACTCGTGCCACAAAAAAAGGTAAAATCAAATTTATAATCTGGGCAATTTGGGGTGTAATTTACTGTTTTACAATGATTTAGTCATGAATAGAAAGCATTTTAGCAATAACTTTTACCTCAAAATTGTACCGATTAAAATCTCGAATTAGCTTTAGGATGTACTACCAAAGAGAAGGTAACTGGTCGAAAAATATAATTCTGCAGTAAAAAGTTGGTTATATGAAAAAGGACTATTTATTGCATGGAGTTCACAGAGAAATTATCATTTTCTTCATAAGAAAATGCCTGTACCAAGTCAGGAATATGACAGTGTACTGTTGTTATCGATTCATTTGATGTGTTTGAGCCTTTGATTTTGCCATTTGAGTATGACTTATATCTTAAGTTGACTAATGAGGGTCGGTTGAAAACAAAAGTTTACGACAAAAGAGATGATTTCGGCTTCCCAATTGTGAATTTCATTTTTAAACCCAGAGTTCCAAATAATAAAAATGTAATCATCACTTTGTAAATTTTACGGAAGTCATCACGAGTTGTTTGAACTATTGATTTTGCCATTTGATTTGGGACTTTCCTTTTTCAAATGTTTTTTGAATTTTCCTCGGAGTTCAATATTTTTGTGGCTTTTTTACTGTGATGATGTCTTGTAAATATGCACATTGTCAAATACTAGATATGCTCACAAAATTTCATCACCATTGTATCGCCGACGTCCGCGCTCCTTGACGTTGTGATTGTGTATCGTAAGAGGAGATAACTTTAACAGGCGACGACTGTTATGTTCTAAATGTCACCACGATTCCGTCGTCTTTTCATCGAATGTGAAATCACTAAAACATACTTATACATATAGCCGAGTTTGCACTTGTAGTGATGCTTGGTGCAAATATATACATACATTTAACAGATCAATTTCACTAGAAATAATTATAACGACAGAAAAAAAATTGCATATTAAATCTTGAATATACTTTTGAGAAATTATTCGTTTCAGAATCTTAAGCATCATGGGTTATTTCTTTGATCGTACCCCCAAAATTAAAATAACGTCACGTCGTTGGTTGCATTTCCATTGTTTATGACATTATTAACCAATCGCGATGTTTTGGTGTACACTTTTGAAAAGAGTATCCAGGATGCATTAAATTCAGAAAGGAGTTGACTACCCCTTGAAAAAAAACTTGAAATATAGAGTAAATGTTTATTGTTTTAATATTGTATATCGGAATCTCATGTTAGTTTGTTCATCTAATGGAATGAATATAATGCATTTTTCATAATTTTGCTTATATCAAATAAAAATTGAATTGTTCCCTTATTTTCAGAATAAGACTATTTTTATTTTGGTATTGTTGAAGCGTATAGGACAAAAAGGTTTGTCGATGTTATCAAAAAGGTGCGAAATAAACCAGAGGACCATCACAATTCATAAATCAATTAAAAAAATGACAGAGCCATGGTTTACAAAAACAAAGCGATAGCAACACGAACACCACCACACACTGGAGATGATCGCCAGCACTCCTGAAGGGTTACTAGATCCTACCCAACAGTATATTATGAACTGTATCTGTGCGTTCATTTCACTTGTTTAAGCTCTTTTATCAATCTTAGAAAATATGGCACAGAAATCTTATATGTTATAACCCTAACATGCTGCAGATCACCACAGAATAAATGACAAACATTAATTCATCTTTGCATTTGTTGGCTTGATCTGCTGTAAAAGAATTAGATTAAAAAAAAATGTTTTGAATTATATGTTATAAATTCAAGAATAAAAAAAAGAAAAAAAGAGGATGTGGTATGATGATTGACAATGAGACAACTGTCCACAAAAGACCAAAATGACACAAACATTAACAACTATAAGTCATCGTACGGCCTTCAACAATGGTCAGCTAAGAAAGACCCTGAGAAAACTAACGGCCTTGTTCATATATAAGAACGAACGAACAACAAATATGTTACACATAAACAAACGACAGCTACTTAATTACAAGCTCCTGGCACATGCATAAATGATGTGGCGGGGTTAAAGATGTTAGCGGGATCCCAACCCTCCCCTAACCTAGGACATAAGTATAACAGTGCAACATAAGAACGAACTATAAAAATCATTTAGAAAAGGCTTAACCCATCAGGTGGACATACATACAAGTAAACGTGGTCGGGTAATAGTAAAAACATCATGCATCTAAGACTAAAATCAATCCGTACACATCCATCGTCCAATGGATTTAGTGTAAAGACAACATAAACAGTCATAGAAAAACATGACATTGTGCAATGCCAAGTTACAGGTATCGGCAGATTGCAGATCAATGAATGTGTAGATGTATATAACATACTAGTAATAATTAGTTTGCTTTTTATTTATTGATAACACAATCAATATGCATACCATAAAAAACAAAATTCAATGATCTTATTAAAGTGTTGAATTGGTAGCCTTTTAGAATAAGTTGTTTAATGGAGCGATGAGTTTACAAGGATCATTTCTAAATTTTCGGGCACGGTTAATAACATTTCCGTAAAAACGAGGATGTACTATCCCGTTCGAAAGAAGTTTTTTCTGCAGGTACAATCAAACTTCAAAACCAAATCTTTATATCTATGGAAAAATTTAGTAAAGGTTTTAAGTTATTTATGGTAACGATATCCCTGATTTAATAATTTACCAGTATTCATGGATTTCGTTCGTTAAAATCAAATTAATCACAACAGTCACACGGGCATATCGACCGAGCTGTGAAATACAAACACCTTAAGATGGTTTCAAAGGAACATCATCATCTAAAAATGTAAAGTTGACAAAAGGTAACGAAAAAAGTCCCTTTTGTCGTAATTTTTAGTGTGGAGTTTTCCGTTTACAACCACAATATATAGATCCGGGAAAGGACAGTTATAACCGTATAAATTTGATTTATTTAAAGTAAATTTCTGGGGGTAAATTCCAGCAGTATATTGATACAATTCTTGATTATTTAACGACAAAAATGTCATCAAGATAGTGGTAAATTATTGTTGAATTTAACAATTAAATGCATTTTCGATAGGTCTTTACTGAGTGTAATAATAAAGTGTGATTCGTAACAGTACAAAATCAAGTCTGCTATTAAAGGTGTACAATTAGTACCAATGGGGATACCTACAACCTGTCGATAAACTTTGTTGCCGAAACGTACACAAATGTTTTCAAGGAGAAAATGAACAGCTTCAGTCATCTCATCACACCTCCAGTAAGTATATCTAGCATATTTACCTTTCTCATTAGAGAAGAAGGCTTTAATGAGTTGAAGCAAATATATTTGCATTCAGCATTACCAAACGACCATTTAATTAAATAGGAAAACTTCTGTTAAATAAGATAGTGGGGAAGTGTAATGTAAAGAGTAGAAAACTGTCAATAGAATCAAAAGGACCATCAAAAGCACGTAATTTATCTTAAAACATAAAAAAAAATGTTTACACTCCAAAAATGGTTTATACAACTTTGCTCATATATTTTATAACAATAGTTTATGATAAGCCATTTGGTAGAAGTTGATGAAATAAAGCAATGAAACTCTAGTTTTGACTTGTTTGACTTTATAAATATTTTGATATGAGCGTCACTGATTAGTCTTATGTAGACGAAACGCGCGTCTAACATTCAAAAGGTTGATATATTGGTCGGTATTTTGAAATTAAACAAAAATCTAGCCACTGTCGGATTCTCCGGGAGAACACATGCATACAGGGAAAGTGTCCAAAAAAACCCAACCCAGACACAAGTTGTTTCCTTTTCCCTTTTCGATATTCAAATTTTTAAAAATATTACAATTCTAGACTGAATTTTTCACCTCAAAATGGTTTTTCTTAAGGTTTTGTTTCCTCAAAAACTATTCCTCAAATTTTTAATTCACAAATTTATTTTTCCTCCAAATTTTTTTTCCTCAAAATTGTCTTCCACAAAATTTTGATTTTGATTTCCTTTTTTCGGTTTGTATTTTCTTATTCGATTTTCATTTCCTTTTTTGGTTTCTATTTCCTTATTTTATTTTCATTTCCTTTTTCATTTTTGAAATTTCAATTTTGAAACACATTTCTTTTTTAAACTGATTTTTTTTTTCCTCAATTTTTTTTTTTCACAATTTTTTTTTTCTCATAGCTTTTGTCCTCATTTTTTTTTGGTTTCCTTATTCGTTTCACTTTTTCCTTATTCGATCTCTATTTTCTTATTCTTTTCCCTGTTTCCTTTTTCGATTTTCATTTCTTTATTCGGTTTCTTTTTTCCATTTTTTCGTTTGATTTCCTTATTCGATTTTGATTTTCATTCCTTATTCATGTGTTATTCGGTTTCTTATTTCTTTTTCGATTTTCATTTCCTTTTTCGGTTTCTATTACCTTATTCATTTTTAATTTTCTTATTCGGTTTCCTTTTTCCTTTTTCGATATTCGAATTTTGAAAAATATTACAACATGTACAAGTCCAAACTAAATTTTTTTTTCCTCAATTTTTTTTTTCATTTCCTTTTTTGTTTTTTTTTTCCTGCCTCGATTTTCATTTCCTTTTTCGGTTCTATTTCCTTATTCGATTTTCATTTCTAGCTAGTTGAATCCTTTTATATTACAACAACATGTGAACAAAACAAACAGACAAATTATTATGTAAAAATGTGGAAAATAGGGGTTCAGCAGTAAATATTGTGTTATAATCTTAATCATAATAAAACAAACAAGTATGTCAACAAAGAAATACAAAAGAAAAAATAAACAAAGAACATAAGCAAACACTCTCATATTTATTGTAATCAGTTAATTCTTTTGTTATACATTGGACCGTTAGTTTTCGCATTTGAATTTTTCCATATTTTTCGTGTGGGGACCTTTTATAGCTGACCATACGGTACAATTATGTGGTTTACTAATTGTTGAAGACCGTTCGTTTGCCTACAATTGTTAAGATCTATTTCATTTGAACTTTTGTGGATAGTTATCTCATTGACAATCAAACCGATTTCCTTATCATTATCTGCAATTTAATGCTCATTAAACCTTTTGTCATTTTTTGTTATTGTAACAAATAGATATTAAGTACACAATTATAGGCAAAACCTCGCAATTAATACGATAAAAACATTATTCTACATGTATAAGATTTAACTTAAAATTACATATATTTGTTGAGTTTTTATAGTTGTAACAAAAACGATCGGTAATAATTACAGCTTTTACGACAAAATATCTATACTTAGTTGTAATTAACTCAAGAAATAAAAAAAGAATCATCATGATGCTAAGGGATTATTCAACTTCTAAATTACATGTACAATACATTTTGATACGAGGACATCTACAAGGTAAATATTACAAGAACACAGTTTTTTTTCTATACTAATGAAATATTTGCTTCATCATTTTCATCAGCTTTACCAATTTGCCGTTTTAGAATCTAATGTAATCTGGGTAATATTTTCAAAAGCGTACACGTAAACATTGTGATTGGTTTAAAACGTTCTAAACACTGAAAATTGGCCAAATAACATAACGTTATTTAAATTTCGGTGTTTGAGAATTCGCATAGTCCTTTAGCAATGTTTAAATTCAGAAAAGGCTAAATTTCCAGATATAATAAATCATTGTGTTCAGTTCTTTTTCTTTTTCAATAGATAGACTCTGATAGAATATTGTTTTTCTAAATTATTGCATGTTCATATTAATATTGTATTGTAATTCATTGTTATTTTGAGCGGAACTCCAAAGTATGGTTTACTTAGGCCAGATCAATTTTTCTTGGAGTAAATACAATACGTTTTGTCGAATCTAAAAATGTTCCTACTGATGTACTTTCAATAAATTAAGTTTCGTTTATCATAACTATTTAAATGCAGTAATGAGAGTTGATTATTTCTTATACCCATACCAAACCTATTGCAACTAAAATTTTCAATTACAAACACGTTTTGCAGGATTTCGATATTGACGAATTCAAGTCTAAACCTCCTGATTGCACTTGTGCTAGTTCTCAATTCACATATAATCCTGCTGGCCACGTTATTACCGGTGACCTCAACATTGTTAATAACACTTCTCTACGAAATGTGTTATCGAAAGGTCCGAAATATCGTGAGCCTAAATCCATCAATTGGAAATACAACTTTAAAATTTTGATGGATTCAGTCGAAGATTATGCCAGGCGATAGGCTAAGCGGGAGAAGGAAGACGTAGACACTCTTTCCGAATGGATTAATGCAATGAAGTCGTTGATACAAATCAGAATTAAGAAACTGAATGGGTTTATCAATGCCCATGCTACGTCAATATTTAAAGAACCAAATGTTGCAAAACACCTATCCTACCTCCATGACAAAAATGTTGTTGTCCCCGCAGACAAAACACCAAACAACATCGTTTTTGTGTGTAAAACTCATTCATTAACTGCTTGCTAAACGAATTAGGTATTGACAATTCAATTGGAAACTCAACATTTACCCTCACGACACTTACTAAAGAAAAAATCCTGGATAATCATAGGTCTGTTATGTGTTCCTTTGGAATTTCAACCAAAGATGAAGAACTGGATCGTCCATCACTGTATAGGATACCAAAACTACATAAGTGTCCTTGCAAACAACGGTATAGTGCTCCACGAAACCTCTTTCTAAAATATTAACATCTATTTTATCAGCAATCAAAGACGGGCTTCAAAGTTATTGTGAAATGCCTGTTCTAGAGGCGGCGTGAATCAGATGTGGATGCTTAAAAATTCCAAAGATCTTTAAGAGAACATACAATCTAACTCTCTTTCATCTTGTAACAGTATTAAAACATTTGACTTTTCTACTCTTTATACAAGTATTTCACATTCCAAACTAAAAGACAAATTAAAAGAGTTGGTATTGCTTTGCTTCATTAAAAAGAATAGCCAACGTAGATACAAGTATCTTGTCTAAGGGAGGGATAAATCCTACTTTGTAAAGGATCACTCTGATTCAATTTTTTTTTTTTTTTATCTAAAACTGATATTATCAAGATGCTTGAGTTCTTGATTGGCAACATATTTGTTACGTTCGGAGGACACGTTTTTTTAACAAACTTTCGGCATTCCAATGGGAACAAACTTTGCCCATCGACTTGCCGACTTGTTTCTTTATTATTATATATATGAGGCTGACTTTATGCTGGAACTTCTTAGGAAGAAAGATAAAGAGTTAGCAATATTTTTTAACTCTACTTTCCGCTATATAGATGATGTTCTTTCACTAAATAATTCAAAATTTGGTGACTTTGTGGAACGCATCTATCACATCGAGCTAGATATAAAGGATACAACAGATACAGTTAAGTCGGCCTCATATATTGACTTTCATCTAGAAATTGACAACGACAAAAGAGAAGATTTCAGCTTTCCAATTGTGAAGTTTCCATTTCTAAATAGCAATATTCCAGCAGCACTTGTATACGGGGTATATATATCCAATTGATACAATATACCCGTGCTTGCATTTCCTATCATGATTTTCTTGCTAAAGGGTTGCTGCTCACAAGGCAGCAAGAGTTCCAAATGGTGAAGTTGAAATCATCCCTTCGTGAGTTTTACGGACGGCATCACGAGTTGGTTGACCGTTATGAAATAACCGTTTCACAAATGATATCGGATATGTTCCTAACGTCGTAACTACAATCCCCTTCCCTTTCATGAATGTGACCTACCGAATTAGACTATTTACTGGATTTGTTATCACATAAGAAACATGTAGGGTGCCACATGTGGAGCAAGATCTGCTTACCCTTCCGGAGCACCTGAGATCACCCCTAGTTTTTGGTGGGGTTCGTGTTGTTTATTCTTTAGTTTTCTATGTTGTGCCATGTGTGCTGTTGTTTGTTTGTCTTTTTCATTTTTAGCCATGGCGTTGTCAGCTTATTTTAGATATATCAGTTTGACTGTCCCTTTGGTATCTTTCGTCCCTCTTTATTTTTAGCGATATCCAATTCTCACACATTAATAAAGGTATTAATCTTATGATAAACGTTACAATTGTGTTGAATTAAACATTATGTAAAGTGTTTACCTTATCTTTTACACAACGACAGTTTTTAATCCTGTGTCTAAGACAATCATATCAATCAGTATATTACAAAATGTACTATGTCCAATGGATTTAACATGTTTGAGGTATAGACCTCATTATCAGTTAGAAAACACAAATGCTATTGTACAATCCCAAATTAAAGGTATCGACAGATTGTAGAAACGTACATGTGAATATATGTATAATGATGATATTCACCTCACAAGCATATATCACAAAAGTGAAATTAAGGGCTTACAACACAGGTACGGGTACACATAATACAAGTCGATGGGAAATATTGATGCAATGATAAAAAGGAAAAAACATGTGGATTTATTTTAAAAAGGTACTATTAAATATGGTACGGTTTTGTAAGCTTGTTTATATTGATTTTCTGTGACTGTATCTTACATTAATTTGTAGGATCCTTTACTATAGATAATTTAGCTGATCTGTAACTATAACATCTTCATGGCTTATATATCATGTACTGTAGTACGCCGCTAGATTAAAACTGACGTGGAAAGGTAACATATGGCCACCGAAAGCTCTTTTATTGAGAGCCCAGGTGGTCGTGTGGTCTAGCGGGACGGCTGCAGTGCAGGCGATTTGGTGTCACGATATCACAGTAGCATGGGTTCGAATCCCGGTGAGGGAAGAACCAAAAATTTGCGAAATATAACTCGTCTAAACATCAACCCAACAATGTTAGATCTGTAAATTTGCTTTCGCAAATTTTTGGTTCTTCCCTCGCCGGGATTCGAACCCATGCTACTGTGATATCGTGACACCAAATCGCCTGCACTGCAGCCGTCCCGCTAGACCACACGACCCACTGGGCTCTCAAAAAAAGAGCTTTCGGTGGGCATGTGTTACCTTTCCACGTCAGTGTTAATCTAGCGGCATACTACAGTACATGATATATAAGGCATGAATATGTCATTGTTACAGATCAGCTAAATTATCTATAGTAAAGGATCCTACAAATTAATGTAAGATACAGTCACAGAAAATAATTATATTCATAAGTACGTCTGAGTCAGTGACAACCCTACAACAGATGTATCCATCGGAATATATATATATATATGCGAGTCTAAATTGAAAACTACGTTCATTCCTATGATTGCGTTGGATAAAAAACGCAACTTTTATAATTGTGCGTGTAAAACAAATTTCGTTGTAGAAGGGTCTAAAAACAGCACAAACAACATTTTTAAAAAGACAAAAAAAGTGAAAAAATATATTTAAACAAAACGCATTTGACTAACAGGTCGAACAACTGATGTTTTTGAACCCTGCTGACTGCCATTGGCGATTGCCAAATAAAATTGATCACAAGATGTAACAAAATGGATCCTTATATAAATTTAATACTAAACAGAGAGAAAAAAAAAAAATTTGTGGCCACGATGTTATGCCACAAACATACGGTGTCATTATTTTTTTAGTACACCAGATCCGGATTTCGACAACTAATGTCTCTTCAGTGATGTTAGGGATCCAAACGGTATTTGGAAGGTCATATAACGAGTACCCTCATCTTTTGAAAAAATTACCCTCATTTTTAGATAAACTCTTCAATTTTAAGAGCCAATATAGGATGAATGGATCATATAAACCGGAGGGAAAATATGATACAAGCCCAAACAAAAAAAAAAGAGTCTAAATTCAAAACTTCGTTCAAACCTATGATTGCGTTGGATAAAAACCGCATTTGTTATACGTGTGCATCATGTGCATGTAAAACAAATTTTGTTGTAGAAAGTTCTAAAAACAGCACAAACAACATTTTCCAAAAGACCAGAAAAGTGAAAGAGTATATTTAAACAAAACGCATTTGACTAACAGGTCGAACAACTGATGTTCTTTAACCCTGCTGACTGCCATTGGCGATTGCGAAATAAATTGATCACAAGATGTAACAAAATGGATTTTAATATCAATTCATAACGTATCAGAAATTTGTTTTACTCGTGGCCACGATGTTGTGCCATAAACATAAGGTGTCAATATTTTTTATTACACCAGATCCGGATTTCGACAATAAATGTCTCTTCAGTGATGCTAGGGATCGAAACGGTATGTGGAAGGCCATATGAAAAGTACCCTCGTTTTTAGAAAAAGTACCCTCATGTTTAGATAAGCTCTTGAATTTTAAGAATCAATATAGGATGAACGGATCACATTAACCGTAGGAAAAATATGATACAAGCCCAAACGAAAAAATATAAACGAGTATAAATTGAAAACTACGTTCAAACCTATGATTGTGTTGGAAAAAAACGCAATTTTCATACGTGTGCATGTAAAACAAATTTCGTTGTAAAAAGGTCCAAATACAGCACAAACAACATTTTCCAAAAGACCAAAAAAGTGAAAAAGTATATTTAAACAAAACGCACTTGACTAACAGGTCGAACAACTGATGTTCTTTAACCCTGCAGACTGCCATTGACGATTGCGAAATAAATTGATCACAAGATGTAACAAAATGGATCTTTATATAAATTAATTACCAATCAGAATTTGTTTTTACTTGTGGCCACGATGTTGTGCCACAAACATAAAGTGTCAATATTTTTTTTATATATTTATATATACCAGAGTCACATAGCTATCTGCAATGTGCTAAGGGCATTTCGATTATAAATAAGATATACAAATCTACAACTTGCTTGTAGTTTATAACGATTCCATGCACTGTGCATTGTTACCGATGGAATCTAATTCTGATATATACTGCAGTATGATATGAATGAGGTTTGAGAGTTTGAATCTTTTAGTTTCACACATTATTTTGACAGCTAATGTCAATTTAAAAAATGCCTTATATACAGGTTAAATCCACCAATTTCTACTCAAGTTAACATATGTTTTTAATTCCTTAAGTGTATTTGAGCGTTTGGTTTTGCTGTTTGTTAAAGAATTTTTCGTTTTGAATTTTTTTTTGTAGCTGGGTATATTTTGTTATTTGACTTAATAATGCTCATGGTTAAGAAATTAGTTTAAATTACTAAATTTGCCTAAATTCAAAAATCCGTCATTCGTCCACTCTACTTAGGACGCTTTAAGTTAACATTATGTTGGTTGCCCATTACACCCCTTGGCGGACCTCTCAGCTGGTGGGCTATCAGTAACCGATGCTTTAAACGACATTTGTTGAAATTATCCGTATTTGAAATTACATATGGTCTAATATCCTCAGGCAAAGACAATGTTTAACCTTAAACTGCCCTGATGAAAGTCAACCAAAGAAAGCGCGCTCAACGATTGAAATTGATAGCGTATTGTTAATATTTATTTAGTCTTGGTTATGTTAATAAAACGCAGGAGTAACATCAACTTAACCGTTTAAATAACCTTAAACTACTATGAAAATTCCTTTATGTGCGTTTTTATTGTTGAAATCAATTGCGAATAAATTGTTGTGAACTTGCCAGATATATGTAAAGAATTCATAACTTGATTCCGAATGACACATTCCACCTCAACAAATCCCAATTCAAACCGATAACACTTTTAAGTGAATCGAAACTAAAGCAAATATGAATCATGCAAAATCTGCCATGATAATAGAAAAGTACAAGCACATAAGTACTGAACTCCAAGGAAAGTTCAAAACGAAAAGTCCCTAACCAAATGACAAAATCAAAAGATAAACATATCAAAAGAATGGATACCAACTGCCATGGTGGATTGAACCTGGTTTAATAGAAAGATAAACCTATCAATTTATGACAGTCAGTGTAATTCAATTATCTTGACAAAAATAACCATAAAACAATCAAAATTAAAACTGTCTCTTAAATTGCTCTATTCTTTCTAGTTTGTTACCCCCTTCTAGTGTTCAATTATTTAAACATTTTAGGCCAATCAGCAATCGTCGGATGAATTCACTACTCTTCTTCGTTAGATGAAAGTACGGTAGCGGCTGAGTTGTGACGAACACTCCAAGGCTTTAGATATTTTTTTGTATTTGAACGTTCCTCATTAAGGTCATTACATGCAGACATGCTTGACAGACTCATGAAATGGACACCTAGTTACTAACGTGACACCAGCATTTTGTATGGAAATGATATCATATAACACATATTTCTTCTGAATCTACTTTGGACAGATTTAAAACGGTTCCGATCAATAAGGCCAAAAACAAATTATAATTAAAACTTTCTTATATAGTTTATTTCATGAAATTTAGATATTCCTTTTGGTGCTTTTTGGTTATTAAGTCCGACTCACTTATACATTGTTTACTTTTTAACCTTTGAATTAAACCTTCCTTGTTAAAATAAACCAAATATCTTTTTTGACTCTAGAAATATATGAAGTGTTATATTCATTTCTAGGATAATTAAAAAGCGAGATTATTGACCTCTCATAGATGTGTAAGCTGCAGCGGGTTCAAACAAAGGTTTAATAAGTCGAACATTACTTTCAATAACAGCTGCATAAATTAGTTTTGAAACGAATCGTTGATGAAATATGCCAGGAAAAGTCACCTGTTTGTTCATATTCAGAAAACAGATAATCTATTGGTCAGTAGATCCAGCTACTTCATATAAATATTCAACGTTGAATAAACTAAACCTACTAGACATGACAGAGCGTCGATCTATAACTAAATCTAAGGTGAGTCTTCATTTATTGTATTATGTATTCTACTTTTCTACTTTTTACTTTTGTCTTTGAGTAGTTAATTTCGAATGATCAAATTTGCACGACAGATTTTCAACATTTCTTTTATTTGTTGTTTGTTAAATAATCACATGTAATTCTAGTAGGAACTCATGCTGATATGTTGTCACTACCAACTGACTACAGATGGATGCAGGTCTAGCATGCACAGCAAGTTTATTTGATAACCAGTCATTTGGACTGGTCAATGTTAACTTGTGACAGACTGTACAATGATGTAGGACTGCTCTGACCAGTCCTAGGACCACAATATAGTTAACTTAAAGAGCGGACTTGGTTCTATGACTGTTTTCATGTCTGCCGAAAAAAGTAAACTGGGGAAATGATACTCTCCGAAGTAACAGCTTAGTTCTATTAAAGAAATAATAACAATTTATAAACTTCGTGCCTTCGAAGCAATTTTCATGATTTACCTTCCGTAGGCACGCTCAAAACCTATACATTTGAAAGCATGGGAGGTTTTGGCACATCTGATCGTTAGAACATATATATGACCAAATAGGAACAAAAGATAATTGAAAACTACATTTAAGGACAACGTTCCGTGGTAGAATCTTATTATTTAATTAGGTTATAGTCGCGAATTTATAAATGAAATGTTTGTATAATAAAGTTCAAATATTAGAAAAACAAACGAAAAATATGTTAAAATATATAAAAGTTAAACTGCATTTATGAAGATATCGGACAGTACAGTGCAAGAATCAAATAAAACGTACATATTATAAAAAAAGAAAAAAACAATAAGTTTCGTATGTTTCTGATTTGCAGGATCATATTGGTACTACCGTCTGCATTCCTAGTGGGGCTCCGCTTCTCCCTTTCTATCCTTGATAAAGTTACGGAATCGGCTGAGTTGTGACGAAGGATGGTTAATTATCTTGTTAAATAATATTAAGGATGTCTGCTTGTCATGTTTTGAGTTTTTTGTCATGTTTTCGGAATCCTCTGGTTTTATCCATTTGAATGCCTTAAAAAAATCCCCATGAATCCCCATTCTTTTTAAAAATCTTTTATATGTATTATTATAAGTCATTTGTGAAAGTCTTATAAAATTTTATTTATTTTTTATAGTATTTGAGAACTTTAACTGATCAATAATAAAGCTATGAAAAATCAACAGAGAACATTTTCCGGCCAAAATTCCAATGGCTAATACCTCGAAAACAAGCACATGGACACCTATATTTGTTTTGTTATTTTGTTTCCTTAATCTATTCCCTATCAATACATACTAGTTTTATGAAAAGTTATTTATTTTGAGCAGCAATCATCCTTAAGGCATAAATGCGATTACAAAATATGCTAGTATATAATATAATCTAATCTGTCGAATGAGAACAAAAATCAATTCGCTGGCAAAAGAATAATCAAATGTCTAATTATCAAATTTAGCTGATTATCTGGTTGTTAAGTTATATATAATTCATATTTTAAGGTTTCTGACTTGTCATGGAACGCACCGAGAGGTTTCAGGATTGATCAAATGAAATACCGACCGTAGGGAAGTCTTTCTTTGGGCAATCCTGACACATCGAGGTGTGTTCTACGACAAGAAAAACTTAAAATATGCATTATCTGACTTTTATTAACTAACTCACTACAATATGTATAGAAATGCCCATGCTTTATAAAAAGAAAATTTCGACATTTGGTCATTATGAACGGAGAAATTGCTACAGCCAGTCATTACGAAATCTCAGTCATGCATTACGAAATCACACCCGTGCATTACGAAATCACAGTCATGCATTATTAACAGATGAAACGGGGACATCGATTAAATCAAACGTCGTTTATTTCTTTAAATACGAGTGAACTTTCTTTTTTTTTTTAAATTAATATCATAAAAACAAGTTTAAATGATGTTCAGTGTTTTGTAACGACTTGTAACGGAAATATTTCACAGCCTTTATCGAGTACGACTTTCGATTATTATCACTATTTTATTTCCGTTGTTCATTCCTCAGAATGCAGACTTTAGAATAGTTAAACTGTCTGATTTATTCTTCCCAGCTACTTTATATTTGCTATATGAAATTAATTTTAATAGCATAACATTAAGTACTTGGATGAGAAATCAGAAATTACATCTGACAGTCACAATGTTTACCAAAATTCCATGCGAAATTGAATGCGAAAAGACAAGTTGAAGTTCAGCTATACAATTCCTGAATCTTCGTCATGGTAAGTTTCTTACTCTTTGTGTAATCGAAGAATTAAAACCATTTAATACAAATATTATAAAACTGGCTTTTCCGTTTTGGTCCTGTTGTAGTTTGTAGACAGCTGTATAATTTTGGATCCGAGATTCGAAGACTGTTCTTGAATGAAGTTGCCTTTGTTGGTTTATAAAAGAATCAATATATTGACTTTTTCATATTGGCCCTGTAACATGCCCTTGATACTAATAGTGGCCTCGGACAGTTGTTAAGGCCCTCGGCGTTGCCTCAGGGCCATTCCAACCATCCTTGGCCATTATTAATACCTCGGGCATGTTACAGGGCCAACATGAAAAATTACATACATTAATACCATAATAATAATATACCATGAAAAAGTATTGTTTTATAAAGATTTTCAAAATTTAGAATTCTATTTTACCAAACTTTCTCAAGTGGGATATTCCTTTCTAATGCGTTCCGGTTTTAATACGCCATACGGCTTACTTAGAATGTAAAATAAAACTCACTAATTAATCCAGATATTGAACCTTAAAAATTATTATCCATACACAATAACAATATTACTGTAAGTGCATGAAGTAAGACACAAATGAATTGTTACCATCCGAAAACGGTGTATGCAAAATACAAAACACTTTGTAACTTATTTAATATACCAACTTACATGTAGTTAATGGGAACAAAGGAGTGGTGCTATTTTGTTAGGTTTCTTCTATTGGTAATGACATTTCGATCGCGTAAAAGTGATTATTTTTTCAAAAATTGAAATTGAATCGATTGAAATATTCAAAATGATTTTCTATTGAATAGCAATACATTTTTTACGGAAAATCAGTATATACCCTCACGAAACCGACCCAATTGTGAGGTGAATGTTCATGTACGCGAATGTTATTCAATAGAATTTAAGAATATATTATAAGAAGATATAGCAAAAACAGATTAAACAGTAAAAGTAATAATAATAATAAAATAATTGTGTGGTTCAAAGTATGACGGGATACATAAGTACAGAGTCACGTCAAATATATATCATATCATTATATTATATACTAGCATATTTTGTAATCGCATTTAGGACTTAATATTATTTAACAAGATAATTAACTATCATTCGTCCAACCATTATGGTCTTTAAGTATAGATTTTGCGTACTGACGTTGGTTATCATCTTAATAACGTGTTATAGTATTCTGTTATTTGTCTTTATTAATATCATCTTTACTGTTAAGTCAGTTTTTTTTTAGATATTCATTTGACGTGACTCTGTGTTTATGTAAAACATCATACTTTGAACGACAAAATTACTTCATTTATTAATATTACTTTTACGTATCGATCTTGTCATAATTTAGATGACAAAACTATGTGATTCATTAATACTACTTTTTCTGTTAAGTCTGTTTTTTATGATAAATATATTTGACGTGACCCTGTACTTATGTATCCCGTCATACTTTGAACCACACAATTATTTTATTATTATTATTACTTTTACTATTAAGTCTGTTTTTTTTTGTTATATCTACTTTAAGTGACTCAGCATTTATGTATGCCGTCGTACTTTGAAAAATTATTGTATGTTCACCTGAGCGAATTTCAAATGCGCAATTTTACACCAGTACTGAAAACCTTAAATCCTTTACGGGTAGACTTTACATAGATAAATAAAATCGAATAAGATAAACAAATGAGGATGCTAAATTTGATGTAAGCCCTTTTGTGCTTCTTCGTTATATTTGTTGTTTTTATAGTGATTAAGATGATAACACAATGTTGCCTGCTTTACCCCTATTTTTGACATTTGCACTATTTGAGTATGTTTGTTTTGTTCACGCATCGTTGTCAATGTAATGGAGTTTGATGCGACTGTCATACAGATGAGAGGTTTAGCTAGCTATAAAACCAGGTTCAATCCAACGTTTTCTACAATAGAAAAGTCAGGAATATGACAGTTGTTAACCATTCGTTTGATGTGTTTAGACTTTTGATTTTGCCTTTTGATTTTGGACTTTCCTTTTTGAATTTTCCTCGGAGTTCAGTATTTTTGTGTTTTTACTTTTTAATAGAGAAAAATATATACATAGATTTAAAAAAAAGTTAAGAACTGACACGAAGGGGGCACGAAATCGTGATACATGTACATGTTATACGTAATCGAATATCTATACATGTAGGTCACAGTATTATTTCCTATTTAGTGTGGATCGTCCTGAACATGCATGACATATTTGCCACTTAACATCACTCCGGCCAAGTCACAATCTTTTAAAGTAAACCATTAAAGGTCAAAGTACACGGTCTTCATTAAATTTTCTACTTTAATTTCATAAAAAAAAGCCATTTGTCAATGTAATAAAACAAAATAACTAATCAAAGAATTCAAATATCCAAAATAATTCAACTCATAAACGAACAACACTTAATTAATGTCTTGTTCGGTCACTCGTTGAATATTTTTCTTTCTTTATTTGAATATTTCGATTAGTTATTCTATAATTATTATACAGTTTTTTTTAAATTTATTCTAAATTGTTTAACGGTTTTATTTTTAACTTGCACTTCAAACCATTGAAAGACTGGAATGAATATAGGAAGATGTGGTGTGAGTGCCAATGAGACAATTCTCCATCCAAATAACAATTTTAAAAAAGTAAACCATTATAGGTCGATGTACGGCCTTCAACTCGGCGCCTTGGCTCACACCAAACAACAAATTATAAAGGGCCCGAAAATTACTAGACAAGTGTAAAACCATTCAAAAAGTAAAATTACAAAAATACTGAACTCAGAGGAAAATTAATTCGGAAAGTCCATAATCACATGACAAAATCAAATAACAAAACGCATCAAAAGCGAATGGACAAGAACTGACTTGGTACAACCAACGGTCTAATCTATATAAAAAAAAGAGAAACGAGAACCAAGTATATATTACATATTAAACAAACGACAACTACTGTACATCAGATTCCTGACGTAGGACAGGTGCAAACATTTGCAGCGGGATTAAACGTTTTTATGGATCCAAACCTCTGCCTTTTTCTGAAACAATAGCATAACATCACAACAACAAAAAAACTCGCAATAAAATATCAATTGACAGTTTTAACTCAATCAAAAAACGTATATTAATATTTCTGTACTAGAGTGTACTTATTGTAATCCGATCAGTCAGAATTTGTCTAAAACTGACTTGATATACCTAGACTGTAGTATGAACTTGTACTCGACCTTTACTCGACAAAAACTTGACCATTTTATAAGTGTCTGAACCATTCTCGACCCCATCTGAACCTTTCTAGAATAAGTTTTAGCTAACGTATGCCTTTTTTTGTATCTTTAGGAACTGTTAACAGCAAGTATTTCCCTTGGTTGGAAAGCTGAATATCAATTTGAAATAAAAAAAAATGCATTTAATGAAGCGTTGAAGCCGACATTTTACATTGACAATATATAATAATCAACACTAAATTTATCAACACTTTCACATTGTATATCACCTTAAGAATAAACCTAAAATGGTTAGTTATTCAACGATACAAAAATTAAGTGCCAGTCATTTAGTGATTAACATTCGATCTTCAATACCAGACGGATATTTTTATGAAAATTCCCCCTGCCTATTTTACTATTTTTATTTGTTGAACTAAGCCTAAAGTGGTCTCATTTGCAATCATAAACCATCTTCTTATCTTTGTATAAAACATGTAAAAGTGTTCAACTGTTCAATTTTTAGAACCTACTTCCATTGGTCTGTACAAAAAATCTAATGTCAACAATACCAATTTAATATCAACAACCTTGATTTAACAGTATTGAACAGAACTTGGTAACATTTAACTAATCAAATAGTTCCAAAGTCGTAAATCCACTACTAACCGTACTGAACAACGCCTCGCCTACCTACTAACCTAAAATGAAATATACACGGTCTCCAATTGCAAGCGAACGCTTTTAACCAATAATATTCCTTGAAATAAATAGGAGGTAAGATAATAGTTGATACTAGAAGTATTAACGTTCAGTTTGGAGAAACGAATACCTACAAGAAATTGTTTTTGCCTTTGAAGGTTACTGTTAATCTCTCGGTGGCAAAGTGGTCTAAGTACTTATACTGTATCACTTGCCAACACTGAGGTCTTGTGGGTGCACTCGTCTCCAATCTTAGTTAGGATTTTCAGTTTTCTTATCGCAGGTTGGTGGTTTTCTCTGTGCACTTCGGCTTCCTCCAAAAACGAAAAGTGGTAACCACGAAGTAGCAAATACTTTTCGCTAAAAAGTGGCGTTAAAGCACTAACAATCAACCAATCAATCTTTTTGCAGATTCATTTCTAAACAAATATAGAAACAATATAATTACAAAACATTATTAAAGATACTATCAACAATACAATTAAATTGTTAACGGTGTATTATTATAAATACTTATATAAATGTATAAGATTGTGATACTTTAATGCATATTTAGTCTGAGCCAAAAGAATGAAATGGAAATTTAGAAAAGTATGATTTTTTTAGGAACGGCGTCAATTGATGGAACGTACAAAAGAAATTAATGAGATAACCGTATTCAAATTGGTGTTTTTATGTTTTTTTCAGGCCAAACTTAAAGTGAGACCCATTCAAACGTAGGAATACAATGAATGTAAGTAGATATAGTAAATAGGTTTTAATGAATTGTCATTCTGTTGCTAACATGTTGTCATGTACTATCATATAATATATCTATATAAAAAAAAATAGATGTGGTATGGTTAACAATTTGACAACTCTTCACAAGAGACCAACATGACACAGAAATTTACAACTATATGTCACCCTACGGCCTTCAACAACGAGCAAAGTCCACACCGCATAGTCAGCTATAAAAGGCCCCGAAATGACTATGTAAAACAATACAATAGAAAACTAACGGCCTTATTTATGTACAAAAAATGAACGAAAATCAAATATGTAACACATGACAATCATTGAATTAAAGTCCCTGATGTATTTCTCGGTTCTGATTCTTTTGTGTTAATTTATCCTGTATTCCGGTCACGTAATGTTGTCATTTTAACGGATATTTATAACATTCACATATAATTTGATATGCGAAAGGTTTGGCTAGCCATTAAATCAAGTTCAAACAATCATTTATAATGTCCTGGAGCAAGTCAGAAATATGTCAGTTGTTATCAAATAGTGCAATTCTATGTACTGTTGTGTTTGTGTTTGTTTTTGTTGCAGTTTAGTGTTTCTGTTGTTCCGTTCTTTTTCTCTAATACTAATTGCCCTACGATCTCACCAATTAGAGACAAGAAGCGACAAAGAGCGACAAGAAAGAATAATAACTATTAAAACATTAGGTTAATAGAAAATATATCATCTAATTATACGAAGAATTCATCGAAAATAGAGAAAAATGGCTTTTGAAAAGAGAAAAAAGGACCCTTCCACTTTTTTATAAAAAAAATGGTGTTTACCTTTCGTCTTTCTTTAATACTGTTAAATTTTAATTTTTTTATCATGATATGACAGAAAATGTGTGTCATGTATTATATTTGTATTTTGACTTTTTAAGACTCGATTAAATCAAGATTAAATTACCTTATAATTTAGTTTTGAACCATGCCGATTCTACACACAGTCAATTTATTTACCTTTACGCATATGTTGTAAACTGAAGGTATATTATCTTTAAACATATCGTTGATAGTGAAAGAAAAAACAAAGTTCTTGTTTCCCGTATATTTAGAAATGAATATTTAATGTTTCTTTCAACATGTTCAATATTTACTTATTTTGAATATTTAATATTTAAATTTTTACGCTTGCTATGTTTCATTGTCATTAAATTACGTTTCTTCTTCCTTCCGCTATTTAGTCGTTTCTTGACGCTTCTTGTCGCTAATTATTGAGACCCGTTATCCTCAGTTTTGGATTGTGACCCAGATTTGTATTCGCTAAATCCATTTATGACTATTAAACAATGTTATACAACTGTTGCATGTATTAAGAACATGATATCAGTATACATTGTTTGTATTTCCCTTGCACACACCGTTTAAAGTGAAAATGAGCGAACGTTATATTAAAGATACAGGTTAAGGAGTCAACAAACAAACAAAAACCGGAACCCTTTCATAATTAGTACAACATGACTCGAACGTCCTTAGTTTATTTGTTTGCGAAAAATGCAAAGCATTCAGTTCATTAATGGTCATGCTTTAAATTGATTCTTTTGAACCTCATTTATGAAAATGCGCAACCAAAATAGACGAAAGGTACAATGTTGCGGCTGTCCAAAGGCAGGAGCCTCTGGCCTTCGTTAGTTTGGTTGGTTTTGAATTTCAGATTTAAGTGTAAAATTCGGAGTATAGTATGACTTCCATTATCACTGAACGTGTATGCCTAAATGTTAGGGGCAAGCTGAAGGACGCCTCCGGGTGCGGGAGTTTCTCGTTACATTGAAGACCAATTGGTAGCCTTCGGTTGTTGTTTGCTCTATGGTCGTGTTGTTGTCGCTTTGACACATTCCCCATTTTCATTCTCAATTTAACATTCTGAAATATTTTAATCATGAAAAGTACAATAAAAAAAAATAATGGTTAAGCGGCATTAAATCGATATAAACTGATTAGACAATTACTAGTAACCAGACAACCATGTATCGTTCATGTTATCGCAATTTAGGTTATATCTTTTGTACGCGTTATATATACTTACAACATGTATAAGGTTCATTATAAGTCGTTAGACACCAAATTTCGAGGTTTTCAGGTGTACAGGTGAATCCAAATTAAAATATTCAATGCAATGCAAATGTTCTATCATGTTGAATACATACATTGGCAAAACAAAGAAATCACATATCCACGAAAAGATTTCAGCAATCTTATGAATATAACTGTTACTCACAAAAAAAAAATGAACCCATTTATTTAGTAACATATCTTTTGCATAAACAGTCCAATTGTGTACCCTTTTCTTATTAATGAAGTTAATCTTGTGTATCTTATCTTTATGGAAAAGTGGTGTAAGCGTTTAAGAAAGCAACACATAAACACCGATTCGGAATATAAAAATATGACGCGAATATGAATATCTCCGCGAAATCTAAGGATTTTTCCTTATCTTACTACACCAAGTGCATTTGTAAATCGCGAGATTAAATCGCCGCGAAGAGGAATAGAAAGGACTCTTTCGCGGCAATAAGTTGGTTTTGTGTATTCTTATCTTTAATTTCTGATAATATGCTTGGTCTATGTGCCATTTTGCTCGTCTTTGTTACATATGTGTTTCTTTTTATAGTAATTAAGATTATTACATAACGTTGACTGCTGTACCCCTATATTGACATTTTTACCTGTTAAGGTGGTAAGGGAGTCTAAAATAAAAATGATAGAATTTGTTCATACTTTGCCAAAACGTTGTATCTATTGATATATGTTAAAAAATAAAATAAAAATTATAGGTCACCGCGCATTTTCTCAAGCTACATGACGTGACAAAATGACACATTTTGTATGGATTATACAGGAAAATACACCATTTTGGGATTAGAAACTAAACAAATTGATAGAATTGATAAATACTTAAGGAAAAGATAGCTTTCAGACAATTCTTTGAGAATATCATTAGAAAAGATAGGGTCACCGTACGTTTTTCCCGGCTAAAATACAAAATAGAAAAAATCCATGTAGATTCCTTCAGAAAATGCACAGTTTTAGAGTTACCTCTCCTTAAAATGCCAATTTAAATAAAACAAAAGATATCAGCATTTGCAAAAATAGTTATATTCTAATAAATTGGTTCTTTTAATTGAAAATTCACATTAAATATCTGCATTCCTGCATCAAATTTTGCTGACTTGATAGAAAATCTGGACCTGTGGTTCTCTGCATGGTTTTTACAATCCAAGATAGAGGAAGACACCCATACCACCTTAAGTCTATTTGTTCACACATCGTTTTCAAATTAATGGAATTTGATACGACTATCATATCATACAAGTCAGAAAGCAAGCTAACTTTATAACAAAGTTTAGTACAAGATTGTCTACATGGGAAAATGCCTGTACCAAGTTAGGAATATGACATTTGTTTTTCATTGATTTACTTTTTGTCACAGAGCTGCTCAATTGCTCAAGTATTTATGAATTATTGACCTTCGACGATGTTGGTTAAAGTGTAACTGAGGATCTGACAAGGTATCGAACTTTTTTTAATATCGACAAGTAATATGAAAAGTAAAATAATAAAAATATGGATTTTAGATATTAATTCAAAACTAAAAAAAGAAAAGAAACAAATTGGAATAAACAATTGGAAATTTTTAAACTACTAAGTAGAGCAAAAATATCTCACCACATTGACATTATCACCACGACCCCTTTCATGGTACAAATTACTTATGTTCTCTAAAAGGGCTTACTATTAAGCTATGCTCCATGTGGTATCTTTCATTCTGATCATCTTAAAGAAAAACTTCGATGAAAACTTGCATTCATTTACGATGAAACCCTGGATAGAAGACGTTATAGTGAAGTTGAACATATCCATGATTAATCAAAAATGAATATCAGGATGAAATAGATGGTATAATTGTGTTCTTCACAATACAGGCTATGATCGGTTAGCATCGCGAGCTACATAAAAAACAAATTATTTGTTTCCGCAATAGAGACGTATGTAGTATACCTTTGAAATAAATTTTCTATTTCCATTATTTTGTTTTCTAAATATCAAAATTATGAGATTTACTGTTCGTATTGCTATGTGCTCAATTTTAAGCATTGTTTAGTATCATCAAATTGTACAATTGTTTGCAAAGAAGTTGACCAATGTACTAGAAACAGGTTTGCATATCTGAAATCAGTACTACGGATCGATTGATTGGTGTAGGACGCCATTTTCATCGCTATTGATTTAAAGATGATGGTTAGTTTGTTATAAGTGGAGGTTGCCGGGGTGAACCAACGACCTTCGGTAAGGAAACTGAAAACCGTTGTTAAACAAGATAAGACCAAGAGTATTAGTTATGGGTGGGATTCAGTAACAAATAATAAGCTTATATAATAAATCATCTTTTTGTATCTTTTTAGGCAACTGTGACCATACAACCAGCTGTAAAGGTTAATCATACAGTAACAGTTTTATTAACTTCATTAGCTGTACTAACAGTTTTAGTGGACATCTGTTATATAACAGTATGTTTTAAGGCTCTGAAAAAAACATTCCACCATCTTATGATTTTAGGTCTTTTTTTCAGCGACAGTGTTCTTGGGATATCATCAGCACTTTTTTCGTTAGGTCCTGTAATAAAACACAAATTCATTGAATCCTGTCTAATACAGATCTCTGTTGTTGCTTTCGGTTTGCAATTAAACTATTGCTTGATATTCCTATTGTGCTTACAGAGGTACTGTGTGGTGAAGTCTTTTAACTTTGGAACGAATGTCAAATTTGAAGAGAACAAATTTAAACACATCGGGGTAGCTATCTTCCTCTCGTTCATTATTACATCATTTGGAATGATACTAACTCCAAAAGCTAAACATCTGCAGGTTTGCACAGCTCCTCTCGTATTTGGGGATAGCTTTTATATATATGTAACTATTATATTTGTACCCATAACTGTGATTATTATTGTTATATCAATAATGTCAATATTTACAAGTTTTTGTTTATGGAAAATATATTTCAAAGGAACAATTGCACCGATTCAAAGAGTTAAAGAGGATATTAATATTTCTGATTGTATGGAGCCGTCTTCTTCGAAAACACATCAATGTTTTCAAATACCTTATAGTAATTCTTCTGGAAGCACAATACAAAAGGAAGAAAAGGAGAATGGTATTGAATTATTGGACATAGAATTTCAAATAGTTTCTTCAAACATCGAAGGCAATGAGGATACATCAGAGATACAAAAATCATGTAAGATGAATTCCAGTCAGAATTGCAACGTCTTGAAATGCCCACACTGTACGAATTTCCCGAGGACGAATAATAGGAAACATTCTTATATCTCAACTGATGGTAATAAAATATCATCAAATCAGGTTAACAAAACAAAACAGAAAACAGTGCAAGGTAAATCGGAAAGTTCCAGCGCACAGAAAAATGATGTCACACACGAGAAGAACAGCAATGAAATGATTGATTTGAAACACTATAGAAATAGAACTGCATTTACTACTTCCATTGACGACGGCCTTTCATTTCATGCAAGAAGACAACTGAAAAAGTCCTGGGAGATCCGAGCATTTTTAACTACTATCATAATTGCTTTCCAAACCATAGCATTAACAGGACCTTTTGTAGCGTCATTTTGGATAGAGGCATTTTCGAATGAACCGTTAACACAGCAATTTCGACTTTTGCTCCTTATCCCATATTTGATGAACTCCATATCCAACCCTTTTATATATGCATGGAGAATACCGGTAATTCGACAGGAGTTCAAGAAACTCTTTCGAATAAATGATTGATTATACTGAAAACAACAACACTCATTCGATAATTTTCATATTACTGACTTTTGACTCCGGGTTCTACAAGTATTCGATAGGTTACCTACTCGTTTAATAACTACTCGTTCAATTACGAGCACCTCCAAAAAAATTAAAATCAAATTTATAATCGGGGCAATTTGGGGTGTAATTTACTATTTTACAATGATTTAATCATGTATAGAAAGCATTTAAACATTTACTTTGCCCTAAAAATTGTACCGATTTAAATCTTGAATTTACTTTAGGATGTCCTACCAAAGAGAAGGTAACCTGTCGAAAAAAGATTAATTCCGGAGTAAAAAGTCGATAATATGAAAAAAGGACTATGTATTGCATGGAGTTTAGAGAAAAATCATTATTTACTATGATGTTGTCTTGTAAATATGCATATTGTCCAATACTTGATATGCTCACAACATGTCATCAACATTGTATCGTCCACGTTCCGTGCTCCTCGACTTTGTGATAGTGTATCGTCAGGGAAGATAACTCTAACAGACTACGACCGATATGTTCTATATGTCACCACAATTCCGTCGTCTTTTTTCTCGAATGTTAAATCACTGAAAAAAACTTATGCATGTAGCCGAGTTTGTACTGCTAGTGATGCTTAAGGTATTCGGCCCATAATTAGCCAATAAACAACAAGCATAATAATTTATATTTTTATCAAGGATTGTGAGTAGGGGTATCTAAGAGTTCTTAATATGAAATAAAAATCCGCAAAATATTTCAGGTTAACAACAGAGCTTGGTTACAGTGACCCCCCTTTTTTGTCCTCATATGCCAAATAAGGGGTTTAAGTAGTATGTAATTTTAAAAAACCTATATAGTATAATTTACTAATCTTTCTTCGGATACCTTAATACAAATATATACATGTATTAGTTGAATCAATTTCACTAGAATTAATTATTATGACAGAAAAAAAATGTTCCATAGTAATTTCCTAAATATACCTTTTACAAATTGACCGCTTGACAAATTATCTTCAAGCATTGTTATCTTCTACGAGTTTACTATCTCTTAAAAAAAACATGAAATAAAGTTTAAATGTTTACTGTTTCAATATCATATTATATCTGAATATCATGTTAGTTTGTTCATCTAATGGAATGAATGTAATGCATTTTTTCATATTTTGCTTATATCAAATAAACAATGTTCCATTAGTTTCAGAAATAGACTCCTTTTTTTTGTGTTTTTGAAGCGTTTAGAACAAAAAGGTTTGTCGTTGTTGTTAAACAATGTTAAAAAGGTGCGAAAGAAACCATAGGACCATCAAAATTCATGAATCGGAAATAAAGACAACGCCATGGTTTAAAGAGACAAAGCGACAAACAGACAAAGAAAAGTACAACATAGAAGAAAAAGTACTATGCAACGCGAAACCCACAACAAACTTGGGATGATCGCGATAGCAAGCGCTCTTTTATCAATCCTAGAAAATATGGCATAGAAATCTAATATGTTATATATAACCCTAACATACTGCAGATCACCATAATTCATGTTAACATTTTTTGGCTTGAGCTGCTTTAAAAGCAGTGGATTAACAAAAATCATGTTTTGATTGATGTATTATCAATTCAAGAAAAAATTCCTATAAACATGCTTTGATTTGAAACCAAAAATAGTACCAATTCAAAAATAAGGTAAAATACCGAATCAGCTTTTTCCCGCCATATTTTAAAAATCAAATATCTCGAGATATAAGGGGATCCATGACCTATCAATATTTAATTAAACCTAGTTTGTTCTTCTCTCAATGCTCATCCGACATATAGTAACATTTTTTAATTCTTCATGTTTAAAATTATGTTGTCTTATTAACCACGATAACCCTCATACCAAATATTCTTATTTCTAAGTAATTCATGTGTTTTGTGTACAACAATTATTGTTTCTTTCAATACAATTGCATCAAGTTCACTTAATTTATATTTCACGCATATGCACTTCGGCTAAACAGGAAATGAAACTGAAAAACATATTATTATCAAGAACATATGAAATAATATGAACTGAATTACACATACATGTACATACATCACAAATGTGCTTATTAAAACTTCTAGCATGATGGCCATCCATAACTTTCAGAAAGCATACGTTTCATTTACAAGATTTCAATCGCACAGTATTTTTCATCATGCAATAATCGCTGGATCGTTTTTGTTTATCTTATTCTTGATTAAACATTTTATTTAAACATCAGTTTCTGGTTTCTTTTCCGGGTTTTCTCGTTTTAATACCTATCTTTGACTTGACAATTTTAAATGCTCCAACCTTTATGATGTTTTATTGGAGTGGTGCATTTATCATAAAATTGATAATGAAAATGGGGAATGTGTCAAAGTGAAAACAACCAGACCATAAAGCAGACAACAGACGAATCATGAACACTTCTAGGCCTTTGTAAGGCCGTTAGTTTTCTCGTTTGATTTTTTTATATTGTCATACCGGGGCCTTTTATAGCTGACTATGCGCTGTGGCCTTTGCTTATTGTTGGTGGCAGTACGGTGACCTATATTTTGTCAATTTCTGTGTCGTTTTGACCTCTTGTGGACAGTTGTCTCATTGGCAATCGTACCGCATCTTCTTTTTTATATCCACATCTACAAGATGTGTTCTGTTTTTATTATAAATTAAGTTACATCTTCTCCATATGTATAATGTTTTGTTAGAAGCTGTGTGATAGGTTTTTTCAATCGTCTGAATTTTCATTGATACCATATGTAGAACAACAGCGGTAATATTATGCTCCACTTATTTTTTCCTTTGTTAAAACGACACATCTTTCTTTGGTCTGTTGGTTACTGGTTTTCGAAATTTTCACCTACATGGGGAACCGGAATTATGGCAATTTGGCAGATACAATAAATCAAAATCAAACTGTTTATAGGCATATGTCTAAAAAAGGTAACTATTTATCAATCTAAGTTAATTCATTCATTCTTTACGATAAAGCTTAGTCTATACTTTATAAAAAAAAGTTGAAGTCATTTAAGATCTACCCTGCTTTAATAGATACATATTGTTATAATAGCGACTAACAATGTGTCGTATTTTGTTAGTATGTCAGTTGTTTGTATTAAAATTGTGAGACTAGAGAGACAACTTAACCATCGTTATTATCATTTACACTAAGTATTGCAGATCATCTCTCTTGGCCAGAACTTTAACACAAGTATATCAATATCACAATAAACAATCAACACTCGAAATGAACCGAATACTGGTACACAAACAAACACAATTCAAGGTACAGCATTTATTACTTAACCGGGAACTCAGCATATTACATAACACAAAACAAAGGGAGATAAGCAGTTTACATAAATTGTTCCAACATATTTCTATATTGAAACACTAAAGCCTATATATAGCAAATACAACACGAATATAAAAAAGAAGATGTGGTATGATTGCCAATAAGACAACTATCCACAAAAGACCAAAATGACACAAACATTAACAATTATAGGTCACACCCTACGGCCTTCAACAATGAGCAAAGCCCATACCGCATATAGTCAGCAATAAAAGGCCCAGATAAGACAATGTAATACAATTCAAGCGAGAAAACTAACGGCCTTATTTATGTAAAAAAATGAATACTAGAAAACAAAAGCCGTTTCTTCTTACAATTTGTTTGATTCATTTTAAAGAGCCATGTAGATAATCGATTCAACTGTATAAGAACGATTTCAGAAGGTCTAATTACAATACATATTATTATATGTATTGCAAATGTCGCTTTAAGATAATACACCCAGTGTCATGCACACAGTCATGCATATATAAACTGACAGAATAATTAAATACTCTATGTGTAATTTATTTAAACACTATATAAAAATTTAAACGATTAAACCAGTTGAGAATTAAAATCAAGTAGACAAAAAAAGTAAAAACAAATTATGAGAAGATCCAACATTCCGAAAGATTTACCAACAACATCTTAGCTAAGCTATGGGTGTGGTTGGAATTCCATACTAGAAACATTTGAAAAAAGCATTTTTTTTGTTTTAATCAATTGTATAATTTGGACCATATCAATTGAAATGTAATGATAAATAATTAAACTCGTTTAGCAAACAGGTGTTATCTAATAGCCATTAATGAATTTGTTTGACAGTCGCATGAAACAATACGTCTTTTGCAATAAAACATTAAATAAACTATTTGTTAAAATACTAAGGATTTTCTACCTCAGGAATACATTTTCTGAGCTATATATGGTGAAAATTTAAGGAATGTGTGGTCCTCAATGCTCTTCAACTTTGTACTTCATTTGGCCTTTTTTACTTTTTTTACTCGAGCGTCACTGATGAATAAAAAACAGGCAACAGTAGTGTACTGCTGTTCGAAAAAGATGAGTCATTTGTGTGTCTTTCTATGTTGTGATGTTACACCAATGTTTAATGTAATAAGGGTTGAGGTAGGTACCTATCAAAGCGTTCAAACCCGCTTCATTTTGATGCACCTGTTCTAAGTCAGGAATCTGTTCAGTATTTGTCATAAGTTGATGTGGTACATACGTGTTTCTCGTTTCTTGTTTATTTTATAGATTAATCTGTTGGTTTTCCTGTTTGAATGGTTTTTCACTAGTTATTTTTAGGCCTTTAATAGCTTGCTTGTCGATGTGAGACAAGGCCCCATGTTGATGACCGTAGTTCGACTTATAATGGTTTAATTTTACATATTGTGACCTGGATGGAGAATTTGCGTGACTGGTGCAAATACCAAATTTGAATTCATCTGGTATCTATGATTAGCTTATTTAGGATCTCAAAATGAGCTGAATGTAGAGTTATTAGGTTTGATAAGATTTCGAATCATTTTTTTTTCTTTTCTTCAGCATATGCTAGTTGTGATAACTAGTTTGATTGCTTGATTCATTCCAGATGATTCAGAAGGTATAAACGTGTAAATCAGAAGACTTAATGAGGTTGTCATCAAAGATTACGTTTGAAGAAATTAAACATGCTGAAGAAATTTTTTAAGCGAAAAGAGTCACATCTATTGAAATTGTTTGGTACTTTTCTGAAATAGAAGTATACACTATTATATTTGCATATTAGCTTCTTTTTATTCTTTAGAATATATTAAGAAAAAGAAATATTGATTGTTGCCTTATTTATTTGGTTTTTAGATTTAAAAAAAAAAATATGTACCTGTAAGATATCTGGTGCAGATGACACACTTAATTAATGTCATTATTTCTTTTTTTAACATAATTGTACACCTAGATTATATAGATTTGTTTACTAACTGTAAGATAATTGACATAGAAAGAAGATGTGGTATGAGTGCAAACTCTCCATCCAAGTCACAATATTTAAAATTAAACCATTATAAGTCGAACTACGGTCATCAACATGGGGCCTTGTCTCTCATCGACAAGCAAGCTATTAAAGGCATAAAAAATTACTAGTGAAAAAACATTCAAACAACAAAAAAAACCCAGATTAATCTATAAAATAAACAAGAAACGAGAAACACGTATGTACCACATCAACATATGACAAAAACTGAACTATTGCTAAAGAAATTCATGTATTGCACATTTCTGGACAATCGCACTTTTAACTCTAAATGGATTCATGAGATTTAAAAAAAAGTCGTCTCTTAACAGTATTTTTTTTTACATAATTGATTAAAAAAAATGCAAAAATTTAATTTCAAAAATTTCTGTATGTTGATATGTACATGATGAACATAATGTATTAAAAAAAAAGTAAAAACAAAAAAAAGCCAAAAGGTGAAAGTTGAAAATGACAATTTTGACCAATTTTTCAGATTAATTCAAAATAATTTTATTTTACATATAAAAAAAAGATGTGGTATGATTGCAAGTGAGACATATCTCCACAAGAGACCAAAATGACACAGATATTAACAACTATACGTCACATGCTCGTTTATATATTTAAAATTGTGAAGAAACTAAAATTTTGCTCTTTTTCATTTTCGGTGCTTACAATGTATACATTATTGGCTCTTCAATCGAATTTGTAAAGTCTTGTTTGGTTTTTTTTACCTTTAAAACAAAACCTGTGAACTATTTCGGAGCACATTCATCCTCAATCTTTTCGAAATGTGTTCTATGTAGTGTTTGTTGACTTGTTCGTCTTTTTTGGTCGTTATTCGGTTTGTGTCATTGCGTTGTCAAAGATTCTTCGTCTTATGAGTTCGGAGATGTACATAAAAGAGTATATGTTAGTATTTGTTTCAACTGATAAATGGTTGATTTTACACATATATGACTTATGTTTAATTTTACAAAGAAAATATGGTTATTGTTTTAATACAAGTATCACCCCTTTCATTGTCAGGTCATAGGCTATATATAACAATAACTTAAGTATAAATTAAAAGTAGAGAGAAAACAATAGAATTGACTGGAAGTACATATGTAAATCTTTTGTTAAAAACCTTTCCTCCTTTTGTTTCTTATGAAACGGATATGAAAAGTTATTAATAAAAAGTACAAAACACTTATCTTCTATGACGATAGCTAAGTCGAATCGGAAGCTTAACAGTGTTCATAGAAATAATCTAAATACAGAACAGATTTGTATATCATTGAAAGATCTAAACAAAATAAAAAAATCACACTTTGATACATTAAAATAAGAAAAGTTTCCTGTACGGCTTTTAGAGTCTAATTCATGTATTTAAAAAACCTAGTGAGCAGAAGTGAAATACACCTGCAGAAGATGCATAGATGTATTGCACAAAAACTATGAGCTAAATTACTAAAAGCAATTTTCCAAGTAAGTTGTTTTTGTATTTTTCCGAAAAAGTATATTGGTTTATCATGTAAAAAGTTATCAATGGTACCAGGATTATAATTTAATACGCCAGACGCGCGTTTCGTCGGTTTATTATGTAAAACTGTATGTAACATGGTATCTGATGATTCAAATCAAAAGAAAATTCCTGACGCATAACCACGCCTCATCATTGTTCAGTCTAAAAGTAGGTGTTTAAACGATTAAGTGTGCTTAATGTAATTACTTGTATTTTCTTTTGGAAATCCGTTTACTATGTTGATAAATATGATTGACAAATCTCCACAAGACACCAAATACATAATGTTAACATAAGGTTAACAACCATATGTCAGCGTACAGCCTTAAACAGTAGGGCAAAACCACAACCTAAAGTAAGCTATAAAACGTGCCGAAATGAAAATGTGAAAACAGTTTAAACGAGAAAAAATAAGTTCACATTTAAATACACCATTATGACGGAAAATATGACATTCAGCACAAACGAATATCACTAGATTACAGGCCCTTGACTTGGAACAGGCATATACAGAATGCAGCGTGGTTTAACCTGTTCGTATACGCCAAACTCCTAAACAAAACTCATAACAGGGTTGAATTGGCCCCCTTTTTAACATGATTTATCTATAAGATCGATTAATTTTTTGGCGGGCTTGGTTAACTACAAAACAGTAAAAAAATGAATGTGGAGGATTCTTCTACAGTTGAGCAAAACTTTTAAACCAAACTCTAGTGTCTATGCAATAATTTAGTAAATGTAATATAATTTAGATTGTGTCACAGAATCCTTGACTAAATAATTGATCTGTATTGCATAGATTACGTTCATTAAAATTCCAGACACGGTCATTGCGAACGAGTTGATATATATATATACATGTAATCACTTTGAGATGGTGCAAAAGAAAAATAAGGTTCAAAGAAGAAAAAAACCTATACTTTACCAAAAAATCTTTAGTTTTGCAAATGTTTGTATAGTGTTTCCAATGTCAACATTCTGATTGGCTGACGTTATTTTGTTATGAGCCCGAAGACATACTTCAGTCATGTGACCGTGAAACTGAGATATCTAAATCGCAGAAAGAACAGTTATTACTGTTTTAATCTTATCTATTTAGAATACGTTTTTTGAGGTGAATGTACACAGTGTATGTAGAAAGTTCTTGAATATTAAACAAAAAAAAAATTAATAAGATAAAGGTTTTTGCTGTTGAATGTATCAAAAATGCAATGCATATGTGTCTTTACTTGGTTGGCCACCAACTGTGATTAACAGTAGTACATATAGTCTGCTTATAAAGGGGCACAGTTAGTGTCAATAGGTATGCTTACGGCCTACTGATAAACTTTGTAGCGACAACGTACATAAATGTTGTCAATGAGAAAGTTTACGGCTTCAATACCTTATCACACAGTAAGTATATTTAGCATTTTTACCTTTATCATTTGGGAAGATGGCTTTAAATCAGTGTTAGCAAATATTTGTGCCTTCAGATATTTCAAACGACAAAGTAATTAAATAGGAAAGCAAGCGATTTGATGGGTAATTTGCAGGTGTAGTGTAAAGAGTAGATAACTGTCAACCAAACAAACACGTAAGATATCAACATGATACTGTTTACCACACATCAACATATATCAACACTACTATTTTTAATTTGTTCGGAAGTTAATGATAAGTTATTTCATAGTTAGTAGAACACTGACTGGTTGCCGAGATGAAAGTTTGTAGCCGGCCTGCCCTTGTGGTCTATCCTATCGTAGATAAAAGTGGTTATGAGGTTCGGTTAAATACATCGTTTTTTTTTTGTGTGTTTAAAACGAAATTGATACTTTAAGTTAAAATCTTAAGTTTTGTATCATGAAATCTCACAAAACAGGAAACAGGAAAATGTGTCAACATTCTACAAATTAATATTCAAGTATACACTTCAACATATTTAGAATTTCCCATACCAACCCATATTCATGATCTATATCTTAATCAAATGTGTATTTCCAAACAAAATATCATTCTAAACTGGAAATGACATTTATTTTGTTTATTCTATGACCACTGAATGAATTACAGACTCTTGATTGGGTGTAGTGATGTTTATAGAGAAAAATCATAAATCGTCGCAAAAATGTCAAAAAGAGATATATTCGTATAGTATATCAACGAAAATAAGATGGTTTACAGTGTACGAATATAAAGTTTTTAAGTGATGATATTAAAAAATTAAATTTTTTTTTTTAATATTTATAAGAGTTTTACTAGCTTATATGCAGAAGCACGTTTTGTATGCAGCGCAAAAGGGTTTACTTCATTCGAAAAATATGTGCAAAATTGCATTTACAGCACGTGAAATAAGTTTATAAAAATCAAGAAACACAGTCGGACTATTTGTTTATACATAACCTCACAATTGTTGCCATCCAATCATAACTACGGATTCTTATGAAACGTACATGTAATTCAACTACAGAATGATATTTTTTTAAGGGGGAGCTGTTATTTTTAACAATAACATTTGGACCTGTAGATGTTTCTTTGTAAAACACGTACTGTTATCAAGTCGTTTCCTTTATTTTCTTATATTTTTATTCAAATCTTTTATATTACATTATATTACATTATATTATTTGATTAATATCTTTGTTATTGATATTTTAAAACCAGCATATATTGCACATAGTTATGCTGTCAATTTTTGTTAAAAGCAGACAAAAAGAAAACGGACTCTGGTTGGGATGTCAAAGACAAATCCTAAAGTAAAGGTTAATAAAAGGATTCATGAAAGGAAAACAGGCGGTGATGCAGGATACAAAGACTGTGTAAGCACTGAGGAACAATCCGAGTATGAGGAAGTAAACCCGAATCCTACAAGAAGTCACCGGAAAACTAATGTTAACATTGCACTCAATATAACCAACAAAGGGTCCAATCAAGTTAATTCTTGGCTTAAAACGAACCGTGTTCCATGGCGGTTGCTACTATTTATAAGTGGCTTTGTGATCACAATAGTTCTGACAATTATTGTCACTTTCTTTTCAACAAAAGATAAATGTTCAGAAAAGAAAACACAACGTTAGTATATTAAAAAGTAATTTATCCCCAGCAATGTTTACGACATCATTGACCATAGATGAATTTGACGAATTGTTTTACATTGTCTTATCGAGGCCTTTTATAGCTGACTATGCTGTATGGGCTTTGCTCATTGTTGAAGGCCGTGCGATGACCTATAGTTGTTAATGTGTTTGTGTCATTTTGGTCTTTTGTGGATAGTTGTCCCATTGGCAATCATACCACATCTTCTTTTTTATATGTTTACACAGTTGTGCGCCTGGGTCCAAATTATTATCAAACCAAGACTTGAATGCTGCTTTCTAAATATTGTTAATACAACAGAACTATAAACAACTCTTTTAAGTAGAACGTTAAGTTAGCTATATAACAAGATGTTACCAACAATTTTTTTCAGAAAAATGCCTGTACTAAGTCAAGAATATAACAGTCGTTTATCACTCGTTGATTGAAACAGTCAAAAGTCATATTCAATTTTTGTTAAGAGACATCCTCTTTTCTAGAATTTACCTTGGAGTTTGATATGTCTGTTCATGCGTTTTTTTTTATTCCACATTAACAAAACACACATTTGTCACCAAATGTGAACTTAAAAACCACAAAGCACCAACAACTTGATTAAGAACACCTGCATCTTTTGGGTCAGAGAACAGTCATATTTTTTGGCAACCGCAAATTTCTGTAGTATCAATATAAAAATCACATTATCATAAGCGATACAATTCGTTTTAATATATTTCTAGTCTGCACATTTTGAAATCATTCGATACATGTACGTAGCGTGTTGTATCCAAAGATATATATTACATTAACATTAGTTGTATTAGGGATTTTCAATAGATATAGGAAGATGTGGTGTGAGTGCCAATGAGACAACTCTCCATCCAAATAACAATTTAAACCATTATAGGTTAAAGTACGGCCTTCAACACGGAGCCTTGGCTCACACCGAACAACAAGCTATAAAGGGCCCCAAAATTACTAGTGTAAAACCATTCAAACGGGAAAACCAACGGTCTAATCTATATAAACAAAACGAGAAACGAGAAACACGTATATATTACATAAACAAACGACAACTACTGTACATCAGATTCCTGACTTAGGACAGGTGCAAACATTTGCAGCGGGATTAAACGTTTTAATGGGCCCAAACCTTCTCCCTTTTTTTGAAACAATAGCATAACATCACAACATAGAAAAACATACGATAAAATATCAATTGGCAGACTTAACTCAATCAAAAAACGAATTCAAGTTTATTTGTTCTTCAATTTGGTGTGACCTTAAAACTGTCTAGAATCCAGCGTCATTGGTGACACGGATTGCATGGGTAGACAAAAACGCATGTATTGTATCATACTTAAGACTGTTATACTTGATAAGTTAAAGAAGTGGTGTGGCTAACAGTCTAGGTATTATATCGGCAATTTTCAAACGATTATGTTTGTAATGAAATCTTTAAATTTGTAGCTTTTAGATTTAAATTATCCCTTGACATCTTTTTATTACTTAACACCTTCGATTGATTCTATCTCAACAAATGAATATTGAAGTAGGCGATACAAGTATTTTATCTCCGTATCATTGTTTTAAACATTTATTTTAACTATCTAAAACTACACCCCTGCAAAATCATATCTTTCTCGCGTGTCTAAATCATTTTTTTTAATTTAATATTGGATTTCGCTATATGTTTCTATAAATTAAATTTATCTTATAATTATTAGAAAAATGAAATAAACAAATAGGGTCACCGTCCATTTACGCTCACAATCTGCCTTCGAAAGAATCATACATTTTTGTAAAAGTACTAATTTTCTGTCGAACTGATAGGAGAAAAAGAGGTAATATCGAAATAGAAAATAACTAAATTACAGTAATCGCTAAAATTCAATGATATCTACATTTTAAAAGTCACCTGGGGCCACCAGGAATTGATTTTTTGGAATATTTTTTGTACCATATGATAAAGTTACAACTACTAAACATGCTAAAGGTAATTAATAAAATTTGTAATGAAAAATAAAAATTTATGTTTTTTTAATTTTATACCCGCGAGCCTCCTAGTGAAAATATATTGATACACGATTTATGAAAATGTAAAGAACTTCTATTCAAAACTTGATTTTTCCATGTTAACATTTCAATTCTAAACGCCGATTTTTTTTCTATCTTTACAAATACACGTTTGATCTTTATGTTAAAACATTGATTTTTTACGCGTGTGCACTTTTCAACGATTTCTATAAGCTCGGCATTCAAGTCATATATACATTTTTCATATTTGATTAAAAAATTGTTATATTTACATAATGTTTTCTCCCCTAGACATACATATACTTTAACTTTGAATGAAAACAAAAAAGTGTCGCATAACTACATTTTTGTTCTTACACTTTTCTTTTGGTTATTCGATGAGAATATATTAAAATAATACAACGGATGCATCAAATTTGATACAATGTTTGTGCTTACAAGCAAACCTCATAACACATAAATTAGTCCGCTATATGTATTAAAATAATACAACGGATGCATCAAATTTGATACAATGTTTGTGCTTACAAGCAAACCTCATAACACATAAATTAGTCCGCTATATTTCTCGCTTGAATTGTTTTACATAGTCATTTCGGGGCCTTTTATAGCTGACTATGCGGAATGAGCTTTGCTCATTGTTGAACAACCCAAGTGGGAACAATAATTGTAACATTTCTATGTCATTTGATCTCTTGTTGAGAGTTGTCACATTGACAATCATACCACATCTTCTTTTTATATCATCATCAACGTTCTTCTTGACTCTATGTTATATGACTGTTGCAGAAGATGCCGACTAGGTTAGTTGTGGTAATCATGCGTTTTCAGTTTTGTTTAGAAATAAATAAATTGATATGCTAACGTCTATGTAACTGACTTGAATTTGTAACAACATTTTTTTTTTCAAACCTATTTTACGTATAACTCTTACGAGAAAGATAAACAAGACACAGAAGGACAAACAAGTATGTCTATGATATATGCAATTTCATTGGTATTATATTTATATAATTTCAGAACATACATCATGTTTATCAAATCCCTGTCTTCATTCTGGTTCTTGTTATGAATCAGGCAAAAATTACGCCTGCGTATGTCCAAATGGAACAGAAGGCAGTCGTTGTCAAGGTGAGGTAAACTTATATGCAAATATACCATAAATCAAATGGAAAGCATATACATTCAAACTATTTTAACTTTATCAGAAAAGTTTTCTATTATAAATTTGAAAAGGACGATAAATTTTAATGCTCTTCAACTTCGAACTTTATTTTGTCTTTTTAACTTTTTTGATTCGAGCATCACTGTCTTTGATATACGACCCATTTGCAGAATTTATCTTTGTTTCAAATAAAGACATATTTAGCATGAATAAAGTTTTATCCTGTCCAGAACTATAGAAAAAAATTTACATAACATTTCATTGCATATATATAGATGCTACCACTGCATCGAGTGTAATATGATATTTATCCACTCGAGACAGTTAAATTTTCAAATTTAAAGTCCGAGCTGCCTCGGCGAGGACTTTACAATTGATAATTTAACTGTCGAGAGTGGATAAATATCATATTACACGAGATTTCTTGGTGAAATCTGTTTCTCCACTTCAAACCTACGAATTCTTTTCTATATTTGCACAGAGATAGCTCTCATAAGGAGCACGTGTTTAAAGCATTTATCCGGGGAGAAGTAATTCGTTACAGAAGATAAACAAACATTGATAATGACCTTAGAGAAATTCTCTTAAAGTTCAAACAGAATTTGATAAATAGGGGTTACACTGACACTGACACTGAAATCATGTCTAGCTTCAATGATGCCTTAACCAAAGAGAGAAAACATTTGTTTTCAACTAAGAAAGGGAAACGTAAAGAGGAAATTCCTCTTGTAATCATATGGCAACTAAATATAATCCTTTCATAAGCAAATTACGGAAACACCTTTTAAAACATTGGCATCTCCTAAGAGATAATGTGGTTTGCAATGAAGTATTCACAAAAACACCGATAATTGCTTATAAAAGGCACAAAAAATTATCAGATATTCATCAACCAAGGTAAAGAAATCATATTTTTTAAATATATAGGACAATGATCCCTGATGATGGCGGACCTATATAACAATATTTTATGTATCATAAAAAATACCGCCGAAACGCTATATTAGTGTAGGATTGATTGCAAACATATAAAATTTATAAATAGCATATATAGTACACACTTAATAATTTCTTAAACATAATTATAGATTATATGATATAATTATTGCAGGACATTAGTGAAACCAATATATTTCGATAAGTTTCCCAACATGAACCTTGCAATGTTCTATGAAAACAATGATAGTAATTGTGTGAAGATGAAAAGGGAAGCCGTGGATGTTGGGTTTCGCCTTATCTTAATTGTTTATTTTTCTACATTGGCTAGAGATGTAGGGCATATCCTGAAATCAACGCCACTTTGCTCATTTGAATATTATACTCATAAAATCGGATACGGGTCACGGAAATTATATTGAAATGATAGGGATTTTTGAAAAAATGTCTATTTTAACTTTAATTTTAGTGATAGACAGGTTGCTGGGGCAGAAAATAAATATATACAACAATATACACCATTTAAACACAACATAATGACTGTCGTTGCAGAAATCAAGGTTCCTGAGCTATTTTGAAAATCGAAGCGAGAGGCTTTTAACATTGCAGTATAAAATACAGGCTTAAATGGCTGAAACGTCAAATTTTTAAACTTCGTGTTGAAAATTGGCTAACAAGGTCATTAGAAAAACAAGTTGCCGGGGTGAAATTGGAAACTTGGATGACAAAATAATAAACCAAACCTTGTATGTGTAGTTGTTGAACTCTAAGTTCCCACGTAAAGTTAAAATGCCAATATTTTAAGAAGAATAAACTCACGAGAACACGAAAAATTCACTTAATTCGCGTTCAATGCTTTGATTTTGACCGCCTGACAACTTTACGGAAATATCAAAATGATTATAAACAAGGACTCTGTGACGGGCAACTTATGATATCCGTGTTTTAAAGATTTTAACGATATCAAGCCAGTCTAGGTCAAACTATAATCACGTGGTACAATTCTCATTTACATATTATGAATATTAATAAGCAAAAGCACTACTAATTCTGGCTAAGGGGCGGGTTGATATCTCATAAACATGTTTAACCCCGCCGCAATTTTGCGCCTGTCCCAAGTAAGGAGCCTCTGGCCTTTGTTAGTTTTGTGTGAATTTTAATTTTAGTTTCTTGTGCAAAATTCGGAGTTTAGTATGACGTCCACTATCACTGTACTAGTATACCTATTGTTTTAAGGGGTCAGCTGAAGGACGCCTTCGGATGCAGGAGTTTCTCGCTACATTGAAGACCTGGTGGTCTCCGGCTGTTGTCTGCTCTATCGTCGGGTTGATGTCGCTTTGACACATTCACCATTTCCTTTCTCAATTTTTATCAAACCAACCTCTTTGCTGTTAATATATTACTGTTATTGTATTGGTAACGTTAATAAATTTTTAACTATGATATTTTTCAATTTTTATTACTTTTAGATGAATTTTATGAAGCGATAACATCACACGGATATCCGTTAGAATACAATATCCAAAGTCCTAAAACATGGAATATTAATGTTGGTGATGGAAACACTGTCAGAATCAAGTTTACTGATTTTGTACTCTCTGCTGGAGAAGATGTAAAAGTATGTTTATTTTTCACCAAGTGTGATAGAAAAACGCATTACACATTTTAAACGGACAATGGTATCAAAATAAACATGCATCATTCCATAACATATTCGAGCTTCCAGCTACAATTTTGGCAAAACGGAAGTACTGTTTCTACAGAAAAATGCAATACCGTTTCGTCTTACTAAACAATTTCTGCCATTCTACAAGAGAAAACAACAACAACTATATCATCAGTTGAACAAATGTTATAATTATACATGGTTAAATACATGATCTTATTGGTTAATAGGATGATATCATTCTACTTAACAATGTGTTTCAAAAATCAATATAATTTTATATTCTATCCGACCTCCTATATATTTATAGGGACATAATTGGTTAAAAGCTTCCGCGCAGAGACCGTGTATATTTCATAAAGGGTTAGTGGGCTTGGCTTATTTCAATACACGGTTAGTAGTGGTGTAAACAAAAAACAAGGCGTTGAGGAAAAGTGTTAACTATTTCTATAAACGAAGTCATTGATGATGAACAATTGAAATACAATATAAATTTATTACACAATGTACAAATGACCTGAAACGATGAACACTAGTAAAACGTCAGCACTGGCACACCATTTTACATCTTATGTGTTATCAAAGAACGTCTTGTCAATTTTCTCAAAAAGTACCACGGAAAATTGACAAGACGTTATCTATAAATATGCAGTGTCTACATCACAATTAATATAAGATGGTCCTTATCTAAAGACTTTACGCGTTATGTTCTTGTATCATTTTATTTATGTAACAGTTGTCAATATACAAATGTATGTTTCATTGTACCTTTATTTTCCTTTGTTGTATGACTAAACGTGTCTCAATATTGATATGGTTGGGTATTGATTGTTCTATGCATATTTTAATGTTATAATATAACATGGATGTCAGCCAATATGTGACACAATAATAAATAAGATTATTATTATTATCTTATTATCATTATTATTTGTGCATCCAACTATGAGCTTTCTATATGTCTGGGTGTTCAAAGGAGGGTGTGTTCATAGGTTAGATTTAAAAGCACGATGTTATTGTATCATTCTTCATTAATTTGTTTATCCTTGTACATGTATATAATTTTACTTATTGTTCTTTTTATATAAGATATATAACGGACAACCTTTGGGAATCTTCACGGGTTATACTGGAAATACTCTTCCACAAAGGGAATGGACATCCACAGGAAAAATAGCGACAATGGTGTTTACATGTTCACATTACGACTGTCACACACAGTCTGGATTTCGTGCAGTTATTTATAAAAGAACTACAATTTAATTTTCGGAACATGCGTACTTTGTTACATTAGTTAGGATGAAGTCAGGAAATGTTTAGGATCATATATTTTGTATAATTACACCTTATATAAGAATGCCAGCTTTTGATTGGCTGATAGCCATTGTATTTTTTGCATATTCTAACTTTTTTTCCTCATTTGAAACGAATCTGCCTGTTTTTCACCACTGCCGGTGAATATGCCTCAAATACCATGGTTTTTGCCATTTTGGATATTCCTTTTTTACCCTCGCGAGCATCTTCCCGCCATTTTTTTTTTGGATATGACGTTACATAAAGATAGCGCGAACGCGTATACGTACCTGTATAGTTCCCGCGGTATATTTTATGACAGTACTTTTCCTCAAATAAATATTTCCTTTTCCTAGTACAGAGAGTTTAAATTAAAATTTATTCGGTGTAATAAAACAGATATATCATGTTATGGAGAGGTATTTGCAAACAATACAAGTCTTGGGACAAAATTTCCCTTGCCTAGCGGCTCGGGAAATTTAAGTCCCTCGACTTGTATTTTTCGCAAATACCCCTCCATAACATGATATATCTGTTCATATTTTTTGTATTATTAAAAATACAATTGAGATAAGATTGGTCTGTATTATAACATTCTTTCTATGGTACTTACATCAAACAGTTCATTCTTAAAATGTATGATGCAGTATCAATTGTTCTTACTGATATTTGCAATTATAATCTGACTTATGCTTTTTATCATAAAACAGTCCGAATTCTTAGAGATCGTGGTTTTTTTAACAGAACTAGCTGCATTAACAGGGTTTTGGGTTTGAGAAAAAATGATAAGCCGGAAACAGTTAAACTTTTGAATTAGTTTTGGATTTTTCGAAATTTTGTCCTTAAGAATTAGATACAAGACATGTAATGTCGAAATACACATCTGGAACAATAAAATTGATACTGTCTTTGTTATTAAAGTAGCTTAAAAGTTAGTGATCGATTTTGTCTAATAATAATCCTTTCGAAAGATCAGGAATGAATGATCTAGTCATAAATTTCGACAAAAATATTTTTGCCCCCTCATGTGTAACTGTACACTTGTGTCAATACAGTATGGCAGGTAACCTATTGCAAATCTAATATTCTATCCAAACTAAGTGGCAGTGAATTTCTCATCTTCATTTTCAAAACGCTCTGCACTACCTACGTAAAGCATTCTAAATAAAAAAAAATACATAAAATATTTCCAGTGATCGCTTAAAACCAATACTTGATCAATTAGTTTCTAAACTGAGTTACCATACTAAAACTTGTGTTACACACACCGAGTAGCAAATGCTACTTTCAGAAAAATTTTGCTTTTCTGTCAATTACCATTTTGGGTTTTAGTAAATAACTTTTTGCTGTAGAACCAAAAAATGTGTGTCCTTGCCTATACTTGAACAAGAGTATTCAAAACGAAGCACAATATACCGTAAATAACTATGCTGGCTTCGCAAAAGAAGTATGATACATGCAGATTGTTACCGTTTCAATGTATTAAATGTGTAGTACACTATCTGTATATTATAAATGGCTGATTGCAGAATAAATATATAGGTATAGTATAAGGGCCACTACTTATGATCCAATGTTCCGCTGTAGCATCCTCTTCGTATGTGTAGAAGGTCTTAGATGACATCTCGAAGAAAGACTAGAACATTGGTATTTTGTGCAGATGTAAAACTAGGCAGTAAGACTTTTGATCGAAAACTTACTGAATCGATGTCACAATAATGTGTGACATGATTTTCTGTGGTCTCCTATTCAAGATAGGAAAATGGCTGTTGTTATCTTATAGTTTGTTTCTATGTTTGTTTCATTGTCGTTTGTTTTTTGTTGCACTCCAGTGTTTCTGTTGTTTCTGTGGGTTTTTTTTTCTCTAATAGGTGATGTGTTGTCCTCGGTTTAAGATTGTAACCCGGATTTGTTTTCTCTCAATCATTTATTGAGTTTTGAACAGCGGTACACTTATGTGGCCTTTATCTGTTACCATGTTTATTGGCATGATAAAAATTACCCTTAAAAGGCCGTTCTTGTTTATGTTCTAGTAATTGTTCAACATGAACATGTTTTCGTTCTAAACTTTCTCCGCCATTGATGGTTATCACTAATGAATTCTAAAAAAAAATAAGTACGGAGTGTCTTTCAATTACTGGAACGATAATAATAATAATTAAAAACCAATTGTTCAGAGAACAATTGAAGGTCTTTCCATCAAAACAATGTATTTTGATATGAAAAGTTGTGAAACTAAGTTTAAAATGTCAAGCTGATTCCAAAAATATATTGTTTCCATACATTTTTTTTAAATAAGGGAGATAATTTGTTACTTCCGGTTTGAAAAATGTTACTTCCGATTATATTTGAATATTTACTTGACACTAATTACAAAAATATCTGGTTCTATATACTTTTATATTAATAAAGTACAAAAAATAGCTACTTCCGGTTTAGAAAAGGTCATTTCCGGTTGTTTTTTTCAAGGTTAAATGGTTTGATACCTTTTTCGAAAAGTTGTATATCTTTATCATGTACACATATTGAATAAAAGCAAAGGTCAAAATCTAGAACGTCAAATTAAGCTATGACCTTGAGATCAATTTCAAGGTCATAAACCAAGGACCTCAAATCAAAAGACCATAGGTCTTAATTATATTTAGTTAATGAGTTATATCACCAAATGCGTATTTTTAAATACAAGAGGGGAGAAAACTCCCTTTTACATTCAGCGTACGCTTGCAATCAAAATTTACATCTTACGACATGTCGCAACTAACAATTTAGTAAAAATAATTTGTTGATATCTTATACAGTCTTTGGATATAAGTGAAAATAAGCCAAATTCAAATATTAGAATATGACCTTGACCTTTGACCTTGACCTAATTTTCATTTTTAGGGACCAAGGACCTCAAATCAAAAGATGCTAGGTCTCTATCACTTATGATTTATAAGATAGAAATTCATATCACTTATATCAGATGCATAAGGGGAAATAACTCTCATATGGAGCGGTCATATCGCTTCGGTCAAAATAGGACAAATCATGCCAAGGATATAACGAGCAATTTTGTAAAATAAATTTGTCATAATCTTTTACGGTTGCGAAGGAGATGCAATAACAAGGAAAACAGTGTTTGGGGAGATAACTCCTACAAAGAAAAGTATCTGTTTACACAGGGTAAATTTCAAAAGCGCATAAACTGTTCGATATCATATACAAAATATCTAAGCGACATATTGCGAAACAAATGTTTATCGCAAGAACAAAATTAGGTGGAAGAAAAAAAAATAATCAGAAGAAAAACAATAGGTCTTTCCACAGAAAAGTGGAAAGACCTAATAATACTGTAATGTTAAATAGACACATTTTTTTAAGCTTAACATTTTAACAACTCAACTTCTACATTCAATATATAGGCATTTTCAAAAATGTTTGATAGTTATAATATTTCAATCGTCGAAAACCATGCCAATCAATTTGGTTACTTCAATGAGACACGAAATTTTATTTGTTTTTAAATATCTGCCAGTAAATCAGATCTGAATCAGATAGTCTTTAATATTCTGAAACGACAAATTACATCATCTTTGTCTATGTGTGTTTAATTGCTATTGTATAATTAGTATGTCAATAAAATATGGTAAAAAAATATATGCTTTTATTTTATGGTTTTTGTTTTAATAAATGGATTTATTAATAACACCAGATGTATTTTGTACTTTTCTGTCGTAGGTAAATAAAATACTTTGTATATTAAGATTTGTACTTAACCATGGTTTGAGGCTTTTAATGACATAGTTTTTTAAATAATGAAAACGAAAACAAATTCATAAAATGAATGACATAGGCTGAATAATTTAAACAATTATAATAAAAATTGAGTGGGTGATAAATCGATCTGTACTTTTGCAATTTGAAAAAAATCCAGTGAATATTTTAAGTAGATTATTAGTGGGTAGATATTCTTTGATGTCTTTTATTTTGTTCTTACACATTATCTTCCCCCTCATACGTTTTTTTTTAAATATTATAAAGAGAACTTTAACGTAAACAAAAATAAAAAAAATCAATCCAAATTCAATTTCTCGTTTACAATATATCAGGTGTTATTTGTTACGCCTAAGACTGCATTATTAGACTGTATAGTCTAGGATTGGTAGGGCATAAACTACGGACGTCTTATAGTTGCAGCTGGCATAAACACATATTCAATGTTCATATAGGAGTATTTTTTATTTTTTTATTTAGTTGAGAGGTCTTAATTGCAGAGATTGTTAAGAATAGTGAGAGAGAATATACAAGTTTTAGTTAGAACGGTTTTAATATGACGATATTTATCTAAATTTGGTATTTGTGTGAATCATAAATAGTTTTCAACTTATTCCCGTTAAGCTTAACATGTTCTGCTATATTTCAATAAAGGACACTTTCCTTCGCCATATACAATATAATTGAGAATGGAATTGTCTACTTGTTAGGTGAAAAAGGAGGAATGCATCGAATATCGTAAAAATGTCGTTGTACTCTACCGGGCTCTACTGTTGAACTGTGAATCATGATACCAGGTTATTTTACTAGAAACGATTTTAACGAGAAAAACTGATTTTCCTAATATTTCAAAAGGAATGGCTGTTATATTTTTTTCTCTGTCCATGAAGAAATAATATCGAAAATTTATGCAGAGTTTAAACGTTTTGAGAATACTATTATTTTGTGAAGTAACACAGTCGCTTTTTTTCTTTTGTCAATACTGACACACAAAGTTGTTTTATTATAACAATCTCTAAACATAATTATATATACTGACTTAATTACCGTTAAAACGATTTTTGGTATTTGGAAGAAACTGTTTCTCATTTGACCAATCACAGCAAAGTATCATTTACGTAAGTTTTCCTTTCCATTGAGAAATGACCAAGCACCTGCTTAATCAAAAATGTTACTAATCACATTCTTAATAAATGAAAATTTTACTTTTATCGCATAAACCAAAAAATGTAAAAAACAATTCAAATGCTTCTGTGTTTTAAAGATACTAGAACACACCCGTGATATCGCGGGTCCGTGACTGAACTAAAGTATATAACTATGCGTAAGCCTTATTTTAGTATTGGTATTGTCAACTGATAAAGTCATGCCGATTATAAGATACACATTTTTCTCCGCTTTCAAATCGTTCTGCTTTTACCCGTCGACTCGAAACTTATCAATTATTGGTAATATTAATTATTTGGAAAACAAAAGGTCCAGAATGCAGTATTTTTTAATCAACAACATTGTCCTATATTAGTTATAAACGAAGTTGAAATCTTTGATTTGCTGTTTTACGTCATGCCAGCTAACACATGTTAAACTGTACCTACACGCCTTATTTTAAGTCCAGATTTTTAGTATTCGTATTGTTATCTTAGACAGTCTTACTGTTTAAAATACTTAAATAGGGAACAATTTGACAATGATTGAAGTAAGCAGTGTCAACCCTGTGATTATAATTAGTATTATAGATCAGTTATTTTGCTAACTCTTTTTTTTGTAACAATATTAAAAGGCTATAAGTATTTTTCTTAGTATTATAACAATTTCACAGTGGAACCAATTTGTTATTCATGATAAGAGATAACTCCTGTTGCCTGGCATTACAGAAAAAAGTTATCTGGGAAAGAAAATAAAAGCTGTCATCCCAAAAATATCACAATATACCCAATAGCAACTGCAGTGGCGGATCAAAAAGGGGATCTGGCAGTTATATATACAAACACCCATTTTTTGACGATTAATGCATTAGAATGAAAACGTATAGTTGGAACAGTCCATATCCTGAGTTGGGACCCCCTGTTAAAAATAGTCAGATCCGCCCATTTACAGGTACGATGGCGGGAGACAATCGTAATCTACTTTTGTCTTCAAAAACCGACCCATAAATGTAATAAGATGTGGGTTATTGTCATTGCTGGTTGACGTTGTGCTCCCGAGGGTACCACCAGCCCAGCTGTCAGCACTTCGGTGTTGACATAAATATCAATTATACGGTCATTTATATAAATATCTTGGTAATAAAACTTTTTTTTTGAATTTTGGGTCCTCAATGCTCTCTAACTTTGTACTTGTTTGGCTTTATAACTATATTGATGTGAGCGCCACTGATGAGTCATATGTAAACGAATCGTACGTTTGGTGTATTACATTATGATCCTGGTACCTTTGACACATATTTAATAACTATTTGCATTACGTTTGAGGGAGGGCTACACAACAGAGCATGTTTTTGTACCTTCGTGTATTTTTTTAGTGAAATAAAAACAGAGAATGCTTGATCAAATTACTTTATTCTCTTTTGGGTACGAAAACGATCTTGAATGGTAAAATATCCCGATACTATTGAAAAATTTAATAAGCGAATAGAAACGAATTTCTACGATTGGTCAACGAAGAAAATTAAATCTAATGCCATTGTTTTTGAAATTAAGAAATGTTTTTTTATATGCAGGAATATTACTCCTTTTGCAAAGGATTTATAGATGATCTTTTTAAACAAAATGAGTATCTTTTTCGAAAATATGACATTTGTGTTCTATATTAACAGGATAAAGACTCAGAATGATTAAAGCAAGACTGACAAAATGCACGCTAAAAAATTAAATTATATTTACAGGCATAAGGCAAATAATCCTAACAAGTCAAGTCTAAAATTCAGGGGAAAAGATATTACACGTAATAACCCGGCGAATTAGTCCTGAAAACCATAATTCGATTTCGTAGTATCAATTTCATGTATTAAGTATGTATAAAGTCATTTATATTATATATTTCAACCTTCATCACCAAATAGCTGCCATATTTAAATACAAATGATATATAAATGAAATTAATTTTAATGAACGAACAACTACACAGTTCTCAGTAGCGTAGCCCTCGAAAGTTTTACGCATCGGAAATGGTGCGATTCAAATTTAAAAACACTTTCATATATATAGGTAATAAATACTTTAAATCATGAAAAAATATCACAACGTTTTATTTAAAGCATTTGTAAATATTTAGACATGGAGTGCGATGAATTAGATGACCTATGGAGAAACATTAGTACACATAAAAGCAAGTCTCTGTTAAAGAAACATTTACCCGAAGAGAAATACATCAATTTAAAGAAGCGTTCAACGAAATATGCAACAACATTAGCTGATGTTATACGTTCAGGTAGGCAAGTAAATATGTAAATATATACTGCAACTGTTTTGTCGAAAAAAAACTAACCATACAAAGATGAAATATAACTAATATTTTAAATAGACTAAACAAAAACTAGAAATTTCAAGAATATTAGGGAAATTGCTATAAATTATAAGAAATATAATACGAAAAAAAGGAAACATTAAACGCTTCATTGAATTAAAATAATTTCATCACGTCAACGTTTTGATTGCAATAAATTTTATATTGATTGTAAAATTTATCAATGCAATTGAATCGTTATGCTTTAGATTCTGAATAATATCTTAAATTCTCGATTATTTTTTTATATTTTCAATGACACAATCAAATGATATACAAATAAGGCAATGTGGTATACATGTAATTACCAACTAATCATAAAACGCATTTTCCGCATTATTGTAAACATGAAATTGCAAACGTTTTAAAATTAAAATATACATCCTCATCTTGTTATTTTGTGGATCTAGAAAAAAATGTGATAATTTATGCTATACATATAGATGAAAGTATGTTCTCATTGTTAGAGGAACGTAATGCATATTAAACTGTTTTCTTTTTTTACACATGCGAAGCAAAATATGTATTATATATGACCTGTTTTTCTTTGTAGCTGTGTGATAGTTTATTAGGATAATATCATTCATTCAATTACTCATAAAAACTCTAACCTTTAAATCAATCATGGATTATTAAACACAATCGATACAATACTTTGATTTATCATATGTTTAGTAGTAAATACAGTAGTTTTGCATATGTGATAAATAGCCTGCTGTTTAATCCATATCGCGCAACTTTGATGCGCACCCTTTATCGCATACCCTTTATCACACCCCTGCCCTTTATCGCATACCCTTTATCGCACCCCTACCCTTTATCACACCCCTACTTTTTTTTTTTTTTTTTTTTTAGATAAAGTCAGTGAGCAAAAAAAAAAGTTCCTCATCAAAATATGTCAATTTTTTGAATGACGTCATTGTTTGGTATGTGACGTCACGAACGTCAAGTTTTCTATATTGTATGTGACGTCACGAACGTCAAGTTTTCATATTTTTGGCACACTAAATGCAACTATAAAAACTACAAAACACACAAATAAATACAATAATAAACAAAATATGTTTTTGAAAAGAACAGCACGCAAATTGTAAGGTGCTTCGGATCAATAATTGAGCAGTTCTTTTAAGATTTTAAGGCCTTTGAAACAAGACAAAAGTAGAACTGAAGGTAACCAAGTGCTATGGATCAGAAAACAGTTTATATAATGTAATACTCTTCTGTTGAAATATATGATAAAGCGTATAATACATGGCAAAATCCGTATCACATGCCGTATCACCCTCGACCAATATCATCCCTCGGGCCTAAAGGCCCTTGGGCTGATATTGATGTCTCGGGATGATACGACATATGATACGGATTTTGCCATGTATTATTCTCTATTTAATATTTGACTTTTATATTATTCGAGTAGAAATATTATTAAAATTTATTCATGCGGGGATTTTTTAATGATACAAAATAGGTTAATTTATATTTTTACCGACAAATTTAATATCTACCCTGTACAATAATAACCCTTCAACTGTGACCATTTGAAACATTTATAATTTATATAAAATGAACGATTGAATAAATGTTTCTTTTTTTATTTGTAATCATTGGATGAAAACGTTGACCGAATTGTATGGAGCCCTATAACATTACCAAAATAACCATTCAATTATGATAACTAACTGGAGATATATGATACAATTTCCGCTTGTTTGACGTTAACAAATGTCAGACATTTACGGAAGGCCATTCCAGTCATAAATTAGTTTGTTACATGTACATAAGAGGTATGCGTAAAAGGTCGTTTACGTATATTTAGCCAATAGGTACACACACCATTGTTTTTATGTACCCTATAGGTACAAGACACAATACGTTCACGTTCCAAATCGCGACAGAAAACCTGCTATCCATTTCCCTGAAAATGATTATCTAAATCAACATTATTCTATTTTCTAATTAAATTCAATTATATATTTTTTTTTACAAAATCAGCAGCTAATTTACAACAGTTAAAAGTTCATCACACCTGAAAAAAACAAATTAGTTCTGACAGTATGTCTTCATGCACTTGAAAACCTATTTTGAAAAGGGTATATTCAATATAGAATTTGAAGCATGAAGCATAATGAACCCAGTCTTCCTAATTTAGGTGCTAATACTATTATACATATATAGCCTTTTTAAGAATTCGATACGGTGACAGAGAGAATATACTGACTAAGGACGCAGTCCACATTCGACATACCTCTTATCAAAAGAGATAATAGTTAGTATATAAATAGTTATTAACGTATTGTAACACTGTACTCTACGATTCTAGTACGTGAACAAAGTGTTATCTTTAGGATACGTGAATGACTGGTAAGACATACCTCTCGGTTAGTAAACAACATGTTATGAGTTCCTGCATTTACGTGTAACAAAATGAATTCTGACCGGAATGGACCTTCAGAGACATGGAAAGAAAGCATTGGACTTTAGAAAGGAAATGGGTCTTCGGCCATTTAATTTCAATCATTTTGTTTTTAAAATTAAAGCATGCCAATATTCTCGAAAGGATACCACACTATTATGTTTATTGTATTTTTGTCCACTACATCCTGACCAAAACACATAAAAGATGTGATGTTATCGTTTTTATGTCTTGACATACATACACAATAAAATTATCAATAATACAAAATATAAATAAAAGCATCAAACGAACTTCTATATTTCTTAAACAATTTTCAAGAATTATAATTTGAAAATCAACTAACGGGGCTTCATATACTTGCTTTAGCAATTGTCTCTCAAAGCAAAACAGTAGTTTGAAACCTAATTTCAAATACTAACAGTTAATGGAAATGGTCAAGAATCCACAACAAAATTATAACATATAAGTGAGAGGTTTAGCTACCTATAAAACCAGGTTTAATCCACTGTTCTTTTCATAAGAAAATTCCTCTATCGAGTCAGGAATATGACAATTTTTATCTATTTGGTTGGTGTATATCTTTAGACTTTGCCATTTGATAATTGATTTTCTATTATGAATTTCCACCAAAGGTCAGTATTTTAGTGATTCTACTTTTTATCAATATTTCGTTTTAGGTTGTAAAAACCTAGACAGCAAAGTTGGAGTATACGCATGTGATCCCGAAAGTTATAAAGTGTTTAAAGATCTCCTTGATCCAATCATATGCGATTATCATAGAGTGAAGGAAGTCAGTCATCCTAAGTGTGATTATGGCCACGTTGACAACCTTAACTTTAGGGAGCTCGACGAAGCAGGGAATTATATCATATCAACTCGTGTTCGGATAGGGCGTTGTCATAAGGGATTTCCATACCCACCTGTATTGACAAATGTGGTAATTATACAGCGTTATGATACTTATTGTTTGAAAGTTTTATAAAGAGCTCACTATCCTAGGAGAAGCTGAATCTTATACATATATATTGTAAAAGGTTACTAGTGAATTCAATTGTGACATATTCCCGGTATACATGTACACACATGAGGTCTGGGGGTTACTTTAAAGACAATAATAGGGAATGTGTAGAATTTAGGACAATTACAATGGAATAGAGAAAAATAAGTCTAATAAATCAGTCATGGCATATATTATAATAGAAAATAATAGGAGTAGACAATAATTGTGAAAAAGTACAAAATAGATGTACACGTTTTTTTTTCTCGAACTCTGATCACATATTACCTGGTAGGATTTCTCTGATGTTAAAAGACAGTAGTGCATATAATACAGCTGTTGATTTTGAACGCATGTTCATTTTCATAAAATTACGTGTGGTCAAGGATCGATAAAATGCATATCAATCATCAGTTGATGGGCTTAAAAATGGAAGTGTTATATTGGCAACTGTCCCTTAAATGATCACATAATGCAATGCCGAGATTATTTACTGATCATTGAATGGCTAAAATCTATAGATCGGTTAACATGTTTAATAAGCTGAAAAAAGTAAAAATTTAAAAAAGTGAACTATGAGGAAAAATTCAAAAATGAAAGTCTCTTATAACCAAATGTCAAAATCAACAGCTCAAACAAACTAAACGAATGGACAACAACTGAAAAAGGCCTTAGTAAATAGTTATCAAAAGTACCAGAATTATAATTTAATACGCCACTAGACTCATCAGTGACGTTCAGGTAAAATAGTTATTAAGCAAAACAAGTACAAAGTTGAAGAGCATAAAAATCATTCAGAATCAATAGATAAGTAATGACTGGATTTCATCTAATAACATCAAAATAGATTATGACTGTCTTTAACCACCGAACTACAGGTGCATAGCTTAAGCAGGCACATGGTATCTGGCGAAGAGGAACATTTGTGTTAGAGCTCAACTCTTCCGCTTTGAAACCTTGAAAGCATTTGTAATATTACACATTATAACACAATGTAACTGTTAGTTTAAGAGCGCTAGGTTTATACGGTTAATACTCAGCACAATAAAAGAAAATCACTCTTTTCATTTTATATGGTATATAGTGTAAATAATTGTTTCTTTGTACCGTTGCAGAATAATTTTTAGAATATTGTAAGTTTGAACCTTATAGATTTTGTCATCGACCCCTCCATAAAAATGAGTTTAGAAAAATGAAATCGAATACATATTGATATTGTGCTATGTGACCAAATTGAAATATTACTTATTTTTTTATATTTGAAATCCATACGAACTTCAGAAATTATTTAACAGTAAAATGTAAGTAACAAATATCCCATTATTTGAAACGTTCTTCAAAATGTGCCTATAATAGCATAGACAAAACCAATCAACACGTACATACAATCCTCAACGGAAAATAAGTAACACATCTGTTTAAGAAAAAAGCAATCCTTATATTATGTTTCGCGATAACTTTATATCAAACCCTATTTTAGCAAAGAAAGGAAATGGAAGACATAATAGTAAAGGCATTGAATACCCTTGAAGGAGACTTAAAAGGTGAATACCATTCACTGGAATCAATGCCAAGGAACGAATATCAAAAACTTGTGGATGATCACATTATGTTCAGAGATGACAATCAGTAAGTAGAGAAAATACTTGTTTTATTCGGGATGCGCTTTAGAATATAAAACGTCAGTAATCTATTAGATGATTGACAGTCGGAGTCATTGTAACTGTAATCAATACTATAAACGTGATATTTTACATATTTTCTGCTTAAAGAAACGTAGCTTTAATGAGTGACAACCTCCAAAAGAGAATTTGACGATGATAGCTCTACAACGAACGTTCTGTTATTCATTAGCTGTAGTGTTTTAGTATCATTTTCAAAAGCATTAATGCAACTCTAAACATTACATATTATTTAAAGTATTACCAGTGGTAAAAAGAACACCCATGGTTTTAGCGATTTATGGTATTTTGTTCTTTTTTCACCGTTAACTTTAACAAACATTGTTGAAATTCAAATATAAAAAGGAAGATATGGTATAGTTGTCAGTGAGATAATTCTTAACAAGAGGCCAAATAAAACAGAGATTAAAAGCTATATGTCACCATACGTCCTTCAAAAATAAGCAAAGCCAATACCTTATTGTTAAAGAAGTTTTTTCAGCATACATCTATTTCTTCTGGATTATTAAATGGAACTAATAGTTACTATTTAGAAAAAAAATACAATAGTATAATACTTCCTTAAACACGGGTGTCATTCGGTTTATCGAGAGAAATGGGCGTGAAAGAATATCTAACGGCGGTCAAGTATTGAGAGACGATCGTGAAAGTTCTGGTAACGGATCGTGAAAGGCATTTAATGTACATTCTAGTTCAGAATCTTTTAAAAAATCGCTTAATTTTCAAAACGCGGAACTTTCCGAACAAAAAAATATGTCTGTCAAAATGGTTTAACTTCCTCAACATAACTGTGAAAGAAGATAAAGAAAATATGAAGTACTTTTCGAAAAAACACAAAAGGCGCAATGCGTTTCTATGAAATTAATTACAAATAACACGCTTTGGGTACCTATAATGGTCATATTTCAGAATATCATGATATATTTGAAATTTAATCTTTGGTGTACTTGACAGTACAGTAAAATAAAAGTATATTCTTCCATTAAAAGCGTTAATTTATTTTTGAAAACCTTGAACTTGTTGAATTTCCATCAAACTTGATCGTGAAAGATCAAGCAACGTATTTTTTTCGATCGTGAAAGAAAATGCGTGACCAGACTTAATACTAGTAATCAGAAATCAGTATTTCTTTTACCATTTAATAAATCTGCAAGTTTTTTCTATTCAACACTTTACCTCGAAAAAATCCAACTAATAACGTGTATAAATAAGTGTGAAAGATTCATCTCTGTGAATCGGTCTAGTTGACTTCATGCACACCGACACTAGTTAGCCAATAATATGGATATGCAACGTTTAAACCAAAATGTTATCCATCAAACAAAAAATCATAGCAAAAACAGCACATTTCATGTGTAATTTTCGATTGAACGATAACCAACATTTTGTGCAACAGAACCTTTTTTCGATTGAACGATAACCAACATTTTGTGCAACAGAACCTTTTTAAGTTCTTTATAAACAACGCAGATAAGGATTGATTTAACTATATACCGTATAGCGGGTTATTTTCGCGGGTGTAAAATTTCGCGATTTTCATTGAACAAGGTATACGAAATATTTTAGCGGTTATTATTTTGGCGGATGAAAACTTTTATTAATACCTTTGCATGTACACCTTAAATTTGGCGGAATTTATTTTGGCGATTTTCTTCTATCCGCGAAAATAAGCGAAAATTTACACCCCGCGAAAATAACCCGCTATACGGTAGTACATATTATAGAATACCAATGCGCAAATGCTGTAATGTTTTGTTTGCTTTACTTATGATAGTATATTTGTTGAACGTCTATAATATAAAGGGTTTTACTAGAAGTGTCAAATGCGCTTAAGATTATCAATGTTTCCAAAAAAAAAGGTCAAGGTAAGATGAACCATGCCATACAGATCTCTACAAATATCCCGTACACCAAATAAATGTGTTCCGATCTTTACAGTGCCTTAGAAACTGACAAATGTAAAAGTTATGCTTGGCCAATTAATTCGAAACATAAGGTTAAAAGTATATGAACCCTGACCGACAGCCAGACATAGACATCTTTCTATCATTTAATAAATCAAACACAATTGAAGTCATCATGGTCATATAAGAAACATGCAGACAGACATGTACACCATACACGAACACCTTGTCGCTATTACAAACATGTATATATTCAATGGGCCAAACAACATAAAACAAACATTGCCGAATAATGCATGATATTGAGTTTAATTTTAGTTGAAACCTTGCACAAGTCGAAAATATATACTTTACAATCATAACAACAGACAGTTATCCTAAAGCATCTGAAATTACAGCCTTTGCCCTGTATATATTTGTTTGAATCACATCAATAACGTAGGAGAAATTTGCCAATTTCCTTTTCATCTTTCAGTATAAATTTATCGGGTGCGTAAGTTTGTTTGCTAATTAGTTGGCGCATGTCTTTAGTCGCAAGACTGAGATTGAAAGATACATATGCTCACAAGGAAGCTATTAAACCAAGAGTTCCAAATGGTGAAGTTGAAATCCCTTCGTAAATTTTACGGACGCCATCACGAGTTGGTTGACCGTTATGGAATAACCGTTTCACAAATGATATCGGATATGTTCCTTACGTCGTAACTACAATCCCCTTCCCTTTCATGAATTTGACCTACCGAATTAGACTATTTACCGGATTTGTAATTACATAAGCAACACGACGGGTGCCGCATGTGGAGCAGGATCTGCTTACCCTTCCGGAGCACCTGAGATCCCCCCTAGTTTTTGGTGGGGTTCGTGTTGTTTATTCTTTAGTTTTCTATGTTGAGTCATGTGTACTATTGTTTTTCTGTTTGTCTTTTTCATTTTTAGCCATGGCGTTGTCAGTTTGTTTTAGATTTACGAGTTTGACTGTCCCTTTGGTATCTTTCGTCCCTCTTTTATGCTTGTAACAAATTCATTCTTGTCTAGTTGGCTCAGAACTGAACCTTCGAAATGTTTCAGACGATCGTATAAATCCATTATCTGTTTATACAAGGTTTGAAATTGGTCCTGTTCAATTTTCAGTGGTATTTCTTCGTATCCAAGTAAATCGACGTCACCAGAATCAGATGTCAAACCTTGTGCAAATTTCTTACCATCAAATTTTAGTGCAAAAGAATTGGATGGATTCGTTGAAACAACTTTCTTAACCATGAAATCAAATTTACCGGGTCCTTTAATATCGGGTAGATTCAGATCTGTGTTAAAAGTCTCAATATGAATATGGCTGGGAACGGCAAAATTGATGAGAGCGTTGTCGGGATCATAAAATCCTTTGCCTGTATGACATGATTGGCCAGTGTTCTTATAAGCAGTCATAAATCTTTGAAAACGTCCATGAAATAGAATTTTACCAATATACCAGAGCTGCTTGGTTTCTTTAAACGGATACCGCATTAATATTGGTGTGGGTGTACTCCAAAATCTTAAAATGTCACAAAGCAATAAAGCAAATAATTGAAAAGTCGAATTTCTTATTTGCTATCAGATTGAAGAACATTAAAAGATACTGCAGGAATCCAAACCTTGCTATTTCTTTGATAACAATTGGTAATAACTTTACTATCTCATTCATTTCCACATCATCTTCACACTATTCGTGTGTTGCTTCTGTAACAATATTTGCATCTTCAACCTCTTCCATTGGCTCACCTTCACTGGATTGTTTTTTTCTGCGTTTTGTCACCCACTGTCTTTTCTTATTGCCGTAGTTGTAATTTATTTTTCTTTTCATTTTCGGAAAATATTAATACTTTGAAATGCTTAAACCTATGAAGGATATTGACCTATCTAGCCTGTCTTAATACCAATAACAAATATCTATTATCATTTAAAGGAAGAATAATCTGAACGTCTTCGTAGCATCAGATCTTTCACGATCCTTTTCACGATCTTCAAAAATGCGGTACGTGATCTTTCACGATCCAAAAAAATCAATTTTGTGTGAATAGTTCTTCATTTACCAAGTTTCAGGTTATATTTATACAAAATAACTATGAGAACCGTTTAATTAATTCAAATACAATGCCCTTATTTTGATAAAAGTAGTTTATCTAGTTGAATTTGTGAAAAAATCGTGTTTGTTTACATTTTTTAAGTCATTGAAATGTCGAAAAGCAATCTGCCTTTTGTCGTTTTGTAATAACTGTGTACTTTTGAAACTGGATATTCTGACATACTGATCATAATGTTGAACCATTTTGACAGACTGTTTTATTTTGTCGTAAATGTGTCTGTGTAATTAATTAAATTAGAATATTTACTGATCTTTCATATGTCTTCTCGATTAAATGTCTTTCACGATCCGTTACCAGAACTTTCACGATCGTCTCTCAATACTTGAGAGCCGTTAGATATTCTTTCACGCCCATTTCTCTCGATAAACCGATTGACACCCGTGTTAAAGTTCTTATGTATATATTATTTCGTACGACGTAAGGAATATGACAATTTATTTCCATTCGTTTTTTCTCCATCATTTGATTTTGTCCGTCTTAAGGGACTTTCACCTTTTTCAATTTACATCACATGTCGGTATTTTAGTCGATAGATATTTATATTCCTCAGTACTTTTTTCCGCCATTATTGTCGTAAACGACCATTTAGGACATTACGTTAACGTTGTAAAGGTAGAATGCATGGCATCAATGTTTATGGTGTAAGTTAGCATCATTATTCAATGCTTGATAGCCAGAATACAGAGACGTTTTGTTTACTTGCAAAACAAAAGAATTGCTTTATAAACTACATGTAAAGTTTCTTTTTTCATAAAATGTGAGTTTAGAGTTCATTGCTTTTAGCTGTTTGCTCTGGAGAGAGTATCTTTAAATAGAAGCCTTGGACTGACAGATATTATGAAAAGTATTTGAAAAAGTTTTACAATAAATCCTACTAATATTTCTATAAGACATGTAGGTGAACAATTAAGATTAACAAACTGATATCTTTATACTTCTATACTCCAGATTTAAAAAAAAAAAGATTTTTAAGAAATACAAAACTTTCAAAACAATAATTGTTGAACGTCAAAACCAAATGCGCTGAAGATATTCTTTACCCTCTTTTTGTTTTCATTATTTGATATAGTTTTACGGTACACCGAATGAGTACGGTACCTTATACGGATACATTTAAGTCAAAGTTGTATACAGGTGTTTGAAATTAAAGATCTCAACTAATTTGGTTTAAAACAAACGCTGAGGTCGATATCGTTGGTAAACAATAAACATGAACTAGGCTAGATTTCATTATAAAGTTATTGTATCGTTCATGATTTATATGGTTTGTCAGACTAGACAAGACATATCGAACGTGCCATCTTAATACCTATAATATTCACGTGACTTTTTAAATATTGTAGTACACTAAGAGATGCTGGAGGATATGACGGATGGCCAATAGGGCGAGGTGTATATTTGAATATAAATAGAACTTTCATTGTATGGGTAAATGAAGGTGATCATCTGCGATTTATTTCAATGGAAAAAGGAAGTGACCTATCTTCTGTTTATAAGAGGTTAATTTTTGTAAGTTCTATCCTAATGGTATGCTAAATGATTGATGTATTCTAAAGGTCTAGCATCAATTATACCATGCCTGGTCAGAAAAATCTGAAAAATATACGTTTATCAATGTTTGTTGTTCACATACGCACGAATTGTTATCCGTTCTTTCGTTTAGAAATATTTATATGTGTGTTCGTTGATGATATGTATGTTCAAAGCAAACTTGACAAACATCTTAAGGTGTTATAATGAATTTCTTTGTGTTTAGATTGAATAGCATGTTCATTCGTATCTTATAAAGCTTATCAAAACAACAAATTTTGAGCACTTAAACACCAATTTAAGTTTATGATTAAACTTTCGAATTATCAGATGACTTGATATTTAGTGAACGCCAACAAAATGTAATTATTGAAAGTAATTCTGAAAACATATATTAAGCAATAACTTACTGGATTAGTTATTTAACAAACAAAATCATGATAAAAACCAATATCATGACAAAAAAAAACGTATGTATGCATGCTTTTATAAAACGAATTTCTATGACACTGCGAAGAACTATGTACATGTATTACCATAATTACAGAACGACGAATATAAAATATTGTAACTACTTTGCACAGTAAACGTTTTCATATATTAGTGATTCTGACCTGGAACAAATTTTGTTTATGCAATTTGTTGAGTAACTAACAATCAAGACTAGGAATAATGCATGGATTGACATAAAATAAAGGCACATTAGTGTAATGGAAGAGCGTATGGTGTTCTATAGAAATCTTTAGCGATGTATTTTGAAGTTCTGACAAATACCCCTTTCTCTTTGGAAATAGAAAAATAAATACCGACAACATGGAAATATTAATAAAGTTAAAAAAAAAAAAAAAAAGACGGTCACAAATTGTACACCTTGGATTGTTAATAAACCTTTAGAACAACAATTTTTTCTCGTCGAATAACATTAACATTTAAAAAATCTTTTTATAAGATTGCACTGTAACCAAAAACAAACAAACATCGGCATATGATAAGCCTATCATTTAAAAACACCTATATGAATATCGGAATAAGCAAACACTCAGTTTATTGTTCACAAGGCAAGATGTATCGAGTGAGCAAGTGTCGTCCACCTTGTGCATGATGTGAATTCACACAAACTAATCTATGCACTTACCTTTTCGAATAAATAATGTCTGAAATATGCTTAATTAGAAAACAATTTAAAATGATTTTGATACGTTGCATTTTATATTTTAACATTAATTTAAAATATAATTCATTGGTGAAAATTGTAAATGTTTCCATGAATCTAAATCTTGTTAAACTGATACATGTACTTGTAATTATTCAGGCTTTACAACAAGTTGAAATGCAAGTTGACTTTGCTTATGACGATAAAAGAGGTTTTCTTTCAAATTGTCCATCAAACCTTGGAACATGTTTGAGAGCCAGTGTTCATCTGAAAATGCCAAAATTAGAAAGATGTCAAGAATTATTAAATAATATATGTGACAGACACAATCTGCAACTTAGAGGTATGAAACAATTTATACCTCTAAATCATAATTTATTCTTTAGTTTTCTATGTTGTGTCATGTGTACTATTGTTTTTCTGTTTGTCATTTTCAATTTTAGCCATGGCGTTGTCAGTTTGTTTTAGATTTATGAGTTTGTCCCTTTGGTACCTTTCGTCCCTCTTTTAATAATTCTAGATACGTTTTCTAAAACGTAAAATCACAAAAATACTGAACTCCGAGTAAAATTAAAGTCCTTAACCATGTTAACCAAATAGCATAATCAAACGCTGAAACACATCAAGCGAATGGATAACAACTGTCATATTCCTGACTTGGAATAGGTATTTTCTAATGAAGAAAATAGTTTGTATATCTAGCTAAACATCTCACTTGTATGACAGTCGAATCAAATTCCAATATATTGACAACGATGTGTGAACAAAACAAACAGACACAAAAGGTGTACAGCAGCTAACATTGTATTATAATCTTAATCACTATACAAACAAATGAATATGTAACAAAGAAGCACAGAATGGCATACATTAGACCATGGCTTTTAATGATAATACACTTGTTAATATGTCGGGCATTGTCTGTGGTTGAGAGTCCACGTTACTGCTACACACGAGAAACCGACCGAACATAAAGTAAGACTAGTGATAAAGTTACCTAGCTCTATCTACCATCTACACGATCTTTCAGTTGCTAAAACAATTCAAGAATTGGAAAGGTGTTTTCCATCTATTTCATGTGTTGGGGCTAATAATTTTTACGTTTGTTGAGAAATGTTCCGCAATAACCTTTCTCTGAACACTGTTGTAGTTTCCATTAATTTTATTTATTCACTTCACATGTTCAAATATTGTTTTGATTTATGAGTGAAATATCTAATTGGTAAGCTTGATATTTTTGTTTGCTTATCGTACATGATTGGATTTTTTTCTACATTTTCTATTTTTTTCCAAAAACTAGTTCACATGAATTGTTATTTTCGCGATAATAAAATCGTCCATTTATTCGATAACGACATCCTTTGATTTGAGTGGATGTATGTTTTTCAGGTGTGAATGGCGAACATACTGAAAGTACTGAAGCTATTTACGATGTATCAAATAAACGACGCCTTGGACTTACTGAATATCAAGCTGTCTGCGAAATGTACAATGGTGTAGAAGAACTAATAAAAACCGAACAACAGTTGGAAGAAAACTAATCGGCCATGTCTGTTTGATTTAAAAGAAAAGAATCGAGAGAAGCCGAATAGGGCGACAACTATCCATCAATGATTTTTTTGTTTGTTTTTTCTTTCTTAAAGATTCTGTTCAATTCTGTGTCTTTTCATTTCGTGTTTCTTCTTATCTACATCATTTTTCGTCTATTTATGTTTCGGCAAAATATAAGATATTTTTAATCTGTTGGATTTTGAACGTCCTTGTCGTTGCTTGGAACTCATTTTGAAATATTTGTAATATAAAGTACATATCGTAAGAATATATATAATAAATCAAACTAGATTTATTGTTTAATTATCATAATAGGCGAGTGACATTTCCAGAAAAGACGCTTAGTTAGTGACTTTAATGCACCCACCTAACACACGGCTGAATTTTTTATATGTTATAGTATAATATCTGAACTTCCTTTTTCCGTCGGTCGTAAAAAAATCGTACGGTGCAATTTTTGTAAAAATTGAATTAAAATCGAGAAATAATTCAAAATTGAAAAATGACCAACAGTGTTGAAGCGTGAAAAAATTAACATGCAACTTTAGTTTCTGTTGTCACAATGCAAAAATTATGTACGTTGAACATGTCAATGTATAAAAAAATACTTTTCAAAAATAAAAGAAATAATCTTCCTAAAAAAAAAAAGATTTTTGTAACAATTTTTGGATTTTTTTTATAAAAATGGTGCCAATTTTCATATTTTTTTTTCATTTCTTAGATATTTTCGGCTCGAAACCAAAATTAATGATGCTCGTATTATTCAAGAGTTCATTACTTGTTTAAAACATATCATTATCACTGTATTATTCTGGATTTTATACAATTTTTAAACGCTCCCCCTTTTCAGTCAAATTTCCGAAATCGCTTTCTCTGTTAATTTCCCTCATGTTAATAGACCTAAACGCTTCGAAAAAGAGTATGAATAATCACGAAGGCAATTTCTTTGGTACAAATTTTACGCAAAGTATAAAAAAATAAATTAAAAGGACCATAGAAGCTGAAATGTCAACGTTTTTTTCTTAGACGAAAACCAATATTTTACTGTTCTTAGTCGATTTGCACTTACAAAAAGATTATGAATAACTATTGAAAAATACTGCTTTCTCAATTGGATCAATGCACATTTTAGAGGAAGCATAGCGTATGTGCTAGGGCCACGTCAAGAACCTGTGTGTTGACATGCTCTAAATACTTTAATATATGGGGATATCTATTCATTCAGTGGACAATTTTGAATTCTTCGTAGATATTTATTTCATTTCTTTTAAAGAAATAGATTATTCACAGAAAATCCTCCAGAATGACAAAAAAAAACCTATATATAGGTTTAGCCGAACTATATCCTGCAAATTCATATTAGTTGATAGCAATCTATATATAATATCTAAGTTTTGAATACGGGTAAGACATTAATTTCTTGCATTTATAACTGCAAAACTTTTGACTGCACAAACGTGAGTTAAAATAAATGCAGTCGTAATAAAAAAATCCCGTTATGAAATTAAAGTGTTTGTAAAGTAGAATCTTATTCAAAACAGTGTGGTCCTGGCCATTGATTGACGATCTAGATTATCCCATTGACTGGGACAGATTAGGTGAACGTCTGCAACGACCATTGCTCATTTCTTACTTATTATAGAATTTAAACTGTGGGGTCACCAAAGGTTCTTAACGCCTCTAATAATAAAAGAATTCGAAAAATTATTCAGGAATAACCTTTATGTTTTGATTAATATTATTGATATAAATCAACACATTGTATTATTCCAGATTCGCTTTTCGAAATGCTTTATTTAGGTGTTAAGAACCTTTGGTGACCCCACAGATTCAGTGTCTTTAACAAGTACATAGTGAGCAGTGGTTGTTACCGACAAACGTTCACCTAATCTGTCCCAGTCAATAATTTAGGTCGTCAATCAATGGCTAGGACCACACTGTTTTGAATATGATTCTATTTAATCCCAAGTGTCAAAACAAGAGTCACCGTGGGACCTAAGTTTAGTTTGTAAATCGATATCACCGCATTCTAATTTTGCATCTGGGGTCAGTTTCACAACAAATATTACGACTTAAGCTGGTCGCAAGTCATAAATAGTTCAGTTTACTTGCGATAAATATTGTCTTCATTTTTTTTTGTAAAACCGACTTCTGTATCTGAAGTTTGGTAAATATAAAAAAAAAGAAGATGTGGTATGATTGCCAATGAGACAGCTGTCCATAAGAGACCAAAATTACACAGACATTAACAACTGTAGGTCACCGTATGGCCTTCAACAATGAGCAAAACCCATACCGCATAGTCGGCTAAAAAAGGCCCTTGACAATGTAAAAACCTTAGTTTTGCAGCTATATATGTCGCGGACAGTACTCCATTATGATTGGATCAATATCATAGTGACCTGATTTAAGGTTATGACCATCCCCTATTATATGATGTATATGCATACTTAGTTGGGAAAACCCTGGTTCAAAGGTTCAAAATATATGGACCGGACACAAACCAGACAAGAACGAATCAAACAATGTTTGAAAACTTGACGGCTCAAATGTCAATGCCACTGCTAAAATAAACTGATTTAATTTACGAAGAACCACGTGCCATCCCATAATACATCTCTGAACTAAGTGTGTTAAACATTAGTTCTATAGTTCAAGGCAATGCATTTGATAAGGTCTTTGCATCGGAACTAAACACATTTATTCTAAAAACAGTTGTTGGCATGACACGGGTTATGATCTTCTCATATATGTTATGATGGTATGATACTAAACCCCTAACGGGAAGGATTGTGCCTGATGTTCATATGATGAAATCATAATCTTTTAGTCAGTTTAATTGAAGTCTGGAGCTGGCATGTCAGTTAACTGCTAGTAGTCTGTTGTTATGTATGTATTATTGTCATTTTGTTTATTTTCTTTGGTTACATCTTCTGACATCAGACTCGGACTTCTCTTGAACTGAATTTTAATGTGCGTATTGTTATGCGTTTACTTTTCTACATTGGTTAGATGTATAGGGGAAGGGTTGAGATCTCACAAACATGTTTAACCCCACCGCATTTTTGCGCCTGTCCCAAGTCAGGAGCCTCTGGCCTTTGTTAGTCTTGTATTATTTTAATTTTAGTTTCTTGTGTACAATTTGGAAATAAGTATGGCGTTCATTATCACTGAACTAGTATATATTTTTTGAGGGGCCAGCTGAAGGACGCCTCCGGGTGCAGGAATTTCTCTCTACATTGAAGACCTGTTGGTGACCTTCTGCTGTTGTTTTTTATTTGGTCGGATTGTTGTCTCTTTGACACATTCCCCATTTATATTCTCAATTTTATTTTATATCTTAATTCATTGGTTTTTGGATCAACTGTATATCTGTATACATGTTTAAGTTACCTGATTTAATTCGACACGGGCCACACACAAGTGGGGACTGACGGACGGACGGACAGACTTAAAATTTAGTTCATATATCCTTTTCAACTTTGCTTGTAGTTGTATTAAACATGTAAGATAGTGATTTCCAATCTTGACACGGTTTGTAGGCTGTTAACAAACAAGAGACTATTGTCACTATTGATGTGACAAAGACGTCTACTTTTTACTCTCTTTATTGCGTTGTTTTCTCTCCCTTTTTCTCGTCCAACTCAAATATTTCATCATATTTTTTTTATTTTGCATGGCACACCATCAATTATAGCAAATATTAACACATCTAAGGTCAAATACTTGTTATTATACGTCTTTTTTGTAGAAAGTACCGTTTTACCTATAGCATCTAGTGAAATCGTTAAAATGACGTCAATTATCGCCAAACCATGAACGATACGCACATAAGAATCATAGAGACGTTAACATAGTATCGTATAAAGTAACATTCGAATTAGCTATATCACCAGCTGCTTCAAATAAAACAACAATACTGCAAACGTGTTTTTCTTTCGTTTTTTTATGAATGACCTTTGACCCCAATTTAAAAAAAAATGCACCATATTTCATTTTTACGACCGGGAAAAATGGAATCTACACATTTTTTCCTTTCGAATGATATATAATATAGCTGTATGTTAGATAGGTGCATAAAAACATATTTTTTAGGTCTGAATGTCACTCGCCTATAAGCATCAATACGATTTACAACAAACTACAAATACGATATCAACTAAACAAAAGGTAGAACAGCATAGCGAAAAAGACGCTAATTTCATCACATTATTATGGAGCATAAATGGAGTATTATCTTCTGAGATCTATTCCTTATATTTGATGAGTTATTTTGTTTTGCTTGGGTTGTAAAACTATCATCATATTTTGCCAACTTTTGTATGGTTTCTACTTTCTCGTTATTATAGGCAAATAGAGATACAGACCTTGCTAGACGACAGCAACACTTATTAAAAACAAAAGAATGTCTTTTATTCCAAAAAAAAAGGGGGAGGGTTGCACAACATATAAATGTGGGTATATTATACCTCCGGTAGTGGTTTGAACTCCCCTGCCCTATTCATAAAATAACAATGTGAAAATCCCTTCTCCGTCACATATATATTTCACAGCTACCACTATCATACTTAAATGAGATGATATAAGAAGACATATAAAAGAACGGTGCACATTATGTACGTAGGGGTCGACCCATGAATTGATACAAGAATTTCTACCCATTGATGTATTGCCTTCTTAAAGTTGCAGGTCATTGATATATTTGACATTCCAAATATAAATACGCACACCAGCGGCAAATCTGTGTGTATTATTCATTTTTATAATTTTTATTATGACATACCCCCCCCCTTTTTTTTTTGGACGCCTGCGTGCTTTTCTTTGCCAATAATAATTGAGAGACGCTGCTACAACTTCCAGAATATTGGCTATCATTCCGAATCCAAATAAAATCAGAGCCTCTTCGTGAACTTATGGAGATGATCCAAAAATCCAAGAATGACAATCCTTCATTGTTAAAATGTGTCAGAAACTAGCTACATGTATATCAGAATCATTGACAATAAGATAAACAGAATTTGAATTTTCGTTCAGTTGTAGTGTTGTGTTCTTTAATATGTCCTCCTGTTTATAACATATGAAGTTTGTTTTGCTTTTTACGCCTACATCTTCAATCTTCTCTCAGACGGTACGATGGGTGGGTACGATGGGTGGTTGTTCTGGTGATTGGTTAGCCTCCAGTGGACACTTAAAGGCATATTCAGGAAGAGAATATGATAAATAAATAAGAACCAACATGCTGAACTTGGTCTTAAAAGCGATAGTTCACAGAAAGGCATGTCATCTTATGTACTGATTTTTACGACTTGCGGCAACCAAATCTTACTTCATACTTAGCGGGGAAAAAAACAACACCAATACCATTTTTTTTATTTTTTTTGTTGTTTTTTTTTGTTTGTTTGACCCGGACAGGGTAAATACACGTATACATGGTTCGTGTATAATGTTTAGATACTTATATCTCCCGTTCGTATCCCTATGAAATTCAAAATCTAATTTTTTGTTATTGATTTTTGTGACCTTAATTATGTTTTGTCTCTACTGTTACCACTTTGTCCTCCCTGTTACTGCCTTTGTTCGTTCCTGTTACCCAAAAAAATGTGTAAAATAATTTTTACAATCAACATAACTTATCTATTGACTAAGTTTCCATTTTGTACAATTGAAAAGTGACATAATAGTAAATTTTCAATGCCATTGTCTCCACATTATTTTTTTTAAGAGTGTTTGAAAAATAAGAAATGTGATGATTTTCCTGAACGTACGGACTATCTGCAGATTTTTTTTGGGTAATCTCCATAAATGATAAATGTAAATGTGATTTCAAATGAACACTGCTATGCAAATGTGAGCCACACTTTTCATTGGATATTTTCTTTTCTATTATCACTTTTGCTATCAGTTAAAAAAAGTAACAGGATGGACAAAATCTGACACAAGCTGGCACACAATTTTAAAATAAAATTTTCTCAGGTGTTGGTAAGATTGCATATTTTGAAAAAATATTAACAAATCAATATGCTATTGTTTTTTTAAATTAATTTGCATTTATTTTAACTTTTTTTTTCGAAAAGTTCAGATTCCGAATTTGTACTTTATTTTGAAATGACTGATATATAGTTGCAGCTGAGGGTGAAACAAACAATGTTTTTTTCAGGGCCAAAAACTAGAAGCATTTTCAACTATAATAGCCCCCCCCCCCCCTCCGAAAATCAATTGGTTGCTGCCTTGTGGGTTCGGCAATGATGCTGCATTGAGTCTTGGTTAGGGATTAATAAAGTACGTTATTTTTTTTTAACGAAAAAAAATCTGTAAAATGTGGACAACTAATAATTATAAAAAAATATCAATTTTACTCAAAAATAGTTTCCACCTTAAATATATACACGATAAAACTAATGTCCTAATTGCCTAGTTTTGTGTACACTTAACCTACACAAGACCTACATCGACTATCGACTGTGTGTAGGTAAAACATGATTTAAACTACATGTAAACATTGAGTTTTATCAATGGGAACGCAATTGTGTTTAGTTTACGTGTGAGTTACACTAACACAACACCGAATTTAGGTCAATGTGAACACGGCCTTAGACAAGTACCCGTATCAATAGTATTCACTAGTACCGTTATTACAATAATTTCCCACTATACTATCGAACCGTTGGAAATTATAATTCTCTAGAGTTATCAGATCGAAAAATTTACCCACCCTCCGTCCCTTTTTATTTTGTATAAAATTTCTATTTTATTTATTTTATTTTATTTTTGCATATTTTGCATCAGTAACTTATGTGGCGGATATTTAATTTGTGTGGCCCGCCATTATGTGAATTATGTGAATTATTCTAGTTTAACTGAATAAGTATTTATATATTTGTATATGTATTGGTGATTGTTCTTTATATTATTATAATTACATAGATGTATGTTTCATTATAATACGTTATTCTGATTGTGCTTACTGCACATCACATGTTATTCCGTAAACAATTGCATTAGACAATATATAAATAACACATAGCTGAGAGGGTGATAGAGCAGATTGGTACCCCGAGAAAACATTGTCAACCGCGGCGAAGCCAAGGTTGACAATGCCTTTTCGAGGGGTTCCAATCTGCTCTATCACCCTCTCAGCTATGTGTTATTTAATTTATTATACTAAATGTCCTATCATTATTGGCTTTTACAGATTACTTTTATTTTAAAAGTGTTTTCTATGACGTCACGTTCATAACAACGTTACGGGCATTAGAAAAAAACAACAAAAGTCAAGGAAGATGTTTTCATGTTTTATTTTATTTATTTTAATAGTCGATAATAAAATCTGAGCTAAAACGTAGAACTTAAGCATTGTATTTTATTCTTTGCTGTAAATTCAATTCATTGTTCTTTGATTTATCGATTTCTGATTGGTCTAGACGAGAGGGTAACATTAAATTAATTTGATCCAGAACGTAAAACTTTAGCATTGTATTCATCTACTTGATGTAAATTCAATCCATTGTCCTTTAAATTGTCGATTTTTGATTGGTTTAGACGAGAGGGTAACATTCAAAAAAATTGTCACCCTCTCAGCTATGTGATAGAGTAAAATGACACCCTCGTATTAGCCAATCAAAATATGGCATTTTAACGTGAAGTATAATAATAAAATTTATCATGCATGATGACACGAGGTCCCACAATAAAGTGCACAGGTGAATTAAGATAAAAATCGTGTTTTCATGATCCTAGCTAAAAAAAAAGAAGTTATTATAAGTATTGAATGCTTCTTTTTGTAACTTTATCAACTTCCCTAGCAAAGAGTTACGATCCACTCCCGCTCTCTCTGAGAGAGAGAGAGAGCGGGAGTGGATCGTAACTCTGAGAGAGAGCGGGAGTGGATCGTAACCCTTGGCTAGCGAAGATGTAACTTTATAGGGTTGTAAAAGCGTAGACCGTGCGTCAAGATGCACTTCGGTCAATGCTTTTACACCCCAATGAATTTACAAAAAGAAGCATTCAATTCTTAAAGTAAAAACATGTATGTAAATATTTATGTTTTCGGCCAAATAATTTTTTTAAATCATATTATTATTATAGTCTTTTATGAAGCCATACATTAATTATTTATGTTGAACAAATCCCTTAAAGATTATGTATACATGGAATGACTACAACATTAATTATAGTGAACACTAGAACACACCCGTGAAATCGCGGGTCCGTGACTGAATTAAAGTATATATGCCTATGCGTAAGCCTTAGTAAGTAAGTAAGTAAATTTTATTTAGAGTCGGCATATATATTCATAATAACAAGAAAAAATGAGCTCTGGTGAGCTCTTTAACCGACTATTTTAGTATTGGTATTGACTGGTTGGTCGAGTATAAATTAATAATAATAAGATCGAGAAATAAGCTTTATAAGTTTAGACCGAGTCGGAATAGTATTTCATGACATAAGTTGAGCTATGATAATCTGTTAACAAACAATTGAACAAGCAGCGCTTCTGTGTACTGTTACACCTTAGCCAAATGATTAATCCCTATATACACAGTTTGATGGTTCGCCTGGCATAGGCGGAACTTACAGGTCAAGTAGGTCAGGGGACATGTAAACAGAAAGATAAAGTTGGTTTCTTTCCCTCGACTTATGATTCTCCCTTTGAAGAAAGTTAAAAGTGAGTAAACATGGTAAATAAAGAGAATAATGATTTATCTTATATTTTACAAACTTGAGTAAATACTATATGGGTAGACTTGATAATGTTTATAAAATATAGACTAAAGAATCTAGTATTGACTATTCAGCAGGTTGGGAACAAACCCCCTGGATGGTGATTATACCTGTATAGAGGGATAAACCTTCTTTAGAGGGATAAAATTATCCCTCTATAGAGGGGTATTTGTGTTTGCACTGGATTTAAAGCAAATTAGGGCAGAATGGCATTCTCTAATTATATTGGCTATAATCTCTAGCAGTAGGTGCATCAACATATGCACTTTACTAAAAATTGGGATAACCCGTTTTCTGCTAAAGTGATAAAACTGGAAATCTATTGTATACCTATCTGAACACCTGATCAACATCAAAAGGAATAGTTGACCTTTAAATTTCATGTTAAATCTAACAATAGAAATTCTGTTCAGTGAGGCATAAGTGAGTAGAATTTACCTGATCATCACAGCTTTCAATCATGGTGAACAATAGATTTTATATTTAGTCAGATAAGCAGCAGACTGGGCATGTGCATATTAAACTAAGTACATCAATTGGTGCATCAACTGTTGCAGGTTACTGCCATAATAAGTAGAGAATGCCATTCTGCCCTGTTTTGATGTAAATCCAATCTAAACAAAAATACCCCTCTATAGAGGGATAATTTTATCCCTCTATAGAAGGTTTATCCCTCTATACAGGTATAATCACCATAGAGAGGGTTTGTTCCCAACCTGTTCAGGTGCCCAGACTTACAGTTGAACTGGTCTAGCTGTTACATTGTATGTTTATGACAGAGACATATGATATATGTATTTATATATTTCCAGTTACGATTGAAAAATTATAAGACCGTTTGTTTTATGTTTATTTACTATACATTAGAATATGTGACAACTCTCCATCCATGTTAAAATGCATGAAAAGAATTGATCTAGATTTTAGGTCGGAGAAGTCAAAATAATTGATATAAACTAGGCACTGGCTACGGTTACATGAAAAATATTATTGTTACATTAATGAGTAAATGCCAGAATGCATGGTTGGGTAAGGAGCTGTTTAATTAAGAATGTGTAACCGGAGAGCATGTATCTATTCTACAAATTCATATCGTCACCACCGGGATTCGAACCCCGGTCGTCTAGGTGACAGTCAGTGCTTTAACCCACTGAGCCAAAGAATCGATTCCCTAGCTCAGTTGATTAAAACTGGCTATATATGTTCTACCTGTACTAAGGGGAAGCAACCCCGCTACACTATTCCCCCACCACAAGAGTCATCATATCTTCATATATGACTCTTCACAACACAAACCCTGGCTATACTCCAGATAACCATCGTGGATTTTTTAGTCAGGCGCCAAATGTAACAGGAGAGCACGTATCTATTCTACAAATTCATATCGTCACCACTGGGATTCGAACCCCGGTCGTCTAGGTGACAGTCAGTGCTTTAACCCACTGAGCCAAAGAATCGATTCCCTAGCTCAGTTGATTAAAACTGGCTATATATGTTCTACCTGTACTAAGGGGAAGCAACCCCGCTACAAATGTAACAATAATTATTGAGGCTATGGTTACATTGCATTATCATGATGATTGTTACATGAAAAACAGCAATGTATGATTGGACTAGTCATTGCTAGTAATATGTACTAAATAATAAAAGATGAAGACATTTCTGTTATATTTACAATACATCAGTACATACATTTATAAAATATTATTTATTAACTATTTTTTTTTATTTATAATGACAATTTCTACAAATCCAGTAAGTGAACAAAATTACGTCCTCCACGGATACGTGGCGTGTACATACAGAAGTTCTTAGTATTTAAGTAACAGTAAAAAAACTTTGCTTTTGATGTCTCGATTTGCGTCACGTTGTATAGCTGTATGAAATTTATGTCTTGATATTGTTTCAGTTTCGTTTAAAACACATCCGGTGTTTTCATTTTTTCACCCTAAACAAAATTGGTTCAAATTATAATGACAGTAATACATGTAATAAGAGTAGGTGTGAAGTTATATATAAATACTTAAAAAAAAAGTAAAACCATTGAGCTATATTTTTCGCCTTTGACACTCCTAATCTTGAGTTATCTTTAAGAACATCTTAACCATGAATACGTAAAACTACTCAAGTTATACACCATTTGTTGAATAATATATTTATTATTTATCAGTATTACAAGTATTGTTTAGTACATACATGACATATAAAAGAATTAAGCAACACAACTATCATGACTATAGAATATTTAAGTTTAATAAATCTAGCGTACATACATTGCTGTTTTTCTTGTAACAATAACATAATGTAAATGTAGCCTCAGTAATTACATGTATTGTTACATTTGTAATGAATCGGTTCCTCTCCCAACTTTGCATTCCGGCAATTAGTCTCAAATGTAACAATAATATTTTAATTATTGTTACATTTCCATGTAACCGTAGCCAGTGCCTATAGACTATAATTACATGAATGACGTCTGGCTTTTTTTTTTCTAACTGTAAATTGCAGAAAGGTATTAAAAGGTTTATATAAAATTGAGAATGGAAATGGGGAATGTGTCAAAGAGACAACAACCTAACCATAGAACAGACAACAGCAGAAGGTCACCTATACATCTTCAATACGTCTTTATTACATATGTACTTATTAGGTCTTTCTACCTTTCTTGTGGAAAGACCTATTGAATTTGTTCTGTTTTATATTTATTAGGTCTTTCCACCTTTCCGTGTGGAAAGACCTATTGAATTTGTTCTGATTATTTTTTTTTTCTTCCGCCTAATTTTTTTCTTGCGGTGTAAAAAAGTTTCAAAAGATGTCGCTTTCGTTTTTTTGTATATGATATCATACAGTCTATACGCTTTTGAAACTGACCCTGTTTAATCGAACACTTTTCTTTGTAAGAGTTATCTCCCCAAACACTGTTTTTCTTGTTATCAGATCTCCTCCGCAACCATAAAAGAAAGCGATAAATTTATTTTTCCAAATTGCTTGACCTCAGGATGTGGTCCGAGAACACAATTAATTCGTAGTGCATTTCTTTTAGAACATAAATGAAAATTAAAAAAATCCCACCTGCGCTTTCTCAATGAAATTTTTACAGTGTGTTGTACTACTTTTGGGACAAGTTATATCAAAATTATAGAAAACTTCATCGCCTCTAACTCAAAATATGGACAATTTTGTGTTTAGGGTGTCTTGAAATCTTTTGACAGCTTCCGAAGTGCTAATTTTTAACCTTTTTCAGCTGGACCAAATCACTACTTTCCTGTAAAATTCTGGACCCAAATTTTTTTACAGTGTAATTTCACCCCACTTCTTACAATTTGAGGCATTAAACATGGAGAAATAAATTTGGAAGAGGTATAAAAATTATTGGCAAGTAACCCACTGTTAACAATAGGGACTATATTCGTGAACAACGAAAATCAAGGGACGACAATTGTGGTCTCGGACCTAATAGGATAGAAAGAGTTGACAAATCTTAAAAAAACTTGGTGTGACCAAAGCTTAATAAATTATAACACTGCTTGCAAAGTTTCATAACAATAGGATATATATTACAGACAATATGTTAAATTCTATACTCATCTTTGTGTGTTAAATTTTGACGTTAAAATTGAATAATTTCAACTATCAACATTTTGGGCTTTGAAAATTAAAATATTGCCAAAAAATACTTTTTAAATGCTCTAATATATCATTTATTATGTACTTAAAGCAATAGAGTACTCATTTGATTTATGAGACTTAGCATAATTATTCAAAAGTCAAATTTATATCAGCCTGGGCCTAAAAATTAAGGTTTTTCAATGAAAGGGGGCCTTACATGAAGATGTAATTTTTTCCAGCAATTTTAAATTTGTGAAGCTTTTTGGTTATAAATAATCCTTACAAATGTATTGAATGTACTTTAAATGGAAAGAAAAGTCACAAATAACACATGATATTTGTTTAGAGGGTCTTAAGCCAAGTAAGACTGGAAAAAAATAAGGGTCAATTTAGGCCGTGCCACATATTTAGATTAAAAAATGCATATTGAGGCTATAAGAAATACAAAATTGTGTCTTTTTTATCATTTCTATACACATGTGACATGATACAACAAATCTGAGCACAAAAAGGCTCTTGCAATTCACTTTTCTTACAGACAGTATGGTCTGATACAAAGAGTTTTGCCTTTTTAATGAAAAACTTGAATGCAATTTTAGTCTCAACAGGCTTATATTTAAACCACTTGCTATCCTACATAAGAAAAGAAAGATATTATGTGAGATGGAACAGGTACAATAGACATTGTAAAGTGCTTTTGATACAAATTTAGTGAGATCTTGATTGTGGACTTCAAATTTTATGTACCAAGAACCCCACTTTTGACTTCATCCAAACAGGGCGTTAGACAAGGGTCATTTATACAACACATTTTGTACATATTGTCTGAGATAATCTTCTTTTCTGTAGATTCTGAGTTCATAAACAAGTAAAAGAACAAGATAAAGGCATAGAAACACAAGTATTGACACATGAAAACCTGTCAGATAGAAAGTCAGGATGCCATGTTTGCATCAATATTGAAAAAGCCTTAAAATGCGTATTTTGACCATAAAATGCTAAAATTGGTCATTTTTGCAGAACTTCTATAAAATAAAAGTTTAAATCCCTTAGTTTCATGCTATTTGACAAATTGACACCACCAAATCATTTAGGGAAGTTGCCAACGTACAGATTCTATATTTACAGACTTCACCTCTTAGGTCCGAGAACACAATTAATTCGTAGTGCATTTCTTTTAGAACATAAATGAAAATTAAAAAAATCCCACCTGCGCTTTCTCAATGAAATTTTTACAGTGTGTTGTACTACTTTTGGGACAAGTTATATTAAAATTATAGAAAACTTCATCGCTTCTAACTCAAAATATGGACAATTTTGTGTTTAGGGTGTCTTGAAATCTTTTGACAGCTTCCGAAGTGCTAATTTTTAACCTTTTTCAGCTGGACCAAATCACTACTTTCCTGTAAAATTCTGGACCCAAATTTTTTTACAGTGTAATTTCACCCCACTACTTACAATTTGAGGCATTAAACATGGAGAAATAAATTTGGAAGGGGTATAAAAATTATTGGCAAGTAACCCACTGTTAACAATAGGGACTATATTCGTGAACAACGAAAATCAAGGGACGACAATTGTGGTCTCGGACCATGTTACATAAACTTTTCACCGAAGCTTTACGAAGACTCCATATGAGAGTTATTTCCCCTTTTGTATTGAAATAAATGAAATAAATTTGTTACTGGAAAACCATAAGAGATAGAGGCCTAGGGTCTTTTGATTTGAGGTCCTTGGTCCAAAAAAATTAAAATGAGGACAAGGTCAAAGGTCAAGGTCATGTTCAAAAATATGATTTTGGCTTGTTATCTCTTATTTTTGGAAATCATATAAGATATAGACAAAATATTTTCACAAGATGTGTGTTGCGACATGGCGTAACATGTAAATTTTAGTTAAAAGGGTACGTAAACATTTGACGCGACTTTTCCCCCCTTTTATATCTTATATTAGTTGTATGGTAATATAACTCATTAACAATATAAAGTAGAGGCCTGGGGTCTTTTGATTTTAGGTCCTTAGTTGTTGACCTTGAAATTGAGCTCAAGGTCATAGACAAAATTCACGTTCTAGATTTTGACCTTTGCCTTTATCTCATATGTATAAATGATAAAGACATGGGACTTTTTGCAATAGGTTGCAAGCAATGTGAACTTGTAAAAGCCAACCGGAAGTGACCTTTGGTTAACCGGAAGTAGCTATTTTTTGTTCTAAATTAATGTTAAAGTATGTAGAACCATATATTTTTGGAATCAGTGTCAATTAAACTATCAAACTATACCGGAAATAACAACATTTGAACCGGAAGTAAACAATTATCTTCCTTATCTATATTTTTTTCCATAGAAACAATATATTTTTGGAATAAGCGTTCAACAAGATGTCATTTGACCCTACAACTGACATTTAAAACCAAATTTTATTATTTTCATTTAAAAAATCCTTACTGTTGGAAAGACCATCAATGGTTCTTTGAACAATTGGTTTTTAATTTTTTTTTTTTTTCTTCTGCCTAATTTTTTTCTTGCGATGTAAAAATGTTTCAAAAGATGTCGCTTAGTTTTTTTGTATATGATATCATACTGTCTATACGCTTTTGAAACTTACCCTGTTTAACCGAACACTTTTTTTTGTAAGAGTTATCTCCCCAAACAGTGTTTTTTTTGTTATCAGATCTCCTCTGCAACTGTAAAAGAAAGCGACAAATTTATTTTTCTAAATTGCTCGTTATATCCTCAGGATGTTACGTTTTATTTTCACCAAAGCTTTACGAAGACTCCATATGAGAGTTATTTCCCCTTTTGTAATGTAATAAATGAAATAAATTTGTTACTGGAAAACCATTAGTGATAGAGGCCTAGGGTCTTTTGATTTGAGGTCCTTGGTCCACAAAAATGAAAATGAGGTCAAGGTCAAAGGTCAAGGTCATGTTCAAAAATATGATTTTGGCTTGTTTTCTCTTATTTTCAGAAATCCTATAAGATATCGACAAAATATTTTCACAAAATGTGTGTTGCGACATGGCGTAACACGTAAATTTTAGTTAAAAGGGTACGTAAACATTTGATGCTACTTTTCCCCCCTTTTATATCTTATATTAGTTGTATGGTAATATAACTCATTAACAATATAAAGTAGATTGATTGATTGATTGTTGGTTGCTTAATGTCCTAAAGTAGAGGCTTGGGGTCTTTTGATTTTAGGTCCTTGGTTGTTGACATTGAAATTAAGCTCAAGGTCATAGACAAAATTAACGTTCAAGATTTTGACCTTTGCTTTTACCTCATATGTATACATGATAAAGACATGGGACTTTTTGCAATAGGTTGCAAGCAATGTGAACTTGTTAAAGCCAAAAGGAAGTGACTTTTTGTTTACCGGAATTAGCTATTTTTTGTTCTAAATTTATGTAAAAGTATGTAGAACCATATATTTTTGCAATCAGTGTCAATTAAACTTTCAAACTACACAGGAAATAACATCATTTGAACCGGAAGTAAACAATTATCCAGGGCTCACACTACTTCAGAATTATAGGGAGAAGTGACTTCTCTTTTTGAAACTGATAGGGAGAAGTGGTGAGATTTGAAAGAGAAGTGGTCATTCCTGCGGTGCGTTACAATGTTTGGATTTTACTGTAGTATAAACGGTCATTTGTAAATATAATATTCTTTTTATATTGTTCAATTTTATCTGAGTATTCAATTAAAGTAACATTTCAAATTTAAAGTTGTTTACATTTTACTAAGGGCCTTGTGAGAAACTACCAACTAAATATCAAGCACTAAAATTTTTTTTTTTTTTTAAAAAGGTAAAGAAATTATAAAATAACAATTACAATTTAATTAAAAACTAGCTTGTGTATGAAATTCAGTGTTTCTCATCAAAAGATATATAAAGGTAAGCTGGGCCATAATATATTGACATTAGTGTTATAGTCCAAGAGTTAAGCAACTTTACAATAGTTTACAACAATCCATTTAAATTATAGGGAATGATATACACCAATCAATAATGAGTTTATCTTTTAATGCGTGTGGAATGCGTAATTTTCCCTTTTGTGATCAATATTCTTCTGTCAGCTGTTCCATCCGTGCGTCCGTAGTAATTTTTGTAAAAATACGGATTTCGGTCATAGCTGGTCCGTTTCCGATCCGTAGTTTAGAAATCGGTCAATGGCGGACGATTGCAAGAAAATTTACAAAAATAAACGATGTTTGACAAGTTATTTGGAAAGGATCATGACGTTTTTAATGCAATAAAAAGATAATTTATCTCCCTTATCCTTAATTTTTCCAATGAAACCATAAATTTTTGGAATCAGCGTTCAACAAGCTGTCACTTGACGCTACAACTGACATTTGAACCCAAATTTTAATATTTTCATATCCAAAATCCTTACTGGTGGAAAGACCATCAATGGTTCTTTGAACAATTGGTTTTTAATTATATATTGGTTTGTTCCTTACAGAGTTGTATAAGAACACACTGGCTGAAGATAAACATTATCAATAAGATGTCAGAGAGAGGAGAGGATTTAGTCACACTCAACAGTACTCCACAGAGACACATAAACACACTGCCTGGTAAAACACTTCATAAATGTGATGTGTGTGCAATAGAATTTCCTCAAGGTAGTCAATTAAAGAGACACGTGAGAACACATACAAGTGATAACCCCATGGACTGTGATATATGTGGTAAAGAGTTCAGTCAGCTTCGTTATTTACAAAGACACAAGAGAACACATAATGGTGACCAACCTCATCACTGTGATATATGTGGTAAACGATTTAGTCAGCGTGGTAATTTACGGAGACACATGACAATACATACAGGTGACAGACCTTATGTCTGTGATGTATGTGGTAAAGGGTTTAGTGATCAATGCACTTTACAGAGACATTCGAGAATACACACAGGTTATAAACCTCATAACTGTGATGTATGTGGGAAACGATTTACTCTGCTTGGAACTTTACAAAGACACATGAGAATACATACAGGTGATATACCATATGAATGTGATATATGTGGTAAAGGGTTTAGTCGGCCTAATGATTTACAGAGACACATAAGAACACACACAGGTGATAAACCTCATGGCTGTGATGAATGTGGTAAACAATTTAGTCTGCTTGGAACTTTACAAAGACACATGAGAATACATACAGGTGATATACCATATGAATGTGATATATGTGGTAAAGGGTTTAATAGGCCTACGGAGTTACAGAGACACATGAGAACACATACAGGTGATAAACCTTATGACTGTAATGACTGTGGTAAACGGTTTAGTCAGCTTGGAAGTTTAAAAAGACACATGATTACACATACACAGGATACAGGTGAAAAACCTCATGGCTGTGATGAATGTGGTAAACGGTTTAGGCAGCCTCGTTATTTACAAATACACATGAGAACACATATAGGTGATAAACCTCATTGCTGTGATGTATGTGTTAAAGGATTTAGTAGGCCTAAGGAGTTACAGAGACACATGAGAACACATACAGGTGAAAAACTTGTTGACTTTGATGTATGTGGTAAAGATTTCAGTTGACTTGGTTATTTACAGACTCACGTGAGAACACATACAGGGGATAAACCTCATAAATGTGATGTATGTGGAAAAGGGTTTAGTGATCCTGGTAATTTCAAGAAACATATAAAAATACATTTGTACATACAGGTAAAACATGTAAACCTGAAATTTGAGATGGCAAAGATTTTAGACAATTTAGCAGTGTAAAAGGAAGTATAAGCATACATAACATGCAATTAACCTGATGCCAGTAGTGTATATGGTACAGATTTTGAAAAGTCAGAAATGTTTAATACTTATTGACATAACAGATACATGTTATATTAAGCTTTTGGCACTCTTTTTGGTGTTATTTGTGCTTTTATAATAAAAATTAACTTCATAAAAGTGGTGTATTTGTTTAAGGGTTTTGCTCGCTTAGTAATTCAAAGAAACACATAAGAACACATGATTGTGATGTATGTTGCATATAGTTAAATCATCTTCATGATCTTAGTAATTTAAGGAGACATATGCAAATACATACATGTACAGGTATAACACATGTACAAGCGAAACATATAAATTTCACATTTGTTATGTTTGTGGTAAATGATTTTTAACAAGCTTAGTAATTCAAAGGAACATATAAAAACTCACACAGGCGATAAAAATCATCACTGTTGATGTATATCATGTAAATGGTAAACAATGGTAAAGGTTGAGGTCGACGTTGGGATTTACAGAGGCTCACGAGAAAACACAGGCAATAAACCTCATGACTGTGAAATATGTGGGAAAGGGTTTAGTCATCTAAGTGATTTAAAGAGACATTAAATTAGAATATGCATACCACTTAAATTTTTCGTACAGATACAGCATGTAACGTAACGGTACCCAAATTGCACCTATTTAGCAAAACTAGCAGTGGCAATCTTACAAGATTTCCTAGAGACTAAACACGTTGTAGTTTTATGATCCGATAGTATGCATGTCTCACAACATAGGTAGATATATTTAGATACAGGTATACACAAAACGTTTACAGTATTTTTCAAAAGATGAAGTGTTTACTGAAAAAGCAAAATGTACTGAAACGTCATCTTTTTAAAATTTATAGCAGATACAATATGTTTCAAGTTTCCATTTCTTAAAAAAAATAGAGTAAGCATGGACAAATATCCAATTGTTGAAAATATTTGAAAAAAATAAACAAAAGTTCTGTCATGTCTGTTATTCGACAATAACGACGCAAATTTAATCATGGATGCAATTTGGGTACTCCTCATTACAGAATCATTGATGATTTGGAGGTAAGTTCAGACCAATATTTCTATGATTCCATATACATTGAAAATCAAATTGGTGTACCTATAAAATTAAGAAGGATACATCTACAAAATAAACACAAAATGTAAATTTTTGTCTCGATCGCAAAAAAAACGTAGTTGAAAAAACTGTCAAAATAGGTGCAATTTGCGTACCGTCACGTTATAGGCAAAACATGATAATCTCGCATTTGTAAAAATGTATGAAAGTACATACAGACAAATTATAACCTTATAACTGTAGTGTATGAGGTACGTTTTTTTGCTTATATATTGGTGAGTTTTGGATGTGTCTATGGGCCACTCGATATCTCTCGGCCGGAAGTCGGAATAAAATTCTCGGAACGTCTCGAAAGTTATCGGTAATTTGTACAGGTTGTTGTCTACGTCTTTCATATGGTCATTTGATGGCCCTTGACGACGCAATTATATTTGTTTTAAAACGACCACTGTACACTGTTTGTATCTGGGTCAATTATAACGTGGTATTGTCTGTTGTCTTGATAACATGTAATCTAATTATGTTTGAAAATTTAACCACGGGAATCGCTGTGTATTTCATCACAGCCTTACGGGAGAGAACATTCTGGTTAAAATATTAATATTAGATCTGAAAACAGAAAGATAATATTCTTATCAAAAGTATTTAATTCAATCAGTATCAAAGAAATATATACAAATAATTATATACTGTATTTATGTTTTCTTTTAGAAACTAACAATGATTGAAATCAGAATATTTTCACAGCTGCAATTAAGAAATGAAGTATTTTATATATGACGAGATACTCTTCTTTGACATTTTTGAATATTCATTTGTAAAGGAAACAAAAAAAATGAATCTAAATAAATTCTTACATCCTACAAAAAAAATGATTAAAAACAATAATCATTATATTTCTACGTTAATTATTTCATACCATTTTAGTATTTAGGTTTTGTGAGTATTAATTATTTATATTTTTGTATTGTAATATATCCATAAAACGGAAAGTAAGATAAATTTATTAAATTTTTAATTTTAAACGGTCGTGAATAAAATACCTGTGTGTATTCAATTCATAAAGCATGATTTTAAATCCTTGCAGCCCACAACAACCGTAAAAAAAGTTTACAATAATCTCAACAAAATTTAATTACAAACATAATGTTGATTATTTCATATACTGTCTAAGTGCGGATTTAGAAGTCTTTGCTTATATTTTGTATAGTAATATATTCACATAGCGGAATGTAAGAATTTAAAAAATCGATAAATAAAATGTCCATCCGTAAAAACTTGAGGTTCGTGTTCATTGGTATTATATATATTCAAAATAATTTGAAAAAAAATACTAACAGGAACGTTAGTTTATTATAAAATTTTAATTCAATTTTTGTTCTTATGTTTTAATAGTTTAACCTTTTAGCATCTACATATTTGTACTATGGTACGGTTCTAAAAATTGAATTCATTGTTTTGACCAACTATCCTACACGTCTACATTCATTCACATTATAGATCACATTTCAAACGCACACTATCGGTTTGCGTTCTCAAAAATTCCGGATAAAATGTCAATTAATCTGGGGTCAAAACATTTAATGTGGGCCGTTTGACATTCGAATTCGACTATTAGATTAAAATATGTGATGACACAAATGCGTATTCTTTTCCTAAGTATCAGTGAGATGCTTTCCATTTACTATTTCGTGCGCTAAAAGATTATTTACATGCAATACTATTAAATTCTCTCGTGAAAGCTTATTTTCGTTTTCGTTATTTAAATTCAGGACATGGCAGAAAGAGTTTTACATGTGACTTGCAAGCACGGTCATCATTACTTATGGTATTCTGACATACAATTTCTGCCATGAGTAAAGACAGCTTCAAATACGAGTTGAGAATGGAAAGGCATTCATGTAGGAAACAAAATATAAAGGTATGATAGATAACACAATAAATGCATCCACAATTCTAGATTATAAGCAAACTGAGTGCATAAATTTATATTGCGATAAGTTTGTGAAATTTGCATAAGTCATCCGGTTAGTAGAAATTAGGATTTGTCAAAGGGTTATAATCGGGAAAATTATGAACATTCCCAAGTAATAGATAAAATAGCCGAGCTTTAAAATAACTATTAAAATAGAAGCTGTAAATATATACTTTCAACTGGCTTCTATTCACATTCAATTATTTCAATTCAAATGCAAACACAAATTCAACAACGATCATTGATGACCCTGCAGTCAGCGGTCTTGGGTTCATGTATTGCTTTTTCTTTTTTTAAAGACAGCAACTTGTTTTAACTTAGATCATGTACATACTGACATGAAAACATTTACAGGAGATTAACTCCTGACTATGGTGTGCGGTAAATGGTTTAGCTAGTAGCTAGCTTAGAAATGTAAAGAGACAAACAAGTTGCTTTCTTTAAAAAAAAGAAAAGCAATACATAAACCTAAGACCGCTGACTGCCGGTTCACCCAAAGATTGTTGCTGAATTTGTATTTGCTTTTGAATTGAAATAATCAAGTGACTGTGAATAGAAGAAGCCAGTTGAAAGTATATATTTACAGCTTTTATTTGAATAGTTATTTTAAAGCTCGACTATTTTATTTATTACTTTTGAATGTACATAATTTTTCCGCTTATAACCTGACCCTTTGGCAAATCCTAATTTCGGATGACTTATGCAAATCGCACAAACCTATCGCACTATAAATTTATGCACTCAGTTTGCTTTATAATCTGGAATTCTAGATGCATTTATTTTATCTATCATATCTATAATTTGATTTCTACATGAATGCCTTTATATTCTCAACTCGTATTTGAAGCTGTCTTTACTTATGATAGATGTTGTATGCGGTGAAACCTAAAGCATGCAATTGATTCGGACCTCGTATGAAGAGACTTATTTTGGTCTCATGAAACATCTCAAATTTTAAGGATATCCTGATTTTACTTAAATCAATTCAAACATTCTACAGGGAAACTCAGTTTTGCGGAAGAATTTCTTAATTCAGGAGTTTATGAATACCTTTACGCACAATAAATGATGTACGCCAGATACGAGTTAAGTCTACAAAAAAAGCATCAGTAACGCTCGAATGAAAAAAGTTAAAAGGTTAAATACATTTCAAAGTTAAGGAATGCATATCTTGGGAAGACAATCCTTAGCTTTTCAAAAAGGTCAAAGCTTATAATAGGAACGTGACTCAAAAAAGGAACAAAAGAGAAACAACTCGAGGTCAAGTTGGTGATGATGACCGTGCTTGAAAGTCGCATGTACAGCTCTTTCTGTCGTGTCCTGAATTTAGAACGAAAATACGCTTTCACGAGTGAATTTAATAGTATTACATGCAAGTAGTATTTTAGAGCACGAAATAATAAATAGAAAGCACCTCACTGATACTGAGGAAAAGAATACGCATTTGCGTCGTCACATACTAGTATCTTAATATAATAGTTGAATTCGAATGTCAAACGGCCTACATTAAATTGTTTGACTCCGGATTCATTGACATTTTATCCGGAATTGAGAAAATAGTGTGCTTTTGAAATGTGATCTATAATGTGAATAAATGAAACCAATCAAGACGTGTAAAGGATTGTTGGTCAACACAAGGAGGTCAATGAATAAAATTTTCAAACCGGTAACATAGTACAAATATGAAGATGCTATAAGGTTAAACTATTAAAACAAACAACCAAAAATTAAATCAAAATTCTATAATAAAACTTACGTTACTGTTAGTATTTTTTTTCAAATTCTTTTGAATATATATAATATTAATAAACACGAATGTCCAGTATTTACGGATGGACATTTTATTTATCGAATGAATCTATAAATCTTTATTTTAAATTCTAACGATTCCACTTTGTGAATATATTACTATACAAAATATAAGCAAAGACTTCTAATTCCATACTGAAACAGTATAAAATAATAAATTTTATGGTTGTAACTGAATTTTGTTGTGATTATTGTAAATTATTTTTACGGTTTTTGTGACCTGCAAGGATTTAAAATCATGCTTGATGAATTGAAAACACACAAGAACATTTTTATTTACGATCGTTTAAAATTTATATATTTACTAAATTTATCTTACTTTCCGTTTTCTGGTTCTATTATTGATATATTACAATACCAAACAAATAATAATAATTACCCATAAAAGCTAAATACTAAAATGGTATGAAAAAATTAACGTAGAAATATAATGGTTATTGTTTATAAACATTTTTTTTTGTAGGATGCAAAAAATTATTTAGATTTAATATTAATGTTTTCTTTACAAATGAATATTTAAAAATACCAAAGCAAAGTACATTTTATCTTGTCACATAAAATACTTATTTCTTAATTGCAACTCTGAAAATATTCTGATTTCAATCATTGTCAGTTTCTTCAGAAACATAAATACAGTATATATTGTGTATACATTTCTTTGATTCTGATTGAATAAAATACTTTGTATAAGAAAACTCTTTCTGTTTTCCGATCTAATACTAGTATTAATATTATAACCAGAAAATTCTCTTCCGTAAGTCTATGATGAAATACACAGTATCCCGTGGTCGAATCTTCAAAAAAATTAGTTTACATGTTATCGAGACAACAGACAATACCACGTTATAATTGACCTAGATACACACAGTGTACAGTGGTAGTTTTAAAACAAATATAATTGCATCTTTAAGGACCATTAAGAGACCATATCCAAGGAGTACAATCAAAATCACGTGATGGATATACACAAACCGGAAGTAACAGTCGAGCAGACCGCTTGAAAGGTAAGTAGTCGTATTTACTTGTTTATATCAATAAAATTTAATAAATAAGATAGTGCACCGAATGTCGGATACTATCTAGTTTTGAAATACACAATTATCCATGCTGGAAACCGTGAAGTTAATGCTAACACTTCGACACAGTTATCCGTCGAAAATTTGGAACTGTGTCGAAGTGTTTGCAATAACTGCACGCTTTCTAGCAAAATCAATTATGTATTTTAAAACTACATACTATCTGACATTCGGTGTGCCAACATATTAATCAAAATCTAATAGATATACAATGCAACCACTTACCTTTCAAGCGGTAAGTTTGACTGTAACTTCCGGTGTGTGTATATCTATCACGTGGTTTTGATTGTACCCCTTGATATCAAAGACGTAGATAACAACCTGTTAAGACCTGTATAAATGACCGAAAACATTCGAGACTTTCCGAGAATTTTCTTCTGACTTCCGGCCGAGAGATATTGAATGGCCCATATACACATCCAAAACTCGCCAATATATAAGCATGAACCCCTTAGGGGGTTTATGCAATGAGAACACATACAGGTGGTTAATCTCGAGAAGGTTTGGTAAAGATTTTAATCAGCGTGTTGACTCAAAGAGATAGTTTGCGTAGACTCATGATAAATCATTAGTGATAACTCAGTGGCGGATCCAGAATTTTTCATCAGTGGGGGCCCACTGGCTGCCTAAGAGGGGCCCCGATTTCGTCACGCCTCAGTGAGTCCTATATAAGCAACCAATTTTTTTTTCTCAAAAGGGGGGGACAGGCCCCCTGCCCCCTCCTCAATCCGCATTTGATAACTTACTTGTAAATAGATCACATATTAGTGATAAATTACCGACACATGAGAACACATTCTAGTGATAATTTGCATAGACATATGAGACACATATTAATTTTAAAAGCATGATACCTGTTTTGATTCTATTGTGATGTTGTCGGTCTCTTTAAACAGTCAAGGGTCTAACTTAAATAAGTTATTAGAGGAAAAAGCATACATGTTGTTATTGTGGGCAAAAATTAAAAAAACAACTGTGATAACATATGTAAGTTACATTACATGTTTCAAACGGAAAATATACAACCTTTGTTTTGTTAAATTTTTCTCAAGTTCTATTGATATTATAATTTTCTTTAAGTATACTATAAATCTTTGCAAAGATATAACAGCTCATAGTTTACCAATCATGCAAAGTACACCTTTGTTATTACAGAAAATATATTCCTGCAATAACAAAAGGGTGTTATTACAGCTTCTCTATATCTCTTTAAAGGCTTTGTTCTGACTTGCATAACAATGTATTTCAATTCATTGTAAGTAATGATGATCAGAGCTTGTAATGAGGCACTGCGCAAGATTCCAAGTGTCTCATTTACTCTCATATGCTTAGTTTGCTGTCTCATTGATTTATCATGGTTAATCAAAATTGTATTAGGGCCATAATAAATAATAGGTTTGTTTGCCCAAACGCTACCTACCCAGAAAAAAGCTGCCTACTCAAATTCTTTTATTGTCCTGATTTGAAGAAGTTTTTTTTTAATCAAATAGGCATGAAGACTAATAAACATCTAGTACTTCAATTTAAAAAAAAAAAAAAAAAATGCCTACCTACCTACCTACCCACTATCTCAACCTTTGGGTAGGGTTTGGGCAAACCAAAATATTTTTAAGTGTGGCCTAATGGAATAAGAAAATTAGTTATCAAGGTAATATTTTAAGCTACTGCGCAAAATTTTAAGAATACCCAAGTGCTCATTAAAGATAAAATATTTATGATATATTTAACTGATAACAAACATAATTATGTTATTACAGACTAAGGAAAACAGAGTAGACAACGTACTCATGAAAGTGTCTGAAATAACATATGCATGTTATTTTTCTCTGATAACTTATTTAAGTAAGACCATTGACTGTAAAATAAAATATGATTTTAATTTCATTTCTTTTATTGTATGATAGTTCATCCCGGTATTTTACTATGTTATAGCATAAATTGATTGATCAGTGTATGTTTCGTCAATTTCATCATGTTCATCATTACGAAGTCCATTTTTGTCGAATGTCACAGTATACAGGACTGACATAGGTATATTACTATCAGGCGGCAGCGTCAACTATTTGAATAAAGCTTTATATTTCAGATGGTAGAAAAAATTATCCCACTTTAATATTTTAATGTGAACTTCTTACTTCTTAAGAGTAATATAATACTATATATGGTATATGGGTTCCTTGCAACGTACGTTTACATGTTCGCCAGACAGAAATCACTCGACCTCTACCTCATTTCATGGACCAGTGATCAAGGTTAAAGTTATGTGGTTAGGTCCGTTTCTCAATTACTGTATTCAGCAGGATAACAATATATGTTGTATGGAATGAATGAAATGGGTGGATGTCAGTTTTGCATGTTTCATCTGATATTGGCCTTATTTTATTGGTTCATTGGTTAAAGTTCTTTGAAGCTCACCTTGCCTATAGGGCTAAGTGAGCTTTTTTATCACTTGGCGTCCGTCGTACGTCGTCGTCTGTAAACTTTTACAAAAATCATCTCCTCTGAAACTACTGATATATAATCAATTGTGTCCAAATACTAGCGAAAACAGAGAAACAGGATTTCGATAGAATGCAATTTTTAATTACATTTCAATTGCTACAAATAATATATATTAAACACTGAATCTTTATTATCAACAACTTTTTCGCCTGAATATCTAAAAAAATCCTGAAACAAAACCCATTGTGGCTAATGCCTATGTGAAAATCAAAACCTATGGAATTCGAACAGTTGACGAAAAAGCACTCTTAGTTTCCTGCAGCAAAACAAATACGTTCAGGGAAGTCACCTGAGAAAGAATAAACCAAAAATGTGAAAACTGATATTTAAAACAATATCAAGAAGGTGTGGCACGTTTGCAGATAGATAACTCGCCAGCACCAGAGATAAACCAAGTAGAAATTAACAAGTTACCCTACTATATTCAAATATGAGCATATCGAATCTATCATAGTTCGCTATAGAGTTTACTGAAATGACAAATGTTTAACAGTTCAAACAAGACAAATAATGGATTGACTTAATTATGTACAAAGTATTTAACGAAAAGTACACAAGATATTCACACAGACGACAACAAATTAATTCGAGGCTTATGACTTTGGATTGAGACATTAAGTTTTGTAAAATAGAGTATATTAATCAGTTGAAAGTATTACTGATTGGATCGATATATTTACAAAATCACTAAATACAGAAATACGTTATAGATAATGCACATTTCAAGGGGTTTCTGATCGTAGAACACACCGAGGGGTGTCAGAAATAAACAAATGAAAGACCGACCGTAAGGAAGTCTTTCGTTTGGCAAGCTTGACAACTCGAGGTGTGTTCTACGCTAAGAAAATCCTTGACATATGCATTATCTGACTTTTATACCATTAACAAAGGTTATTTTCATAAAGATTTGCAACATTTAGCATCTTATTTTGCGGACCACACTAAAGTGTAATAATCCTTTCTAATTCGTTCAGGTTTAAATACGCCCTTAAGCTTTTTTAGGGTGTGAAATAAAACTCACACCTTAATCTAGATATAAACCTCAGAAAAGAGGGACGAAAGATACCAAAGGGACAGTCAAACTCATAAATCTAAAACAAACTGACAACGCCATGGCTAAAAATGAAAAAGAAAAACAGAAAAACAATAGTACACATGACACAACATAGAAAACTAAAGAATAAACAACACGAACCCACCAAAAACTAGGGGTGATCTCAGGTGCTCTGGAAGGGTAAGCAGATCCTGCTCCACATGCGGCACCCGTCAGAAGTTATTATGAATTTACAATAAAATATTACTGTAACTGGATGAATTTGTACCATCCGATATCGGTTTAAGAATACAAGACACTTTGTAAGTAATTTACTGTACAAACTTAGTTTATTGAAAGGGAGGCTATGTTATTATTTTTTCTTTCTATCAGTTATGAATTTTCTATCCTATTAAAATGATTATTATTTCAACAATTTTAACTGAATGGAATATGGAATAAAAATTTAGAACGATTTTCTTTTGAATAGCAATACATATTTTTAATAGATAATGAAAATATAATTCTATACCCCTGCAACCCCACCTGACCCCATTGTAAGGATGCGTATAACACGAAAACGAATATCAATACACGTAAGTCACTGTCTGATTTCCTTTTCAGTGTGAAGTAATAAATTTTTCAATTTTACACAAGAATTCTATGATAAATCTGACTTTTTTAAAAGTGTATTTAAAGTTTAACATTAAAATGCATTTCACATGTATAATAATGTCTCTGTATTTAAGCGACAAATTTACAAAACTTCAAATTATTTGTTTCTAAAATTAAAATGCGGACAATGACGATTTTTTTACACCTGTCATAGATTGAACTTAGAAAAAAATCAAAAATTGGCAATAAAAAACTATCAGACGCATATAATGTTGAAATAAAGTTTGCATTTTATCAAGGCAAATAATGACCTCATACAGGTCATTATTTTATGCCTATTACCATGTTTACTGGAGAAAAAAAAGTTTAAATATATAATGATCGAACGTCGTTTAGCTGTATTTGGTAAAACCTTTTGAATTTTTGGTACCCATGCTCCTCAAATTCGTACATGATTTGGCATTTAAAATATGTTTATTCGAGCGTCACTGATGAGATTTGTGTAGACGAAACGCGCGTCAATTTAAATTTCAATCCTGGTGATCCTTGATGAGTTAAATAACAGGAAACAGGTTAAAAAATAGTGTTCTTCTCATATATGTTATGATAGTATGATACTAAACCCCTAACGGGAAGGATTGTGCCTGATGTTCATATGATGAAATCATAATCTTTCAGTCAGATTAATTGAAGTCTGGAGCTGGCATGTCAGTTAACTGCTTGTAGTCTGTTGTTATTTATGTACTATTGTCATTTTGTTTATTTTCTTTGGTTACATCTTCTGACATCAGACTCGGACTTCTCTTGAACTGAATTTTAATGTGCGTATTGTTATACGTTTACTTTTCTACATTGGTTAGAGGTATAGGGGGAGGGTTGAGATCTCACAAACATGTTTAACCCCGCCGCAATTTAGAGCCTGTCTCAAACTATATTCAAAATTATCCTGGTATCCTCTCTGATATGATATTACATTTTTCCAAATATCCTTAAAGTCAGAACTACATTTACAGCAAATTAAGAATGAAAACGGGGATTGTGTCAATCACTGCCCGACCAAAGAGCACCGGCATTTGGTTTCAGCTATACTCTAACCTTAAACGGCACTAGTTCATCAAAAATTAACGTCACACTAAACATATAAATGACCCAAAATAAAAATTTGAAAAAAACCATACAAAACTAAGTATGGTCAGTGGTTTTTGACTTAGGACTTGCGCAAACAATAAGGCGTGGTTAATGATGTTTTGTGAGATCTCAGCCGTCCATCCAAACAAAGCAATATGCTCAGTAACACTTAGTCTAATAGAAGTCAAAATCTGATGTTAGAACTGTTACAGGAGAAACTAAGCAACATGACAATTATCAACATAAACTTACAAAGAACTTCTAGCAGTTACTGACATATCAGCTCCAGAATGCAATTACATTTCCACTTAAACCTTTATCCTAGGAAAAGCGGAAACAATTAATATCATGAAGACACTAAATCATGTGTTTTTCATGTTATATTTTTTACTCAATACTTTTAAATTAAAGCATTATAATTATCTAGATTAATAGAATCAAATACAAATCTTGATCAAAATCATGCAAATCCGGTAAAACAGCATTTACACGAGACAATGAAAAACCCATGTGTTTAACAGCGATGAACTTTATAATTCTTAACTCACCCAATGTGTAACAGAAAAATAGACTTAAAATAAGAAAAAAATATCTCTTAAAGATTGACATCAAATAAGGCTTTTATTTAATTATTTCAAGTACTGACTAGATGATGAATGGGTCTTTATATAACACTGTAATTTAATGTAACCTGTGACCAACAATATATCTTTTTTATGTATTAAAGGGGCCAACCCATTAAGTTGCGATACGTGGAATTCCATCAAAATCCTGATATGACCAACAATAGGATTTCGGTTTATTATCAATAAATTGATTCCGTGATATTAAAACTGTAATGAGATTTATTATAAGGATGACCGATATATCCTTTTTAATTATGATATGTACGACAAGGTTACATATAATAAATTATATCATTGGTCTGCAAAGTCAGTAGGCGGTAAAATCACTAGGAATATATCTCATCAATATATTCGAATTTTCAAAATTTTCGATTGTGTCATCGTTTTTTGTTTGTTCTTAGGTCTTCCATAAAAACAAATCTTTTCAAGAGCTTTGTTTGCAGAATAGACAGGTCGCACTATACTCTTGTCTGGATAATATAATTAAAGTCACATATTTCATTGGTTCGAGTCAAGTTGTCTTGCGTTTTGATTGCACAGAATTATAAATTCTTATTTGAAAATAAAGTCTAAAGAGCAATGTTTTCTAAATTTTACAGATTTTACGTAAACAGCTTGATTTTTGAAAACATATATATTTATTATAACATTTATAACATGTATAAAATATAGAGCAATTTATTAGTTTCTATTTCCTCGAAAAAAGATTAAAAAACACATTTAATTTATCTACCTTTGAAAATTGTACACTTACTTCTTCAAAATGTGTTCTTTATAAGCAAACAATAAGATTACAAATACACGATGTCCATGTACATACACATTTAACTCAAATTTTCTTTTCTATACGTAATTATATTCTTTATTCATATATACATAAAAATGAACTTACATCAATGTTTATTGTTATAAATGAATAAAAATTCAAATGTACTGCTAATAACTGGATTATGTTTGATGTGTTGTATTTGTTGTAATTCTTTCGATTTTTTTTTTGAAAAATAGAAGAAAAAATGATGTCCATAATAAGCAAAGTTATCCCTTCTATAGACTAGAGAGATGAAATAGCACAAGAAATAAGAGATTCAAATGATTGTTATTGAATTTTGTTACCAGTTAAAAATCATATATAAAGCGATTTGTTTTGAACATATATTTTAGTAAATATGTCTCTTTGTTTGTAAACAATATTATAGGTCAATAAAACAGTTGTTTTGCCTTGATTAAACTGTATGGCTACTTGGAAAAGCACATCCTATGTAAGTTTTATAAGTCAACAACACTGTTGCACTTAGTTTTAAGGCAATATTTACGACCAACAAAGTTAAAAAATATAAATAGAAAAAGTTTATTGTGTTGAATTACATGAACCTCACAAAATACCAAAGAAAATGTAACTAGGATCGTCATAAGGCTTTACAACTCACAAAAAGTAGCTTTTATATGAGTCAAAAAAGAAAAGAAAAAAAGATTTGAATTTTTTGAAACCCAGCAATCTGAAAATTTGTATTTTTGTCAAATTTGCAATATTTTTTTTTTACCTTAAATTGTAGACAAGAATTGACAATTCCGGTAAGTGCATGTGTCTTTATTTTGCAACCTTGTTATTAATCATATAATTATTATTGTAGCCAAATATACATCTGTCTGGATGACGCAGGCGTTATAAGGTGGGCATTATAAATACTGCTTTAATAAACAGACTACACAAAACAAATATAATGTCCATTTCCGCCATGTTTGTCTCTATGCTGTACATACTTGCCTCTATTGCAACGGGAAGAAACACTTAACTGATATTCTTTTTGTCATTTTGTATATCTATACTTATGTAATATGTACTATCATATAAATATCTTTTTTTGTGTGGGCTAACAAACTGCAATGGAAAAAGGCGTGTTTAATTTTGCTTTCAACAGTTTTGAACAAAATATTTTTTTTTAATTTTTCTGGTTTTGTTTACCTGTCCAAGGTTAGTGGATGGTTAAAAACAAGTATAACCCCGTCATATTGTGTTTGTGTTTGTGTCCAAAGTCAGAAGCCTGAATGATAGTGGTTGTCGTTTGTAGCTGTGTAACATATTTGTATTTCGTTCATTATTTTGTTCACAAATTATGCTGTTAGTTCCCCGTTTAAATTGTTTTACATTAATTTGTGGGCCTTTTATTACCGACTATGAGGTATTGACAATGCCAATGGGTGAAGGCCGTACGGTGACATTTGTGTTACGTATTATCTTGTGATGAAACTTCTCTTTTCGTAAATCATACAACATCATCTACTTAGTATTTTTTTGTAAGCGATGTTTTCCGTTATTTCTGAATGATAACAAATGAAAGGATTGTGTCTAACTAAGCCTCTACGACAAAATGTAAAATCACAAAGGGTAACTTTCAAGTAATTCAGGGGACTATTTATTATTTTTTTAAACTTGTGTTCGTCCGGATCAATTCTTTAAATGAAAAAAAATTGTCATTCTAAAAGAAATAACTGTATTTATATATTTATTTTGATAATATACAGTTGTGTTTCATTTTCGACATTTTTAAGTGTTTATCCTAAACACCCTCCTGAACTCCTGTCTAATTTCCGGTATTCTCCAAGCATAAATGAAAGGATTTGATAATGAGTTGATCAGAAATGGAAATAAAAGTATAATACGCATATGTAGTGTTAAAGGTGTGCTCGATGAAATCTCCATCCAATACGACACAACAAATGGTGATGTTAAAATGACAGTTTGGAAGGCAATAATCAGAGTTGTAAAAAATGCTCGAATTTCCCAAGACTTTTGCGGCTGTGTGTTGACATCTATGGATAGTGCCACATCTGTTGATGTCGTACAGAGGTTGGTGTTACTTTTTAAATCAATAATTCCTTTATTCAAGATCTCTTCTGGTACGCATATATTTGTCTGGGATACTTTATTTTCACAGTTTGAGTTGACACTCACATCTTCGAGTTGAATATCTATATCCTCTATAGTCATGACTGAAGTAGCATCTTCTCTTCTTTGGTATTGCTTGTTGTCAACAGAAGCGTTCTTCGATGACGACACTGAATTTCGTCCTATTATAAATATAGAAGACTGCACATGACAAGTATTGTTAAGCTCCCTTTTCTTAACTCTAATCGGTACAATTGTTCCTTTAAAAAATAATTTCCATATACGAAAACTAGTAATCGATGACATTATCAATAAAAGCAATATGACAACAGTTACTGGTGACATATTAACAATTATAAATATAAAAAACTTATCCCCGTATACAACTGGAGGTCTACAAATCTGCGTAAACTCTGTGCGAGGAGACAACATCGTTCCACAAAACGAAACTATAAGCACAACGCACAGAGATCCTCCTATGTATTTGTATTTGTTCTTATCAAATGTGTCCACTATTCCAAAGTTATACGAACTTACAACTAAATACCTTTGTAAACACAGAAGGAATATCAAACAATAGTTTGATTGCAAGCCAAAAACAATAATCAGTATTTGTAGAAGACAAGAATCAACGTTTTCATGTATATATATATTTTCTAATTCGCATGCTATAGACCCGTGTCTACAGGTGCGTTTTAAATGTCAATGAATGACATAAATATGTAACTACAGTAACTACATGTAACTTTGTATACAGATTACAACAACGAAAACTGCAAACTATAAATTTGGTGTGGTTTCGTGTGGTCTCTGAAAGGATAATAAGCACCGCCTGATCCACATGCAGCAATCGTTGTCTTGTTTGTGCAAGTACAAACCCGGTGATAAGTATAATTAAGTCAATGGAATTTGATGCGACTGTCATACAAGTGAGAGGTTTAGCTAGCTATAAAACCAGGTTCAATCCACCATTTGTTACATTAGAAAATGCCTGTACTAATCAGGAATATGACAGTTGTTATCCATTCGTTTGATGTGTTTGGACTTTTGATTTTGCCTTTTGATTTTTGATTTTCCTTTTTGAATTTTCCTCGGAGTTCAGTATTTTTGTGTTTTTACTTTTCACAAGGTAACATTCTACATAATTTAAATAAAAATGTGGTTATTCGTTTGCTACATAACAAAATAGGAACAGTACAGATTAGTTTCCAGACGGATTGAAGTCCTAAACATAAGGGTTCGTGTTCCTTGGTCTTTAGTTTTTTAGTTTAGTATGTTATGTCTTTTGTACTATCATTTGTCTGTTTGTCCTTTTATTTTTAGCCATGGCATTGTCAGTGTATTTTCAATCTTTGAGTTTGACTATCCCTCTGGTATCTTTCGTTCCTTTTTCATACCAATTTATTTAATTCATTATATTCCACATGAATGCTCAATCTGAAAATTGTGTAAAGCTATCAGAGAATGAAAAAATCTCATCTATGATGGAATAAATATTGAATTGTCATGAAAAAAAACTCTGGTTAGTTTTCGTGTAAATGGAGTTTCTAAAATAAAATTTATTTCTGCATCAAAATGTCTTATTTTGGAAAGGAAAAGAAAATATCTACCATTTGTAGCAATTAAAAGAGATTATATCAAATTTTATCAATGACTTTTTGATATTTTGTTGTAGTTTTTCAATGAAGACCTGACCAAACTTATTTGTTATATTGGCTAAGTGCAAATTTTGGAAAAAAAACACTTTTAAATCAATCAATGTTTTAATCTCACGAAAGGACACACTATAATAAGTTTTTGCCATTTTCCCGTGACCGGGAAAAAATGTAATTGCTCATTGGACAATGTTAGAATGTGTTTTTCAATTACAAATAGTGTTTTGCTCACGAATGCAAACGGGTAACAATTTTGATTTATTTAAGGTTTTTTTTTACTTACATTCATAGCGCTGTTGTGTTTCTTAGAATATCCTATATCTTTTTTCCTGAAATAAAAAACACTATCTCATTACGTTTTTTTAAATTTGTGCTTGAATATACGATGCATAATCTTGGGTATATATAAAAGTATATTATTTTATCCACATTTAATGTTGACATCATCAATATACTAATATCAGATATTTATCAAAATTTCTCCAGGTCAGCGTGCCTTTTTTCAAGCTACAGGTTGAGGTTGTGACAAAATGACAAACTGTGTATGGATTATACAGGGAAACAAACTTTATTATGTGATTAGAAATTAAACTAAACGATACAATTGCAAAATAAAATACGAGAAGATAGCTTTTAGAAAATACTTCATATATCAAAAGAAATGATATGGTCACTGTGCGTTTTTTCCAGGCTTATATACAAAATAGCAAAATGCTTTGTGGATTCTTTCAGACAATGTACCATTTTAGAGTTACCTCCCCTTAAATATGGCATTGAAAACCATTAACAAACAATCAGAAAATATCTTCACTTGTTTATATACACCTTATATTAGTGGCATAACATCTTGTCCACTAGTTAATTGTTTTCTGTTTAGTATCTATAATACTAAAATTACGAGGTCCAATTGGTTAGCCGTCATCACGTGAAAACGACGAATCAAAGAATTCAACTTTATATATAACTAATATAGTACAGAGGTGTAGATTGAAAATGACACCACTCCAGGCCTTTTCGTTTTCCACGTAATTAATATATTGCCAATAATTAAGAACTTCCGGGTCGAGTCCGATACCGATACCAATAGTATATTCACCTGTTACCCATTACCTTTATATATATGTACGTTCTGCATCTGACAGGCGTACCACCAAACGGTGTATTCAGGATTAATATGCTAAATAGTATTACACGGGTCATAATCACAGGGTTGACACTACTTAATTGTCAAATTGTTACCTATTGTTGTATTTTAATCAGTAAGACTTTCTAAGATAACAATACGAATACTAAAAATCTGAACTAAATTAAGGCGTATAGATACAGTTTTCAATTTGTTAACGGACATGACGTAAAACAGCGAATCAAATAATTCCACTTTATTTATATCTAATATAGGACAATGCTGTTGATTAAAAAATACTCCATTCCAGGACCTTTTGTTTTCCAAATAATTAATATTACCAATAATTGATGAGTTCCAGTTCGACGGGTTCAAACAGAAAGATTTGAAAGCAGAGAAAACTGTGTATCTTATAATCGCAATGACTTTATCAAATGACAATACTAATACTAAAATAAGGCTTGCGCATAGTTATATATACTGTAATTTAGTCACGGACCCGGGATATCACGGGTGTGTTCTAGTAAAAGTTATATAAAGATCCATTTTAATTGTTACATCTTGTGGTCAATTTTATTTGGCAATCGCAAATGGCATTCAGCAGGGTTAAAGAACACCTGTGTGCGACCTGTTAGTCAAATGCGTTTTGTTTAAATATACTTTTTCACTTTTTTGTTTTTTTGGAAAATGTTGTATGTGCTGTTTTAGACCCTTCTTCAACGAAATTTGTTTTACATGCACACGTATAAAAATTGCGGTCTTTATTCAACGCAATCATAGGTTTGAACGTAGTTTTCAATTTAAACTTGTTTATAGATATATATATATATAAGTCATCTGATGAATTTGTTCTTTTAACTGCAAATTCAAATTATTAATCTGCATTCCTGCATCAAATTTTGCTAACTTGATTAACAATTTAAACCTTAATTTTTTTTTATTATTTTTTCAATCGAAGAGGGTGAAAGACACCAATATCATCTAAAGAGCATTGATACAATGTATATAATAACACACTTGTGATAGAACACTCTTTGAGAAGATGCATTTGCAATATATTAAAAATTGAGAAATGAAATGGGGAATATATCATAGAGACAACAACCCGACCAAAGAGCAGACAATATATGTAGTCCACGAATGGATCCTAAACGCAGCGAGAAACGTATCCGGAGATGTGTGTACTAGGTCAGTGCAAAAGGAAACAGCACTTAACTCCATATCATATAAATGAAATAAATGGAGAGTTGTCTCATAGGCACTCAAACTACATCTTCCTATATATAAAAAAATAAATGATGATCTCGACTTAGGACAGGTGCAAAAAAGTGGCTGATTAAACATTTATATCTATAGCCAATGTTGAATAAAGACAAACATAGCAATACGCACAGTAAAAATCAGTTGGAAAGAAGTCCGAGTCCGATGTCACAATAGGTAACAAAAGAAACTAAACAACATGACATTGATACATAATTATCAAAGATTGAAGACTTATTTTCGTATTTATTTTCATCGTAGTATTTTTTGAGATTTTCTTTTTAGGAAACGCGGGGAACATCCTTGTCAGTTTTTTCTTTATATTCTTTGTATTCGTCATTCAATAAACCCGGTATTCAAACAGTTTTTGATGACGAAGCATGATTTGCGTTTTGAAAATGCATTGCTACGTAACTTCATTCATTATATTTTACAATAACGTTTTGATTATCTAGGTTTATGGACACTGAATTCGAAATAACCGGTTTTTTTTCGATAGGCAACATTTCTTTTTTTTTTTTACACCTGATTAAAAGTACATGAAAATTATTATTTTTCTACAAATTAAGAATGCAAAACAAATTTGATTAAATATTGAGGAAACTTTACCCATGGCATATTAATTCACTGAGAACTAACATTTAGATTTAAAATAAAATTAGGTAATTGTGGTTTTAAAACTTATAGTGGAAACCATTTCTGACAAGCGTTCACTTTAATTTAGTACGTCCTTTGTAGTACTGTCTTATTGAAATTATGGTCTTAATATAACCATCATTGTTTTTGCTACGTAAAACTGTCGGCATTAAATCAATACATTATAGCTCTCGCATTACACTATGTTGTGCATTTCATTAGTTTCCATTCCCTCGATTATGGATTCTAAAAAACATTAAAATTGTTTGCTCTATCTTTGGAATTATTCTGTAACTTCTTTTGAAAATTTATATTATTATCAATCATTATAATTACAAAAATTAGCATTGCTTTAAATCAGAGAAATGACAATATAAACGCCAAATACGGTTCACGGTCAATAATAAGATACTACATGTATTAAGCTATTACAAAAAATTAATAAGTACAAATGCATATGCAAAATGTGCTTTTAAAAAATGTTTAGGTCCATAAGACGCTTATTTTGTATTTTACCGCGGAGAAAAGGTGGTTTATCAGTTTTAAGCCAACATGTATAATAGTCATTTTGTTTATTTTTTTGGTTACATCTTCTGACATCAGACTCGGACTTCTCTTGAATTGAATATTAAATGTACGTTTTGTTATGCGTTTACTTTTCTACATTGGCTAGAGGTATAGGGGGAGGGTTTAGATCTCATAAACATGTTTAACCCCGCCGCGGGTTGATAGATTATATACAATAATATTCACACAAGTAAAAAGAAACATAGCACGTGTAAGAAATAAAAAAACGTATCAAAATGAATTTGCAAAAGCCAGGGTGTAACACAAATAACAGACTGAATATAACAGAAAGAAATTCCCAAAACATTCAATGCTTTTGATAAAATTAGACTTACCTCACATTTATACAAGGGTTGACTAAATAATAAGTGTGTCTTTATTTCAATACTCTACACCTTTGATCATGTAATTATCTGAATTAATGAGGTAGGCGTTAACAGGTGACAATTAGAAGTAATTATTGGATATAATGAAGTGACAACATTAACAAAAGTGTTTCTATAGACCCTGTTCGCGCTTAAACAGAATAGCCTGTGACACTAATTAACTACTTATCAATAATGTATTTTTGTGTTTGTTTACATGTATCTATATATCTATGGAGGGAATACCGTATTAATATCTATTTTTTCAGGCTTACACACTGTTTGGTCACTTTTGTACAACAGCTACTTTTCATTTCGTCGTTTGGTTGTTGTCCAATTGGTGCACACCAAACAAAGCATGTTGAACAGAGGATCAAGTGATCAGTCTATTAGAGTTTCTTAATAGACAACGTATTTGTTGAATTTGGAGGAATACTTTTTCAACAAATTGTCGGCATTGCTAAGGGAACACACTGTGCGCCTCTCAATGCCGACCCTTTCTATTTCGAAATGAGTCAGAGTTCCGTCAGACAATTGCCAATAACAAGAAGATATTTTAATACCAAATGAAGATGTATTAATGATGTTATTTTTATTAACAATCCAAAATTTTCTCACAGTATTCCATTAATTTATCAACAGAACTAGACATTAAAAAAAACCAACAGACACGGCTTTATTCGCCTCATTTTTAAACTTACGTGGCCATCTTAGTACCAGCATCTAGAACACAAGAAACTGTTTAAAATTTTGAAATGATCGATTACCTCCACCTTAGAAGCAGTATACCAACTATGGTTTGGAACATCGGTTTCACAGATGCTTGTAGATATGTTAATGATGTCATAAAATGAGCGTAATCTGTGGAGCAAGATCTGATTACCCTTCCGGAGTATCCGAGATCACCTTAAGTGTTTTAGTGAGGTTTGTGTTGCCCTGTCTTTCCTTTTCTATGTTATGTTTTGCGTATTATTGTTTGTCATTTTATTATTAAGTCATTGCCTAGCAGTTTCTTTTCTTTTAATGAGTTCGAATGTTCTTGTGCTATATTTTGCCTCATTGTTGTGTTGTATCGTAGGTTATTTGTTTATCTAAGTGTTAACACTAGTGGTGATTCAATGTGGCAAAACTTTTAGGAATTTTGGTCCTCAATGAACTTCAACTTCGTACTTTAGTTTGGCCTTTTTAACTTTTTTGGAATCGAGCGTCACTGATGAGTCTTTTTGTAGACGAAACGCCCGTCTGGCGTATATACAAAATTTAGTTATGGTATCTATATTGAGTTTATTTACTACCACTGGGTCGATGCCACTGCTGGTGGAGATTTATTTCCCCGAGGGTATCACCAGCCCAGTAGTCAGCACTGTTGTACTGACATGAATGATCATTGATATGGGTATATTTATAAATTAACTGTTAACAAAATTTTGAATTTTTGAAATACTAAGGATTTTCTACCTTAGGCATAGATTACCTTAGCTGTCTTTGGCTAAACTTTTAGGAATTTTAGTCTTCAATGCTCTTCAACTTCGTACTTTAGTTTGGCCTTTTTAACTTTTTTGGATTCGAGCATCACTGACGAGTCTGTTTGTTGACGAATCCTGCGCCTGGCGTATATACAAATTTAGTCCTGGTATCTATGATGAGTTTATTCACAAACATAACATGCATATAAGTAAGGAAATGTGGTATATAAAGGCAACAGTAGTATACCGCTGTTCAAAACTCATAAATCCATGGACAAAAAACAAAATCGGGGTAACAAACTAAAACCGAGGGAAACGCATTAAATATAAGAGGAGAACAACGACACAACACCGAAACGGACCAAGCAACAGACAAAACACCACGAGAATAAAAATTATAACATCAAAACCAAATACATGAATTTGGGATCGACAAGTACCGTGCCACGTCTTATCTCCAAAATAAGAGAAAACACAAACGACTCAACGTTAAAATGCAACACACACAGAAACAAACAATATTATAACAATGGCCATCTTCCTGACTTGGTACATGACACTTTTAAAGGGGAATAAAAGTGGTGGGTTGAACCTGGTTTTATGGCATGCCAAACCTCGCACTTTAATGGCAAAGTTAAATATAACATTGAAATGACAACATAATATTATAGGACTACAATACAAATAAAAAGGAGAACATATTAGACAAAGAAAAGCATGATTAATAGATAACAAAAAGCATCAGGTTTAAAATTCAATACGCCAAAAACGCGTCTTGTCCACACAGGACTCACCAGTGACGCCCAGATATAAAAGATCGAAAGTGAAAAAAGTACAAAGTTGTACAGCACTGAAGATAAAAAGTTGAAAAGGTTTTGCCAAACGGCATTGTTTGTATGCCCGGGATAGGAACATTCTTATTATATAGAACAATTCATGCTATTGCAAACAGTAAATTTTATCAAATGAATATGAAAGAGATATACATAATGAAACTGAAGTATTAACTAATTACAGAAAACTAAACCCGAATACATAACGCCCAGATATACAAGATCGAAAGTGAAAAAAGTACAAAGTTGTACAGCACTGAAGATCAAAAGGTTTTGCCAAATACGGCACTGTTTTTTATGCCCGGGATAGAACGATTCATGCTATTGCAAACAGTAAATTTAAACAAATGAATGTGCAAGATATATTCATAATGAAAATGAAGTATTAACTTATTACAGAAAACTAAACCCGAATACATGATGCCAAGTTCAATACAGCATAGACACACCAGAATCAGTCCAGGCGTCAACGCAATTAAAAAAAAATGACGTCACATACGATGGCGAAAAGGCAAACGTTATGCCACATTTGAATTTTTGAAATTTAGAAACAGCATGACGTCACACATGAAAAACTATAATTTAAAAGTGAGCTAGAATTAGGATTGCTTTAAGCTTATATTAGAACTAAATACTGATAATTCATTAAAGCAAAATGCATATTGCAATACTTATTAATAGCAATTAACTGTAATATATATATGTCCAGTTTGTTATGAATCCAACTTCAAACGTAATTAATCGTACAAAATTAAATATAATTAATAAAGGCGGTGATGAATTTTTCTATCCGTAACACCTAAATATAATAAAAAGACAGACAAGTACAGAAACACGCCTTATAGTAATACGAATTCACATTCAGCAAAACAGTCACAATCGGGTATAAGTCACGTTTGGTAATTAAAAGATTAGACGACATAATGACAAACCACAATCTACCATGTGGTAAAAATGTCCTTAGCTAGTTTGGTTAAAGAGACATCATATGGATCCACCAATTCGTGATGGTGTCCATAAAATTTACGGAGTGTCAATTTTAATCTGTCCTTCTCATAACTTTGTTGGAGCAGTTTCTGCGTAAGGAGCACACTCCTGTATATGAAGTCCGTATAGTGTGAACAAGCACGTGAATAACGTATCAATTGTGATATGTAAACACTATACGAAGGGGCAGAGGGTATGTTACTGCTAAGAAATGGGAAATTGATAATTGGGAAGTTGAAATCGTCCCGTTTATCATAGATTTTCGTGTAAAGTCGTCCATCTACGTCAATATTTAGGAAAAGATCAAGGTATGAAGCAGTCCTTCTAGTATCAGTAGTATCCTTAATTTCAAGTTCACTAGGATATATGAGATGTAAATATTGGCTGAAGTATGGGTTGTTCAATGATAAAACATCATCAATATATCGGAAAGTAAAATTAAAGAATTTCGAAAGGTGCTTTTTCTTTTTGTCTTTTAGAAGGTTCTGAATAAATTCTGCTTCATACGAATACAAAAACAAATCAGCCAACAGGGATGCACAATTAGTACCCATTGGAATACCGACTGTCTGTTGAAATATAAATCCTCCAAACTCAACAAATATATTGTCGATCCAAAAGATCAGCATTTTAATAATATCATCTTCAGTATATTTTCTGGAAGATTCAGTGTGATTCTTTACAAAATATGAATTATTGTATCCCAAAACAAGAAATGTGTATCTACGATTCCCATTTTTACAGAAAAAGCTCTGTTTTATGAGATGGTGAAGTCGGTCTTTCAACTGAGCATGGGGAATAGTAGTGTATAGCGTAGAAAAATCAAAAGTTTTTATGTTGCTGCAAAATTGCAAAGATTGTGATCGAAGGTTAAGCAGTAGATCTTTCGAATTTTTGAGAATCCACATCTGATTAACACCACTGGTAGAATATATCTCCTCACAATATTTTTGCAGCCCATCTTTAACTGTAGAAAGAATAGTAGTCAATACTTTAGATAGATGTTTAGTCGAACATTTTGAAGACCCAGCTATGTGTCGTTCTTTATATGGAGTTTTGTGTAATTTAGGTATCCAGTATAATGAGGGCAAGTTTTCTTCGTTTTCTTTGATGTTGATACCAAAAGAAAGAAGGACAGATTCATGATTTTGTAAAATTTCATCCCTGGTAAATGATGTTAAAGAATATGTAGGATTACCAGTAGTTTTATCAATTCCAAGCTCTGTAGCGAGACATTGCAAATAATGTTTTTTACATATGAAGACAATATTATTGGAGGCTTTATCTGCCGGAAAAACGACATATTTGTCATGCAAAGAGGATAAAGCATCCACAACCTCCGGATTCTTGAAAGGGTTAGAAACTCTAGTACTCATATTACATCGTAGTTTTTGTATCCGCCTCTGAATGCATGATCGAATAGCTTTGATCCATTCAGACAAAGTGTCCAGTTTCGTCTGGTTCGCGCTTTACACATTTTCTTGCATAGTCCTCAACTGCATCCATCAGTAACTTAAAATTCTTTTTCCAGTTGATGGGTGGGGGATTCTATACTTTGATCCCTTGGCTAGCAACTCTCTTAGTTGTTCATTGGTAACAATACCAAGGTCACCCGTAATAATATGACCAGCTGGACTATAATTGTATTGAGAAGATGCACATGAGTATAATTGTCAAATATTGTTGATACATACCATTGATTAAATATATGAATATTAATTATGTCCATCTGTTAACGTCTACATTAACAAAACTTGTCTGTAATTGGTCAAATTTTATAGATTTATTTATGCTATCTAAAATCAAAAAATGTGTCTGGTTGTTTTGTTTGCCCCCCGCCAGTCAAATTCCAAGACTTTATTACTTCTTTATAAAACACAGGAATATCTTTAAGATATCTTAAAGATTTGATATCACTAAAATTTATATTAAATATTGACAAAATATTGTTTGAGACATTTAAGTATTTAAAAATATTTATGTACTTCTCGGAAATTAGGTTTATTGGCAGGTAGTAGGTACACCTATAGGCACATATTACATATTACAATTTTATTATTCCCTATTGTTGATTTTCCATTTTTTTACTTTGATGTACTTTTGCATCATTTTACGATGTTCATATATCACAACTCGTTCGTGTCTGTTGTAATGTTTTGGATTTAATTGAACTACGAAATTCTGTTAAATTATAAAGTTGCGGATTTCGTTTCCAGAAATTGCTGTAAACTTTTCCTAAACTATTTCAGATATACATACAATAAGTCCGAATTTTTACGGAGATTGTGTTACCGAGCCAGGAAATTTAAGAACGTATCTGGTAAACTTATTGATTCTTTAGATAAACTTATTGTAAATCGTTACCAACTAAACACAGTAAAGAGGTGCTTGAATATTGTTTTTATTGGTAGTAATGTGGATTTTTGTTGTCTGTAAAATAAACTTTATTTTTTGTTTGTTCTAAATATATGCACATTCGTGGCTCTTCAATCTATCGATAGAGGCTTCTTCGCAATGCAAAAGGTCTAGTGTTTCTCCTTTAAAAAATAAATCTGATAATATAAAAAAGAAGATGTGGTATGATTGCCAATGAGACAACTATCCACAAAAGACCAAAATGACAAAAACATTATCAATTATAGGTCACCGTACGGCCTTCACCAATGAGCAAAGCCCATACAGCTATAAAATGCCCCGATAAGACAATGTAAAATAATTCAAGCGAGAACACTAACGGCCTTATTTATGTAAAAAAAATAAGTTGAATGTCTACTGATTGATGTTTAAGTCTAAGATGAAATATTTGTTTCGTTAGTTGCTATTGGCTTTACCTATCTAGAAGTACATACTCTTATATCTGTAATAAGTTTTAGTTGTGTGGATGTGTAAGTAACTGTCCGTGTATACTCTGTTAGATTTCGTTGTGCTAGTATCCATTTCATTAGTTATTGTATTTCAACTGATTGTTATAGTTTGTTCTTACATTGTACTGTTACACCACTGTACCAGGTTATTAGATGTTTGGCACCTTCAAACGAGAATAACCCCGCCTCATTCTGTGTACGCTTATCCTACAATAAAAGCCTGTTTGGCAGGGGTTGTCGTTTGTAGTTGTGTAACACATTAATGTTTCTTTTATTACTTTATTCACAAATTATGCTGGTATTTTGTTGTTTTCATTTGACATTTATCATTTTTGAACCTTTAATGGCAGACTGTGCAGTATTGCTTTGCTCATGGTTGAAGGCCATACAATGACTTATAGTTATTGATTTCTTTGTCTCAATCAGTACAGGTAGTATTTGCTTTGCTGAAATACCTATACTAATCTATACTAATCAACAATAGAAACGAAACAAGGCAATATATTGTCCATATATAATGACATTGGATACACTGTATTAAGATAAAAAGAAAATACCCGATTGATCTTATGTTAATAGAGTGTTATTTTCTTATCGAAACCATTCAATTCATGCGAGAAAGCGAACTTTATTTTATAATTTAAACTTAAAACTTTATTCTTGAAAATGATCTACTTAAAATTATAATGCCAATGCAGCTATAAGAATACTTAATTGTTATCCTTCAAAGTAAGGGCCGAATTTTGTCATCAATTCCCGCAAATTTGACACCTTTTTTTTCAATATAATGGCATGTTCTCACTGTTCAATTTGGTCAGACTTTTTTTTAATTATTTGCATTTGCATGTTTTTACCTTTTTATTATATCTTTGGGGATAAACTTGAGTTCAAAACTTATGTATAATACTTTTGTTGACTAGTTTATATATATAAATACGCAATATTATGTGATAATAAAGTTTATTGCTATTTTTTGCATTTTTCCTTTGATCTTTTTTTTGTGATAATTTTTCATATTATGCTACCGGCTTGAGACAATTATCGCTGGAAACTAAGGAGCCACGTATAATTGCTAAGGGATTTGACATAAAATTGAGAGCGTTGTCATAGGTAACAAAAGCGATAAACAGATTATTATTGGTCATCTCAACTCGATTGCTTTTTTTGCTTTCGTCGGGACCGGCTCAAGCGAGAAAAATCAATCTCGTTGAGATAACCAACGATAATCAATAAAAATACAATTTCTAGGACAGTTATAGATACGATAACTAGTTATAGATAAGACAACCAGTTAAAGATCCGATAACCAGTTATAGCTAAGATAAACATTTATAGATAAGATAACCAGTTATAGATCAGATAACCAGTTATAGATAAGATAACCAGTTATAGATCAGATAACCAGTTATAGATAAGACAACCAGTTGTAGATCAGATAATCAGTTAAAGATAAGACAACCAGTAATATATAAGAAAACCAGTTATAGCTAAGATAGCCAGTTAAATATAAGATAACCAGGTATAGATAAGACAACAAGTTATAGATAAGATAACCAGTTATAGATAAGATAACCAGTTATAAATCCGATAACCAGTTATAGCTAAGATAACCAGTTATAGATAAGACAACCAGTTATAGATAAGACAACCAGTTATAGCTAAGATAACAAGTTATAGTGTTATAGCTAAGATAACCAGTTATAGATAAGACAACCAGTTATAGCTAAGATAACCAGTTATAGATAAGGTAACTAGTTATAGCTTTGATAACCAGGTATAGCGTTATAGCTAAGATAACCAGTTATAGATAGGACAAACAGTTATAGATAAGATAACCAGTTATAGATAAGATAACCAGTTATCGATCAGTTAACCAGTTATAGATAAGACAACCAGTTATAGCTAAGATAACCAGTTATAGCTAAGATAACCAGTTATAGCTAAGATAACCAGTTATAGCTAAGATAACCAGTTATAGATCAGATAACCAGTTATAAATCAGATAACCAGTTATAGCTAAGACAACCAGTTATAGATCCGATTACCAGTTATAGCTAAGATAACCAGTTATAGCTAAGATAACCAGTTATAGCTAAGATAACCAGTTATAGCTAAGATTACCAGTTATAGATAAGATAACCAGTTATAGATAAGATAACCAGTTATAGATAAGATAACCAGTTATAGATAAGATAACCAGTTATAGATAAGATAACCAGTTATAGCTAAGATAACCAGTTATATCTAAGATAACCAGTTATTGCTAAGATTACCAGTTATAGATCAGATAACCAGTTATAGATAAGACAACCAGTTATAGATAATACAACCTGTTATAGATCAGACAACCAGTTATAGATAAGACAACCAGTTATAGCTAATATAACCAGTTTTTAGATAAGACAACCAGTTATAGCTAAGATAACCAGTTATAGCTAAGATAACCAGTTATAGATAAGATAACCAGTTATAGCTAAGATAACTAGTTATAGATGAGACAACCAGTTATAGAAAATCCTTTGTCCAAAGTATTTGTATCAGCTCATTGATAAGCATAAAGAAATAGCTAACTTTGTCAAGTCACCAGTTAAAACATTGCTTTAGACGTTTTTTGGAATATTTGCATTTTTTGACACTATTTGAAATTTGAAAAAAATGTTTTGTTCTCTCGACCTCTGACCAATTTTATATATCAGTTGTTTGTCTACGATCTGCATGCTAAATATTTCGATTTTGACAATCAGTATACCGTCAGATAACTGTGTATTTTCTCATATAATTAAGAGGTTGGCAGTAGTTACTAGTATTATGTTCGGTAAATATACATAAATAAATTACATGTAGTTTCGAAATGGAAATGGAGGAATTATGTATATTTTCCTTAAATAATTCATACACGTAAGTAAAGAGAACACATTCATGTTCAATATTTACAATTAAGAGAAACACGATTGATATTCACAGAGTTAAGGGAAAAACTGTATTATAAGACCATTAATCTAAGATCCATCTGTAGTTCATTTCACATATAGATTGAACCTGTATTACAAGACCACTTGTCATAAGAGACAACTAATTTGCTCCCACTAAAGTGGTATCTTAAAACAAGTTTAAAAGTATTTGATAAAAATCATGCAAAGAAGTCTGCTATCTTCGAAGTATTTTTCACCCTGAAGCGTAATGGCGTGTTGTTTCAAACTTAGATAGATAAAAGAAAACAGAAAAAGATAAGCTAGTTTAACCGTAATGCATCATCATGTTTGACTATATAAAATCTCTATCTTGACCATGTGTTGTTTGTTGTTGTTTATCTTTCAATGTAAGTCTAATTTTAGAGTCAAAACCCCGAGTTCAGGTTGTTGCACTGTTTCCTTTTCTGAATTATAATCCTGGTACCTTTGAAAACTATTTCTATGATCCCTTTTGTTGTTTTTATCGGTAGGAAGCTGCCATGTAATGTTGTCATTCTAGCTGTATGTATTTGTATTACCATAAAGTGCGAAATTCGGCTAGCTACAGGACCAGAATCAACCAACCACTTTTTTTGAATGTCAAGTACCAAGTCAATAATGCAACAGTTGTTATCTTACAGTTCGCTTCTATGTATGTTGCATAGTTATTTGTTTTTGTAAGCACTTCAGTGTTTATATTGATTTCTTGTTTTCTTCTAATACTGATAGTAGATGTATATATACTTCGAGTTTAGTTTGTAACTGAACTTCTTTTGATTTTATTTATTGAACCAAGAGTTCCAACTGGTGACGTTAAACGTGATTAAAGGACATGGTAAATCGTTATGAAATATTCGTTTGACTTAGCATAAGCAACTCGATGGGTGTCATATGTGGAGCAGAATTTGCTTAACTTTCTAGAGGACCTGATATATTCCCCAGTGTTTGGTGTTTTTTTTCTTTTTTTACTTTTCTATGTTGTGTTTGTATACTATTGTTTGTCTGTTTATCTTTTTCTTATTTAGCCATGAAGTTATCAGTTTGTTTATGACTTATGAGTTTGAATATTCTTGTGCTATATTTCGTCGCACTTTCTTGTTGTATAATAGACAAATTTGTTTAGCTAAGTGAAAAAATTGGTGTTTAATCAATATACAAACAAATAAGAAGGTGTGGTATGATTTCCAATTAGTTTATTGTTACACATTTTTAATCAAATATATTAATATTTATCATGTCCATCTGTTCACACCTACGTAATCAAAACTGGTTTTTAATTGGTTAGAGCTGACGTTATCTAAATTGAATATACAACGTTCGAACATATAAGTCCACATACTGCTTGGTCTTTGCTTGATTGCATTTAAGGTAAATAAGACCGTGTTCACACCAAACGCCGTGTACAGTAAACATGTTTACAATTAGTTTAATGTAATGGACACTGGTTTCACATTAAATTTGTTCACACCTATACACCTTGTTTAATTACCTGTACATAAGATTTGTTCACACTTGTAAACTATTTGTCATTTAAATGTTCATTACGTAGAACTGAATTCAAAGTTTTCGGACAATTTGTCTAGCAGTAAGGGAACGACCATTTGACCTAAAAGGGGGATGGAAATATTCTGGTCATACAAAGGGTAAAAAAATTAATGTGAATCAAGAGTTTCCCCATACATTATAGTTGTAAATATTGAAAAAAAGTATTTGATCTACATCTACATCTACATCAGCATCGAAGAAAAAAACCGGAATAAAACGTACACGCGAAAAACAAATCTGAATCAGATAAAAAATAATAACCCTCCCCCTTTTTTAAGTTAAGTGGTTGCTACTTTATAAAAGCCTTTTTAATAATTTGCAGTAGTTTTAATATACTAGAGATGTCTCGATTACGCATTAGAAAACGTTAGCTGCAGCAACGTGAATGCCGAAAAAAAACGACTGAGATATTATGGATCACTACATTTTTATCTTTTCTGTTTGTTTCAAATTGTATTTCTTCAACAAGGAGTATTTGATAAAGGAATAGCGTAACGTATTTTTTTTTTAATTTTAAGTGTTATTTAACGGATCTGAGATACTAGGGTTGGGCGTGGGCTTTAGATTTTTTACAGGACAAATTTTGGTGACAAGTCAAAATCTATTTTAGCATTATATTAAGGGGCAGCTGAGGGTGAAACAAACAAAAACAAATTCAGGGCCAAAAACTGGAAACATGTTTTCTTCCAAAACAAAATCCATAGCCCACCATCCCGCACCCTGCATTTATGTTTTATACTCAACTATAATAGCTCCCCCCCGAAAATCAATTGGTTGATGCCTTATGGGTTCGGCAATGATGCTGCTTTGAGCCTTGATCAGGGGTTAATAAAGTACGTTATTTTTCTTTAACAAAAATAACTGTAAAATTTTTGGAAATTTTTTCTAGCGGTAAGGGAAAAACCATTTGACTTCAAAAGGGGGTGGTGGTGGGAATGGAAATATTTCGATCCACAATTTGATAAAAAAAATAAAAATGGTCATACAGATGATAAAATATATTCTGAATCAAGAGTTTCCCCATACATTATAGTGTTAAATATTGAACAAAAAATGTATTTGATCACCAGCATCGAAAAGAAAGGAATAAAAACGTACGCGCGAAAAAATAAATCTGACTCAGATAAAAAAAAAAAGATACACAACCCTCCCCCTTCCTTTAGTTAAGTGGTTGCTACTTTAAGAAAGCCACTTTTATAATTTGCAATAGTTTGAATATACAAGAGATGTCTCGATTACGCATTAGAACGTTAGCTGCAACAGCGTGCTTACAGCCGAAAAAAAAGGATTGAGATATTAGGGATCACTACATTTTTATCTTTTCTGTTTGTTTCAAATGGTATTTCTTCTCCAAGGAGTATTTGGTAAAAGAATAGGGTAACGTTTTTTTATTTATTTTAAGTGTTATTTAACGGATCTGAGATACTAGACAAACGTATCATTTACCCCACACTTGTTTTAGTCATGCATTTATGCGTGAATCGTTGTTTGAGTAAAGACCAGTGGCGAATATTTCTGTGTACGTCAAGTCGATTTGGGAAGACCTTTTCAAATGTATTAGGCAGCACCTATTTACTTAATTTTTTGGGGAGGGGGAGGGGAGCCAGGGGGGGGGGGGGGTAAAGGGGCGTGGGCTATTGATTTTTTTTCAGGACAAATTTTGGTGACAAGTCGAAATCAATTTTAGCATTATATAAAGCGGCATCTGAGAGTGAAACAAACATTTTTTGTTTCCAAAACAAAATCCCTAGCTCACCACCACCACCCTTTGCCTTTATGTTTTGTACTCAACTATAATAGCCCCACTCCCGAAAAATCAATTGGTTGCTGCTTTATGGGTTCGGCAATGATGCTGCTTTGAGTCTTGATCAGGGGTTAATAAAGTACGTGTAAAACTTAGACAACAATTTCTGTAAAGAACTATACTAATTCTTATCAAAAATATCAATTTTACTCAAAAATAGTTTCCTCCTTAAACATAACACGGTAAAACTCATGTCCTAAAAGCCTAGTTTTGTGTACACGTAACCTACACAAGGCCTACATTGACTATCGACTGTGTGTAGATAAACATGATTTAAACTACATTTAAACAAATGGGAACGCAATTGTGTTTAGTTAACGTGTGAGTTACACTAACACAACACCGAATTAAGGTCAATGTGAACACGGCCTTAGACAACAATTTCTGTAAAGAACTATAATACTAATACAAAAAAAGTTTCCTCCTTAAATATATACACGGTAAAACTATTTTCCTAAATACCTAGTTTTGTGTACACTTAACCTACACAAGGCCTACATTGACTATCGATTGTATGTAAATAAAACATGATATAAACTACATGTAAACATTGAGTTTTATCAATGGGAACGCAATTGTGTTTAGTTTACGTGTAAGTTACACTAACACAACACCAAATTTAGGTCAATGTGAACACGGCCTAAGTTTGATTGCGTAAAACTACGTTTTAATAATGTATTTACTATTGTTTGTCTCTCATGAATGTTATCCTTTGGTTTTTGCAAGTTTTTTTTAAGTTTTTCAATTTCTATCTTACACGTGATATACATGTAGTTTTGTCTTATTTAAATGTTATTTTGAAGACCCGCCAACTCTTCTTAGCTGACGAGTTTCCATATTCCCAGTATTATGTTGGGTTCGTGTCATTCAATATACACTTTCCTATGATATGGTGTTAAGGATTGTTTGATTGTCCTTTTTTTATTTCGATCTAATCGCAATAGCTTTGTTTGACATTTTAACTGATGAGTGTTTGCTAAAAGGTACCATCTGATAACTTTAGTAATTGCTATTTTTTAAACAGTGTCTTTTGTTTGCATAATGCTGATTATGCTTATCTCAGGTTTCTTTACTTTATCAATATATTGATTGGCAATAACAGAAAATGTTTGAAGACGATAAAATGAAATGAGAAACTATCAAGACAAAATATTCATGATATATAGAATAAAAGAGGGGCGGAAGATAGCAGAGGGACAGTCAAATTCCTAGATCGAAAAATAAACCGACAGCACCATGGCTAAAAACTCAAAAGACAAAAAGACAATACTGGAAGAATCAAAGGTAAACAAAACATAATTATGTTAAACTATGTTTTGATAATGCATTTACTATTTTCAGTCATTCATTTGTTTTATCACCTGGTTTTTTTTGCAATGGTGTTTTTTAAAAAGTTTTCCCAATCTACTCTTTTCTTTTAAATTGTATGTGAAGTTTCTTGTTGATCATTTATTCACTTATTTCTATTTGCAATGAGGTTTTGGTAATTGGAACCTTCAGATTTCTTTCAAAGTTCGTAATTTTGGGTAATTAATGTCTGTTGTTTGACATTATACTGATTATGCCTATCTCATGTGTTTTCACTTTGTCATTATATTGTTTGGTGATGGTACAAAAATGCTAGCATGAAGTCAGATAATGATTTTCAGTTCAAAGACGACAACTTTCATGTTATTAGAATCCATAAACAAGGGAAAAACTATTTAATAGGGGCATTAAGGCCTGGTTTTGACCCAAGATAATAAAACTATTGATAACATTTTCAAATAGACACATACTGTTTAGAAATGCATAGGGTCAAGAAATTTAAATGAAAATCATTAGGATTTGTATGTGATGGCGTCACAATTACGACATATTTTGTACTGTTTTCACAAAAACGATGAAATTACAGAATTTATGCAGTTTTCTTTTTTTTTTTCTGTTGTGGAAACATCGTGCTTCTTTGGCAATTTGTTATAATATTGCTTCAATGCATTTCTTAAAAATCAAATACAGACCTGTTATGTTATCGACGATTACATGGGTTACATGAATTATTTATACAATAAAGATAAGTTGATAAAATGGATAATAAGTTCATTATGGGAATCTTGGGTAATGATGATGACGCCACCATACAAGTTATTACCCGTACAAATATAATTGTACCAGTAATTACTTGTACAATTTTTGTTGAGAAAAACATAATAATTTGAACAACACAATATATTTGAGTTGTTACATAGTATGTGCTTCTTCTTTGATCTAGTAGGTTTATCCCTTAATTCCAGTATATGATATTACATATGCAACTTTTTATCATGATTTATTTTTGAAAATAAAAATGTAGAATGGTTTTATTTTGATTTTAACAAATTTGTTGCTTTGCACCAGTAGTCAGTATTTAAGTGGCAACAAACTGTTAAGCTTAATTTGCTAAATGTATCATGCTATGTTATGTTGTTACTCTGATTGATATAATTGTCAATGAGACAAACAAGAGAAAAGATGACACAGATATAAACAGCAATATGTCACCACATGGTCTTCAATAATGAGCAAAGCCCATACCAAATAGTCAGCTTTAAAAGTCCCCGAAATAGCAAATGTAAAACAATTCAAACTAGAAAACGGACTTTTTCATGTACATAAATGAACGACAAAAAATATGTAACACATCGACAAGAGACAACCATTGAATAACAAGCTTGGGAAAGGCACATACATAATGTGGCAGGGTTAAACATGTTAATTAGCAGGATCCCAACCCTTCTCCTAACCTGAGACAGTGGTGTAACATTACAACATAAGAACATAGAACATAAGAACGAACAATACAAATCAGTTTAAACAGGATTAACTCATCAGATAGATACAGTCAGAAATAATACACAGAGTGGACGTGGCCGGGTACTTGTATATCCCATACAACAACAAAAAAACAACTAGGTACAGAATACACATTTGAAAAAATAAAATAAAAACAAAAACAAACACTATAGATTCCAAAAATACATACACTCTTTGATAAGAAAAATTCGTAAGGGTTCTACGGAACCTAGTGTCTCGTTTACTGTTGCTGTTAATGGCAGGCTCAACAAAAATAAGTAAAAAAATAAATATTCCTCTTGATACTATCTTTTGATTGCAAGAAGTTTCTGTCCAAGTTTGGTAAAAATACAGGATAGTTAAGAAACGTATAAGAAATTTAAAAAAGTTTAACAACAGAGTGCATGTATTATTTCCTGGCTAAAAAAATTAAGTCCATATAAGAAGCAAAATGCAGATTATTTTTTGTTCTCAACAAATTTAATAAATAAATACGAGAAAACAGTAAAAGAAAAATAATACCCACAAATTGAGAAAAAAAAACCAGACTTACTAACTCAAAGAAAGTTGTTTTTAAATGAAACATTTTGTTTAAAGCAAAAGTAGAAGCACATACAAGTAAAAAATATTGTGTTGTACAAGTTATTATCTTTATCTCAACAAAAATTGTACAAATAATTACTGGTTCAATTATATTTGTACAGGTAATAACTTGTATGATAGCATCATACAAGTAATTACTCATACAAAGTTTTTGAACAAGTAATAACCTGTACAAAATAATAAAATGTACACGACATATATAAGTAATAGATCTACATGTATGTGGAAGTATAATGGAATATTAGATTATAACACTATAATGAAAGATGATGTTGTTAATAACTTATATATAGATTGACATATAACCAAATTATCAACACAATTGCAATGTGTATATCAATATTTATAAATAAAATTAAATTTCGATATGCTCTTCAAGTCCTTTAATTCTCTACATTTTTCTCCAACCGGTTTCACATCTTTGTGATAATCATAGATGAATGTATTTATGTATATATACAACTCGTCTAAACATCAACCCAACAATGTTAGATCTGTAAATTTGCTTTCGCAAATTTTTAGTTCTTTCCTCGCCGGGATTCGAACCCATGCTACTGAGATATCGTGACACCAAATCGCCTGCACTGCAGCCGCCCCGCTAGACCACACGACTATCTTGGCTTCACAATAATAAAGCTCTCGTTGGCCGTGTGTTACCGTTATCATTGATTGTGATCCGATGGATAAATGTTTTGCAGAGTTGTCACGGTCTCAAACGTACTTATCAATATATATAATATAAACATTGCAAAAAGTGTTGATTAGTCGATTATTAATTATACTGAGTCTCACGTAGAAAGATACTATGGTGTGATTGAAGCATTGCAATAACATAAATCCATTATTAATCTAATGATGTTAACACTCTTACATAGAAGGTGTTTAGCAAATTAATCCTAGATTAATTTTAATACCGCATATTGAATGATTTTAATTATGTTTTACCTGATACCTGATACACACATACAAAGATAAAACAAAAATCTTTCCAGTGACCAACTTTTATTCACGGTTACAGGAAGTTATATTATATAATTATCGGTAAGTCTCAATTCTTTACTGGCTTACAGTTTTTAGTATAAACGTTACTGATGAAAGTTAAATTCTACATATGTTACGGAATAAACAAAATGAAAGTGGTTTTTTTAAAGGGTTTACCACATTTAAAAAAAATTTGGCCCTTAAAATATGGATTATTTTTACAAAATTTTTACTTCGACTTGTTTATAAAAATATACAAAAGACAATAAACTTTGAACCACACAATTAACGTGAATTGTTTATTTAAATACATAGCAGTGTAAATTCACATTGCGATAAAACGTGTAACGGTACTTGTCTATCCAAAATTCACGCATTTGATTTGATGTTATATTTGGTATTCTCGTGGGATTTTGTCTGATGCTTGGTCCGTTTCTGTGTGTGTTACTTTTTCAGTGTTGTGTCGTTGTTCTCCTCTTATATTTAATGCTTTTTCCTCGGTTTTAGTTTGTTACCCCGATTTTGTTTTTTGTCCATGGATTTGTGAGTTTTGAACAGCGATATACTACTGTTGCTTTTATTAATGATATAACTATCAAAGTCATAATGTGTTCAAAGTAAACATAAATAGAAGCCTTTGCTCACATCTAACAGCAAGCTATAAATTGCAACAGTGTGCCTATGGTAAAACAATTCAAACAAGAAAAGTAATGATCTTATGAATTGGATAAAAAAAGATACGAGAAACACGTAATTAGCATAAGGTGTTGTGGATCCCTTTAAATGTACAAACCCAAAGGAATTCAGTTTTTAACGAAACTAGTAGTAGCTTTCAACAATGCTCTTCAACTGTATAATTTTTTTGATCTGAGCGTCACCTATGAGTCTTATGTAGACGAAACGCGCATCTGGTGTATTAAATTATAATCCTGGTATGTTGGATAATTTTTTTAGATTCATACTCAACTAATTCTGTACTACAATACTGATTTAAATGTAAACATTTCCAAAACAGAACTATGTGTCGGACAATGTAATATAGGGATTGGTGGGAAATCCTATTAACTCTTTTTTGTGTTTTATCTGAAGGATTACTATGTCATTGAAGCTGTGTCATACTAATAATGCAGGATTTTCTTTAACTCAATTATTTTAGTAACATTTTGGTAACAAATTGACAAATGATCCTTGAAATGACTGAAAACCGATTGAAATATTAAAAGTTATGATGTTGATTAAAAAAATAACTTCTTGTATTTCAGCAGCATACATGTGTTTATCTAATACTATTTCTTGCAGGAGGAGGGACGAAAGATACCAAAGGGACAGTCAAACTCACAAATCTAAATCAAACTGACAACCACATGGCTAAAAATGAAAAAGACAAACAGACACATAATAGAACATACTAGATATATATTGAAAAGTAAAATCACACACATACTGAATTCCGAAGAAAATTCAAAACGGAGATTCCCTGATCAAATGGCACATCAAACGAATGCACAGCAACTGTCATATTCTGACAAAAAGAATTGTTTTTGTGATTTTGTATAATTAACTTGCATTGTTTTTCAATTTCAGGACAAATCAATAGGGAAACCTTAGTAACAAAACTGCACCATGAATGTAAGTAGAAACACTCATTTTTGTTAATTAATGATCCGTTACACAAAATAATGTATTTACAATGGCTTATAATAGATTTTGTTGTTTGGATCATAGAAATATTGAAATAGCAAAGCTCAAATCCTCATATGGAATTTACTGACCAAATATATACCGTTTTATGTATTATTAATCTTACCAACTTTTTTTTAAATATGCTGTTTGGACAATTGGCCTATCAAAGTGATCAAGGATTCAATAATAGGATAGACTTCTATTGGTCTTTACACAACTAATTGCCAACGACAACAATGTATCTAAATCGTTTATCATCAATGTCTTCATTTGTTAAAACCTTTCATAGTTTTCCTCAATATCGTGTGGTTTTAAGAAAGCAAGGAAACAGCCATAATAACCGTGTATTGTAATAAACTTCTACCTTATAACTTCATATTGAATATACAAGGTATTCACGCGGTTGCTTTTAACCAGTCATATTCTTAGAAATGTATAGGAGGTAAGATACTTTCATTTATTTGTATTTGTTAGCTGAAAAATACAAAGAATGAAAAATCATATTCTGTAGTGTTTTAACCAGTTCCTAAAAAAACAATTAGTGATAAATACAGTCTTGAACGAAGAGTTGTATCATACACTCATTAACAAAAAACACACCGGTGACTGCTAAGAGTCGATCTGGGGTCTGATATAATTTATGCTTTTAAATAACTGCAATTGAACGGTTTAGTTTGTGTAATAAAAGTTAGCAAATTTGATGCATACGTCAAATTCATTTAAGAGATTTTTTAAATGATTTAAATAATGAAAAAAACAGATATAGAACTTTGTTCCAGGACAACTTATTTTTATTATTAAAAAAGGCTAAATTTGTAATATTGGGAGGTATTATTTGGCAAATGCATCGTTAAGTTGCGCAAAACAAGACTATGTAACATCATATAAAAACTCGATATTTATGATCTCATCTCAATTATGCACAATGAGATAACATAATTTTATATAATTTTGACTGTATCTTTCGTCCCTCTTTTATAATTTCTACAGTTAATTTGAGATTATGTTCCCACCTTTATTTGAGTGATATATTATTATTTAAATTTATATGGCCATATACTTTAAATGAATGTCTCAGGTATATTTCCTTGTACAGAACATTGACCTCGCCATTCTGCCAAGATAATTTTGTTTTTGTTTGAAAATATGAAAAATTGAGATAAATAAAAAATAAACCGCTCCCGAAAATAACATTTTGTTTTATTATAAAAGATTTCGTATGATTTAAGACGATTCGCATACAGAAGTTTCATTGTCATATAATACAACGACTACTGTTGATGAATGGTACCAACTCGCTCAATTTTTTTTATATAAAACATGAGTTTTTCCGAGCGTTTATAAATTTAAGAATTTACCTACAGATAATTGTGAAGTATCAGGTTGTAAATACAAATGTGTGTCATATATGTCTCAAACGTTGATGACGTAATGGTCAAATGACAAAACTATGTCTATGCGCTAATGAACAACACGACGTTAGATAATCAGAAGACGCAATACATCCAAAGTTAAATTATTTCTCAAGAACTTTTATTGTTATTAGATCAATTAAGCAAAATGTTGCATAGCTTGAAACATCAGTAAAGTGCAGAAAAATTATATTTGATGAAAAAAAAGACAAATGGATGTGAGAGTACTTATAGTAATGGAAAATAAAACGTCGACTATTTCAACGTCAAAGATGGTCGTGTGCATGGTCAAGCTATTAAACATAAATCGAAAGGTTGTAAGATAATATTGATGAACAATTGTATAAGGATCAATATTTGGTTATGTATCAATTTATTGAATGAAAACTCAATGCTAGTACCGATGATAATAATAATATTACGGTATAACAGTAATTACCTATAAAATATGTGGATTCAGATGATTGTTGAATTTTTATGAATCGTATCACAACGTACTCTCCCTATAAAAAAAACATCCATAATAAAGAATCAGTTATATCCCGTTTTCGATGAGAAATCAAAGAAAGATACAGTCAAATTTCGAAGTCAAATCATTGTTCACACAACATATCCTAAATAAGGTGTAAATTGACTCGTGGTAATGAATACCAGAAAATTAACTAGTTATATTTTGATAGAATTCTTTTAAATATAACACTATACTTCAAACACTTGCATAGAAAACAAATTGGGGAAATATATACAGCTTAAGCTTGTATTTAAGTGTATTTCTTTCAATATTTCAGAATACTGATACCATGGAACAGGCGGCACAGGTTGATTATGCAGTTGCAGTTCTATTAACGTCATTAGCATCAGTGACAATTTTAGTTGACTTCACATATATCATTGTTTGTTTTAAGGCTCTGAAGAAAACTTTCTACCATCTTACAATATTGGCTTTGTTTTTCAGCGACAGTACTTTGGGGATTTCGTCAGCAATATTTTCGTCAGGATCTACAATGAAACATGAAAACGTTGGATCATGTCTTGTGCAGATATTTCTTATTGCATTTGGCTTGCTATCAAATTATTGTTTGATATTTCTTCTTTGTTTACAGAGATTTTTAGTGGTTAGATCGTTTAACTTTGGTACTCAAAAATTAGTAAAAACTAGTAACAAATTTGATAGGAACAAATATACATACATTGGAGGAGCTATATGTTGTGTGTTCATAATTTCGTTGTGTGGGACATTACTGACACCTCGTGTCGAATTCATGCAAATATGTAGACCTCCATTAATATATGGGGATAATTTTTATATGTTTGTAATTGTGATTCTTTTACCAGTAATTGTAATTATCTTTCTTTTATTAGCAATGTCACTGACCACTAGTTTTCGGTTATTGAAATTTTATTCCGCAAGCAAAGTTGCTCCGAAGCACGTTATGAGTGGGACGATAAACAATCATAGCAATGGGAAACCCCCTATGTTTGCATCCGAACATAGTTCCGCGACTTCATCGAAAAATATTTCTGGTGACATTAGAAGGAAACATAGTATGGCAGTAGTTAACCCAATAGAGATAGAAATTCAGCTATCTAATTTGAATAACGAAGCTACAAAAGATCATTCAGAAAAAGGAGAATCGAGTAAGAAAATAAGGAATCAAGATGAACAATGTGATAACACAAGCTCTAAGAACACAGAATCACTAAATAAAGATAACTATGTACGTAAAGAGAGTCAGAATAAAGGAATGGTTGATACCAACATATCTACAACAGCAAATAATCTAGGTCTTTCAAAAGATGTCAACATACAAATGAAAAAGTTATGGGAGATACGAGCATTTATTACAACTGTCATAATTGCTGTCCAGACCTTTATATTAACTGGACCTTTTGTTGCCTCGTTTTGGTTAGAAATTTTATCGAATTCCCCTTTGTCAATGCAGACTCGTCTTTTACTGTTTATTCCATTTCAGATTAATTCATTTTCAAATCCTTTTCTATATGCATGGAGAATACCAGAAATAAGAAAGGAGTTCAGGAGGCTTCTAAGATTAAACAACTAATCATGAAAAAATATATATTATACTATAATTGGGAATGGAAATGGGGTAAATATCAAATAGACAACAATCTGACCAAAGAACAGACACTGGTATCTTTTTTTATAGTTAAACATATTTTATTGTTCAAAATGACAAAAGAATCAGACACAAGTTTTATAACTTAGTAACGTCTTCTCTATTTTATAGATTAACAGTATTTAACAACTGTGTGAAGACATCATATTATGTTTAAGTATTCATGATATTGTAGCTGTGTAACAAGTGTGAAAAGAGATATATACTGCAGCTGTGCTATTTGAGCAGTCAAATTGCATTGACTGTATATTTATATGTGATAAACAGTCACTGGCCGTATATCCCCTTGTTTATGACGTTGACATTGCTTTGTCGTACAGTTTCATTTATGACATTAATAAAACATACAGGTTCGCGGCAATTTTACGTTGTCCGCTCAGAATTAAAGAAAGACACTTTTTACCCTAAATACTTCATATTGAACAGTTATAAGAGTTGCAGTATATGAAGAATAACCACACATTGTCTCTTAATATCAATCTGTTATTTGTACTCCGCTCGAAACAGGTAGAAATGATCGGCACAACCTTGCTTTCTACCTGTTTCTAAGCCTTGTACAAATAACATTGATATTTCGAGACAATGTATGGTTATTCTATCTTTAATGTTAATTGCAGCTGATCTGTTGTTCCGCTTCACTTCACAATTATAAATATTCTATTGTACATCATGTTGGAATTGATTTCAGTAGTCAGCTGTTTTTCAATGTCTTAATAGCATCGCAGATCAAACTTTTCAAACTGTTTGCATCAGTTCTGATTTTTCGTAATGCATGCACATGTCAGGATCTGTGTGACTTTTTCGAAAAAAAAAAAAAATATGTGCGGATCAGGTCTTACATCTCTAAAGACCTGCGAGGATCAGTTATAAACTGTCTTAAACTCTGTGCGATCAGTTTTAAAATCTCTTTTATAAGACCTGTAATGATCAGTTCTAAATTCTCTCAACATATTTGCGCATCAGTTCTATACTTTCTTAAAATCTGTGGGTATCAGTTCTAACAACTCTTAGTACATGTGAGAATTGGTTCTAAACTATCTTAAAATATGTTGGGATCAGTCCCAACATCTCTTAATACATATGTAATACATGTGATGATCGGTTCTCAACTCACTAAAACAGAGATATTTTACTCATATAGTTTTCACTCAAATTTCACATTAAACTACGGTGAACTGATTTCATGCTAGCTTTAACTTGAGTCTTATGATATGAAAATCATGTGAAATTTAGGGGAAATTGATATGAAGGTTTCACGAGATATTAACCTGAATTTGATAACACAGTTATTCAGATAACATCTAAATTTCAAAATGATTTACCACCATTAATGAAAAATACCATCGATTTTGAAAACTGTATGAATTATTTGAATCTGAATTAACTTACAAGTGTTCATGTTATTTTCACATAAAACATAATGTCATTTGAGGTAAATATATGTAAGGTTTTTTTTGCCTTATTGAACGCTTATGTGACATAGCGAAGAATGTTTTCAATTTGTTACTTTTATGTGTTTATTGTCTATAATTTTTTTAAATTATATGGATTGCATTATTTTTCCTGACGCAATGTCATTCCTCTCCTGTTTTTTTGTTCTAAGGAAAAAAGTATCTTAGGAAAAAATAGGATGAATTTAATTTTCTATAATTTGATAAATTATAGATACTGAAAAAACAACTAATTTATTTAGTCCTTAATAGTTTGTTCTGTTTTAATATAAATTCATAATAGTGCAGTTTAAACAAAAAATAAATTTATTCTTTGATATGCTAATGTTTACACATGTTACAGTATATTTAATACAAATTAAAAATAAAATATGGAAAAAGAACCAATTCAAAGGAAATTTCAAAATGATAAGTCTCTTATAACATGTATAACATAGCAAAATAATAAGCTCAAACACGTCAACGAAAACAACTATCATATTCCTGACATGATACAAGCATTTTCTAACGAAAAAACATGGTCGGTTAAACCAGCTGGTGTTTAAGCTTACTTAATCACTGACTTGCTTGACAGTCAGTCTCATTATTTTTCTTTATTATATGGACAACATTGTTTGACCAACAAAAAAGATATATATAAGTTATTAATGTAAACAATAAGGGTACAGCAGTCAACATGGTGTTTTATGTATGTATATTTAATAATTAGAGAGTTAAAGGGTGATGAGACAGTATAAGACATGAACTGTTTGTAAATATTTTAATCTTTTCACTATCAAACAGCACGACAAATGCCACACGTGAAGCAGAATATGCTTATCCTTCCAGAACACATCAGATGACACACAGTGGTGTTTGTATGGTTCAGAGTTTTTGTTTCGAAGGGTTATGATTTGTAGAATGTTAGTTGTCGCACCCTATAAAGTAGCAAAAACACATTGATTCCTCTGATAATCAGTTTGACAAGAGTGCTCAGAATAGAATATGTAATGTATGTTTTATTAATATCTATAGACATATTTCGCATTGCTGTTTTGAATTTTGATTGTGTTTATATCGTGGTTTTTGTTTGTAAAGATCATCTTAGTTTTTATAATAATAAAATATTAAACATGCTTAAACTAGTTTGATTGATACTATATTTGTGTTGGGGTGTACTGGGAAAATAATGTCATAAACACAACGAAATCTCACAATTTTGTAATGAAAACTCTTTAAAAGCAAAAAAACACAAAAAAATGTTTTTATAAGACAGCAAATATAGCTGTTGGAATTGATAATTTTACTTAAAAAAAAATCAATTAAACGTGAAGCAACGATAATTCCAGTAGCATGATGCTGTTCCAAGTCATAAGCCTGTAATTTAGTGGTTGTTATTTACGAAAGCCGCGAAGGATCATTCAAAATTCAAAAATCAAAAATCAAAATTCAAAAATTCAAAATTCAAAATTCAAAATTCAAAACTCAAAACTCAAAACTCCTTTTAAATCATTAATCTATCATGATTCCCCGCTCATACGAAAGCCAAAAAAAGATCGCACTTTACACTTTTTAAAAAAATAATGACTGAGCCATTTTATAAAGTTTGTTGAGAACAAGCACGAACTAAAACAAGGCAAAGGGTCTGTTAAACCTTCATAATGTAATATTTTAATGTTTTGTATCTGCATATTTGTGTACAGAGAAAATTAATGATGCAAGGTTAATTTGACAAACAGCTAGTTTTATTATCTGCAATTAAAGTTTAACTGTCAGATGTAATTAAGGCAAGAAACGATGTCTTATGGTGTAGGGTAATAAAACTAGGTATGCCTATTTGTTTCGTCTACAGAGAAAGTAGTTAAACTCAGTTGGTCAAGATACTAGCAGATAGAGTATCAGCTGTGATACTGTAAGGATATGTATTCCTTGGAGTCTTGAATAAGTTAGATTCTGGAGGATTTGTATTTAAAGTTTATATGTTTAAACTGTTTAGCTTACTTTGTCAAGAAGTCCGAAGTAATGTACATTTGTGAACAAACTGGTAAATATATATACCGTATTATTTAGTTACAGAGATTAACCACTGGATATATTGTCGTGTCATAGATGACTATGTCCGTCCTTCTGTGTCGGTGTTGTTCCTCTCCTCGGTCACGTTACCATAGGGATGCATCCAACCATTTGAAACCCTTGGTCCCGCAGCATCCTTGCAAGTAGGAAGTCTCTATCAAGACAATAGAAAAGAAAATCAGAGCCCTTTACTATTGTCAGCAGGGTTACAGAACATTAGTTGTTCGACCTGTTAGTCAAATGCGTTTTGTTTCAATATCCATTTTCACTCTTTTGGTCTTTTGGAAAATGTTGTGTGTGCGGTTTTTAGACCCTTCTACAACGAAATTTACTTTACATGCACACGTATAAAAAAATGCAGTTTTTATCAAACGCAGTCATAGGTTTGAACGTAGTTTTCAATTTAGACTTGTTTATATTTTTTCGTTTGGGATTGTATCATATTTCCCCTCCGGTTTATATGATCCGTTCATCCTATATTGACTCTTAAAATTCAAGAGTCTATCTAAAAATGAGGGTACTTTTAATATGGCCTTCCAAATATCGTTTCGATCCCTAACATCACTGAAAAGACATATATTGTCGAAATCCGGATCTGGTGTACTAGAAAAATATTGACACCGTATGTTTGATGCATAACATCGTGACCACAAGTTAAAAAACAATTCTGTTAAGTATTAAATTTGTATTAATATCCATTTTGTTACATCTTGTGATCAATTTTATTTGGCAATCGCCAATGGCAGTCTGGAAGTGAACACAGACCCTTGTTTCAGGAGGCAGCCGTCGTGTATAGTGCGTTCGATATCAGAAGACTAATTTGACTATTTTGTTTTGATTAAAAAAAAGCTTTGATGTTTACTTTTCTCGAAGGACACTAAAAAATCTAACACAAATACGGACACTTCACGAGCGAAAATCCTTCTCTTATATTTTTTTCGACTTATATACCATCAATTTTAAACACTTTTTCTTTTAATTTCACAAATGCGTCATCTCGTTCTTTTTGTCTGTTCAACAGTCTTCATTAGTACTTCTATCATGATGAGGGAAGTAGAATAACAAACACAGACTCCTTGGAAAATAAAAAACTGAAAGTCAGTAATAAAATGGCAAAATCTAGAGTTCAAACACATTAAACGACTGTTTAACAACTGTCATATTACTTGCTTGGTAGTGGCATTTTCTTATGTGGATTATGATGCACAGCTTTCATATAAAGACATATAGATTCAAACTACTCAACATTATATTTATTTTTTACAATTTCAAATATGACGTCACTTGGCGTTGACGTTTTAACTTATTGGGATGTGCTGCATTTCGTCGGGTTATGTAATGTATTTTGGTTGTTTCCTGTAATTAGTAATAACTAAAGTTTTATCATATATCTTTTGTATAATCATTTTAAGAAATTTACTGTTTGCAAAGTATAAATTATTCTAAATAATAGGGATGTTCTGGTACCTAACAGAAAACCCTGGTCGTCTTTGGCACAACTTTTTTAAACTTTTGTTCCTCGATGCTGTTCAATTTTTTACTTGTTTCGGCTTTCAAACTAGTAAGTCTTGTGTGAACAAAATACCCTTCTGGCGTATTAAGATTTTAAACTTGTTGCCTTTTGTTAGCTCGTGTGTTTCTTTGTCAATTATGTACTCCTATTTATTTATATTGTAGTCCGGTTATACTGTGTTGTCATTTTAATGTTATATTTCACATGGCCATAAAAGAAGAAGGTTTGGCATGCCACAAAACCAGGTTCGACCCACCATTTTTTTCTTTAAAAATGTCCTGTACCAAGTTAGAAATATGGCCATTGTTATATTAGAGTTTGTTTCTGTGTGTGTTACATTTTTACGTTGTGTTTCCGTTGTATCGTTTGTTTTCTCTTATTTTTCAGTGTGAATTCACATTACTATAAGACGTGTCACGGTACTTATCTATCCCAAATTCATGCATTTCGTTTTTGTGTTATATTTGTTATTCTCACAGGATTTTGTCGAATGCTTAGTCCGTTGTTGTGTGTGTTACACTTTATAGTTGTGTCGTTGTTCTCTTATATTTGATGCGTTTCCCTCAGTTTTAGTTTGTTACCCCGATTTTGTTTTTTGTCTATGGATTTATGAGTTTTGAACAGCGGTATACTACTGTTGCCTTTATATACCGCTGTTCAAGTGTATTTTTGTTGTGTTTACTTTGCGTATAATATTACCAAAGCCTATACAAGGGGAAAGTAACGGCACAAACATGTGAACGTAAATACGGGAAAGGTCACGTTATTATTTCGTACTATTCTCAACATACTGGGGCCAGCAAAGTGTATTAATTTTTTTTTATGGAATATTATCATAAATGTTCAGAAATAAAGAAAAGAAATTAAATTTTACACTTGCAGGAATTACTGTCTCTTAATAACACAAGATAGTAATTTAGATTAAACTTTAACGAGTTCATGAATTTATTCTTATCTCTGCACGAATTGACGCCTTCTGTACGGAAAATATTATTGTCGGTATTTCTTCATTGTTTGGTTCTTAAACATATTCATCACCTTATTTCTAGAGGATAGTGTTTGACGATCGGACGTGCAGTTCGACCACTCTTCGTTCTGATTATGACCGAACGCACTAAACTATCGTTACCAGTAACAACTTCCTCGACTTCTGTTTTTGTCCGTTGTATTCGCGGTTTATCGTCATGCACTTGAACTACATACCTACTTTTATGTTAATCCTATTGTCTCCAGTCTTTTTATGAAATTCTTGAAGTGAGGTTAAGTACTCAAATTTTCAACGGTTCCAAAAAGGTTCAATAAGTGTGTTAATCTTTGAGCACGTTTTGAAATATCTGAGGCAGTCAATGTGTATATGTTTCGATAATGTTGTCAATTGTGGTACGTGGATTCGGTAATGTTGTAACTCGGCATCCATACAACAGGTGTTAACAGGTCTTTATCATAATGTCTGTAGAAACATATGTTGGTGGTTTGTCGTTAAGAGGTTTCTCTATTTTTGTGACAAATGTCTGTAACATATCCAAATGTATTAAAGGACGTCCTAAGGTCTTTTTCAAATTTGTTTTAATCTCTCTAATCACCCTCCGAATATGGGGCACGTTTTTGAATGAATCTCCATTCGACTTTAAAAGAAGATTAAGCTTCTTCAATTTCCTTTTACTCACATAGCCGTTTTACCTCCTGTGACGCTAAAATAAAATAACCGCATTGTCCGACATAACGATCTGCCGTAATGATCACCTACTTGTTAATCGTCTAAATCCAAGTCAAAAATATGTTTCGTTCATAGGTGGACGTTTGCTTATCATTAGTGCGTGTATTTTCATGGCGAAGACTTGTGTGGTGCTCCTTATGGCACTGACGGCAGGAAAATTTCGATTTTCAATCTATGGAATGGTGTGATCTTAAGCAGTTATGCATAACTTCTTTTGTTTGACGATTAAAAATTGTTTGTCGTTATCTGTACCATTTGAGCATTTTGCAGGGGCATGTAAATTTTGAAAGAATATGCATGGTTTTTGACGAATATTAAGTGTTTGTCTCTCGCAGTTATCGAATGTATCTTCTTTACTTGGTTCGCCATTCCTATAAATAGCCTTTTTTTGTATTTGATGCGGTGATTGTGGTAGGCTTCATAGAATCTATAAACGACGACGAGCATTGTCCAGCTTTAATTATAGTGACTTCTTTCAAAATTCCACGTCTCTAATCAATTCATTCACAATTATCGAAACCGTTTTCACGGGCTGAGTGTTGTCATATTTCCTACAATGGCGTGTTCAGTATTATCGGATTAAGTTATGCACCATACGATTCTCCGGAGCGTACTAATGATTCAAGATCTCTTATATAAATTTACTAATTCATGTTTCCATAAGTTCAGCACTTTATTCATTGTCCAAGTTTCAATTATCTTCTGTTTTACGTAAAGGTCTCTTTACTGCAACTTTGTGAACAACTCTGTCTGCTTTTAGCTTGCTGTCCATCTGAGTGTCAAGTCGTATTTGTACTCTGTGTTGTGTATGCTATTAACATTGGCGAAGCCCACACAAGGTAAAAGTAACGTCACAAACTTGTTAATGTAAATATAGGAAACGTAAAGTTAGTACTTCGTACTATTTTCAACACCATCTTCATTTATCTATAAGCTCAATTTAAACATGTAAAATGCAGATACAACTCGACCAGGACCACTCGAACATGTCACGCTAAAACACTTGTTAATGGTGAGAAAATACGCCAAAAAACTAAAACGTGGTCAGATGACAAAACACAAAGTAAGCACCACAATCGAGACTATTTCAAAATGAAAAAGGATTGATTAAATATATTCACAATCCTTTCAATGAGTATTAACATCGAAAATATATGATATTTTGGCTTTTTCGTAATATGTTGTTCGACTCTGAAGCATACAAAAGCTTCTAAATGGTTGTTGTTTAAGTTTGACCCCGGAACAAAATCTATAACTTCATACTGGTATTTCTGTTCAAAAACCTATTCGCAAAATATAAATTTAACACATTGGCCATAAGAGAAATATGTTTAACACTCGTAAGAATTGGGTATTGCATGATATCAAGTTTCTCCTTATCTGATTTGAATAGTAAATAAACACACTACTTCTTCATATATCTATTATAAAAGGCTATTTTATCATCATAATGAAATGACTAATATAGGTTTATATCAAGCGATATCCAATTTTCAATCTTTATGAAAACTATAATTTTAGACATTGTACACATATTATATATCGTTATCGTGTATCATATAACCAAATTGAATACTTTGTTGTTGATTGGTAATGAATTAGCAACATACATCTGACTCACATGTTATATCTTTTTTAATTCGTGATGTTATATAATCTATTTATTTACAATAACATAGCTACATGTATACTTAATAGGCATGTACAGTAGTTGTCGTTTGTTTATGTAATATATACGTGTTTCTCGCTTCTCGTTTTGTTTATATAGATTAGACCGTTGGTTTTCCCGTTTGAATGGTTTTACACTAATAATTTTGGGGCCCTTTATAGCTTGTTGTTCGGTGTGAGCCAAGGCTCCGTGTTGAAGGCCGTACTGTAACCTATAATGGTTTACTGTTTAAATTGTTATTTGGATGAAGAGTTGTCTCATTGGCACTCACACTACATCTTCCTATATCTATCTGTACAATAAATAAGAAAAATATATAAATATCATGGATCATGATATTACTATTACAGCAGATTTAATTTAGTGTGTAGCCAAAGGTAATATCTTTGATTAGCTTGCTTGTTACCTGAACCATGAAGTAATTTTTATTTCAGGTAAACTACCATCCGTTAAGAGAAGATTAGTCCAGCAGATAACCAATCTATCTGTCGGTGGGACCAGGCTACTTCGAAAGGAGGGTAGTATACCTGACATAATAGTGACATCACAGTTCAGCTAACAAGCAAGCTAACCAAAGATATAACCTTTGGCTACCCACTCAATGAAATCGGCTGTAAAAAACAAAATGCCAATGCAATATTCACGATCAAAATGTATGTATAGTAATTTCGAACATTAATTCCATAATACAATGAATATATGTTGATAGTATTGGGAATTTTGCACAATAATAGTAGACCATAATCCTTGTACAAATATACAAATTGGTTGATAGCTATATATAGTGTTATTAGAAGAATTTAGTTGGGTTGTTTGCGCAGTTAGTCATTGACAATATGTGTATTAATTTACGTATACTTTGATAAACCTAGATATCTGCATATAATAAAGCTTATGTATTGAATAATGAAACCATTGTGCAAGCTGATGTTCTTGATCACTACAGTTGTCACATTGTCAGAGTAATTAAGACAATTTGCATTGCAATTGTAGTCAATTAGGAGTATTCGCACACGACAAGTTATAGAGGTGATCAATTCATTATAGATACATTTGTACACGTCATAAAAACAACGGTTTTGACACTGTTAGAAAGCAGGCTGCAACAAAATTAATTATATATCAATCCCAGTATCATATATATAATATTAGTGCGCAAGTAAATTTTTATTGTTGCGATATATGTTATAACACTTTAACAAAATACAAATAAGCTCTTAAACAATACAATTCATTCGACCCATTTGGCGTTTATATAATATATAAAAGGATGTTGTATGATTGTTAATGAGACAACTCTCCACAAGAGATAAAACGACACAAAAAGTAAAAGTCTGGCTCTGGCTAAATCTTGTTGTCCTTTTTATTTCAAATCTCCTCATCCTTATAATAAACTTAGGATTTTCAAATCGTTTGGCCCATCTAAATTAAATGATCACATCTTAGGCTACATATGTTAAGTTAAAGCTTTCCTGATAAATAACTATTCTCCTAACATTCAATCATAATTTTTTACCAGATTTATCTCACTTTAATCACGGAGAGGGGATAGCAAACAATTTAAATTTAAGCCTAATTTTCCACTAACAAATAATGTTACTTTATTCAAAAATAAGGCCTGTGTTTATAGCTAAATCTACTAATTTAAATAGATATTATGATTTTTTACGAAAATAGATAAACATGCCAATTTATATAAAACTGCATCAGGCAAATTTGACACTAGACGATCTCAGTTATTCGTGACAGGTGTTTTTCGATCATATAACTCAACCCGATAAGTACTTTTATCCCCGGTTTAGTATATATCTAGGATTTTGATTGATTAACGCACATCGTTACAAAACCCATAGCCCCTGGGTGTTGCTAACCCATATCCCCGGACGTTGCTACCCATTATCCAGGGAACTTCACGCAAGTTTTACTTAGTTCCATAATTGCTCCTTGTGAAATATTTAATTCTGTAGATTATCCATGATGTGTTTGTACGCCTCATAGTGTACTGGTGTTTATCAAGGTATTAAAATACCCACATCTACGGATATAATTAGTTATCAAAAGTACCAGGATTATAAACGTGAATATCTTATAATACACCCCTATATTTCAATGCCTAGTATTTTAATCTATCAGCATACCTTTAAATCCAGGCTTGTGTATGCAACAAATCTATGAATTATAATAAATATATATCTCAGAAGCAACTGCGATTGCCGGCTGTTTTTGGTGCTGTGCTTGTTGCGCAGTTTTTAGTTTCCCAGTATAATTTTGACTATCTATTTGATTTTTTCTGTCTCTCTTTTATAAAGTGTTACTCTAAACGTGTCTAAAAAGAAATAAGTAAATGCACTTGCTAGATGAGTTTTGTTTTGAATTGATTAAAAATGATGCAAAGTGTGAAGGGTTTTAATCTTCAATTAAAATATTTTGATTTTATGACACTCATTTTATGAACTTCTTTAAAAACGAAACACTTCAAAAGCAATGTTTTAAACTGTTTACAAGTTTATCAAGTGGAAGACATTAATTAAAAGCACGTTTTATCCGCTTTAGACTGTTTAAAGATGAGTCCATTTGAATGAGCTCATTAATACGTTTACCGGTGGAAATCAGTTTATTTTTAAGCTATAATTTGCTAGAAACGATAAGAAGGAATTAAACTATGAGCTGATTTGAACGAAAGTACTGCCATTTTGCGGATCCAAAAGAGGGAGGGGTTTTGGGGTGTTTTAGCCCCCTTTTTTTGGATGACCAATGCATCTGAATGGGGACATATAGTTAGAACTCCTTTTATTCGGGGTTGGGAATCCCCCTCTTTCAAATGGCTTGATCCGCCTCTGTTGCATAAATCATTTATAAAGTTATATCATATGTCCACACTTTCATTGGCAAGTCTGAATATCTAAAACAGAAAACGGTAATCTTTAATGATTTATTTTTTATTTTTAACATATTCTATTCATTTAGATATTAAAAGGATTGAGCAACAGGCACAGCCTATAAAAGCTCTCTCCATAATACAAGTACAAGGTATGATTCAATTACAACAACTGTATTTAAAATAATGCAAGTTAGTGGGACATGCATGCTACTTGTGAGCATACACGAGCAAAATATGTTAACAGTGTTACTTAATAAATGCAAAGTATAAATAAATAAATAGTCAATTAATCATCAGTTATTTAAATTACCTTGAAACATGCAAATATCCTTTATAAGTCATTAGAAATGTATATATGGCTTGAAGGAGACACTAAGCTTGCTTAGTGGAATAAATGAATTAACGTTGGAGTGTAGAAAAAAAATAAAAATAAAATAAAACTAGATGAAAAAAAATTAAGTAAGTTTCAAACAAAACGTTGAGTGTCACTGATGTATTTCTGAACAGATTTAAAAATAGCAATATTCATATCATATGATAATAATCTGTTTCCAAAAAGTAGTAATTCAATATTTATGTCAACATTATCAACAATGGAGTAAATAGAATCAAGAAGGATCTGTCTTACATCATTATACTTAGGGCAAATAAAAAAGAAATGTTTGTTATCCTCAACAGGATGGTTACAGTTTGTGCAAAAAGTGTTCTCAAATAAGAACTGGTAATCTTTAATGAAGCGGATGTGATATGATATAGACAATCTCAGCAAAGTATATCGACTGTAAAGTATCGATAAACTCTGAGATGTAAAGATAGTTTTATGAGGTTCATTATATTGTTTCTGCTGGGCATATGAACCAACAAATTGAGAATGGAAATGGGGAATGTATGAAAGAGACAACAACCCGATCATATAAAAAACAACAGCAGAAGGTCACAAACAGGTCTTCAATGTTACGAGAAATTCCCGCACCCGGAGGCGTCCTTCAGCTGGCCACTAATCAAATATATACTAGTTCAGTGATAATGAACGCCATACTAATTTCCAAATTGTACACAAGAAACTAAAATTAAAATAATACAAGACTAACAAAGACCAGGGGCTCCTGAATTGGGACAGGCGCAAAAATGTGGCGGGGTTAAACATGTTTGTGAACCCTCTCAACCCCCCCCCCCCCTAATACCTATAGCCAATGTAGAAAAGTAAACGCACAATAATACGTACATTTAAAATTCAATTCAAGAGAAGTCCGCGTCTGATGTCAGAAGATGTAACCAAAGAAAATAAACAAAATGACAATTATACATAAATAACAACAGACTACTAGCAGTTAACTGACATGCCAGCTCCAGACTTCAATTAAACTGATTGAAAGATTATGATTTCTTCATATGAATATTAGCAGTATGTTTTGCTAAATAAACAATGAAATTATTATTTTTCTTAAAAATCTGAACATATACTGATTGGCTTCAACTGACTGCACACAAATTATCTGGAAAACACTGCATTTACCACTTTTAATTATCTTGACTTAACATAAAACACCCTAAGTCTTTCAAGTCTTGTTCTGGTCAAAATAACATCTGCTGGTCAAAGTTGGTTGACTGGTAGTTTGTTCAAGTTAAGTTAAAAGACATTCAAATTTGAAAACCAGGACTAAAAGCTCTCTATATTGTATTCTGTTTTTTTTTTTAATTTCAGGAATAATACAATAGGTGACCTTAAAACAGAGCAACACTATGAATGTAAGTAGAGAAAAATATTTATTCCATTGGTTGCAATCAATTACTTACAATAAAAATACATGTAATAGCCGTATTTGAATATCAAAAATAAGACAACGCGTGACGTAACGACGGATGGATTAAACGAGTGCGCAGCACGAGTTTAATTCATAGCGGCGTTAGGTCACAAGTTGTCTTATTTTTGATATTCAAATACGGCGATTAGTTATACGTTTTATTATATAGATTCAGAATATCAAATCCATTTTTTTTACTGACGATTATATTTTGATTCACTTCATTGTCGACTTCACTGGCAATTTTTTTTTGGGCGTATGCATATATTTGTGTATTGTCAAAATGACAAATTCCGATCGTCATCTCGAGAAGATTGGTGCATATTTTGCAGTTATTGTGAATCGAAAAGTTGTTTTAATGCATCTAGGGTATAAATTGATGATGTGTGACATATTTAACCAATAACTTTTTATTGTCGATGCGTAAATCTTCAGTTGGAAGTCTCAAGTGAGCGTAACATGAAAGTAACCATGCCGCCTTTTTTTTCAAAACTGGAAGTTTGAGTTTATTTTGTTGTTAGTGTGGTGTTAATATTGAAACGATTGAAATATTCAGATTACAAGAAATTCCTAAGACAAAGTCTCCGTTGATTAAAGAGTAAAAATAGGAAACCACATGTATGACACTATGAACATTGAGTTTCATTATTATCTTACCAAAAATTGGTGTTTTTATTAACATTGAGACAAGTTACCCAAATCAAAATAAAATTAAAAATACACTCATACATTGTCATTTTCCAAATGTACAATTTGTCATTGTTTGAGGTGGTGTCAAACTGTCAAACCTGTGTATTAAATATTGAAATTTTGATTTGAAAGATTGTTATAAACAGAATGCCAACTATTAATCAGAGTCAGACTCACTCAAGGTTAAGAGAAGAATTCTTTTGAATTTCTTTTGCGGAGCCTGTTCCGGAAGAGAATCAGTTTCTTGTTCATGTTGTTGTCTTTTATCATTTCCAGAGTAACTAAAAAAGTTAAATGTTGCACCATTGCTTAGTTGTTTCCTTGAAAGTAAGAGGACATTCTATTATCCGAAGTCATCTGAGTGGACACTGGTGCAATTGTTCGACTGCAAGATGGGTGTGATACTGTGATTGTAGTTTGTGCTACAATTGCATTTTCATGAGTTGTATGTATTGCTTGCCTATATTGAGTTTTTCAAGTAGTATCATTCAGAACATCTGAAATCTGCCTTTGTTGGCCCTCATTTATAATTAGCCTGGAGTTTTTGTTGATACTTGCAACATTTTTATGGCCACTTATTTGCATTATTTTGGGCATTTTCAACACCTTTGTCTTGTAGTTTTTTGAATAAGATGTTTTCTGGCACTATAATTTGTTAGCTTCCTTTCACCAAGGATTGTTGGACAAGCATTCACCAGTTTTGGAGTTAGGCTATATATAGTATTAATTCCCATTAGTGACTCTATAAGCCATGCATGATGATATTGCCTTTTGACAACATGATTAATAGAAAGGAAAAAAGGTGAGTCATCTTTGTTCATCTTTGTTGGTCTTTTGCTTTGGAAAATGCGGAAAGCGGTAGCGGTTTTTATCAGGATGGGACCATGTTTTGTTTCATGTTGTTTCGATCATTTCCTTATCTTGTTTTGGTTTGATGTTAAGTGGGTAGACAGCGATATTCCCCACCTTGGGAGTCTACTCCTATACAAATATCTTCAAACTTTAGTTCCATTTGCTCTTTACCACCAGGCATACCAAAAACAAGAGTTAGGGTTAAATGTAACAAATTGGTAAAGAGCATGTGTTCCTAATAAAGCATGTTCATAAAGTTTATTGATGTCTGAGTCAGTCAACTCATCTGAAGCATTTGGCTTGTTTCCGTACCCTAAACTTTTTAACTGTTTTTGTTTTTGTTTTTGTTTTTGTTTAAACTTTTCGACATTTTCAATCAATTTAACGAACAAAGTTTAGAATCTATTTTCATAATCTGCAACATATCAATTACACAGAGTTGCTGATGTTACTGTGTCTTTCAAGTTTTTATGCATACGGAAAGCAAACAGGTCTTTTATCAAATAAAATAAAAGTTTCGTCAACCTTTAATGTATCCCAGTGATTTAAGATATTGTTCTTTATGCGTGATTTCTATCTTGAAAACACTGTGGAGAATCCCAAGGGAGGCGACTGTAATACAGATTTGGGCTTTACCATTAATGTGTCTTTTCTTTGTTTTGCAGTCACTTCCTGCATAACCGGTTCATATCCAGATTTTGTTAAAAAGGGATGACGTTTAAAAATACCACCCTTGTCAAAATGATATTTAAATCTTAGTTTTCTTGCAAATTCATTAAAATCTGATGCAATACTAGATTTTGCAAATTTGGTCGAGGGAGACGGTAGCTATTTTAATCCTTTTTTGAGTGAAAAAATCTCATCGTCTTTTATTTTTTCAGTGGTGAATATTTTAACATATCACGTGCTTTTTCAATTGATTTTTTCCTCATGAGAGGGCGAATCTATATCTTTCTACTTTTCTGATAGAAGGCCCTTTTCATGATAGCCTTTTTTTTTTTTTTTTCGCTCTCTTAAAGTGTCTGTTAGCCATACTTGAAGTTTGGAGGGTATCACCAGAAGGCAGTCTGCAATTCATTTCTTGATGTAAAATTGACTCTTTATCAAGCCTTTATGAACTCACCAACCAATTATATATCAGTTACTCATTATGAAACTAAATAAGGGGGAGAGGAGAACATCCCTCCTAGACATTGCAACCATTCACCATTCATTGCTTTATAAACTGACACGTATACCAGATGCATTTTGACAATTTGACTTTTTAATTTATCAGACAATCAAAAACCATACATTTTTGTTTTGCAAATCTCAGCACTTTCTTATCAACTTATTCCTCTAACTAAAGAATCTCTGACGTATTGGTTTTAACATTTCCTTTCCTTGTACATGTAGTATGTATGTATCATAACTTTAACATGAAATTGACATATTTAATCAAACCTTAAAACTTTCGGTCAAGATATTTTTTTCAAATTTAATATCTATTTTGACAGAAATAAAAAACCACATTATCAATGCACTATTGCTATTGCCGATAATAATCGTTGCATTTAATTATAATGTATTAATTATGACCACTTATCGTAAACAAAATATCAAAAATTATCTTTGATGGTTTTATTTCTCAACTTTTCAACTAAAAAGATATATTTGTAAACATTTGCAATTGTTTATCATCATAATTGCATTGGGTTCATTGATAAACTAACCTTCTTTGTTCTGCTCTATCGTATATCTATAAATCAAGCGTAACTCAATAACTGATAAGATATTACACTTTTATTTACACACTTTACAGCTGTTTGTAAAAAAAAACATCACTAACGAAGTGTATAGGCACACGCTAAATGTTTTATCATCTTCCAATGACTTATCTGATGTTACACAGATCAGTTAAATTATATCCATCGCTAGTTGCATTTATGTAATTCAAGTTTGTTTATAAAACTGTTATAATATAAAGTCATAACAGATCACTGGCGGGACTGCCCTTGAAGTATCAGATTGTAATTCAAGACGATGTCGGTAAAACACATTTTTTTTTAGCATTGCTGATGATAGATATTTCCTCCAGTGAAAAAGCAAATACATGAAATTGCAGAAGTGTGCAAAATGCACCAAATAACCACTTTATTGTGTTAATATACTCGGGACCAAACAACACTGATAGTGTTGAGCTTAAATGGTCCGTGACCCACTATTTTTATTTCGACCAATTTGATTCACTTTCTGTAAAGAATAAAATAATAAAAAATTTGGCACTTATGATAGAAAATTCGAATAGGCTCGATACACCTTAATCGCACCGCTGGTAAATTATCACGTTGTGATTGGTTTAACGTTGTCACGTGGTGACCCCCTATGAGACCGTAGGGGGTTTGTAAATTTCATATGTGGTTCGTGACGTGGTAACGTCATCTATTAATGTTGTTATGTTTTTTTTAATTATTTTTCAACATGACGCATGACAGTCGCATAAAACTCATTTAAAATGACGACGAGGTGTGAACAAACAAAAATTAAAAGAAGTAATAATGTTAAAATAGGGGTACGACAGTCAAAATTATTAATTTTGATGTGATCATCGCAGGTCTCCTTTTTGCAATATCGATCGTTTGTATGCAAATGTGTTAAGAGAATTATTGAACTAAATAATGATGAAATGTCGTCTTAAATTTCAAGATACTCTAGTATTTTTTTTATTTGCTACATATTCTGTTCTTTTTGGTATTAGTAAATACTATTTTCCTTTGCAAATGAATCATTCCAATAATTTATTCTAAAAAATAAATAAATAATAGAATGCAAAACGGAGATTCATAAAGTGTATACTACAGTAAAGCAAAGACAATGTTCTGAGCAGAATATGTTTGTAAAAGTCTTATTTAAGATGTTAAATGAAAAGTACATATTAATAGAGTACAACATTATTGAAATGTGTTATGACTATCAATATGACCATCTTTCGTCATAGTGAATAAAAAATCAGACGTGAGCACCTTAATATATCATTCAGCAAAAATTATTACAACCAAAACGGCAGAGAAACTGTTACCGGAAACGAGATGACCACATGAAAAACCAGTCAATCCAGAACTCAAAGGACTATTTGATAAAAAATAAAAAACGAAACACATATTTAACAGACATAAACTGAATGACAAATACCGAATTAAAGACGACCACATAAAACATGTGGTATGTGAAAATATGTTGTAAGTGCTCAACCTCTAACCAAGGAAACTGGTGTGACATCACAATATAAAGAAAACTATAAAAATCAGTTGAAAATGCCTTAACTTGAAAGATTGGTTCTTAAATGATGTTCGAGGTCACACTTTCTGAAAATTCACAACTTATTAAAAAACTTAGAAGTTAATGAAAAATAGGCAAAAGGTAACCAAAAACCAGCAAAAATCAGATATACACATCAAAGAGATGCGTTTCTTAATACAAAATTATTTCAAAAATTTTAATCACACAATATCCTTATTTTTATGCAATTTTTTAAGTTGTGGATATTGGACTGGTGACAACATTTGTTACTTGAAATTCACAGACACTGGTGATAGTAATTACAATAAGGGTTCCAATATTTTCATGACACTGCCAATTGTCTTTTAGGCTGGCCATATAACTGTAGACACATACATATGAGCTACAATAAAATGTACACAAACAATAAATCAATGTAAGAAAGTTACTATTTAGTTTAATTCGGCACAAAACTGCTGAATCACTAGGTAAACCTTGCCAAATCCGTATGATGTTTATAAGCTCGTTAACATGGATATTTATACTGCAATCAGCTAGTTTACTGTACAGATAAAGCTATACGTATAAACGTTAGCTTTATACGTCAATGACCCCAACTGACCTATAAGTCCCGCCTCCTTATTGTATTTCATCAACAACGCACGTCACGACCATGACAACGTAAAGTAACAATGGTCAAACTTTTTTCAATTTAAACTTTTATGTCTTCAAATTGGTTATTTATATATCATGTTTATCAAATGTTATTAATTAAGTTCATGTTCCCTTTCTAATTCCTTAATACGCCAATGTCTTACCACCCGGACTACGCTCATAGGGAAATACCCCAAAATGGTACCTCAAGGGGAAAATCCAAACACTTTTTTTAACAATTTTTGTTACATGTTTTTTTCATTTTTCATTTTTTTTTCGATTTCAGTATAAAAACAATATACGTATAGTGTCTTGAAATATGAAATTTATTTGTATTCGGCACGGTAGAACCTCGCATTTTCCCATTTCTAAGCCTTATACAAATAAATTTCATATTTCAAGACACTATACGTATATTGTCTAATTATCTGAAGGCATAAACATATATATACAAAAGTTCAGGAAGCTATATTTAAATTTAGACAACAACATGATGTGTTATATATAATTAAATTAAGTAATAACGAATGTCCATGAAAGTGTGGCATACATGTTTATGCCACACTTTCATTAACATTCGTTATTACATTTAATTATCTAGAACACATGCAAAAATTAGGCAGCTAAATGTTGATGTATATCACTACATGATGTGTTTCTATAATTAAATTCAGAAATAACGAATGATGGAAGTGATTACATGTAATTAGATCATGACCATTTATACGCCTTCATTTTCAAGACATGTCCATAATTGGTCAGATCACATTTATTTAAAATCAAAATGCAATGTTAAAAAATATAAGACTCACAGACTGCGTGGTCAACACTTGAATCAATTTAAGGTAAACCTTTTTTATTATTATTTCAATACATAAGTTTAAAAATCTATATACTGTAAACCAACTTATTTTCGCGGATACTTTATTTCGCGTTTTACCCTTTATTGACCACTTCGCGGCTATTTAATTTCGCGATTATCTGATTTACTTGATAAAGTTTATCAAGGAAAGATCAAGGATTGACATATTCGCGACGATTTATATTTTTCTACTCGCGAAAGTCGCGAAAATAAATCACTCGCGAAAGTCGCGAAAATAAATCGCTCGCGAAAATAAGTTGGTTTACAGTACTTATTTCTAGTCTGCTATTTATTGTACCCTTTTTAATAGAATTTTTCAAGAAGTTTTTATATGACTCTATGTTACACCTGATATTGTTTATTTTTTGTGGTCATATATTCAATAAGCAATTTATAAAAATCAAAGCAATTTGTTAAACCAAACCATGATCTAACAAAAAATTAAGTGCACATAAGTCAACATACATGTAGGTATCTCAGCAAACAGCACGTCTTGTGATTTTTTTTTTATAAAACAACGTTTGCTGGAAGAGATGAAAAACAAATAAAACAAGGATTCATTTTCACCATTTTAAAAATTATTGAAAAACAACGTTAACAACATGTATTTATACCTTTATTGATCGATCTAAATACGTTGAACAGACAAACACAGATATTCTTATTGAACCAAATGTTTTGAATTTTTTGTCAGATTTTCGTATTCCTCAGGCTTTTTCCATTCGAATTTCTCAAAAAAAAAATTGCCCATTAAGTCCCATTATTCTTTTGAGAAATCTGTTGCATGTGCAATTATAAGCCTTTTGTAAAAGTCTTATAAAATCTTATCTATTTTTTATAAAAGCTATGAAACATCAAGAGAGAATATTTTGCCGCCAACATTTCAGTGGCTAATATCTCGAAAACAAGCACATTCAGTTCTAAGTTTCTACTTTACAACCTTTCACTCTAGTCTAGTTGTTTCATTATTATTCCTCATTATATTGTATTTTTTTTTCTTTTTTCTATTTATTTCTAATTTTTTGTTTGAAATATGTATCACATGCATTACTACTATGTTGGTTTTTTTTTGCCATGATCTAATGTACTTTGTGTTTATATTTATATTGGGAGAGGACGTCTCTTATGTTGTTATAACTTGTGTCCAATCCCTTTTGCGACTTTTGCAAATAAAATATGTTTAAACTATCTTGCCATGGCTTTGTTTGGACTTGTTTGTTTGGTTTTTGACCTTGGACGTTTGTCCCTAATATTTAATTAACTGTTCATTTGCATTCAGATACCGCAGATCAAATTTATTTGTTCATAGTGTATTAATTTACGTTTTTTGATTGAGTAAAGCCTGCCAAATGATATTTTATCGTGTGTTTTTCTATGTTGTGTTGTTATACTATTGTTTTAGAAAAGGGGATAATATTTGGTACAATTAAAACGTTTGATCCTGCTGCAAATGTCTGCACCTGTTCAAAGTCAGAAATATGATGTACAGTAGTTGTCGTTTGTTTATGTAAATTATACTTGTTTATCGTTTCTCGATTTTTCATATAGATTATACCGTTGGTTTTTCCGTTTAAATGGTTTCATACTTGTAATTTGGGGCCCTTTATAGATTGTTTTTCGGTGTAAGTCAAGGCTCCGTGTTGAAGGCCGTACAATTACCTATAATGGTTTACTTTTTACAATTTATTTGGAGGGAGTGTTGTCTCATTGGCACTCACATCACATCTTCCTATTTCTATTGAATTATCGTTCAGATTGTTTTTTTTTTTAGTTTTGAACGGTACTTTCGATTTAAATAAATTTTTCGGACAGTTCTTTTATATAAGCTTTCGATTTCAAATATTTTGGCTACGAGCATCACTGAAGAGACATGTAATGTCAAAATGCGCATCTTGTGCAAGAAAATTGGTACCGTTAATTTTATTATGATAAATTTATGACCCGTTGTCCAGTTTATTTTCAAATCTGTTAACAGTGATAAACGCAAAGACAGATAGATTGCACTCAACTCATTACTACTCCCGTCTTCCTCTACTGTTATTTAGGTATGTTATTTGTAAGAACAGCTTCTAAATAACAACTACAATCACTACCACAGTCTAACCATATATGTCTATGAGACAATTCTCCTCACGAGACCAAATAACACAACTATAGGTCACAGTACGGCCTTCGACAATTAGCTAAGACCATACCGCATAGTCACCCATAAACTGCCCTGAAATGACAATGTAAAACAATTCAAACGAAAAAAGAATGGCCTATTTTATGCACACAAATTGAAAGAAAAACAAATATGTAACACATAAACAAACGACAACCACGTAAATGAATTACAGGCTCCTGTCTTTGGACAAACACAAACATACAGAATGTGGAGAGGTTGAATACGTTAGCGGGATCCCAACCCTACTTTTGACTTTGAACAGTGGTGTAACAGTATAATATAAGAAATAAGTCTTATTAGAGATTTCAAATAAAATGACAAACTAGTACGTACGTAACTCAACGTATAGACCTAATAGAAATTGCAATTGCCAAACATTAAATTTGATCAAATACGTTTCCCAAGCTCAAATAAAATATTCCGCGACTTTAAAAATAATACACTGGAATTTTCACTCATATTAGATAATTAAATCTTGACAAAAATGATCGAAGAAACATAGCATTTTCATTTTTCACGTGTTTTGTTCCCACCTTCATTTGTACTAGAATATTATCAAATATAATAAAACGTATCCCATACCTATCTTCCAAGATTTTGAGAAAACAATTATATATTTTAATATACTATATACTATTAATATGCATGTGACCGCCCAATTTTTTACCCCGTTTCGGTCTTTACTTATATGTTATCTTTTTTTATAAATTTGTTGTGGTGAATATATTTAGTAGGATATTTTTGTGACAATTTTAGAAATATCGAAACAAAAGTTTTTCAGAATCTGCCTCTCTATAAAAGTTGAAAATTGAGATAAAGCAACCGCTTCCGTTTAATCCTTATCAAAAAGACTTTTATTTATTACAAAAGTCTTGATAAAAAATTTCCTATATATATATGTTGGCGGCAATAAGTGAAATTAGGCATTAAGCTTAAATCCTAGGCAATAAGCTAACGCCTAGGCATTAAGTTATTGCCTGAAATTTCCAGGCATTAAGCTTATTACCTGAAATTTGGTGATAATTATTCATGCTATTGCCGAACATGATTTTAGGCAGTAACTGCGAGTACTCTCAAATCGTATTTTCTTGTTAATTCGACCTGTTGATACTGTTTATAATGCTTTTTTGTCATTTTTTATTTATATGGATCTTGTCTGTATACCAGTTTTGATTATTTGTAATATCTTCAATTTTTCACTTATTCTTACAACATTTGTATAAACTTCAAGATTATAAAAAAACGTTTTTTTTCTAAAGTGAACATTGATTGGTTAAATATTTCTCAGTGGGTTTGAATTTGTTTGTTAGCCTTTTGGTCATGAATGTTTGTCTCTAATATTTAATTAACTGTGCATTTGTATTCAGATATCGCAGATCAAATTTATTCGTTCATTGTGTAATCATACGTTTTTTGATTGAGTTAAGTCTGCCAATTGATATTTTATCGTATGTTTTTTTATGTTGTGATGTTATGCTATTGTTTCAGAAAAAGGGAGAAGGTTTGGGCCCATTAAAACGTTTAATCCCGCTGCAAATGTTTGCACCTGTCCTAAGTCAGGAATCTGATGTACAGTAGTTGTCGTTTGTTTATGTAATATATACTTGTTTCTCGTTTCTCGTTTTGTTTATATAGATTAGACCGTTGGTTTTCCCGTTTGAATGGTTTTACACTAGTAATTTTGGGGCCCTTTATAGCTTGTTGTTCGGTGTGAGCCAAGGCTCCGTGTTGAAGGCCGTACTTTAACCTATAATGGTTTAATTTTTAAATTGTTATTTGGATGGAGAGTTGTCTCATTGGCACTCACACCACATCTTCCTATATCTATGTAAGAGGTGGCTTTAATCTAATTGATATTTTTACAAGTTTTGGTGCGCTCCATATACTGCAAAGTGACAATGGTCGGGAATTCACAGCTTTGGTCATATCTGAGTTAAAATTAATGTGGCCAGAACTTGTTATCGTTCATGGGAAACGGAGACATCCCCAACCACAGGGTAGCATTAAGCTATCAAATGGAGATATCCATGACATGCTTACTGCATGTCTGAGATACAATGAATCAACAAAGTGGTCAACTGGTATTAAGTTTTTCCACATTCAAAAGAACTCAGCTCTAAACAAAGGCATTGGACGCCCCCCCCCTCCCCCCCCCCCTTATGAAGCTTTTTTGGTAAATGTGCAACAACTGGATTAACATCAGAAACCAAATTCCGAAAGAAATATTGATGACCTTAGAAAAGGAAGAGGACTTACTTAAGCTTCAGACAGAGTCTGTAAATGATCAACCTGTAACTGAAAATGAAACATAAAACATTGTCGATGCCTCTGATATCGCAGAATCTATTGCAGAACTAAATGTGGAACCTTCTACTTTAATCACTGATGAGTAATATTTGATGACTTTTAATATAAAAACATATTTTATCTGTGATATTTTTTCCAGTAGATGACATTTTAAACTTCAGTTCTCGTAATGTTATTATGTAACAAATGTAAACTTTTTATTTAATTAAAGAGATTGTTTTTTATTTACTCGCATTTATACTCTAGGCATTAAGCTTAATGCCTGGACACAATTTTCAGGATTTAAGCTTAAATCCTAGGATTTAAGACTAATGTCGAACATCATTTAAGCATTAGACTTAATGCCTAGGCGTTAGCTTATTGCCTAGGATTTAAGCTTAATGCCTAATTTCACTTATTGCCGCTAACATATATATCGATAAATACGTACATTCAAGGAAACATAGTTCGTGAAGTCTATGCTCCCCTCCGTCGGTCGTCACTGCAATAGGTTGAGATACGGTCAGATAGGTTGCTGTTGGTTATGTCGAGTAAGGTCCTTTTATTTGAAATCTCTAATTGACGTTAAGCGAATTAGATATTGAATTTAACGCTGTTGATAAAATTGACTGGTCTGAAATTGACTTGATAATTCTGTTTCTAATTGTTATATTCAAAACGCCATTTCAAATAAAAACCAGGTGGTTAAGAGTTGCGTTCTAGAACAAATTGTAAAAAATGAAAACAAATGAATAAAGACCTTTGATAATGTATATTTTCCTTTATTTCAGGACTAAACCATAAGGAATATTTAAATAACATCAGGAGTATGAATGTAAGTAAAACAATAAAAAAAAAATTTATGTTTTTGTACATGACTAGATATACAAATATTGGTTTATGATTGAAAATTAAGTTATTTGTTTCATTGGAAAAATAGAAGTATAATGATTGAACATGTTTAAATAATCTTGTACACAAGTAAAAAGAGGTGAACCTTTGTCAATTTCCAGTGAGGGTTTTATCTTATATATATAATTATATGCATTGAATTTGTTTTTGAAATTTTTATATTACTGGGTAAAAATGAACTTTACTCTTACTAAGTATTTCCTTATTTGAGACAAAGATTATTTTTTATAAAAAATGCAAATTTTACTAAGACTAATACGGAAATAAATGCTGTATTTCATTAATAGATATGTTCCTAATAATAGAGAGCAAAACTATTGGTATTAACGACAATAAGAATAAATGAATGTTGTATTAAACGGTGTTACTTTTAAATAATAATATGCCAACGTGTTCTATATACAACTTCACATAGGGACTTAGAAGAGATATCGCCTCTTAAGTAAAGATTCAACTACATAAACTTTTAAACCAAATTTTATAGTCATGAAATATTATAATTAAAATGTCTTGTATTATTTTAATTTTAGTTTGTTGTGTACAATTTGGAAATTAGTATGGCGTTTAGTATCACTGAACTAATATATAATTGTTTAGGGGCCATCTGAAGGACGCCTCCGGGTGCGGGAATTTCTCTCTACATTGAAGACCTGTTGGTGACCTTCTGCTGTTGTTTTTTCCATGGTCGGGTTGTTGTCTCTTTGACACATTTACCATTTCCATTCTCAATTTTAATTATATTAATTAAAATCCATCACAATTTAATAGTTGTAATTGAGGAATAAGGTATTTTAGTGTATTGTTTTTTATTTATTTAGGAAACAAATTCCACACTACAGGATGATGCAGTTAATCCTACATTTACAGTTGTTTTTACGTCATTAGCAGCAGCGTCAGTTTTGGTTAACATAACGTATATTATTGTATGCTTCAAGGCTTTACGGAAAACTTTCCACCATCTCACGATTTTGGCTCTGTTTTTTAGCGACATCATCTGCGGAGCTACACCATTTGTTTTTTCGCTAGCACCAGTAATCAAACACGTAAACGTGGGATCTTGTCTTCTACAAATGTTTCTTGTTACATTTAGCTTGCAATCAAACTATTGTTTAATACTTCTTCTGTGTTTACAGAGATATTTAGTGGTTAGGTCATACAATTTTGGAACTAGTCAAACATTTGATAGGAATAAGTACGTATATATAGCTGGCGCTATGTGCCTTATGGTTTTTCTTTCGTTTTGTGGAACGATACTACCACCTCGTGTTGAGTTCATTCAAGTCTGTGTTGCTTCTGTTTTATATGGGGATAGTTATTATATTTTTGTTAATGGTGCTGTTTTACCAATATGTGTGATTATTTTTCTTATATTGATAATGTCACTGATCAATGGTTTTCGATTATTGAAATTACATTTTAAAGGAAAAGTTGCTCCGTCGTGCGTTGTGAATAAGGCAACATATAGTACTAACCATGAGCAGTGTTCTGTCTTAACAACAGATCAACGTTCTGTGACTTTATCGAAAAACATTTTTATTGACATGAAGCAGAACCAAATTCAGATAGATGATTCATCAGTCAGGACAATAGCGGATGTAGAAATTCGACTAGATGATTCATCAGTCAGGACAATAGCGGATGTAGAAATTCGACTAGATGATTCATCAGTCAGGACAATAGAGGATGTAGAAATTCGACTAGATGATTCATCAGTCAGGACAATAGAGGATGTAGAAATTCGACTAGATGATTCATCAGTCAGGACAATAGAGGATGTAGAAATTCGACTAGATGATTCATCAGTCAGGACAATAGCGGATGTAGAAATTCGACTAGATGATTCATCAGTCAGGACAATAGAGGATTTAGAAATTCGACTAGATAATTTCAAAGCAAATTCAAAATGTGATTATAAAGAATCAACGCAAATAGATAACTGGGTACAAGAAAACAAGTTGAATAAAGGACCAATTGGAATGAATAGTAGAACTAACGTGTGTACGACACCAAAAGATGTATCTACAACTCCTCATGTAAACACACAATTGAAAAAGTCATGGGAAATCCGAGCATTTTTTACAACTATTATTATTGCTTTTCAAACCGTTGTATTAACAGGACCTTTCATTTTCACGTTTTATATAGAACTATTTTCAAATGAACCAATGAAAAGACAGAGTCGACTTCTACTTGCTATGCCATACTTCATGAACACATTTTCAAATCCTTTTATATATGCATGGAGAATACCCGAAATTAGACAGGAGTTCAGGAAGGTTTTTAGATTAAACACTTAACAATAAAAAAAAAAAAACGTATGTTTTATTGATATACACTAGTTAACATTGTTGTCAGGATTTTATTTCATGTTGTAATATTGTAATTGTTTGTCAATTTTTAAAATAATGTAACGTAGAAAGCAAAAAGACAATATCTAATTTCAAAAGCAAAACAACAACTATTAATAGGTTTCTAACCCATTATTATTCATTTAGCTGACAATCACTACTTTAAATGCCTACTTCTAACGTTTTTTTTATAATTATATAAATTAATATGATAATAATGAAATTATACATCAAATGCAATTTTTATCGACCTTTTAATTTTACAACCTAGTATATCGATTATCCCATAAAAATTTGATAATCATTCTGCTATGATAATCATACAGGTAATACAACCACATGTTCCCTTTTGTTTCGTATATATGAACGAAGAACTGGTCGTGAAAATTCCTCCTTAGAGCAGTTTGTGACCTGTTATGGTACGGAACTGATTCTGACAGTTTGTATCTAGTTCTCGGGTACAAAAATGTTAGAAAAAATAAAATCACAAAAATACGGAACTCCGAGGAAAATCGGAAAGTCCTTAATCACATGAAAAAATCAAATAACAAAACACATCAAACGAATGGACAACAACTATCATATTCCTGACTTGGGTACAGGCATTTTCATATAAAGAAGATGGTGGATTAAATCTGGTTTTATAGCGCTAAACCTCTCACATGTACGACAGTCTCATCAAATTCTGTTATATTCACAACGATGCGTGAACAAAACAGACTTAATAGATTATATAGTCAAACTATGGGTTTAGCAGTCATCACTATGTTACAATCATAAAACAAACAATTTTACAACAAAAACACTACAGCATCTATCAAATTAAAAACACATGCATTGCTTCGTGTGTTTGACGTCTGAATTGGTTTGAACAATTCTGTAATAGATTAAACTAACATTTTACAAAAAGATTAACACTGATCGAAACTGTAAAAAGCTAGGTGTACAATTGTTACAGTCTATCACCTGAGATAAAGTAGGTTGTTTTCATTTCATGTTGAAATCTTCAGTCCTGCTCAATTTCGGATTTTTTATTAGTTTAACACAATAAATATTAACCATTCGAGAACAGGACTTAACCACTCTTGAACCATGGATATCGCTTTATATCTACTCTTGTTATTTAATTTAAATATTGACAATAAACTCGCCTTATATTGATATTTAATTAACTCGAATTGATTTTAACCAGCAATGTCAAATGCTTATGAAACCTATAATAAATATTGACAATAAACTCGCCTTATATTGATATTTAATTAACTCGAATTGATTTTAACCAGCAATGTCAAATGCTTATGAAACCTATAATAATCATACATCGTCCTTTTATTACAGATAGATTACACTATCTGACGTTTACATGTTAATTTTTGTCGAAATAATCATTTGTTTAAGTTTTTTTTAATATTAACACTACAATTTATGTGGAAAATCTGCAGTCAGAATATTTTGGTTTTGTAATCTACTTGACCGGAATATTTTTTTTCATCAAATTTGTGATTAAAAAAACCCATACCCCTCCCCTTCCAATGATCAAAGCACAAAATCGTATATAAAACTAAAAAATCAGAAATTACAAATGCAAAACAATTCATACGAGATAAACAAATATGTAACACAAGTCCGTATCTCTAATACCATATAAGTAATATGTCAACTATATTTGCTCATGTGGCCACATGACTATTATGAGCCTATTGACTTATTTCATTGTTTAATTTGTAAAGGTAATGTTTTGTTGAGAAAACACAAGTGAAGTTGTTCTACAATAACAATCATATTTATGTTGAATTTATTTCGATGGTCAATGTTAAGATCCGTGTTAGCGTTGCTTGTAATCAATTTGTTGTTTCAAAGCAAAACCTAACCGAACAAAACCGGGTGATTTTGTAGTAAACAACATTGACCAAACAGGCCTTTTCCATTTTGACATGACTCTTTTCTTTCATTCTATACACAGAAATACAAACATTGAGGTGTTCAAAGTGCATGGCCAGTTCTGCAATATCCGTGTCAATATACTTCTTTTCATTCCTTTATCCCCATAGTGTGAACAATTCAACGAGATGTTAAACACATTCGAGGCAACGTTCACGCAGTTCGTCATTTTGACTTGCATTTTGACTTTTTTCTTCGTTAATATAGAACGGTTGTAGAACACATAACACCTCACAATGGAAAATAGATATATATGTATACATTTTCATCGATACAAAAGAATAACAAATAAATAAACAGAAACAAACCTTTTCTCTGACTATTAATGTTTCGTTACCGTCTTGGACTTTATATATCATCGAGTCAAAACATGTTTTGCCGTTGTAGTTTAAACACGGTGTATTAAGATAGGAAAATATTTTTGGTATATTTTATATTTGATTAACCTCAAATCATATGTATTTATATAAGATATTTCGATTTCTGACTAATATAGTACATCGGTATTGTTTTGAAATGAAAGCAAGAACATGTGGTTTATTTTTTTATTAAAACATTGAACATGACGTGATAATACTCGTACTTAATGATATATATTCTATTACGCTCTTTTCCTCTCTGTGCATCAAAGTATTGTCTGAAATACAAAGGAGAGCAAATCAATTATGTATCTTTTTTTTTTATCATACTATGAATATAAAGTATTTTGTTTACAGTATCTAGTGTGGGTTTTATGACATTTACAGAATACAGAATAATGGAAAAAAGGACCAAGTAATAACAAAACAAGAAAAGAGGAGAAAATGAAGGGGATCTGTTTGAAGAAAAACATATAAAAAAATTCCAATTGGGCAATGTAAATGCCGCAAAAATGGCAACTTACAGTCTTGCACAATGTCACTTCCGGTTGATTGAGTTCAATGTCACTTGTATACCACTTCAGAAAAAACTTAATAAGCATAATCAGAAAAAAATCAATAGGTCTTTCCATTGGATAAAATGGTGAAATTCGCTGAACAATTGAAGTACTTTTTAAACATATTACTCATAACTAATGAAAAATAAGTTTTCATTTACTCAATGTTCCTAATTGCATCCAATTAACAGTTTTCTCATACTGATTCAAAAAATTATGTTTTTTTAGACACTTGAAAAATAATCTGGAAAATAATTTGCTTAAAGCTGATTTAAAAATATGTAGCTTTATTAATTACAAAAAATAGAAACTTCCAAGCCAGTTTGTACAAGGTCTCTTCTGGGTTTTATTCTTCCAAAGTCACGTGTCATCCAACCCCTTGAAAAAGACACTACAAATGTACGACGTTATCAAAAAAAATTATGTCAACAAGAAAGACAACGTGGCATATTAACGAAGCACATAAAAAAATGTATAGATAAGATAACAAAAATTTACAATAGCCAATTTACGCAGTCGCAAAACCAATCATACTTTTTTATATGTGTTGTCGTCTTTTGAATGCTGTTTCATTTTCGTAAAGCTCCATTTCAATATAAGAATACAAGCAGATATCTGAAAATGCTTTAGTAAGAAATGCAACTATGGAAAACATGTGGAGACTTAATCATTTGATTTGTTCATAATTTGGATTTATTGAAGAGAATCATTGAAATAAAATATGTAATGCAAAATATTAATTGATTTAAAACAAAATCGGTGGAAAAATGAAATATATCTGTCAAACAGGTCTATAGTAATGAAACCATTATACACGATATCAGGGATCTAAGTACCGAAAGTATTTCCGTATTAATTGATAGAGGGTTTTTTTCACACTCAATGATGTAGGTAAAACCATATAACAAACACATTATATAGAGGACAAACGTATGTATATTTCATTATATCAATCAATTTATTCAAACTTAACTCACTTTTTGCTGTACTCTACCATCAAAATACTGAACTTTTTTTCATTGCGGAAATTGATTTTTTAAGGTGAGTTTGTAAAAAGGTTCTGGGGATTGAAGTAGGAATACTGATAAACATCAAACATATGTAACCCTGTAAATTAGTATCAAGTTCATTTCCAATAATAAAGTAGACACATATTATACCAGATGCGGGCGTTTAATAAGAAAGTAAATCAAAGGATTTGGTAATTACGACGTCTATAAGCAACGTACTGTACATATCTTTACTACTTACATCAGCACGAGAAATTGTTCTAAGCAGTTTCCGTTTCACGTAAAAATAGGAAACGGATACATAGGGGGCAATCACAAATCATACATCAAAGAAAGATAATACAATCAAATAGACAAACAGAAAAAACAGCAGTCGACGCACATTTGATATTGATTTTGTTATAATAAAGACTTAGTAATCAAACCTTCAACTTAATCAAAAGTTCATATGTTAACATAAAAAAAAAGATGTGGTGTGATTTTCAATGAGACAACGTTTCACAAGAAACCGGATGACATAGACATTTTCCACTATAGGCCACCATACGGATTTCAACAATAAGTAAAGCCCATTTCCCAAGGTCAACTATAAAAGGCAATCTGAAAGTAAAAAAATGAACTTGTACTTCGATTTTTTGTTTTGTTGTTTTTGGTGTTGTTAAGGCTTTACATATCCTGATTTGTTTTGTCCGTGTTTTGTAAGATGTTTTTCGAGTCTTTTGTAACTGGTTTTATAGTTTGACAAATATTATTCGGTTATTCACATGTGTTTTGTTAATCTATTTATGCATTGTTTAAATAACTTTTACACAAATCCCCCCTCTATTTATTCATAACGAAACCTATAAACATATGGTGTACGCCATATCTTTTTAAATGTTCTACCTTCTTTTAGTAATCTTTAACTCCGTGCATGTATAAACAGGGATTTGAAGCTTTGCATAAATAAACAGTAGTTTTACAAAAACTAAATACAAGTTTATATATAAACATACAATATAAATTCAAAAATAATAGTTAAAGTAAACACATGCAGTACGATATGGTAAAATGAAGTTCAAAGTAATAATGGCACACATGGTAAGCAGCATGTAAACTAAAAGGTTTAACTAATTAGAAAGAAATCAGTGCGATGCGCTCACATTGTTACAGTCATGGATGTCCTTTTTTTAAAACAATTATTGAGCAAAGTTTTCTTAAAAGGGGTTGCTTTCTAATATTTAATCGGTGAGCAAATTGACATTACATTTGGACCATGTGACAATCTAAGCTTGTAGAGGTAAAATTCGTTCGAAAACCAACCACGACCAAAATACAAGTCTAGGACAAGGTTGACAAATTATGTTCCTTCATGCACAAAGATGTTTTCGATTAGGCCTTTGATTGCCATAATTTTTCGAACCAATTGTATTCAATTTGATTTAAACATATTCATTTATAGTGGATTGGGAAACAAGTTATTGCAACTTGTCTTAATCCCTTTCCACTTTGCGGATGTCTATAAGGGTGTATTTAACGTGCAAGAGATATGACTCTCTTTTAACACGGATCATATAAAAAAGAAGATGTGGTCTAATTGCTTATAAGACAACTGTCCACAAGAGACTAAACTGACACAGACATTAACAACTATATGTAACAATGAGCAACGCAAATACCGCATAGTCAGCTATAAAAGTCCCCGATCAGACATTTATCGTCCCCTTCCGACGGACTATCGTCGTGTGTCAAGAGTTATCAAAAGTACCAGGATTATAATTTTATACGCCAGACGCGCGTTTCGTCTACATAAGACTCATCAGTGACGCTCAGATCAAAATAGTTTAAAAGCCAAACAAATACAAAGTTGAAGAGCATAGTGGACCAAAAATTCCAAAAATTTGTGCCAAATACGGCAAAGGTAATCTACTCCTGGGGTAAGAAAATCCTTAGTTTTTCGAAAAATTCAAAGTTTTATAAACAGAAAATTTTATAATATGACCATATAATTGATATTCATGTCAACACCGAAGTGCTGACTACTGGGCTGGTGATACCCTCGGGGACGAAACGTCCACCAGCAGTGGCATCGACCCAGTGGTGTAAATATTTATCAAAAGTACCAGGATTAGAATTTTATACGCCAGACGCGCGTTTCGTCTACAAAAGACTCATCAGTGACGCTCAGATCAAAATAGTTTAAAAGCCAAACAAATACAAAGTTGAAGACCATTCTTGTAAATGGTGGCTAGGGAGAGCCAAAACTTCAGTCCCATAAATTTTCTCCTCGGAACGGGATCGAACCAGGATCCTTTCTGAGTTTGACTGTCCCTCTGGTATCTTTCGCTCCTCTTTTGTGTTTGAAGTCCGATGCGCTAACCACTTCACCACGGCTCTGCAATTCAATTTGACGCACATATCATATTGACGGTCCATTTTAAATTATAACACTGCATTAACGAGATCACTCAAGTTGAATATTATTAAACAATCCATTTTATTTTCATTGCAAACGTCCCCTCGTAAAAATGACGGACGCTATAACGAGTTGGTTGATCGTAATTGCATATCATGGTTCATAGATTATAAAGGATACGTTCCTAGTGTCATAACTATAATTCGTTCACTTTTTCAAAAATGTGAGCTACAAATTTGAAATATTTACCATGTTTACCGAGTTTCTAATAATATAAGCAACACGACCGATGCCACATGTGGAGCAAGATCTGCTTACCATTCCGAATAACATGAACTCCCTCCCCGTTTTTGTGGGTTTCGTGTTGCTTAGTCTTCAGTTTTTTATGTTGTGTGTTGTGTACTATTGTTTCTCATTTTTTGCCGTGTCGTTCGAACTATGAGTTTGTCTGTCCTGCTAGTATCTTTCGCCCAACATTTTGTTGTGTACCTGTACTTGTATGAGGTATATTGAAAATATGAAATAGATTATTTGTTATGAGGATGCGTAGACATTTTGAAGAATGTGGTTCAATGTTCCATTCGTCCATTTAGTCACAGAGGTTTTAAAGGATACTTCCTATCTTAATGGAGTAGGTTCAGTAAGACCTCTTTTTGGCCCCAAATTATAACAATTTAAAAAATTGTTAAAATGTAAACTTCGGCCTATCTTTTTGCAAGTAGATTGCTTCTGCTACATAAATATGGGTTGGGTTTTTTACAATGCCATGCACATGTATCGAGTAATAGCTTCATTTAGTAATGCTTAATTACTGAAATCTTCACAGTTTTAGCATTTTAGTTAAATTGTAGACGGTTTCCGTCTGCAACGAAAATGACCGCATTTGTGTCCATTCTTAATATTGATAAATAAGATGTATTTGGTGATATAATACATAACATATATAAAGGTTGAGGATAAACACGGATGCGGTCACCTACTTTTTTGACCAAAAAACATGTGAAAAGTAACAATTTTTAGCATATTTGGTTGATTTTTAATTTTTAAGCTTGAATAGGAGCGTTTTTAAAGACAAAATCAGATAAAATCTTTCATCTAAAACAATTGAATCAATTAAAATAGACATTTAAGTTTTGAGAAAATGTCAAAAATCTTTCGTCAGATGGACTTGAAATTTGAGGTCAAACTGGCCCTTACCGGACCTACTCCTTTAGCAAAATTATACCTTATTCCTATCCTGTGCGACAAAAAAATCAACATATTTAACTGCATATCTAATCAAACTGGTTCCCGGAATTAGGAAAGTATTAAAACAATCGCTTCAAATTTTAGTATCAGTGCATATATTGCCCTATGCGTAATTTTATATAATTTCACAAAAGGTATAACAGCGATCACAAGAGTTTTAGCTTTATTGGTTCTAAATATAAATAATTATAGACTGGTACGTGTGAATGTCTATGTTTTCGCAAACAGTGGAAGGATGAAAAGCAAGACCACATGCAAGTTTTAATTAAAAAAAAAAGAAATAATCTGTAGAAGCACAATAATGTCGTCTATAAACGTACTTGATTTGTCCTTTAGACAAACATTTTTTTCATTTCAAATTTCCTGATTGACCTCAGCTTTTCGGATTGAATAGTTTGTATAAACCTCAGACCATTGCATGTGTAGTATTGTAGTATCAAGAAAAGTGTAATAAAATCTGCAAACTGTCAAACTCAAGTAATTAAAATTATCAATATTTGTAAGAAACCGATCAAGATTAAATGACTTTGGGGTGATCCATTATTGTTATCCGTTTGCCAAAGTGTATAAAGCACACGCGCGATATCTGATTGCTTAATTATAATAACGACGGTTTTTATCAAAATATCGACAAGTATGGACATACAGTTGTTTCAAAAGATAGAAATAAAGTACGGAGCTCTAGTTGAACATAATGCAGATTGAGAGAAGGAAAATGAATAAGGCATTTGATAGAGTCATTGTGAGTTATACATAAAACTGAAAAATTCAGTTGTCTTTTTTTTATTTAAACTAGTTTTAACTTCATCAGTTAATCTATTAAAGTAAACGCAATAAAATCAATAGTTAATCGATGAGAACTTATGGAATCAATTACAACATGTAAAATCGATTACGAATAATAATGAAAAAATCCCTCCCTGGAGCATATACAACTCGTAAAATATTTGGTAACAATACACATTACTTAGTGGTGTGGTTTCGCATTTTTACCTCGTTGACTTTTTGTACTATGCAAGTTATTGTGCAATAATCATAGTTTTAGACAGTTGATAACTTATTTAGCCTACAATTAGAGTTCATATGAAGACAGTACATGTATGTCTGTTTTTGTAGTTTAATTTTGATATCTGGACCAAAAATAGCCCTAGAAATTATTTGTATCTACATGTACAGACACTTACTTTAAATTCAACACCGAATTTTCAACTCAATTTCATGAAAAAGGGATGACACACAAATCATTTCTTCTCAAATTCCTATTTTTTTTTTTAAATTTGACAATTTTGCATTATCTATTCGTTTTCGACTTTGATTATCTCTTTGAATTCTTCTGGTTACTTTTTTTATAAAGCTTTACTTTTTTTTAAATAGAAAATAATGATTTCTTTTAGAGTCTAAAATTTTTTTATAAGTATTTGTTGAATGGCTAAGCAAATAACTTTATTGTATTTTAAGCCTGGCCTTCGTAGAACGTATATATTACTTTCGCAACCTTAGTTAATCTAGCGACGCATAGCGGAATCAGACTGACCGCTTGCAGTCAACTTAGCACTGTTTCCATTGATAATTCAATAGATTGATGACTTAAAAGATACCTACTAAACAGTCTGAAAAGATAATGAATTGATTACAAGCGAATTAAATACTGAATTTGATACTTTTGATGAAATTGACTTAACGTTTAGACATGGTCTAATAATTTCAAGTTTTATTTTGGATCAAAACGATGTTATTTGATAAACATAAGTTAAGTAGTGGTTTGATTGAGACTAATTATGAAACATATATGAATGTGAATACACATTAAGACTAGAACCTCTTGATATTGCATGTTTACTTTTTTTTTCATTCCAGGACAAATACCATAGGGAACCTTAGATTTACTGCAACACTATGAATGTGAGTAGGACAATGATTTTTTTTTATAGAGGCCTAGATGAATAATATGGTTTTTTTTCTTTGATGTTCCCAACCAAGTACTTATTCATAGTTGATAAAGTAAATATTTTGTTTAAAGTTCAACACAGAAGTATGAAGCTAAAAAGAATTAAGGATTATATCGATTCATAAATGTATAAGAACCAATGTATAGATGTACCTATTCATCGCAATTAAAGGCAATGTTAGTAACAATAATAGCAATATCCAAGATTTTGCGGTGTAACATTTATCATACAAATAACTCGTGAAAATAATGAATACACTGACAGATGATCGTGAGTTTCGCATGGATCGTTTTCAAATGCACGTGTTTTATTAATCCATTACCTTGAACCTAAGGAGCGAAATTCTGCAAGTTAACATTTTGCTAAAGATACAGCACAACTATAAAACAAAATCTATAATTGAATAATTCAGGAAAGTAAATTGATTCAAAAGAATTCAGGATGTTCTAATATACTAGTTATGTCCTTGAAAATATATAAAATGAAAAAAATGTATTGTAGAGTGTTCTTTTTGATATTTCAGGAAACAGATAGTACCGTATTACAGGGTGCTCAAATTGGTTATACGATTACAGTGTTATTAACGTCAGTAGCAGCAGCGTCGGTTTTAGTTGACATCACTTATATCATTGTTTGCTTTAAGGCTCTGAAAAAAACTTTCTACCATCTTACAATTTTGGCTCTGTTTTTTAGCGACATCATTTGTGGAGTTTCCTCTGCACTCTTTTCGCTAGGACCTGTAATTAAACACAAACAAGTTGGATCGTGTCTTTTGCAGATATTTGTTGTTACGTTTGGCATGCAATCAAACTACTGTTTAATATTTCTTTTGAGTTTACAGAGATACTTAGTGGTGAGGTCTTTCAACTTCGGAACTAGTCAAAAATTTGATAAAAATAAATTTGTATACATAGGGGGAGCCTTGTTCATTGTGTTTATACTTTCAATTTGTGGATCGATACTTTCATCTCGCGCAGAGTTCATGCAGGTTTGTGGAGCTGCTGTTGTATATGGGGATAGCTTTTATATTTTTGTAATTATTACTACTATTCCTGTAATTTTAATAATAATTCTTTTATTGATAATGTCACTGATTACTAGTTTTCGCTTATTGAAAAAGCATTCTAATGGAAAAATTTCTCCGATATCCGTTACAAAAGAGGATTTACATAATAATGATCATGTGCCGTCTTCCATCTCAACCACTAGTAAAAGATTTGAGACTTCACAAACACATAATTGCATGAAGGATTCATACTGTAAGAACAACAAAACTATTGACATGAAAGTACAGTTTGAACACAGTGAGGACTCAAACTGTGGGAATAAAGTGTCAATAAATATAACTGACTGTGTACATAAAGAGAACTTAAAAAAAGGAATCATTGATTTAAAAAGTAACACGAATATATGTTCAACATCAAATGATGCCTCAAATTCGATCGACATCAACATTGAAAAATTGAAAAAGTCCTGGGAGATAAAAGCATTTTTAACAACTATTATTATTGCTTTTCAAACCGTTATATTAACGGGACCTTTTGTAGCCTCGTTTTGGGTAGAAGTTTTATCGATTTCACCTGTGACAATGCAGACTCGACTTCTTCTTTCTGTTCCATTTCTGATTAATTCATTTTTAAATCCCTTTATATATGCTTGGAGAATACCAGAAATTAGACAAGAGTTCAGCAAGCTGTTTAGATTAAAAAAAAATCATCGATAAAAAAAATAACAAACGACAACACTGTTATTCATATATAGTACATTACCAACGTCGTAATGATATAATTTCGTTATTTAATATTGTAACTATATGTCAATACTCACTTCAGATTACAAGTGAGAGAAAGTAGAAAATATGTGCTTAATTAGTGCACAAAATATTGGTCTATTGTTATATACAGAACTGTTACTGAAAGAAAGATCAATCAGAATAAATTGGTATTGTGTTTATGTGTATTTATATATTGGTGATCAATTTAGTATGATGAAAAGAACATCTGTTCAAGTAGATTACAATAAATGTTCTGTATCCATATTTTTGTATACCATACATGTACATGTGTATCATGTTTATAGTATTAAACTTTGAAACATTATTTGATTATTAGCGTCGCATTTTTTTTTAAATGTTCGCACTTTGTAACAAAAATATGTTCCGACTAGGATAAAAAAAAAATACCCGTCCAATTTTGAAATTAAATGGTTGTTCTCTTAACCCAATTACTTTTTAGTTAAAAGTTGACATAAACCAAAATTATGATACAAATAAATATTTGATAAAAAAAAAAGTCGGGACTATTTCTTATCTGTCTTTGTAATCTTCGGGGATTAATTATTAACCCGTTTCAAAATCGCAGCTCTTATTCCACTAAAGATTTATGTGGATCAGTTATAAAAGGGTTTTTACAATTTTTAAATATGTGAAGATCAGTTCTTAACTCTTTTGAAATTTCTTGAGATCATTTCCTAACTCTGCTAACTACTCCAGGAATAACTTCTTATCTTCCTTAAAATATGTTGGGTTCATGTCTCTTGAATTCAGTGCAGATCATTCTCTTTAAATAGGTTCGAAAGGTACAAAAGGAGCATTCAAAGTCGAAAATAGACTGACGACAATATGACCAAACCAGAAAGAGACCAACCACAGTACACATGAGATATAATGTAAACCGGAATAATAACTAAAGCGAACACAAACAAAACTAGACTTGATATAAGGTGTTTCGGAATGGTCAGCAAATCCTGACTCACGTGTGGCACCCGTCGTGTTGCTCGTGCAAGTCTAAAACAACGTGATGAGTTTAATGTGGCAGGTCGCGTTCGATGATAGGAATAAGGAACTTCAGTTTGATAGTGGCGTCAATACAAAAGAGGGACTAAAGATACCAGAGGGACAGTCAAACTCATAAATCGAAAATAAACTAACAACCCCATGGCTAAAAATGAAAAGGACAAACAGACAAACAATAGTACACATGACACAACATACAAAAACTAAAGAATAAACAACACGAACCCCACCCAAAACTAGGGGTGATCTAAGATCGTAGTTACGACGTAAGGAACATATCCAATATAATTTGGGAAATGGTTATTCCATAACGGTCAACCAACTCGTGATGGCGTATGTAAAATTAACGAAGAGATGATTTCAATTGCACCATTTGGAACTCTTGATTTAATCGCTTCCTTGTGAGCAACAACCTTCTATCAAAAAAATCATGATAGGAAATGCAATTGAGATGACTTCAATTTCACACTGGAGCTCTTGTTTAAATATCTTCTTTTCTAGCAGATAAAGTTAAGGAAATAATTATATGAAACACAAGCCCTAGAATATCGTATCAACTGGGTGAGTCAAGATATTAGGCAGATTTAACTGTATGTGTTGTATCCTTTATCTAAAAATGTGTGCAGGTCAGGTCTACGCCCTTTTAAAATCACTGCAGGTCAGTTCTGAATTTCTCATAGAAACATTTAGGATCAGTTATTACCTCTCTTAAAAATGCATGGATTTCTTAAAATCAGTTCAGTTTAGGAATTTTTTCTAGCCTAATGTTGGACATTTGTAGCCTAGAAGTTATCCTGACAATTCCGAGATTGATACGGTTTTGAATAATTCATTCTTAATCATATTTTGACAGTTATTGGCATCCAGTGACTGATATTATTCTTATTAATTTCTAAACGGCGAGAGCTACTTTTTTAAGATTCAAGATTAAGTGTAATGTGCATTTTGGTCTTTTGTGGATAGCTGTCTCATTGGCAATAATACCACATCTTCTTTTTTATATTTAAGGCATAAAATAGGTAAAAAACACAACAAACAACACATGTTCAAGATAGAGGGTAAGTTTAATAACACATAAAAATGCTAGAATTAAACCAATGTTTATCTAGACTGTAGTTAACTAAAAATAAAAATATTCAGAACATTGCAGATACAAGGGGACGACTCTATAGTTGACCATAAAATAACGGAACACAATTATGCAATTATGGTGAACTATATTTCGAAGAAAGCCTTATATGTCGTATGACTTTATTCAAAACAATTCCTACCAAGTTTCGTTAAATCAAAACAAAATTAATTGGGAATCAAATATTGTAAACAATTAAGGCGTATACATGTACTTCTGGAATAGATTATATTTCGTGTATTTTATTTTAAAGAATCTTTTTTTTCTATTCAACAACAATAAAAATCATCATAGAAACAAATATAGAAATTTTGTATTTGTGCCCGACGTAAGTTTTGTCTACAAAGGTTTATTTAGTGACACTCAAATCAAAAAAGCTAAAAGGTCAAATAAAGAAAAGCATTTATGACCACCACTACAAAAGTCTAATAGTGTGAAAAGACTAAATTTTGGCTGAATCTTTTAAGTTTTTACTCGACTTTCTCCAAAAGTATGACTAGTGTCTTAATTTATCTTGGCAAATTCTCGTTTTTTTTTAATTTGTATGAAATACTCGACAAACTCTCGACAATCTTAGTATGGTCTTCGAATTTTTTGACAAATTCTTGTCATTTGGATACGGTGTTGAAATTTTTCGCCCTCTTTATTTTTTCTATGTATGACTTGACATGTTCTGAGCATTTTGAATTGTGTCTTAAATTTACTAGACAATTCTGAATTTTACATATCATGACCAATAATTATACATGTTTTAACTTTATCTTTTAATGATTTAACAAAACAAAATGTGTGTAACGTTATCTGTTGCAATGTGTATTAAGTATTCACGTGGACAGGATATTCCCCTTCAGGGTTTCCTCTGGGTCAATTATTTTTTTCGCCACCTCTTTCGCCAAAACAATATATTTTTCGCCACTTTATTATTTTTTTCGCCAAGTTACACAAATATATTTTTCTTTTAAATTTTCCTTCCCCCTCCACCTGAATAAGAAGTGGTTTTTACAACAAAACGAAGCATCTTATCACTTGGAATTGATCCCTCATGTAAGGTGTAGTCATTACATTGAAGGGTTACTCTCATGCCAACCTTTTGAATAGATTTCTTCATACCAACAGTTTTCTTTTCTAGACCATCTTAAATAAGTAAACGTTGTACTTATTTACGATGTTACTGTAAAACTATATGCTTGAAACACGTGTGTAACTGAAACGACTTGGAAGTACCCACTCAAATCAATGATCTATATGAAAGTTAAATGATAAAGTTTTAAATCAGAGACCTTTCTTGCTTTTGAACATTTTTCGTCATAACAACAAATTTTTTTTCTGGACTATTATTAAAAGAAGGAGAGGAAGCGTAAAAATTTTGCTTCAAACACGTGCGTCGCAAAGTGGTTAATAAATCTCTTTTGTGACATGTGACAGAAGCCATTTTGTCATTTTATACAATTAACACCTTTATTAATTAGTTCTTTGATGTCGATAGCTATGAATGCAATCAGCTGATTATTGATTTTCTGTCAAAATCTTAACGAGTTCAAGGTGAATTCTGAGGATCGTCTGATTGGTAAAGTCAGAGAAACCCGAAAAAAGTAAATAAACAAGATGGCTGAAAATAAATCGTTATATATTTCTTTCGCCAAATTCTTTCGCCAATGACGAATTTTAATCGCCACAATTATTATTTTTTCGCAAATTGCCAGCGGAAACCCTGTTCCCCTTACAATTAAGGTATTCAACACCCCAGGGTACACGCAACTGTCGTATGAAAAATAACTGCTTTACTTGTAATTAACCATTCAACTGATCAGATGACTGACCATGCCACTACAATTTAAAAAGTGTGTTGATAGATAAAAATAAAAAATTATCATTTTAATTTAAAAACAACTTGAATTGAAATGGATTTTCTTCATCAAAGTTATGAAGTTACTTATTTTAACATAAAAACAAATTACACAATTTCCAAAAGATTAAACGAAAATTATTACCTCCTCCGGAAATAATAGAAAATGTACTTATAAAGGGTTCCATCATTGATTTCTATAGAAGTCGTTGTTCTTATGAAATGGATCTCAAACAGACATGCATAATATAGATCTAAACAATTTTTTGTTGTATGATTTTTTGAGAAAAACAAATCGGGAGGGAAAAAACACAAATATTTAGTTTCGATAAAACATTATGAAATTCAACACTCAATTTTGAAGAACAAAATGTATTTGGTTGTTCTGAAAAAATAAGTAAGTTTTTGAATGAAAATGGAAACAAATTCTCTGACCCAATCGAAATCCCCATTCCCCACACTTTTGGCCTTACACACGCACACAAGATGAATTGTAGGGTCCACAAGAGACACATGGTCACATCTTAAAACTCCCTTAAGTCACCCATTTTAGTCAAGCAAATGTGACTGGCAGTTTGTCTAAATGCTTTTTGTCAGTAAATTTGACATATATTCCAAGTTAAAACAATTAATCCAACGTTTTTGAAAAATAAATCGACATTAAACTATATTTGGAGTCATTCGGGGTAGTCCAATTGAATCCCACTTAGATGCATCAAAGGGTATCTTACTTTTCAAATTAATCCTTGATTCTTCAAAGTTGAGTTAGGCGATAATTGAAATAAGTATATAACAGCAAAAGAAAGTTATAAACGATGCAGTATGTGTCTGCACACATTTCAGGCGACATTTATACTGTTGAGATAGTGTCAAGACATCTTTTAGACCGTCAAGAATGTGGCGAGATATATTCAGACAGCTTTAAGACTGTCAAGAATGTTTCAAGACGACATATTCAGACATTATCAAGAATTTCAAGAATATGTCAAGACTAATCGAGACTAATTTAAGACAGTCAAGAATTGGTCGAGACTAATCCAGACTCTTTTTAGATGATACAGGAAGTGTCGAGAAATTTTTAAACAGTGTTCATACTGTCACAACACTTGTCAAGAAAAATCAGAAACCTTATAAGACAAATTCATACTTTGATTAGATTTTTTTTTAAATAATTCAGAAAAATAAAGGATGTCGAGTAAAAAAATCATGAAAATTCAGACAAAAATTGGTCTTTTCAAACTTTTTGACTTTTGTAGTGCATTCGTTCCTAAAAATTGATCAAATTCAGCTAAGGTAATATATTCCTGAGGTAGAAACGCCTTTAGTTACATGTAAGACTTGTCTTATTTATACATTGGTAGTTGGAGTATTAAGGAAAATAATGTCAAGAGTACATGTATAATAATAAATAGTTTTATTTGTAATACATGTTATTGATTGTAGTGCACATAATACCATGCCAGTATTTACGGAAGGCATTTTTAGTGCCGACTAATGATGGTTGTTATCCATTCGTCTGATATGTTTGAGCTTTTGAATTTGCTGTTTGATAAGGGACTTTCTGCTTTGACATTTTTTTTGGAGTTCAGTATTTTGGTGATTATACTTTTTTCTAAGCAAAATCAAATTTTACGATGGTATAAGTTTTGTCACATTCAAAATGTTTTAAATTTTGATCCTTTGGTTTTATACACACAACTAGTTTTCAAATTGTTGTAAAATCGGAAGAGCTACAATTATCGTTTGATATTTATAGTAACGTAAACAATAGTTATACAAAATGAAAATGCCTGTACCAAGTAAGGAATATTATGTTTGTTGTTCATGCGCTTAATGTGTAAGGGCTTTCTATTTCATATTTCCGTTTTGAATTTTTTTGTTAAGTTTTTTCTGTGATATTACTTATGACTATACTTCTATTGTCATGTATGTTTGAAAAATACGTTTTCTGCTACTATTTCATTTGGACTATAACTAGTTTTTATAATGGTATCATCTCACATTTGCATATATCTCACCGATGAAATTAAAAAATCGGAACTGATCTTCTTAATCATGCTAATTATTAATTTGGCAAAGCGCGCAAATTTAATATAAAAAAAAGAGGAAATGCAAATAAAAGTTCGGTAAATATTGTTTTTCTTTTCTGTAATGATCCTTTAAAGTAATATACTTAATTTGTACACAATCGAATAAGTTTGTAGATAACATATTTGGTATTGCGGTCAAAATTTTGTTTAATACTTAATTTTCACATACTTTGATTCATAATATCGTATTTGATATTTCAAAGATTGACTATGTTTAATTCTTGATTAATACACATTTAAATAAGTTTCTAGATATAGTTTTTGATATTGAGATGATAAATTATTGTAATGGTCCGAGACCACCATTGTCGTCCCCTGATTTTCGTTGTTCACAAATAAAGTCCCTAGTGTTGACAGTGGGTTACTTGCCATTAATTTGTATACCCCTTCCAAATTTATTTCTCCATGTTCAATGCCTCAAAATGCAAGTAGGGGGATGAAATTACACTGTAAAAAAATTTGGGTCCAGAATTTTAAAGGAAAGTAGTGATTTGGTCCAGCTGAAAAAGGTTGAAAATGAGCACTTCGGAAGCTGTCAAAAGATTTCAAGACGCCCTAAACATAAAATTGTCCATATTTTAAGTTAGAGGCGATGAAGTTTTCTATAAATTTGTCCCAAAAGTAGTACAACACACTGTAAAAGTTTCTTTGAGAAAGCGCAGGTGGGATTTTTTTTATTTTCATTTATGTTCTAAAAGAAATGCACTACGAATTAATTGTGTTCTCGGACCTAATGGCTGAATTAAAAGACTTCGTTTGGTGTGGTTATTTCGTAAAAAATGGTAATTCTGGGTTTTTGTTGTCTCTCTTTGGTTTCACTTCACTATTATCAACATAAGGAAATGCTTGTACCAAGTCAGGAAAATGGCAGTTTTTTTCCGTTCATTTGAAGGAATGGGTTGTTGATTTAGCCATCTGAAACTGAACTTTCCGACTTGAATTCCGGTAATTTTGTTATTTTACTTTTTATAATATTTAACAGCGCATTATGTTTTAGACAATCTTTATCAAAACATTGTTTTTTCTCACTTTGCCCTTGCAATACATTTTATCTGTTAAGATTGAGAACTATTATAGACTGTTTAGTAATTCTATGTCGCATACATGTAAGTGTTCTTAAAAAGACAACATATGGTATAAGTATTTGAAACTGATATATGTAAAGTATTGGTTCTGCCTCAAACCTTATTATTAAAGCAAAATTCAAGATGGAAAATTGCATAATAAAACATTTGACATCAGTTCAAATTATGTTGGCCACATTTTTATGCATTATACACAGATAAATAGATGCCTTAAAACATGTAATTATTTTGTGAAAAGAAACCCTTTCCTTGGCGATTTTAATTGAAACCTGTTATTGTCAGGATTGATTTTTCCAAAAAAAAATCATATCGTTCTGGAATCAAATATATAGATTTAAAACCAAATATTGTTTTATTGGTATTTATATTGATTTTGTTATCAGTAAATTAAAAGCTAACTTAATATGATTTTTTTTATACACATAAAGTAAAAGTATACACATTTATGTATCTTTAATCTGTCTATACCTGTGTATTGGCATTATACAAGTTAATGTTTTTCTCTGACTGTTCTATATAAAGGCAACAGTAGTATACCGCTGTTCAAAACTCATAAATCCATGGACAAAAAACAAAATCGGGGCAACAAACCAAAACTGAGGGAAACGCATTAAATATAAGAGGAGAACAACGACACAACACCGAAACGCAACAGCACACAGAAAAGGACCAAGCAACAGACAATACACCACGAGAATAACAAATATGACGTCTTTACACTAAATCCATTGATTGTTAAGTGTTAAATTCATGATTTTTTATTAGATGTAAGTGGCTTTTGAATAACTACTCTGCGAGTACTTTCATATCAGTACTTGATGTATTTTTGTTGGTTGGATATACAAGTACCTGGCAACGTCTACTCTTTTGTTAATGTTTTTTATTTGTATCCTTGTGATGAATTGGGCGTTTTTTTCAACTGATTTTAATAGTTCGTTCTTATGTTTTACTGTTTAACCAATGTCCCAGTTTAGGGGGTGGTTGGGATCCCGCTAACATGTTTAATCTCGCCACATCTCGCCACATTCTGTATGTGCCTGTCTTAAGTCAGCATCCTGTAATTCAGTGGTTGTCGTTTGTTAAGTGTTAGATATTTGTTTTTCGTTTATTTGTTTGTGCATAAATCAGGCCGTTAGTTTTCTCAAATAAATTGTTTTACATAATATGTCATTTCGGGGTCTTTTTACTTTTATAGCTGACTATGCGGCATGGGCTTCGTTCATTATCTAAGTCCGTACCGTGACCTATAATGATAATGTCTGTGTCATGTTGTCTCTTGTGGAGAGTTGTCTGATTGACAATCATATCACATTTTTTTTGTAGCCATATGTTTTCGTTTTCATATATGTCCTTATATAACAGAAAGAGCATTACCAGCTTTGTCAGATTACCAATTTGACTGGATATAGATTCTCGTGGCGAGTGGTGAATGGATATCCATAAGTAGCCGTCAGAAGCTACATATTTTTTATCTTGGTGTTATCAGGGATGTACTGAATGATACACCGGTTTTAGAATTCATTCTCCCTGAGGCACAGACGAATGGTGTATGCATTTTAAACATCGGTGTAAGATTCCTTTTATGAAGCGTTCATCATTTATTTTGAAACCGCGATGCAAAATTTTAAAAATGCTTATAGAATTTTGAAACCGATGTTGATGTGCTTTGTCAAATATTTTTTGCTTTCTTTCTTTTCCATGTTTCAAGGTGTTTGAAATTTTGTTCTAATTTTTTTTTTTTTTTTTTTTCATCTACGACCTCAGTTTTTTTTCTCATTTTTTCTTTTTTAATTTTTTTATTCATTTTATTAAACTTAGGGAAACATTTTATTTAATTTTTCTAAAACATTTTGGCAACATTTTGTTTTTTCCCCCGGGTGAACAAGGGCGTGGTTTTTATTTTCACCCAGGTTATTAACCAATCAGTTTGCAGGAGTTTTGATTCATAAGAAATAAAATCGATTTTTCCTGCTCCCTTTCTATGTCAAATCAGTTCCTCAATCTAGAATGTTTTTTGTATATTGTTTAGTATCGTCGTAATGATTTTGTAACAATTGAAAATCAGTAAATCACAAAGTTTGTTTGTTTTTACAGTGTTTTTTTTTTAGACTTTTATAACGCTAGTCATGTAAGCTGTAAATGTTGTATTCAAATGTATAAAATCAATAAATCATGTACTAGATCAATTTTCAAGAAATATATCTAAACCTAACATTTTCAATTAATTTTGTAAGTATCATTCACAAAATACCATTTTCCGAAATTTAGTTTATATCGAATAACAAAAAAGATATGATATAAAGTAGGTGTCAATTAATGTGGTATCATTGCCTATTGTCTATATAAAGAGACGAGAAGGGTGTTAAACAGTATTACTAGTTTATTCGCATAGTCACCTTTCTATACAATTATAAATTATAAATTATATTCACCTGCTCATACGTCATCAATACCGATATACAATTGTCCAGAGTTAGTGTTAATTGATATCAATAATCAAAGTTGAAAAAAAGATACGTCAACTGCCTGGTCAAGACGTGTATTAATTCAAGGTAAGACTGATTTAATGGCAAATTTCATTTTTTTCCTCAAGTTTTTCTCAAGTTTTCAGTCTGCAATTTATGTTTGAACTTATACATGTTGTAGTTTGCAATATATAATTGTTATGTACTGGTTGCATTTATGATTGTGATTTTGACATTTTAGACGAAAACACCATTTTATTTTTTGCGACATTGAGAAAAGCCCTGTTTAATTCATATGGAAGTTTTATGTTTCAGACTGTAACAAATTTTCGTTGACTATTTTGATTTCTTGATTTGGCATTTAAAGGAAAGAAATTGAAAATCATTAAAAGTTTACAATATAAAGAAATGTAATATCAAAGAAAGTTACAAGATTAAAATCTGCAATAAACATAATTTAATTGAACTAACAACTTGCTAAACAATGGAGTTAATATTTACATATGTACGAATGCGAGTTAAAAGTATTGCAATGGTGCCCCTGTCGTATGTTTTGCAATAAAAAAAAAACACAACAATAATTTATGATTAACAATATCTAATAGTCTGATACTTGCTCTTTCTTGTTATTATCTAAATGTTATATATCTTGGACCATACAACCTTCTAAGCACCTTAGTTATTTCAATTAAGTTATTTTGTGGGTTCGAGTAATTCAATCTTTACTTTCTAATATTGTCTCAATAATTTTAGAACTTTATTAGTGGGTTGTATTTTTTTGCGTTTGTGCGTTTGATTTGCTTAAGATAGCGTCGATTGTGTTATTATATACATGTTGATGTGCTTTGTCAAATATTTTTTTGCTTTCTTTCTTTTCCATATTTCAAGGTGTTTGAAATTTTGTTCTAATTTTGTTTTGTTTTTTTTCATCTACGACCTCAGTTTTTTTTTTCTCATTTTTTCTTTTTTAATTTTTTTATGCATTTTATTGAACTTAGTGAAACATTTTATTCAATTTTTCTAAAACATTTTTGCAACATTTTGTTTTTCCCCGGGTGAACAAGGGCGTGGTTTTTATTTTCGCCCAGGTTATTAACCAATCAGTTTGCAGGAGTTTTGATTCATAAGAAATAAAATCGATTTTTCCTGCTCCCTTTCTACGTCAAATCAGTTCCTCAATCTAGAATATTTTTGGTATATTGTTTAGTATCGTCGTAATGATTTTGTAACAATTGAAAATCAGTAAACCACAAAGTTTGTTTGTTTTTACAGTGTTTCTTTTTAGACTTTTATAACGCTAGTCATGTGAGCTGTAAATGTTGTATTCAAATGTATAAAATTAATAAATCATGTAGATCAATTTTCAAGAAATATATCTACCTAACATTTTCAATTAATTTTGTAAGTATCATTCACAAAATACCATTTTCCGAAATTCAGTTTATATTGAATAATGAAAAAGATATGATATAAATTAGGTGTCAATTACTGTGGTATCATTGCCTATTGTCTATATAAAGAGACGAGAAGGGCGTTAAACAGTATACTAGTTTATTCGCATAGTCACCTTTCTATACAATTATAAATCATAAATTATATTCACCTGCTCATACGTCATCAATACCGATATACAATTGTCCAGAGTTAGTGTTAATTGATATCAATAATCAAAGTTGAAAAAAAAGATACGTCAACTGCCTGGTCAAGACGTGTATGAATTCAAGGTAAGACTGATTTAATGGCAAATTTCATTTTTTTCCTCAAGTTTTTCTCAAGTTTTCAGTCTGCAATTTATGTTTGAACTTATAGTTTGCAATATATAATTTTAATGTACTGGTTGCATTTATTATTGTGATTTTGACATTTTAGACGAAAACATCATTTTATTTTTTGCGACATTGAGAAAAGCCCTGTTTAATTCATATGGAAAAAATTCTGAATGCGAGTTAAAATTATTGCAATGGTGCCCATGTCGTATGTTTTGCAATAAAAAAAAACCATCACAATAATTTATGATTAACAATATCTAATAGTCTGATACTTTCTCTTTCTTGTTATTATCTAAATGTTATATTGCTTGGACCATACAACCTTCTAAGCACCTTAGTTATTTCAATTAAGTTATTTTATGGGTTCGAGTAATTCAATCTTTACTTTCTGATATTGTCTCAATAATTTTAGAACTTTATTAGTGGGTTGTATTTTTTTGCGTTTGATTTGCTTAAAATAGCGTCGATTGTGTTATTATACTGATAACTTTGTGTTACCCCGTGCTATAATATCAGATTATAACATTTTTAATATCGCATGTATTATCAGCCCTGTGTTCAATATCAGCCTAAGAGCCGCATGGCTCGAGGACTGATATTGACCGAGGGCTGATAATACATCCGACATGAAAAATGACATGTTATGATCTTTTTATCATATGATTCAACAAAGGAGAAAATAACAGATTCATATATTGACCCTTTTATGTGGTTTTCAAATAGAAGTTCAAAGAGTAAAAAGTTCAAGGACGTCGGACCCCAAATTTAGTACATTCGATATGAAATCTTTCTATCATAAGCCTCAACAGAGAAGAACAATATTTAATATGGACTTATCGGCAAAAATATACATAATGAACACTGTTTGGAAAAGTCAACTTTTTTAAAGTAACTTTCTAAATTATGTTTGAAACTTTTAGAAATTTATTTATTTAATAATTTGTTTGTTAGGTTGGGTTTTTTTAAATTATTTTACACTATATACTTTCCAGTATCCAAAGAATTGTTTTGTACACTACTTTGTAATGTTTTTCATAGAAAACGTAGCATTGATGTGTATTTTCCGGAATTTGCCGAGTATCACCGTAATGCCATGCGAAAACGTAACGGAAAGGCATGTGATAACAATCGAAGCATGTGATAAATTTTTCATATCAGCCCGCCAAGCACCAATTCAAAAAAATGTAATTTACGTTAATCTAATGCTTTTATCATCCATTAAAATTATATGTTATTTAGTCTAAGTATATGATAATAAAATACATTCAATATATAACTGTCCTTCTGATTGAACTTATTACAATGTTTTCGTTCAAATGTTATGTATACCGTTCCATGTTTTATAATCACTTCCTATATTACCATAATTTTTAGTTATTTAACTTGTACATGGGTCTTTTATTCTTATTTATTTTAATTTCATACATGTAAAAAATTATTGGTGTAAAGTCATAAGTAATAACACTATAAGCAAGTATTCAAAAACAGGTTTTCTTAAATGCATATATATTGTTAAATTTTAGTTATATATTTTATTTTTTAACAGCTATCCTAATCTCCACTGTATTATTGTTAACTATCCTGATGCTTTTTTCACTGCCGAAATGACACAGTTTAATTTAAGAAAACCTGTGTTCATGTTACAGTTTTGCTTAAATTGTCAAAAGAAATATACATACATTGACATATGTACCATCCATTTTGGTCAATGATATCATCTACAAATCGTACTAGCTTTTAAATCATTCTTTTCAAGTTACTAATTTATGACCAATTTCAATATTATCATTTAGCCACAATGGATTTAAGATGAATCATAAATAAAATTTTCTATTTTTAAATAGTCATTTTCTAGGTTCGTATACTTATTCCCCAATAAATTGATTGTATTGTAAGATAAATTTGTCTAATATCATAAAACCACAAATAAACGTTTTCGAATCTATCTTTGAAATCAATTATATTAGAAAACAATATTGCTTGAAATATTAAAAACGAACTCAAATATAAAATCATGATACTGGCATATTACTGATGTCGTCTTGCATTCTAAACAAAACCCCATATGTACATTTTTATATTAAAAACAATGATATGGTAAGATTTTCAATGAGACAACTGTCCATAAGAGACCAAAATGACACAGACATTAACAATTATAAGTCACCGTACGGCCTTCGACAATGAACAAAGCCTATACCGCATAGTCAGCTATAGAAGGCCGCGATATGACAATGTAAAACAATTCAAACGAGAAAAAACTAAGTCTTTTTTACTTCTATAGGAACATCATGCATAACGGATAGAAACTTCTCATGGATTGATAGATATAACAATTTGAGTAAAAAAAAAAAAAAGAAAGGGAAATAAGTTTGTGTTGCTTATTCTCAACTTTTCTATGTGGTGTCATGTGTACTCATGTGTGTCTGTTTATAAATTTGAGCTAAAAACAATAGAAAGGGAAATAAGTTGAACCATTACTGATAATCTATATAATAAATAATGGCAACATATAATAAACAATCCTTTAACTGATAAGTTAAATGCTGATATATATCTCAAACAGACAGGCTAAGCATGTTTGATTACATGTAAAATGTAAAGTATTGCAGATGCTTTGAAAACATGATGGATACCCAAAGTGAATTTAGTTTATTTAAGAACAAATTGATAACTAAATCATTTTCTTTTTTTTTTCAGGACAAATACCATCAGAATTAATAAAAAACAGAATTACTAATACATAATGAATGTAAGTACAAACAATCTAAAAAAATAAGGACTAGATTGATGCATATGTAGTACCTTAATTTCAAACTCACTGATTGTTTAAACAATTTCAAATATTGCCTTTTGTCATCATTACAGATGAACTATGTAAGAACATCAACACATCAACACATATTGAACATTGATTAACACAATACAGCTGTGTTATTACAAATAGATAGACTATTCCAAACATACCCAATTTGCAGAAAAGACTTAGATGGAATCTAATTTAAAATAGTTTTGTCTCATTTTAACTTGGTTTTATATTTATGAAAGAACACGGTTTTTTGATATTCAATATGTTTACACTGCTAATCATCATGGTCGATTACTCATAGTTCTCTTTAAGAGGAAATGTCAATGAGTGTCATTTGTTGTATAGTTTTACACAGTTTGCAGATGTCTTTAACTAAAGGTACTTTTCATGACATATTGGGAACCTTGTCGACCCCTTAAAAAGCTAGTATATTTTCTTATTTTAACATTTTATCGCTCAATTTACGATCCGTTTAAACAATGATGATTTTAGTGTATATACTTCCAACTTGCGGTTGACCGTTATTCCTAGAATGTCTAAGCTTTCATTGTTTAGATGTATTTATAAGTTCTATTTACAGCATATAGTTATATGTTGATCACATTCATTAAAATATAAACGTACCTTTGCCATTATCAAACACATGCATTGCATACTAATTGCGATATATATGCAAAGTTAAATGGTAGTTAAGTGTATTTTATTTGATTTTTCAGGAAACAGATACCACACTAAAGGATGATGAAGTTGGTACTACTGTTACAGTTTTATTCACGTCATTAGCGGCAGCGTCGGTTTTAATCGACATCGCTTATATCATTGTTTGCTTTAAGGCTCTTAAGAAAACATTCCATCATCTTACGATTTTGATGTTGTTTTTCAGCGATATTACTTTAGGGATTTCATCAACAATGTTTTCGTTAGGAACTGTATTAAAACATGAACACGTAGAATCGTGTCTCCTACAGATATTTATTGTTACATTTGGTCTGCAATCAAACTATTGTTTGATATTCCTTCTGTGTTTTCAAAGATATTTAGTTGTAAGGTCGTATAACTTTGGAATAGTGAACACATTTGATAAGAATAAATACATATACATTGGAGGATCTTTGTGCCTTGTGCTTGTAATTTCGTTTTGTGGAACTATATTGCCTCCTCATGACGAATTCATGCATATTTGTAGACCTCCTGTTGTATACGGGGACAGTTTTTATATTTTCATAATTGTTAATCTTTTACCGATAACTCTTATTATATTTCTATTATTCATAATGTCAGCGATCACTAGTTTACTTATATGGAAATTATATTTTAAAGGAACAATTGCCCCGATGGACGTTGTGAAAGAGGAGAAAAACATTACTTGCCATGTGCAGGCTTCTACCTCAACAACAGGGCAAAGTGCCGCAGGTTCACCTAAACACGTTTCTTTTGACATTGAGTATAACCAAAATAGGGAAGCTGCTACTTCAGTCAGTATAAAAGGAGATATAGAAATTCATCTAGATCAATTAAAAGCTACCTCAAACTTCGATAATAAAGTATCACTAAAGAAAGATAACTGGGTACATGACGAGAACTTGAATGAAGGAATGATTGATTTGAAAAATGAAACCGACATCTGTACGACCACAAACGATGTTGCTATACCAATTGATGTCAACACACATTTTCAAAAGTCATGGGAGATTCGAGCATTCTTTACAACTCTCATTATTGCCTTTCAAACTACGGTTTTAACATCACCTTTTGTTGCGTCGTATTGGGTAGAGGTTTTATCGAATACACCTTTAACACTACAGGTTCGAATTATTCTTTTATTTCCATTTCTGATCAATTCGTTATCCAATCCTTTTATTTATGCTTGGAGAATACCGGAAATTAGAGAAGAGTTTAGAAGGCTGTTTAGGATAAATACTTAATCTTCATAGTTTAAAAATGACACAGCTGTTAGTCTTACATTATACAGTTATAAACAATTTTGACAAAATTACAAAGTTAACAAAATGTTTACAATTGAAAGACGGTTGAGATATTCTCAAAAAGAAAAACGTCAAAAAAAAAACAGACATGATTAACACAACAATAAAACATACAAATTATTAAGGTGACTCTAACACAAAAAGGTTCATATAAGAAATGTTTTCATTTAAATATTTGTTAGTTTTATGTATGCTGAATCTAAAACAGAAAAGATGCACCAGCTCATTTTATTCTCAGAAGGAAGCGAAATTTATGACTTTGACCCAATGTTCAAGCATGTACAGAATAAGGCTCATATATATTTATAGACTTTAGAACAGTTTAATAATATTGTAAATTCTAATGCAATTTGGATGTAACATTTTTTTTCATTGGCTAAAAGTCAAATCCACAGTTGACCAGGCGTAACTAAGGAGGGACCCGTCATTTTGAATTGATGAATCAACAAATGTTCGATTAATACTATAATATCGAAAATAAAACAACATCTACCTCGAATACGCCGTTTTAATGCAATTTTATCCGAATTTGAAGCTTACAGGTAACGTTATATCCTCAAGTTTGTAAATTTTCATTTGTATGACGTTTAGCCATGACGTCTATGTGCCAAAATCATTCATGAAGTTTCGCGGATTTTTTTTTATTTGACAAATATAGACATTTTTTCAAGTTTTATCGGTTTTTTTCTGTTTGAAATGCATTAGAATCGGAATAACAGTACTGTAGCTGAAAAGTTACCACCGTCAATTTTGATTTGACGGTGGCAACTCTTGACCTACAGTACTGTTATTCCTTTAGTTTAACAAACAATCCAACTATAAATGGATACATTTCTCTTATTAGTTGGTTTACATTGAAATTTCTCTTATTTCTTAGATTGGTGTTCACGTTTGAACCATTATCAAATTTTAGTTTGAGGCAAAATTATTGGTTAAATCGATTTTTCGTAAAATGCTCCAAGTCATTAAAATAACAAATGTCATACTTTGAATACTTCGAAGATGTAAAATATAAGATTTGTCAAAACTTTTGGACTTTTTTAACCCATTTACCCCGCAAGTGTTTATTTCAATGCAGTGCGGGGGAATCGTTTTGATAATATTTGTAATTAATTATAAATTATTTTAAATATTCGTTAGCAACAATGACACTGACATACCGGAAAGGTTTCACTGGCATTTAAGCGATCTTTTGGTAGTTTTTTTTTTGCAATATCTTTTGCATATCTAACTAATAATTTAAGTCGAGCGTACATGTTGAAGAATTACAGTTTCAAAATTTCCTTTTTAATGTTTCCATAGTTAATGTTTAAACATGTTACCTATAGCCATGATAGTTGGTAATGTTTGTGTCATTTTGGTCTTTTTGGATAGTTGTCTTATTGGCAATCATACCACGTTTTCATTTTTACACAAGATTGTATATTCCTTTTTGTCGTTAGTGCATATCATGTTAACAATGCACATCCACCATAGCATTTGAATGATATTAAGAGGCAAGTGTTAAAAAATATAATTTACAGTTTTAACTTTTTAATATCGTATTTTGTAATTGTAATAAATTGTATTGTTATTTAAAATGATAATAAAAAATAGAAAATTATCATGATTTTAATATATTCTTACGTTGTTTGCTTTCTAAAATACTCGAAATCAGCTACACGTAGTTAGCTACGACATAGATTAAACAAACATCAAAGTTGTTAGAAATCTCACATTTTAATCATATTCCTTCGGATTGTGGTTCGTATTGCTTTATAAAGAATCATAATTATTCTAATATTGTGGATTCACTAATTTTCGTTGGATAAGAATTACCAATATGTAGATTTTACGTACTAAAATATTTGAAAATTTCTGATAGATATACATATGCCTTGAAAAGCAATCCGTGTTTGTGTTATGTAAAAAAATCTACTTAGACACTTGATGTTGAAATGACTTGAGTATGGCCTACAATGTACTCCTTGTTTTATCCTTTTCCTCGGCGATTAGTATTTGGATGCCTTTACCAAGTCAGAAATATGGCAGTTGTTGTCCATTCGTTTGATGTGTTTTATCATTGTACTTTCCTTTTTGAAATTTCCTCAGAGTTCAGTTTTGTGTGATTTGACTTATTTTTTTAGTGAAATTTCATTGTAGATGGAAAAGTTAAAGTATATTTTTCTTGCATATAGTAAAACGATATGCATTGTTTGGATTCTGTTTTATCTCTCTGTTAAACATGCATACGTCAGATGCAATTATACTTGTTTTGTATTTGTATTCAAAAAGCCACAAAAAACATCGTAAACCAATTAAATTCAAATATATACTTTAGTGTCATCTAAACGATGATATTTATTAGAAAATGAAACTAGAACCACAATATCAATTAATAAACAAATTATACATGGTTACAGCAAATCATAAAATAAAAGGTATGTCTTATTACCAGCGATAGTTTACGAGGGTCAGGATGGAGATTATTTTAAATCTGTAAACTTTTATTTTACAAGCTTCTTTGGGTTTTTTATATTTAAAAACGACTTTTATTCTCTTTTCTTTATTTTATTTTGTCTCATTTTTTCTTTTTTCTCCTCTTTTTTTAAACCTGCACGCAGTATTTTCACATTTGTCTTTTCCTGTATATCCTATCAAGACCATCAGTTGTCCCTTTGTTACTAAGTACTATTCCAGTTCAATGAAGATACCAATTATAGTTAGACTACTAGTATTTACCGTATTTGTTATCACATAAACAGCACGACGGGAGCCACATGTGGATCAGGTTCTGCTTACCCTTCCGAGGCACCTGAAATTACTCGTAGTTGTTGATTGGGCTCGTGGTGCTTGTTCTTTAGTTTTCTATGTTTTGTCACGTGTACTATTGTTTGTCTGTTTCTCTTTTTCATTTTTTGCCATGACGTTGTCTGTCTATTTTCGATTTATGAGTTTGACTCTCCCTCTGGTATCTTTCGTCCCTCTTTAATGTCTTCTTCTCTTGTTTTAAATGAATAGAGAAAATGTTTGTTCAGATTTTCACTCCAAAGTTTGTTATATAAAAAAGAAGATGTGGTATGATTGCCAATGAGACAACTATCCACAAAAAAAACAAAATAACACAAACATTAACAACTATAATTCACCGTACGGCCTTCAACAAAGAGCAAAGCCCATACCGCATAGTCAGCTATAAAAGGCCCCGATAAGACAATGTAAATCAATTCAATCGAGAAAACTAACGGCCTTATTTATCTAAAAAAAAATGAACAAAATACAAATATATAGCACATAAACAAGCGACAATAGTTGTATATCTACTTACTTAAGGTTCATTGTGTGGTCACTGACTACAAATCATATAATTACAATGCTTCCTTATCATAATTTGTATAATTATTTGTTTTATAAGATATACTTAATCACAGTTCTCTCTTATTATTTTATTTTAAAATAATATTTATCACGTTATGTTTAACTTTTTGCTACATAGAAATTGATGATTTGATAAACGATTAACAATATAAAATCTACTTTACCTCAGCTGCTTATAGTTTTTAACGTGTTGAAGATTTACTAAATTTACATTATTTCAAAATCTACACCCTTGGTGTCAATACAATTATGAACATAATTCGTATGATAAACCCTAAGACTGAAGCAAGTTTTGTTGAATCAACCAATTACAAAAAAAATATGTTTTAAATGTTCGTGCAATCATTGGAATAACGCAGTGGAACGTTCTCTAACAATGAGGGAGGGAAAAAATTCAGGTTGACGATTTTTATACAGCTATTTAAACATTATAAAGTAATCTGAAAAGTCTCTTAAACTCCTGTTTAATTTCTGGTATTCTCCAAGCATATATAAAGGGATTTGAAAACGAGTTGATTAGAAATGGGATCAAAAGTAAAAGTCGTGCTTGTAATGTTAATTCTACGCTTGAAAAAATCTCTATCCAATACGACGCCACAAAAGGTCCTGTCAATGCTATAGTTTGGAAAGCAATAATGATGGTTGTTAAAGCGGCTCTGATCTCCCAGGTTTTTGCCACGTGTGTTTTACATGAAGGAGCAGTAGAATCGTCGAATTCAGATGATGTAGTACAGGTGTTAGTTTTGCGTGACAAATCATTCGTCTCTTTTTTCCTGTTCTCTTTTGTCATGTCTGTTATGCTGTCATTTTTTTCCACGTCAGAATTCCTATGAGATGTTTTTTGCAATTCCGACATACAGCTTGGTGTTCTTTTATCTAAGATGTAAGTGTTGTCAAATGCTGATAGTTTCCTAGTTTGGCTAGGCGTACAGTGTAGACAATTCATGACATGGTGATCTTGACTGCACATACTCCGACATGATGTTTCTTTTTCAAAGCTGACATTGGCATTAACCTCAACGTGAACAAGTTTTATATTCTGTATAGAAATAGCTTCTACCTTGTCTTCTCCTTTTCTGTTGACGCATTTGGTTTTTTGAAAGCCTTGTTCTTTTGTCAAGATAGTTGAATGTACACAATCCGTAATTTTATTTGCATCGTTTAATACTGGAAACGGTACAATTTTCCCCATGGAACGCAATTTCCATAAGCAAACACTAGTGAGCATTGACAGCGTCAATAAAAGAAAAATAATTATTGACACTGGTAAAAGAATAACAACCACAAAAATATACAAACTGTCCCCATATACAATAGGAGGTCTGCAAATATGTATGAATTTGTCACGTGATGGCAATATTGTTCCAGAAAGCGAAAGAATAAGAACAATGCACATCGCTGACCCAATGATTAAAAATTTGTTCTTATCAAATTTATCACTAGTTCCAAAATTATAAGACCTCACCACTAAGAACCTCTGTAAACACAGAAGAAATATTAAAAAATAATTTGATTGAACACCGAACGAAGCTATAAATATCTGTAGGAGACAAGGCCCAACGGTTTCATGCTTTATCAAAGGTCCGAGCGAAAAAAGTATTGATGTAATTCCCAGAGTTATGTCGCTGAAAAAAAGTGCCAAAATTGTTAGATTGTAGAAAGTTTTCTTCAAAGCTTTAAAACAGACCACAATATAACAGATGTCCACTACAACTGTCACCACGGCAAGTGAAGTAAATAAAATTGTAACGGTATTATTAACTGTTGAAGCCTCTACTGTAGTATCTGAGTTCTGAAAATGAAAAAAAATAAACATTTCTCTATCAAAGTATAACTTTTCTTTTGTATGCGATTTGCTATATCGTCTTGATCACTATGTTATTAATTAATGGCGTTATACTATGGAAGACTTAGCAAGAAAATCGAGTAAACACAAACAGTCTAACCAGAGCCTTCCACCTTTAGTTATCTAAATTAATCATAAATTAAAAGGATTCACTAAAACGTTTGAAAAAGATAATAGATATATGATGGATGTGAAGTTAACAGCCGGTTCCTTATTCAATATTCGATATGCATTATCCAACCGCCTGCTAGCCTCGGGTCGATATTTAAATTTCGTCAAAATTCATAAAAAAATATTTGATAACATTAAAAGTATCATTTTCATAGTTGAAAGGAGTGAGAAGATACGTAGGAAATCGTTTCATGACTCTTCAAAACTGTCTTAAACTTTAGTTGTCTTCGAAATAAACCCTTATCAATTCTTATGTAGGTTGCATATCTGTCTTTATGTAGTATAGATTTTTATCGACATAAAAACTGTAATTTTGTATCTATTTTTTCTTAAACCAAAAACAAAAACCGATCAATCTAGAAACATTTAGAAATATAAATGAAATACATATGGAAGCCCAAAAAGAGAAAAGCTACTTGAGACCGCTTAAATGACGGTGAGAACTCCACTGTTCTTTCACTGTCTATAAAATTCGACGAATTTATCGACTCTGTATATATTAAGATTGCAACAAAAGGATTTCCAAGAATAATGTCATCTTTGATATCGACGGAGGGCTGAATGTCACTTTTCAAATAAAAATTTGCAAATTTTTAGGCCAAAGGGCACAAAGCAATGGTGAGAGTCCCCTGATCTTTCAATCTGCCAAATATTAAGCAGACATTTAGTTAGTCGGTAGATACATACGTAACTATATAATATGTGTGTACATTTCCGGTTTTCTATGTTTACGGATGGTCCAAAGTGCCAGTTATATATTCAAAATATATAGTGAATAAAAACAGAGTCTATGATGTCCTCGAATTTGTTGGTCTTTAAAAGACCAGGGGGTTTAATCGTAATTTCAGTGGTCTCCGGTAGGTTTTAGCTATACATTTTTTTTCGAGGCTTTCCATAAATATTGATATTCATATTTTTAAATGTTTCTAGGGTGATCGGTTTTTGTTTTTATATCATATATTATATATAAAATTACATTTGTGATGTCGTTTTATTTAAAGAAATCTATATCACATAAAAAATAAATATGCAACCTACATAGAAGGGTTTATGTTCGAGGACAACAAGAAATTATGACAGCTTAAAGAAGACATTAAACAATTTTCAAGGTATCTTTTCACTCCTCTTAACTCTGAAATTCAAGCTTTGAATGTTATCAAAAATTTAATATTCTATGATTTTCAATTAAATTTGAATATAGAACCGACTGCCTCATTAGGTTTGCTAGTAGGTTATTGGCTATTGAATATCGAATATCGAATAACGAACCGGCTGCTAATTTCCCAGGAATGTAATTGATAAACGTTATATTTCACGATTGTTCTTTTTCTCCTCTGGAATCGCCATAAAAAGATTTATCTTTGTAGTGGATAACAACTATTACCATCGCAGGAGCCAGTACATCGGTCCTGGCATGAGAATACGGATTTTGTGTTACAAGATTTTTGAAATTAATCTAAATTAAGGAATGTAGCCTAATGCAAAGCTCTGATTCCTTGTCCGTCTTTGGCTACTCTTTTTTGTCCTTTTTCAAATAGTTTAGTCTTGAGCATTACTGAAAGGATATTGATTGTCAATATGCGCATCTGGTGCAGACAAATTGGAACCGTTAATGTTATTACGATAATATCATTATAAAGCAAAATTAATGAAAGCCCATACGGGTCTGATGTCATGATATTCTTTATTCAATAGTTATTTTGGTGTATTTAACACTTTCATTCCTAATATTATATTAAATTATTTATGATAATATATTATACTTGATTAGTATTTGCATTCAAAGTGTCGTTATTTTAAATTCAAATGATCAATGTTTTATGAAACAAATGCTGTAAATGGCCTGAGGGAGCAAGCATTAAACTTATAAAAGAGAGAGATTGTTTTTTTGTTGGAGTCAGAAATATGGTTACGTCACCAGCAATAAAATTATTAATTTTAAGTTTAACACTGTGTTATTTATAAAGTCTCCCTGCTCCCCATTTGCTTATAAAACGATTGTGCTATACTTACATTCATCGTTATTGCATGATTTTAAAATGTTCATGTGTGTTTTCCTACAATAAAGAAAAATAAACTATATAAGTATCTATTTTTTTTTTTATTGAACCCAAGTATGTTTCTTACAACTTGTATTTACTTACTGCTTATAAATAAATATAGACACTACCTATTAAATGTTATAGAACATCATGCTTTTACAGATTCTAGAGTAACCGAAACGTGGTAGTTTAACAGTGATTCGTTAAATGTCGAACATCTGTAATACTATAGGAAAGAGTTTTCTAGAGGTCTGTCTGGACCCGTAGTTCAGAATGAATTATTGATCATTGGATAGCTGTTTACACGACAGACCCTCGGCTAACCGAGAGATTGGTCAGTTAATCTATATTGAGTATGCGGCTATATCGGCGGTAGGTCTGTTAATCGGGTTGGCTCAAGTCTATTAATCAGGTGTTATCAAAAAAATCATTGAAAGTTCAGTATGTTTCATTTGTACAACTTTTTAAATATATTTTTATCATCAAAATAATTCATGTCTAACAAAACAATTTAATGTACTGAATCCAGTGGTGTAATTATTATTTTTCTAGCTTCGATGTACGATCTATAAAATGAAAAGGCGGGGTTACTCATCAATAAAGTTATACATATTTTACACACACAAAATGTACACAAAATGACACGTTGATTGAATTTACATGCATGCAATATTTTGAACATCGAAAAAAGATGTGCATTATGTTTGTTCACCATATTGATACCATTGTGTGAAAAATCTACACGAAATTCGTACTTTGGTGACACAAATCAATCTTCATTTAAAACCTGGTCTGTTAATGGGTCGGATGTATAAAACCCGGTCTGTTAATTGGTCTGTTAAGAGTTATAAATGGCAAAATTAGTATACTGTTTTTGCTATATGGGGTGTTATCGGATCAAATGGATAGGATCAAGACGAGCGGCTAAAATATACAGAAACAACCCATGAACAATGAAAAATATAGACAGTGGAAATTGAAAATTGATAAAAATGGTTTCAAAAAGTGTATTTTTAAAGTAATATTAATTTCTTTGAAGAATGGTCGCATATATCATGTGGATTCTGTTTAATTGTTATTAATGACACCAATTTGTCGTCTACATTCAATTTAGTAACCAGTATATAAATCAGAACTAAACGTCGTAATGAAACGAAACATCAGTAAGTAAAATATATTGAGATGCTTAAATATAAAGAATAGAGAAAGAATAATGAGTAAGATAAATTTAAAATGTAGAGAAAAGTGACATAACAATTTAAAGAATGCAGAAATAAACCACACACCCAATCCGGACCCTCATGGTATACACGAGAATCTGGACGAAGACGCAGAATAGAGAATAATATATAAGGACAAAAGAGAATGATGTATTGCTAAAAAAAAAAAAAGAAAAAAAAAAATTGTTTAAGAATACAGACATGAAACACCCCTGGGTGTTGAAACAGAAACGGATTTCGATGTACTCATATTGGTGACAAATGCTAGAAGTTTACATGCGGACAACTGCAGTTCTCCTCTGCACTTATATAGAAAGGAACTAAACGGAATAAAATGAATTAAAACTTAAGATAACCAAATGTAGCTGCATTCTATCCTTTCCATTTACTTCTTTAGACTGATATGTAAACAAGATGTGATTAAGTAATAAAAGGAAAAATTAAAAAAAATAAAAAAAATGGAAAGAACCAATTGGATGATGCTTACGAATAAGGGTTTAACGTCCAGTGACAAATATCATGTGCATATGAGAACTACAACACTCTATATGTTGTATTAGAAGACACTTTCAGTCGGATTTGAGAACGTGCTACTTTGAAAAGACACAAAAATTAAGGCTGATTGAAAACGTTAATAATAAATTCATGCATATTCCAGGGGCCAATTGATATCAAGCTATATTGAAGTGACACATCCTTCAATAAAATTCAAAGAAAGTCAAACTGATTAAAATGCTCTTACTAGAAGGATCTTGTTGCACCGTATTGTCATTTTTGTACTCAAGAACATGTCATTCGTAACTCTTTCAATGGGAAAATATAAAGGTAGCAAAACTATTGTCGTGGCTAAATAACTTTTAACTGACACAATTTTAATTGTCCAACCCATTAACAGACTTTATTCCCAAAAATTTCACTAAAACGTGTTTTAATTCACGTTATATTCCAATTATGACATAAATACTAATGTCAATTTATTTTTCAGAACCAAAGTACTATTTTGTGTCCTTTAAATGATATCTAAATTTTTTTGTTTCGCCTTTTATTAAAAAAAAATGCTATGCGTTTAAGCATAAATACTACATACTTGCGCGACGCCTTTTAGTTTTGCTGAAAACTGCACACAAACTATGAAATGTTTTTACAGGTGGAAAATGTTCTATGATAGATTTCATTTTGTCAGACACATTTCTTTTGTTTTATTAGGTTCTTATAATATGCCAAAAATCAGTACTTTTAAATAGTGCGTTTTTCACTTTACAGACGTATAACCAACGTTCCCGATTAACAGACCAGTCGCCCATTTAGCCGCATACTCAATATAGATTAACCGACCAATCTCTCGGTTAGCCGAGTGTCGGCCGTGGTTTAATGTGATATTAATTTCAACCCTGCTTTGTGCTAGACCAACGCGCAGAACCGGCTTTCCCACCAGATTAAATTCCACAAGAAAACATATCACCCTACCTGAACACATTTTATTATATTGAAATTTTAACACTTAATCGTGCTCATAATTAATCATGCTGACTGAGTACGTAAAAGACCTAGACATTTATTTTGAGAACACTTTGGCAATGGACAAACAAATTAGAGCTATTCAAAATCATGTTTCAATCAGATCAAAAACAATAGACGAATTCGACCATTTGTTTCAGAAGAAGCATGCAAACGTTAATATGCTCTCTTGTAACCTCCCGTTAAGATTATGGGAACGCATTGCTGTATGGAATCCAAGCAATATATATTCAAAGCCAAAACACAGTAGCCAGGGTCATTAAAAGGAAGAGGAAGTACGACCACATAACACAAATCCTCAAGTCTCTCCATTGGCTGCCTGTAACATCCCGATGCCAGTATAAACTTCTTGTGTATGTGTTCAAGGCTTTTCACGAGGAGGCACCGGTCTACCTAAAAGAACTCGTTCAAAAATACAAACCAATGCGAGCACTTAGATCTGAAAATTCCAATGATTTTTTGACAACGCCACGTGTAAGAACTAAACAATATGAAGAAAGAAGATTCGACAAAGAGCCGTTCTGTGGAACGATTTTCCAAGTGATCTACGATACATTCAATGTGTGAACGTTTTAAAGAAAAACTTGCAAACTCATTTATTCAGACATGGTTTTCATAGTTCTTAAAAATGCCACATGTGGAGCAGGATCTGCTTACCCTTCCGGAGCACCTGAGATCACCCCTAGTTTTTTGTCGGGTTCGTGTTGTTTATTCTTTAGTTTTCTATGTTGTGTCATGTGTACTATTGTTTGTCTGTTTGTCTTTTTTCATTTTTAGCCATGGCGTTGTCAGTTTATTTTAGATATATCAGTTTGACTGTCCCTTTGGTATCTTTCGTCCCTCTTCTATTGTTCATACTTATATATGTGAATGTATATGTATTGTAAAGCGCTTAGTGTAATTTTAATAATATATAATGCGCTGTTGTAAATGCTTAATAATAATAATAATAATAATAATAATAATAATAATAATAATAATAATAATAATAATAATAATAATAATAATAATAATAATAATAATAATAATAATAATAATAACAATTATAATAATAATTAATTGCAAATGTTAAAAATTTTGTATGATTGTTACTTTGTACCACAGATAAAAATAACATTTTTTTAACGCTGTAAATCAAATCATTTTTTTTATATTTATCACTATAGATATGGATAAAAATCTGGATTCAGAATATTTGTTTTTTCCTCTGCATCACCAGAATAATTTGTTTTTACCGAATTAAGGGTCAGATTATTAGAAAAAAAACAATAAACACCATTTTTTTTCTTCTGGTGAAATCGTCGTTCCCTTAACCTTGTCTTGGGAATATTTATTAAGATATGAAATAACATTCAATCAACATAAACCACTTCAGAATTGAAAGAAAAGTTAATACTCAAATGTTCAAGTTTGTGAGATTTGTTTGTGACGCGATGGCTTTTATATAAATTTCTAGATGTTTCTTACGTTGAGAATATTCTGAAGACCTCTGAAAATAAAATCATGCCCTTTCACCGATCTTTTAATTTTACAATAATGTACTATGGGGAGTCGCACTTTTTTTAATAGAAATCATACAAAATGAGAAGATTTTAGAAAGGGAAAACCAATTAAAAACGTTACATTTAACATCTTTAAGCAAAAGATGGATTATCTGTATATCTCTTCTAAGGCTTACTCGTAAGAAATGTGAAGGTTTTTTCCGCCCTAAATGGTTCAACTCAATCAATATTTTATATATGGTACACAGGTATAGAAAATACTATGTTTTTAAGTAAACACAATACAAACAGGCTACGTTTTCAATACATATAAGATATGTATAGACATACATTTTTAAAAAGGGGTCTTTCAAAATATATCTTTTTTTATAGTAAGGTTACTGACGCGTTGTAGTACAATGTATATCCAACATTTTGATACATTTCAAATAAAGAATATCTTCATAAAAAAACCTATTAAAGTTCTTTAATGAAACTAACTAACTAATCATTTGAATCATGATACTGTTTCACAAGTTTTTAATAAACTTTTTTATAACACGCATAGGTCAATCCGTCTGGTTTTTTTCTGATATATTATTTACCCAAAAGCTTCCTTTATGTGATCAACTTTAATTAATGCTTTGATCTCTTATCGCCTTTACCAATTATATCCATATTAGACACTTTTATTAATAAGCTTCCTGATCACACGTTATTACAGCAGTTTTACTAATAAGCTTCTTGATCACTCATTATTTCACCAGTTTTACTAATAAGCTTCCTGAGCACACGTTATTACACCTGTTTCTAAATGTTCAGCTTGGTATTGACTAGATTAACTGGAACGCGGTTATGTATATTGTACTCTGTTTATAATCATGAAGTGGCTAAGTTGAAAAACCACAGGAGCTAGTCTCAGAAAAGTGAAAACAATGATAATGTTAACACATATTATATTAAAGTATATATTTTTCAGGGACAAATGCATATGCAATGCTCCCCGTAATTTTCTGAACTCATCTTCAAAATGTAAGAAACGAGTTCGATATTAGTTGAATAGGTTATGTTCAGCCTGTATTCGGTATCTGATGGTTTTAACCTAGCAATCTGGTTATAAAATAAAGATTATTTCCTCTAAACTTACAAATTTAAATGAGCCGTGTGTCATTCCATCTACTTGAACTCTGGGCTTTTTTTTACACAGGACACCCTTCTTTTTGCCATACACCTCCTATTGTGTCAATGAGTTTACCAATCCATGGCGTTCAATTTTCGGGAAGATAGATTGAAGACGCGTGCTTGTCGCATATTTTAAATCAGTTAAATTAGATGGGTTTTGTTGGCAAAACCTTTAGCTTCATTCAGCTTAAATAACTACATAATGTAGCTTAGACATAATTAGTATGTATGTTAATGCTCTCTATCTTTATTACTACTGGGTCGAGAACACTGCGAAATAGCACATGTATCGTAATTAATTTCATTCCTTCTTTTTCGTGTTCTTTTCTGACTTAAAAGGAATAAGAGCTATATTTAGGTTCTTGGAGAGTTCGACGATTTGATTCATATACAAACCTTTATAACTAAAAACTAAAAACAAATCTTGAAATGTAAAAATAATACGAACAATAATCGAACCTTTCAAAAACGATTTTGAGTGTTCGCAATATCATAAATGACGTCAACACGTGTTTATGTCAATAAGAAACATAAGAAAAATGCCTATCTCTGAGATTCAAAAGGGAAATTCCATAAACAAATGCCAATATCAAAAGCTCAAACACATCAAACGAATAGACTACAACGTCATATTCCTGACTTGGTACAGACATATACTTTTATGTAGACAATGAATGATTAAACATTGTCTTATACAATGTTATAGCTAGCCAAACTTGTTACTTATTGTTACTTATGGGCTGGTGTGCCCATGTTTTGACTGTTTTATTAATTGTGACTGTTTATTTGGCGCATCATGTAAATATAACGGAATTTGGTGAGACTGTTATTAAAGAGAGAGGGTTAGCGCTATAGAACCAGGTTTAATCCACCATTTTCTACATTTGAAAATGCCTGTACCAAGTCAGGAATACATGTATGACAGTTCTTGTCTGTTCGTTTTTGATGCGTTTTGTTATTTGATTTTGCCATGTGATTATGGACTTTCCGTATTGATTTTCCTCTGAGTTCAGTTTTTTTGGATTTTACTTTTTATATGACAGTTGCTTCAAATTCAATAATATTGACAACAATTTGTGAACAAAACAAACAGACATAATAGAAACAAAAATGTCAAAAAAGGGGTACCGCAGTGAACATTGTGTAAAATCAGAAATAAATTTTTTCAGAGAAAACAACAGTAACTATTATTTTTCAGAAGTATTAATGATTTTTGTTATCATCTGATACTTATATTTGGGATTCAGTTTCGTTATGAGTAGTAATTACATAACTTGCAGAGTGTGTGGCACTCTCTCTTCACGAGGTTTATGATTTGACTTCATGAATGGGACCAGACGTTACCGTGTGTTTGTATGTACAGTTTGACTTTTAACGTTTGTTTTTGTTGCCTTTCAGTTTTCCCGTTGTTTCTTTGTTTTCCTCTTATAGCTGATGTGTGTTCCTCGGTTTAACATGTTATATTTTTTAAACTGGATTTGTTTTCTCTTAATCAATTAATGCTTTTTGAACACCGGTATACTACTGTTTTATTTACCTCCTGAACGGGAGTAGTATTCTTTACTCTAGTCAGTGGAGTATTTTTTTTAAATTTTATACAAAGTGTGTCTTAGAATTGAAAAGGAAGAATAAATGGATGTTGTGACCTTGGAAAGAATATAACCAATTCTTCAATAATTCATTAAATGAGAAGGATGCTTCAAGGAACTCAACAACAATTCATACCCCTATTGATTGCTATCTAAAAATGTGCAATTTCACGTATGTCTACAGGTATAGCAGGGTTGTCTTATGTTCAAATAGAGTGGCTATCTGACGAGGGTTGAAACATTCAACATACATGTATCATATTAATTGCATGTTTGAACGCGCTGTTTCCCGGAAGATAGTGATAATAGTACCATTGATTGGTTTGTTGTTGGTTGGTTTAGATCATGTTGATACAATTGCACGTGTTTAAGAAAACTTGCAAGATGCAATTACAACCTGAGTGGCCCGAAACAACAATCAACAAATCATTCATATTATTATCAGATTATATATTTAGCGAATAGAAAGTATAATTTAGTGCAATACGGTTGCAATTATGGGTTGCGGAGACAACATACTTTAGAAAATGTAGAATGAAATAAAATTTTTGACATAAAAGACAATTTCAGGATTAAAACAAATTAAAACTGAGTATCGACATGGAACAAATATTTCTGTATAAATAAATAAAATGTAAAAGTTTTAGAAGGATTTATAATTTTAGTTATTTTTTATCATAAAAAGATTGAGAAGTACGGAACCCAACGAACTTCAAATGGCATGTAAATAAATAAAACTTGTATGTTTCAGAAATCGCACCACTAAACTTTAAAATGAAAGTATATAACTTAGAAAATATTTAGACTAACCTTTACTTCAGTCTTGGAACAAGCGCTATGTTGGCTTTTATTTTTTGCGTTTTTACTTAATGTGATATATTTGCATCTCTTGACCAATCGAATACATCGGTATTTTTTTGAATGGAGGCGTAAACAGGTGGCATTATAGTATTAACACATTGAAATCGACCGGATTTTAATGATACATCCAATAATGCTCTTTTCTTCTGTGTACTGTTTAGTAATAGTCTTAAATACAAAGGATAGCAAATCATTAAAATAGCCTTTTGTTTTATGCCAATAAGAAGTAATATGGTTTTTTTCTAATTTTCTTTTATAGAGTATGGATTGTGAATACAGAATAGAGAATGATGAACAAAAAATGAAGAATAAAAGATGACGAAAATTAGAAACTAGACATAAATAGGAAAAAACAAATAAATATAATATAAAGAATACAGAAACATGTGTACAATAAAACAACAATAGAACATTATATGATGACATTGACCCAGACCTTCCTTTAAAAATGAAGGGCAAAATTTCTGTATGCTAATTGCAACACTGTTAGAGTTTACATAGAAGACATTGAGGGAAATCAAGCATAATTGTTTTGTTATTTTTTTGTCGTCGGAAGTTATGGTCTCATTTATTTGAAGCGACAGATCTTCCAGCTGATGACAATTTATGTAAAAAAAAGTCAGAATAAACTAAAAAAAAAAAAGAAGCAGGAACGGATAGAGTGAAAAATAAAAAGGCAGGACAGAGATTACAACAAAAAAAATGCAGGACAAAAATTTTCATCCTAGCCCCCCCCCCCCCCCCCATAAAAATCAAATGGTAGCTCCCTTAAAGGACTACACGTTTTCCACTTTTCTCTCAGGATATCACTGTATCGCTCTGACACCCGCTTCCCTCCCCAGACTCGCATTCTCCTCCATATGACTTTCGCTACCCACCTTCTCATTCCTTTGTTCCCTCACCCCTATTCGCCCCTTATGTTTGAGTCACAACATGTGTGCATCTGTAATGTAGTGAAGTTAAACTATTTCATGAATGGACCATGAATACTATCACGTTATTCATTTCAGAAGGTTACATAAATGCATGTTTTAAGTATAAAGGCAATCGAAAAAAAACACTCATTTAGTATTATTAGTGCAGCAATTAGACGGTCATTTTCTTTTTTGCGATTGATCTTCACTATCTAAACACATAGTAGTGTTAAACTAAATATGTTTATATCAAATGTTTTTAGGTTGATTCAGTTGTCGATTTTTTATTATCTTCTTTTCAGTGAAAGTTATGTATAAAAATAATCTCATAGATGAAATTGAGAATATAAATGGGGAATATGTAAAAAGACAATAACCTGAACAAAGAGAGACGTTTACAAATTATTTAAGTTATTAACAGTATAAATACACTGTTCAGAATTTATATGTTAATGATTTTTATTTTTTACATAGATAATCACATCCATTTTTAATTATGAGATGAGCTGATAATATAATTTTAAAGTAAAATGAAAAAGTAATTTGAAAGTAGATAATATGTAAACCACAAGTAAAAAATGTGATGTTATGATCAGCAGACGAATACCTTAATTATCGCCTTTGAAAATTAGAAGAAATATAAGTACAACACAGTATTATTTTTTTTATTTTTTTTTCTAGTCTAGGTGCTAAAAAGAATTTTCGAGAAAACTTGTTAACTTTGAGCTTCAGCTTCGAACTTGATATTTACTTTCAGCTTTTTTACTCGAGCATCACTGATAAGTCATTTGTAGAAGAACACGCATTTAGCATACAAAATTATAAGACGTTACGCGCGATGTTCGTACCTCACTGGAAAATCGGAGTAGTTGGCAACATGCAAGTCCAAAATATACAATTTTGTGACATCATATTCATAGCTATTGTACATATTTTTAAAAAATAATGTATTTTAAAATAAAAACGAAAAAACACAATTGTTGAAACTATGTTTTATGCTGCAAGTGACACGCTTCGTTTTAAAAAACCGGCCATGTTTAGGCTGTCCCGCGTAACATATTTTATTTATTGTAACCACTAAACTATGATTTTCGTCTTAACTATTTAATATTTTGAAAAACGTTTTTTATCATTATTTGACAGAAAGGTTCCTTCAGTCTTTTATGCATTTTTTTATGACGTTTTCATGACGTCATATAAGAAAAATTGTTTCATAATACAATGGTAAATCTGTCCCACGGTGAATAAAAATGGGATTCCAGATTTGAAAATCAAAAAACATGTATCTAAAATGAAAAAAGGTAAGTATATGTTTTTACTACATCAATGTTAATTTGCTTAATTTTATGAATTTAAAGACAAATATCCTGAAAAATGATAAATGGTAATTTATGAGCGATTTTTCAAAGACTTACAAGGTTGTCGCACTGCCATTTTTTGACGTAAAAACGAACTCAAATCAAGTTTACGTCAATTGTTCTCTTATCAGAGCTCTTATAATGGTAGAATTTTATGATTTTTTTAAATGTTATTTTTCTTAATTTTTCAAAAATCTTAAATACATAAATTTTCAATAAGAAGTTAAAAAGCACCCTCGATTTTGCGGAGTCTAACAATAATGTCGCACTGGCTTACAAACAACGTTTCAGTCTAAATTTTGGTTAGAACGTTACGAAATATTCGCGACGTTGTGTTACGCTTTAATGTACGAACATCGCGCGTAACGTCTAAGCATTGTATATTTGATGCTTTGTTACCGGTTTTTAAATCTTATCAATCGATTAAAAAGACAAATTTGCACACAAGCACTTAAGAAAAAATATGATTTCCTAAATGACCACGACTGAATGCATCAAAATGTTAAGCATCTTCTATAATGCATGCATCAGCAGTCATGCGAATCCACGTTGATCAAATATCCCAATTATAAATAAGAAACAAAAGGGAAAATCGCAGATAAGATATGTTTCCGGTATATAAAGATCAGAGAATAAAAACCTGTCGCTAGTGAATTCAGATACGGATACGTCATATCGGTCAACTTATTGGTGATGGTTATAAAAAAGAAGATGTGGTATGATTGCCAATGAGACAACTATCCACAAATGACCAAAATGACACAAACATTAACAACTATAGGTCACCGATAGTGACTGTTAAACTGATACAATGTCCATGTCAAGCGTTATTCCTCAGTCAAATCAATTATTGTGTAAGGGACCTATATCCTGTAAATGACCTATCAATTGGAATATGTAGACACCATACGATGAAGTAGAGGGTATGTTACTGCTTTGAAATGAGAAGTTGACTATTAGAAAGTTGGAATCATAACTGTTGTTGGGTTTGTAATAAAACGAGCAACACGACAGGGTCTGCTTACCCTTTCGGAGCACCACCTGATGTTGGCGGTGTTTGTTTTGCTCAGTATTTAGTTTTCTATGTTGTGTCTTGTGTACTGTTATTTGTCTGTTTGTCTTTTCGTGTTTAGCCATGGCGTTGTCAGTTCATTTTTTTATTTATGAGTTTGACTATTCCTCTGGTATCGTTCACCCTTCTTTTGTCAAATATTCTAATCTAAAGACGTCCTTCCATGTCAACATCGCGAAGGGAAAACAATATATAAAAAAACGTTTTATTTTCGGTAGTATCCTTTATCCGAGGTTCACTGGAATATAAGAGATACAAGCTCTCATTGAAATGTGAGTATTTTGAACTGTATTTGGTTACATCGAACGCCTCTCGAGTTTATTATTTATGATTTGTTTTATCATTCTAAGATGATGTTGCTTATGACAAATATTTTGCTTAAATTTTCGTAAATTTCATTACCAATATTTGTAGACCTATAATTGACATTATGGTATACTGACGTTATCTTTTATATTAAAATAATTAATAATGGAGTTAATGCAATTCCAAATGATTCCAAGTACATATTGTTATAATATTACTGTCAAAAGTCACTTATCTTTCAGAGATTGTCTTCATATGAAGTGTCTGTCAGCAATTATAGGTAACCGTATGGCCTTAATTGATGAGAAAACTCCGCAAGCTGTAGCTTAAAACTAGTGTAGGTAATAATTATACAAAAGTACAAGCCAGAATAGAAATAAATTCGTTCATCTATCGAACAAAGACACTAAAATCATCTGCCAACAACAAAAAGATGTGATTTTCTATAAAAACAGCTGACTACAACAAAAAAATGTGATTTTCTAACGTACAGTCACATTATATGACATGTTTTAAAAAAAAGAAATCATTAATGGAAGCCGTATAATTGATGGTTTACACATGGCCTAGGCTGTGATATTAGATTTTTATCCTGAGTCTTAAATCGTGTGTAAATTGACAACAAATTTATGACTTCAATGAATTATTTCGATTATAATAGGACAAATACAGTCTCTTAAAACCCTGAAGCGACACAGGGTGTGTCATGGCCATGAATGTGACTGTTCTATTTTACTCACGGTTAGATAAAGCTACTAATAAATATGTGGCGTGCATGTATTATTTCTTAAATAACAGCTACGTTGTAGAAAAAAGTGTTTAATTCTTTTAATTCTCAAACCAAACATTTCCCATTTTTTAATTTTATTTTGTTTTCATAAGCTACCGTCAAATCCACAGTTGACATTTTACAATTAAGAAGTAGTCATAAAGACATGCTGAAATTAGTGAATTTGCGAATAATGCAATATAATAGAAAATAAAACAACACCCATCTCAGAAATCTATTTTAATGAAATGCAATCTGAAATTCGATGGTTCACGTAACTGAAAAACCATCCACTTTAGCGTTTTCATTTGTATATATAACGCTCGGGATAACATAACCAAATATACTAGTAAATGCCCAGCCTATGATTAAATTTGTTTTTTAAATATACGCCTGCCATGAATTATTTCTAAAATATCTTATTCGCAAAGGTCAAGTAAACCATTACGAAAAGTAAGGAGTGTATACTTTGTATTACGTTCTTATTTTGTTTCTGGTATAAATTAACCGACCCAGACAAGTGAAGTTGTGATGTACTGTTTATGGCCTACAACGTACATGTATCTCTTTTTATATATTTCCCTTACTGATTTGTATTTTGATGGTTTTATTTTAAAGTGTAATTTCATAAAGAATTGAAAAATTATGGTAAATTTTTCTTGAATGTCGAAATATAATTATGAATTGTTTGGGTTATGTTTTATATCTCTGCTGTACAAATAAAATACTTTTTCAGTATTCGTATTGGAGAAACAACAGAAGAACATTTGTTAACCAAACAAAGTAAAAAAAAATACTTCTGTATCGTTTAGTCTCTTAGCATGGTTGTCTCATTGGCAATAAAAACATCGCTTTTTTAATATTAAATAATAAAAATAATAAATCTACCTCCATTCAGCTGCTATAAGTTTTTGAGGTTTAATAACTTTGGAATTTACGTAATTTATAATCAACCCCTTTTGTGTCAACATATTGAGAAACATAATTCATGTGATTAATTCTAAGTTTAAATCAAATTTGTTGAATCAACCAAAAGCACATTTACAAGTTCAAAACGCACGTACGCGTTTGTACAACCATTAAGATAGTGCAATGAACTTTTCTCTGCAAACGACATAGAAAATCCAGTAATTTGTACTGCTCTTAATTCAATATTATAAAGTTTCAATTCTGAAAAGTCGTCTGAACTCTTGTCTAATTTCTGGTATTCTCCAAGCATATATAAAAGGATTTGAAAACGTGTTAATCAGAAATGGGACCGTAAGTAGGAGTCGTGTTTGTAGTGTTAATTCTACACTCGAAAACATCTCTATCCAATAAGACGCCACAAACGTTCCTGTCAATGCCATTGTTTGGAAAGCAATAATGATAGTTGTTAGAAATGCTCTGATCTCCCAGGTTTTCATCATGTGAGTATGACATGAAGAATAAGTGGAATTTTCAACGTCATATGATGTAGTACAAGTATTAGTTTTGCTCGGCATATTATTCGTATCTATTTTCCTGTTCTCTTTTGTTATGCCGTGTTTTTCAACGTCTGAATTCCTATGAAATGTTTCCTGCACGTCCGACATGCAGCTTGGTTTCACTCTTTGACCAAAATAGTCACTGTTTCCAATATGTGATGGCTTCTTAGTTGTATTGCTAGTCTTACATTGAAGAAAATTCGAGACATAGTGATCTTGATTGCATATAGTCCGACATGGAATTTCTTTTTCGGGGCTTTTATCGGTATTTGTATTGAACTCCACGTGATGAATATGTATATTCTGTAAAAAATTGTTTCTACCTCATCTTCTCCTGCTCTGTTGTCACACGTGACTCTCTGAGAGCCTTTCGCTGTTGAAACGATAGTTGAATCTCCACAATTAGTATTTTTATTTCCCGCGCTTAATAATTGCAACGGTGCAACTGTTCCCTTGAAATGTAATTTACATAATCCAAAACTCGTTAGTATAGACAGCGTCAAAAGAAGAAAAAAAATTATTGTAACTGGTAAAAGAATAACAAAAATATACAAACTGTCATTATATACAATAGGAGGTCTACAAATATGTATAAATTCGGCACGTGGTGACAATATCGATCCACAAAGCGAAAGTATAAGAACAATGCACATTGCTACCCCAATTATTAAAAATTTGTTCTTATCAAATTTATCACTAGTTCCAAAATTATAAGACCTCACCACTAAGTACCTCTGTAAACACAGAAGAAATATCAATACATAGTTTGATTGGATGCCAAATGAAGCTATAAATATCTGTAGGAGATAAGGTCCAACGGTTTCATACTTTATTACAGGTGCAAGCGAAAAAACTGCTGATGTAATTCCGAGAGTAATGTCGCTACAAAAAAGACCTAGAATTGTTAGATTGTAGAAAGTTTTCTTCAAAGCTTTAAAACAGACCACAATGTAAATGATGTGAACTATGACTGTCACTGAGGAGAGTATAGTAAATAAGGTTGTAACTGCACCATCAACCTTTGAAGCATCTAGCAATGTATCTGTGTCCTGAAAATACAAAGAGAAACATACACTATTTTATTGAATTGTACCTTTCATTTGTATGTTTGTTTCGCTTCATCATCTTCGTTGACCATTTAATTGATTAATGACTTTGTGTGATGGAAGACTAAGCCAAAAAATCGAGTAGCCCTTTTCTTCGTTTCGTTTTCTACTTAAATCGAAATTGTAGATACACACTTTTTGGTTTTGGCCCTGGCAAATCTGACTTCGAAAGGAACCACACGTCTTCAAAAAAAAAATAGACTACTGTTGATATATCATTAAAATGCAAGATTAAGTGCATTAAAATGATTCTAATAATGAGTCAACTGACGATTTCAATCATTATACTAATTTGTCTTTGTGACAATTTTTGCAATTTAAAGTTTCTCTCTATCTATTATAGGCAACAACAAAAAACAACGTAACATTGGTTTTTAATTTGAAAATAGAACATATATTCATTTCAAATATTATCATAATCAAACCTGGTAACCTGAATGATTTATCTATCAAATTAATTCATTTATAAAAATATCGGAAATGACGTCACCTCATTTTCTGATTTGAAACAATAACCTTTTTTTCAAAAACTTAACTGTATAGAGTTGGCATCGAGTTGTCCCCTTTGGTTATTAATTGTGTCGAACACGATTGTTAACAAAAGTTCGCATTAAAAAAATGAAAAAGTTACACGTAAAACAATGCCCCGTCTACGCCAAAATGAGAAAGAACGAGCTATTGTGGTTTTGGCAGCATTGATGACTCAAGTGCAGGTTGCAAATCACTTTAATGTCTCCAAAATGGCTATTGCAAGGCTTAAGACTCGTCTTAGAGATACTGGCAAATCAAATGTTCGCCCCCGTAGTGGCAGGCCAAGTGAAACGACGTTACGTCAAGACAGGCAAATCCGCATCATTCATCTCAGGAATCGATTTGTAAACGCGTCACAAACAGAACGACAAAGCCACGGAAGACATAACAACAGAATATATGCTCAAACAGTTCGTAACCGATTGCGTCAAGTTGGTCTAAGAGCTCGTCGTCCATTGGAGGGAACTATCTTTACGCAGCGTCACAGGATGGCGCGATTTCAATGGACAAGGGTTAGGATTCGATGTAATAGGCAAACATGGAGACAGGTTCTTTTTACCGATGAATCTAAATTCAACTTGAAATTTAGCGACGGCCGATCCAAGCTCTACCGGAGATGCAATGAACGATTTTCTAATGCGTGCGTGCAGGAAACAGATTGGTTTGGTGGTGGCAGAATCATGATATGGGCGAAATAACCTTCCTGGAACTCACCGAGCTCAAAATCTTCGTTGGTAACCTAATTGTAACAAGGTATAGGAACGAAATTATGGCTCCAGTTTTTCTCTCGTTTCTCCGAAGACCTCGTTTTTTCAGCAGAACAACGGCCGTTGTCACGTGGCATACATTTCGATGACCTTTTGGAGAATAACCATATTCGTGTGTTGCCTTGGTCAGTAATGTCTCCAGATCACCAGTTTAACATCTTTGTGACGAACTTGGACGACGTATCAGAAATAGCCAAAATCCACCGGAAACGCTCGACAAGCTCCAAACATCACTTTTCAGGACTTTATTCAACATTATTTGATTCCATGCGACGGAGGTGTCAGGCGGTCATAAATTCAAGACGTGGTCATACAAGGTGTTGACATGTTAACCCGAATTCTGTATTTGTCCTGTTTAAATTTTCCGAAAATGTGCAATATTGTTTTCAATAAAGAAAACGTGTTATTGTTCTTTTCAAAATTATGTTAGCAATTATTCCATTTAATTTGTGTTATCAATTTTTTTTATAAAACATTGAAATTATCTTATATAAGCATGTAACGTGTCTTTTTTTGCCGAGTATAGTTTTCAAGATAATAAGGCTAAAATGGTAAAGTTTGTCATTTAAAGGCAATAACTCTAATAGGAAATCGTCAGTTTTGACGTATTTGAACAATTGTTAGAACTCAACATTCTAAACATAATATTATTCTGTCAGATGTTTTCTATTGATATATGTAACGGTTTTCAGAATAATAGGTAAACCCTGGATTTATATTAATCCCTATGGTCTATATTCAGCTGTTTGGTCCTAGTTGACTGTCGTGGTCATCCGACACTTTTTTTAGTTTGATTACAAGATTGGTTAAATTTTACCAAGTAGTTTCAGAGGAGAATGTTTTGTAAAGGTAACTGACAACGACGGGCGACAAGTGATTAATAAGATCACATGCCCCTTTAGTCCAGGTGAGCTAAAAAGGAACAAGTGTTATCCAAATGTAAGTTAATCATCTTTCTTAATATGCATTGGACCTGTACTTAAACTTCTTTTAAACTGAATTTCACTTTGCGTATTGTTGTGTGTTTGGCTAGAAGTATAGGGAAGTGTTGATAACTAACAAAAAATAATTAACCTGCTCGGAATTAAGTGTGACGTCCTTTTATCTGAACTAATACGCATTTTTGTTTAGGGGCTAACTGTAGCCCGCCCTTAGTGAGAGTTACTATAACTTTTCTGCTTAATATACTTACATTCATCTTCATCTCATGGTTTTAAAATCTTCCTAGTTGTTTGTCTACAATAATAAATATATAAGTTTCACTTTTTTATGTTTGAAGTTCTATCGACGTGGGTTTTAGCCAAGAAATTGAATAAACGAAAAACAAATATGTGTCTTGCCAGTCTCAGGCAAAACAGTGGATTTATAACATGGTTATCACTTAGTATTAATCTAAAATTAATTGAACAATTGGGGTATTTATCGATCACAATAGTTCATCAAAAGTCTAGTTTCTATGTTTAATAGTGTTGTAAAAGAGACGACGACGAGGAAGGTTTTTTAACGGCATTTGACTACCAATGAGGAGCTACAACGGTCTAGTATTTCAGCAAAACAATACAAACAGGTTCCAAAACAATATGTGATATATTTGCAAATACATCAAAAGAAAGACGTCTCTTGAAAGATGCTTTCGTAATAGTTAATTTAAGTTAAGATTATCCGAGAAAAAAAATTTATTAAATGAAATATCTGTATAGTTCAACCTACCAAAATGGAAAGAAAAATGCGGAACTCCATAATATACTATAAAGAAAAGTAACAAAATGAATGTTTGAATCGCAATCATGAATAATAAACTTCTACGTACATGCGTACAGTATTGCACCTGTTCTCATATCTTCTTAACCGAAAAGCTTCTTTTGTGTTATTACAAATAGTTAATGAAATTCGTATTGATTTGTTATAGATATCCAATATTTCATGTTAATATACGCAATGTTTTATAAGTACATGACTGTATACATTAATAGAATGTATAATGTTATAAGTGGTGAGACTTTAATAAAATATTGAATCTGAATCTAACATGTACTAATTAAATCCAGGATAAGTATACTAGTAATGAGGCATTCTAACTAATACAAATCCATGATTTAATCAAGATTTGACGTCTTTTTTTTTTTATCATATTCCGTATAAGTAACCGTTCAGAACTAGCTGACATTTAGTATTACATGTATTTTCAAGATAGTATTTGATTTTCCATAGGGAAAAAATAAATATCAACATTTCAAAATTAAACAAATGTCATACTTCTATTTTCCATGTACATATATATCGATTGAAACTCTTAGCTTCCCCCCGTGATTCGTTGTAAAAATCAGCAACAAAACATATTCCTCCGAACAAAACAAACAACTACGATCTTTGCAGACCAATTAATAAAAATAAATAAACCATTTCGTCGCTGGGCTTCTAAAATGTAGTATAAGACTTTTTTGGCTAAAAATACTTTTTAACACCAATGGTCTGGGCGGGAGGAAAATTAATCTTTGGTATTACAAAATAGCATACAGTTAGACTAATCAAAATGTGCGAAATAAGACATATTACAAAATTGCCAATGTCAGTTGTTTATAAAGTTTGCTTCCAAAATATTGTATGAAAACTTGAAAATCGTTGTAGAATGGCTTTGGGAAAAAAAATAATTGTACATTTCTTTATTTTATATGTGAAAATAATTTAAATTCTTGGATAATCCAGAAATGTCATTTTTTTTATTTCACTGCTAGTTACAAAAGTGTTCAAGTTCACATACGACATTTTGGAAGCATGTATTTTACCAACATTTTCAAAGCCTGTTTGTGAGATATTTTTTCCTTGAAAAATTTGTACTTTACAACATTTTAGAAGCCCAGCGACGATTTAACAAGTAAAAGTGAGAAATGAATTTAAAAATAACACCTGTCCTTGTTAATGAAATAATGGTGTTACAACAAATCGATTAGCGGCAATAATTGCGTGTTGAATTAACGCTAAATTGGTTGTCTTATTTTGTGTTTTATTTTGCTATTTTACACAATGACTTTTAATGATATTAGTCACACTCATGATCCATATTCAATTGTTTTCAGCAGAATACAAATCACGAGATTTGTTTCATTTACACTCATACCGCATCTTCTTAGGGAGCTACCATTTGATTTGTATGGAAGATTTGTAAAGGATCAAATTCGAAAAAAAGACATGATGATCTATTTTGGCCTTACGTGTATGGTCATCGCCTAATAATTATGTTTTATATATACTCACATGCATAGACCATACACGGATATGGTATTAGTTATTAAAGTTACTTGTACTGCACATTGCTTAAAATATGATTATCTTTCAAGGTGTCATAAGTTATGTATAAAACCGCCAAAACGCAGCTGGTCATGAGAACATACGTACCGTACAAGAAAGTAGTACAACATGTACATATTTTAAACAAAATAGTTTAGACACATATAGGTGTAACTCTTTCAATGCGTAGTACAGTATTTGGATAATGTTAGTATAAAATTAAAGCTCAAGATCTCGGAATCGCTGTAGAACCCTTGTTAAAAGTTTCTCTTGAATGATAGAACAAATGAATAAAAGATTGGGGCTCTGTTGATCAGATCTGAATTACCTGTTCTACCCAACTTTCGTACTTTTATGAAATTTAAGATATGCAGATTTTTTTCAACATTAGTCAGGATTAGGTAGAGTTGTGCTATCTGACATGGAATGACTGCTACTTAAGCTAAACTTATGCCAAACAGCTAAAGGTGCTAGAACTTGCAATATTTTACTTGGAAATCTATGAATTAGCGGTTATTATATTTCTTAACCAGCATTTTTGGTTTATTGAACTATTGGATCATTGTACAACATTCTTACAAATATCTGTGTATCTTGCAAACCATAGATAATAATTATCCTTTTTTAATAGAAGACAGGCTATTTCATATAATGTTAGCGAACTATAATACTTATGCATGATTTTGTATGACAAATACTAGTACTAGTATATCATTTATTCTTCTAGACGTATGTTTTCTTAAAAAAAAACAAGTAACGTCATTTGGCAGGCAAAAGGGGATAATTTTACCAGAGATTGCCTTTTATTAACAAATGTTTAAAGTTGGTTGTACTTTACAAAATTACATGTTTTTGTTATTGATAGATTTCTTGTGTGGTTTGTACTTTTGTATACGTATGATTTGTAAACACTATGATGGTGCTACTGAATGCTAGCAGGGTTTTCTCGTTATTGAAGGCGGTGCTGTTAACTATATATTTTTTTACATTTGAACAACAGCGGATAGTTGTCTGACTGGCATGTATGCCACATCTCCTTATTTTTATAAACATGGAGTAACTTTAAGTCATTTTTTTCCAAAACCTCATTGTCAAAGATACATGTACCTATAATAGAACAACGAAAGAAATGTGGAATTCATCCATTACACAAAATTAGTGTGCATGCATAGCAAAAACACACAACAAGCACAGAAACAGCTCTTTTATTTCTGTTCTGATTCATCTCAAAAGTCACTGTGATGTCCTCAACAAGGAGCACCCCTTTTACAAACATGCACATTTAATAGCCCAAAACAGATCAAAGCACTTTCAAGATTAAATGTAAATTTTAATGTAAAATATTTGTTTTCACGCTTTCGCCACAAAACAACATAGTCTGTGTCCACACTTTTTACAAGTATCAAGATAAGCCTTTCTCAGTGCAAAGTATTTTGAATTAATTGTTTGCATATTCCATTCTACCGTGGCAAAGTATATAAAAAGAGAAAACAATTTTGAATTCTGAAAATACAGTTTCACAATAGTATCATGAGATATGTTCTGAAAAAAAGGTCGACTCTTAGACCGTGTCAAAATTTCGAAAATTATAGTTTTGTGTGCTATTTTATAAAGTAATTAGTCACAACTATACTATATACTATATATACTATACTAATGGAAAGAAAATTATTTTCTCAGATTCTTTTCTATGATAGTTTCATGGTTAGCAATTACCCTCGAAAATCTGTGCTATGTGCTCCATCTCTTGTGCTTGACTTCAAATGAAAAAAAACAAGACTGTGTGGGCGTTTCTTCGATTGGACGTTGTGAGTTTCTATACGTCAACTTTTTTTTAGATTGTTTGTTGTAAATACAAAACTCCGGCTGTCAGTTAGATATTGAACAAAGTGAATGAATTGAAAAGTGTGTAATAAGAGAATTCGCACATAACTTTAAATAGTTACTTTCATATGATTATTCAGTTTTATTCGTATGTAATTATCTTAATTGCATTTTTGAGACTCGGTTTTAAAAGCTCTCACAGCTTATGTTTGTACTTGTAATGCATATACCGATGCTAAATAAAGCTTTATGTCGTATGTCGTAAACTATTAGAATTGTCTTCCTTTGACCTGAAATTTTGTTATTTTATCTGATTTTTAAAGAATGTTAAGAAATTTACTCCTTGTTTCATTATTACAAAAGAATTCATTAAAAGAACAACATGAATGCATTTCTAAGACTCTCGCACTATATGAATTGTCATTTTTTTTACCAGAAAATATCAATACGTCACCAGAATTTGTTTAGCAGTTACTAAAGAATTCCATAAAAGTATAATGAAAAGGAATTGGACTTTTTGTTTGAAATTGAGAGGCAGTTTAGAGAGTTTCAAATGCATAGAAGATTTCAAACAAATTATACTTAAAAGACCGCCCAGTTATGACAATTACGTCTTATTTGATCATTATTAAAAAGTAACAACTTACAAGTAGCAATGTAAGAAATATGTAATTGTTTCGGACATTTTCATGTTTGTTCATAAACATATACTACTTTCGTGGACATTTCAATCTGTCGACTCCTGTATTTTTGCATTATACAAGGTCATGTTTTTCTCGGAATATTATGTCATTTTTACCCCAAATCCATTTGAAGTGTGTGTACTGTTTGAAAATTTAGCCTCAGATGCAAAATTTTTTGTATATTAGTTGTTAATGGCTTTATACTAGCTGTCAGTAACTGCGAGTACTCTCAGATCTTTAAATAGTGTATATTTGTTGTTGGGATATACAAGTACCCGGCCACGTTCACATATTTCTGTGTATTTCCATTTGTATCCGTCTTTTGAGTAAATATAATAAAGAAGAAGTAGTATGATTGTGAATGAGACAACTCTCCACCAAAAACCAAATGACACAGAAATTCACAACTGTAGGCCTTTTTTTATTTGTATCCATCTGTACCATTGGCGGATCCGGGGGGGAAGGGGGGGTGTCCGGGGTCTGTCTAAAACTTACCACATATATATAACACATGTTTCATGAGAATAAGGAATACGACCTCATATTAACTGCAAACATAATTAAACTTGAATGAACTCTTCAGGGGGGGGGGGGTTGTGACTAGAATACGCATGTCCAGGTATTAATTAATTATTAAAAACACCTGTCACAAAGTTTTAAAAACATTCCCGTAAACAAGTTGTATTATATATATAAGTAAGAGCTACATCTGAAAATTAAAACTCGCCATAAGAATAGGGCTGAACGAGCTTTTTGTCTACTTCAGGCTAAAGATTTAATGTAGCTCTAAATATACATGTTAAAATAAATAAAGTAATTTAATCAAAATTAATCAAAAATTTCAAAAAATCATGTGCACGACAAACAAAGATACAAATGGGCGATGCCTAAATTTGGGTCCTGATTTTGTATGATTTTGTTTTTGGTTACCGTTAATTTTAAAAGCAACAGTGAATATCCAAATTTATAACCGCGTTCCTCTATATGTAATGATAATGTATTGTAAAAATAGATGAACTACATAATATATGTGTGCGCATATTTCAATGTGACTTTTCTCGTTGTTGATAAACGGTATTTATATATAGGAGCAGACTGATTGCATACATTTCTACCGTATATATTATAAACAGGTTAGTTAATGACAGATATGTATATATATATTTAAGAAATATGGCCAATACCAAATTTATATGTTTTTCAGAAATGAAAAAAATGAATGTGTATACATACATGTATGTACAATGTACGTACTGCAGAGTTAATTTCTTTATTCCTGATTGAAGGGCCAATATAAAGCATATTTATAAATAAACACAAATCATAAAGTTCATACAAACTGAACTAACAATAAGTTAGTAAGTAAAACTTATTTAGAACACAATTATAAAAATATAGAGCCAGTATAAGACGTATAAAGAGGAATAACCCATTTTCTTTTTTTCATCTTTTGTCTCTTTTTATCCCTGTCAAATCTTGAAATTTTTATTTAGGTTCAGACTTCATTTGTCATGTTTTTATAAAATGAATACTATATATGTGCTCCATTTGTATTATGTATTCATCAGGATCCTTTATTTTTTTAATTTATGTATGCTCTAAGCCGATTTTCGGAAATACGAAATAAAAACAGGGCCGCTTTTAATGTTGTGTTACTTGCTTTCATTTCATATTACAGTGCAATTTCTTATACACCCCAGTCCCACTAGACCACGATCGCACTAGGATCACCGCGATCTAAAATATATTCCGATAGTTCGGCATGAACATGTAAATGTTCGTTGCTTTCACGATGCTACTACGTCATGTACGTCCTCATTACGCTTTTACAACATGTACAACGATCCCACGTTCTCACCGCGCTTATTCTGCGACATCACTACGCTTATCAAGATCTGTCCACGCTCATCACGTTCTCACTACGACCATACCACGAGTTATCCGATTGCAACACGATCTTAACACGTTTTTACTGCGATTATAGCACGTTCTTACAACGATTATATCACGTTCATACATGTATAATGAGTGCCAATGAGATAACTCTTCATCCAAGTAACAATTTATAAAAGTTAACCATTATACATGTAGTCCAAGGTACTATAATAGTTTCACAAGGTTATAGATTAGACCGTTTGAATGAGGTTACACTAGTAATTTTCGGGGCCTGTTATAGCTTGCTGTTCTGTGTAAGCCAAGGCTCCGTGTTGAAGGCCGTACCTTGGCCTATAATGGTTTACTTTTATAAATTGTTACTTGGATATACGTAAGCAACATGAAAGGTGGAAATAGTTAAAAGGTTAAAGCTTTAATAAGATAATTTTGTATACATGTATCTCCATTAAACACAGTCACACACAACTTAATTGACAGTCGTCGTTGTTCATCTCGATTGTATATTAAGTGGAATGTAAAATACGCACGAAATGCTGAAAAAAATATAACGAGTTAGCATGCATTAATGTTGATGGTTTCTTTTGGGGATTTTTGTTATTTTGAATATCTGTTAATAAGTATATTATATTATAAATTAAATGAAAGAATTTAAGACAACTGGGTGAGTATTAATTTGGTCGGGATCTAATGGTCCTTTGGCAAGGGTCGTTCAATACCCCTTGCATATGTTTCACCCTCAAAAGTGAGGGGAAAACAACTATTTGTAACATATTATTTTCTACTTTTAATTTCATTCTTTATGAAATTATAATATTTTTAACTATTAATGCAATATTTAACATTTATTTGTTTTAGGAGAATGGCGACTAATTCGACTACTAATATTTGTGGTATATGTGATTTTCGTCAGGTGACTAATCCGTCAGTAATTTGGTGTTCCGAATGTGACGAAGGCCTATGTAAAGAATGTACCGAACATCACAGCATTTCCAAGGCAACTAAGGCACACAGTACAGTTTCTATCGATATATACAAGAAATTACCACCATCAATTCCAACTATTAAACAAACTTGCGAAAGACACAACGAAAAGTTTCATATATACTGTTATAAGCACGATAGTCCATGCTGTAAAAAGTGCATCGTTGAGACCCACAACGAGTGCAAAGAACTTTTTGATATTGACGATGCGGTAAAAGATGTAAAATCTTCAAATGCATTCCTAGAAATCGAACTTACCTTGGCAGAAATTTCTGAAAATCTTAAAAGAATTCGAAAAGACCGTGAGGAGAATTTGACTTCAATCAAGGAAACAAGAGATAAAATCGAGTCAGGAATAAAAATGACTAAATATAGGATTGTAAGTAATCTTGATGAACTGCAAGATAAACTATTGACAGAACTCAACAAAACAGAGAAATCGGAGAGCAAAAAAATTCACAAATTGTTAACATCCCTACAACAAGCAGAAACCGACGTAACGGTATTCCAAAATAACATAGCGAATATAAAGCAACATGCATCAGACCTGCAGGCATTCATTGCGCTAAAACAAATCGATCGTGATGTTGACGAAAAGGATAAATTTGTCCAAACACTAGTAAACAGCAAAGATTTAAATCACGTTGTTCTGTCTTGGAAGATTAGTTCTGATGTGAAAAATTTTATTACAAGTCTTTCAACATTTGGCAAAATTGGTGTTGAGTCCAAATCAAGCAGAATAATAATAGCAAGGAGGAAAAACCAGCAATCTCAGACCATAGTTCCGGCTCCTGGATCCTGGATCGGCTGAACATTTTGCCGTGTTCCTCAAAAACAATCCTAACTCTAACTGCAAACAATCTTAACGCTAGATCATGCTTTTTATCATCTAAAATAAAATCACTAGAGACTTTGAAAAGGAACGGTGGTCGTCATTGGTGAAATTCAAACAAAAAAATATCCAAGTGAAATAGATAATAACTTGTACAACTTACTATTTATGAGTTATGGTGCATTGGTTTCTTTTCTTTTCTTTGTTTTATCTAATGATTTTTTCCAAAACTCTTTTCTATTTATGTATGGGTATTTTGTCATTTGTAGGTTTTTTTTGTCTTCTTTTCGTTTTTAGCTCAAAGCCCAAAGGGCCAAGTGAGCTTTTCTCATTACTTGGCGTCCGTCGTCCGTCGTCAGTCGTCCGTCGTCGTTAACTTTTACAAAATTCTTCTCCTCTGAAACTACTGGGCCAAAATTAACCAAACTTGGCCACAATCATCATTAGGGTATCTAGTTTAAAAACAGTGTCCGGTGACCCGGCCAACCAACCAAGATGGCCGCCATGGCTAAAAATAGAACACGGGGGTAAAATGCAGTTTTTGGCTTATAATTAAAAAACCAAACTTTAAGCATAAAGAGCAAATCTGACAGTGATAAAATTGATTATCAGGTCAAGGTCTAACTGCCCTGAATTTTTCAGATGAATCGGACAACCTGTTGTTAGGTTGCTGCCCCTGAATTGGTAATTTTAAGGTCATTATCTTGAATACTATTATAGATAGAGATAAACTGTAAACAGCAAAAATGTTCAGCAAAATAAGATTTACAAATAAGTCAACATGTTTAACATGGCCAGTTGATCTGTTCTTGAGTAATTGTCCTTTATAGTCAATTTTTAACCATTTTTCGTAAATCTTAGTTATCTTTTACAAAAATCTTGTTTTCAGAAACTACTTAGCCAAATTAAACCAAACTTGGCCATAATCATCATTGGGGTATCTAGATGAAAAATTGTGTCCGGTGACCTGGCCAACCAGCCAAGATGGCCGCCATGTCTAAAAATTGAACAGAGGGGTAAAATGCAGTTTTTTGCTTATAACTAAAAAACCAAAGCATTTAGAGCAATTCTGACAAAGAAATTAATTTCTTTATCAGGTGAAGATCTATCTATCGAAAGCCAACGGGGTCAAAATTCTTAATTCTTAACTTGTCAATTCGTAACTAGTAACTGTGTAATTTTTAAATTGCTAATTCGTAAATTGTCAATTTGTAACTTGTTATTGTGAAATTCATAATGCTTAATTCGTAAAATGTCAATTTGTAACTTGCACATTTGTAGTTTCAATATTCTTAATCGGTAAATTGTCAGTTTGTTACTTGTAACTGTGCAATTTCATAATGCTTCATTCGTTAATTGTCAATTTGTAACCTGTATCTTTGTTTCAAAATTCAAAATTCTTCATTTGTTAATTGTCAATTTGTAACTTGTAGATTTCACAATTCTTTATTGGCAAATTTTCTTTTTTGTATATTGATGTTTTGTAACTTGCAACATGTGACTTGTCGATTCGTGAATTGTCGATCTGTGAAATGTCGAAGTGTTAAATGTCCTCGTTGTATTATGCTAACGATCATTATGACGACAGATGGCGCTCGGGTTCTCTTTCGATGTATAATCCTCTTGTAAGTAGGAGCACCGCCATATGAAATATATACCAAAGGAGTTTAAATCAATTATGTACAGCGCACACATATAAAAGATAACAAATAAATAAATACATTGTTTGTTTTAAATGGCATGTTTAACAGGGACTCTGTTTTATATTTATGTAACCTCGTATAAACATATTTATTTAATGTACTGGACTACTGGTCATTAAACCTGCAATGAGGTATGTCACTTCCTTTATGAAGGTATACATGGTATATAAATGTGTCGCTGGAACGCGCTTCTTTATCAACTTCGCAAATATAATTATGACTGTCACTTGGCAAGAAATTTCTAATTAATATTTAAACGGGTAATGACCATAAATCAGGAATCTGATGTACAATAATTGTCGTTTGTTTATATAATTTATACGTGTTTCTCGTTTCTTGTTTTTTTTTATATAGATTAGACTGTTGGTTTTCCCGTTTGAATGGTTTTAAACTAGTAGTTTTAGGGCCCTGCATTTTATAGCCTGTTGCTCGTTGTGAGCCAAGGCTCCGTGTTGAAGGCTGTATCTTAATTGACCTATAATGGGTTACTTTTATAATTTGTTATTTGGAAGGAGAATTGTCTCATTGGCGCTCATGCCACATCTTCCTATATCTATAAAAATGTTTAATTACACATATAGGTACTTTGCAAAACAAACTGAATAAAAATTATTTTAAATGAGTCACTTATTTAATGTATACTATGTATCAAAACTGTGTTGAATATGCACTATTTTGTAATAAAATATAAAGGGACCAGAAAACTTACCGAGGCCCTGAAATTTGTGATATTGTCAACCGGAAAACAGCGTATATTGAAATGTTCAGGTCAATAAAAAGATATCATATCGACAATAGCATGGGACCAGTTCACATCTAAAAACATCAATAAGCTTGAAAGAATATACCGACAACAGATTTATAATACTAGTATAACAGGAGAGTACAAATCCAGAGAAATTGGTTGCGTCTCAAACACGCTCACCAATCTGAAACTACTAGACATAGAGACAGGACGCTCAATTCAGAAGCTAATATTTCTGTCCGAGGTGGTCGCAATGATATAGAACCAGACAATTTGAAAAAAGGCTCGTCCAAAAAGAACACTAAATTGCTGCCAAGGACCCGTTTAACAATAATCAGTCAAGAAATATTGTGAACAAACATGCAGATTAAAAACTCCACGAAACGTTTTGAGATATCGACGAATAAAATACAACAATATTCTAACTCATTTTCCCCTAAAAACAGTATTCGAATAGAACCTCATTGAAGAAGCGTAGTGCGTACACCGAGCGTTAACAGCCGTTCAAAAACTACTCTCGTGTATCGTCAATACATCGACGGCGATCTCTCTACCGTTGTATTAAAGCCGGTATTTGTATCTACAACGTTCTCCTACAGATACAGATCTAAAATGATCATGGTACTAGATAGAAATATACTAGGAGGTGTCCCCTCTATATATTTTTAATGAACTTGATCGTTAAACTATGAAACTGTTTATTTTTTACTTCACGCGTTACCTACATAAATTTGAGAATGGAGATGGGGAATGTGTCAGAGACAACAACCAGACCATAGAGCAGACAACAAACGAAGGCCGCCAATGCAACGATATACTGTTTTTTTTTATCACCGCAACTCCTCTCAAACCACACAACAGAGTTTCATGATAATAAGGACATACTAAGTAGATTTGCATATCGACAAGAAATTACAATTCACTTTTTTTTCTAAAAGTTACGCCCCTTTGAACTTATGTGCTTCGATATACCTCTGCAACAGTTTATCGTCGCAACTCCTCTGAAACCACACAACAGAATTTCATAAAACCTTGTATATAATAAGCACATACTATATAGATGTATGTATCGACAAGAAATTATAATTCATTTTTTTTTTCTTATATAACTTTTTTTCTTAAAGTTCTTTTCTTTCTCCAGTGACAATGTGGGGACGTGGGGCATGTGAGCGCGCTCAATGTAATGGAATTTGATGCGACTGTCATACAAGTGAGAGGTTTAGCTAGCTATAAACCCAGGTTCAATCCACCATTTTCTACTTTAGAAAATGCCTGTACCAAGTCAGGAATATGACAGTTGTTATCCATTCGTTTGATGTGTTTGGACTTTTGATTTTGGATTTTCCTTTTGAATTTTCCTCGGAGTTCGGTATTTTTGTGTTTTTACTTTTCACTAAGGTTCTTTAATTTTATTACCCCACGAAAATATTTGCACATTATTTGGGGTGTGGCCAAAGGAGTATGTATTTGGTCATTTTTAGAGTAAAATGATAGCCTGTAGTGAGATCCTGGCTGACTGCTCGACAGAAGAGGCAGGCGGAATACAACCTTGTTTGTCAATATGATGTTAGGATTATATTGTTACGAATTCATTGCAAATTATTTTTTATTTTATATTTGACATGCAAGTTTAAAAACAAATAGCATTATTGATTAAAATCGTAAATCATTTCAGTTAATTAACGATTGACAACATGTTACATTTAGTAAAGTTGCCGGGCTATAAGGAGGTGTGGCACCAGGTGGGGTTCATATCGGGAGTACGGGGCATTCAGCAGCTGTTGAGATCGAGGGACTCGTGAATATTTTAGTCTTTTTGGTTGTACATTTTTATAAGAAATCTGGTAGCGGCAATTTTTAAGCTTCTTGGCCAGAAAAATTCAAAAGGCATATATATATTAATACATAAAATTAAGAATGGAAATGGGGAATGTGTCAAAGAGACAACAACGTTAACCCGACCATAGAACCAACAGCAGAATAGAATATATATGTCAGCCCTTTCCTGTCAGAATGAAATGATCCGTTAATAACATTTCATGATTAATAGAAATCGTTTATTACTAGTATCAGGGTTTCCCAGTAATGATGTAGCCTTTTAAAGCCGACTATATGGTATTAGGTTTTGTCTTTGATGAAGGCCGTAGGTTGCTTATAGATGCTTACATCGATTTTATTTGTACTTTGCGTTGGTGGATAGCTGTCTCATTGGCAATCACCATACGGTTTATTAACACATCTCCTTATTGTATATACCTGAATAATCCAGTCGTAATATTCCTCTGACCAACAACTATTACATTAACCCCGTAATTAGGAGAGATCAATTACGTTGAGGGACTGAACTAGTCGGGATCCGATGTTTCTTTTTCTATAGTTATTGTAATTGGTTGCTGTGTGTACATGGGAGAAAAATACCCTGATTACTAATCAGTTGGGGCTGCATATCATTTGTATGCAACTCAAAACACCATATCTGTTTAAAGGGGAATAATCCTTACAGAAATTGATTGATTGTCTCCCATATTACTTTCTATTCCATGTGCATGCAATAACTGTTCAGAGTTCTATTGTCATGTATTTCATTTTATTATTTCATTGTTATAACAAATCATTGTAATCATTGTATGAAATTTAAAACCCGCAAGGGTCCATAATTGGATTAATAAAGTATTCTTATTCTTATTCATATTCTTATAGTTTTCGTTCTCGAACAAAACTCCACGTCAGTAAACCAAATAAAACTCGGATCCTTTGAATTTTTCTTTTTCTTTTTTTAGACGCATTTGCTGTAATTAATGGATTAAAATCACTTAGGTATGCATTTCACATGGAGGTACTCCGACTTACAAGAGGATTATACACCGAAGAAGAACCCGAGCGCCATCTGTCGTCATAATGATCGTTAGCATAATACAACGAGGACACTTAACACTTCGACATTTCACGAATTTACAAGTCACATGTTACAAGTTACAAAACATCAATATACAAAACGACAATTTACCAATAAAGAATTTTGAAATGTACAAGACATTGAAGTTACACATTGACAATTAGCAAATGAAGAATGTTGAACTTTGATACAAAAATCAAGTTACAAATTGACAATAAACGAATGAAGCATTATGAAATTGCATAGTTACAAGTAGTGGGAGATATTGTGGGGATAATTGTGCAAATCGTGATACAAGCATGAAATTTTTTATAGAGGTTGACTATGAAGTATGAAGTACAAGAATTGTCTCTATTTTTGCTTATGTATGCCGATGATATGATACTATTTTCTGATTCTGTAAAAGGTTTACAAGATATGTTGGACACACTTTTATTGTACACTCAAAAATGGGTTTTAAATGTGAACAATGCTAAAACAAAAATTATGGTATTTAGAAATGGTTGTTATGTGAGGGTTGAAGAAAAGTGGTATTTTGATGGTAGTGTTATTGACATTGTTGATGAATTTTGTTATTTAGGTATTCTGTTGAATTATAACGGAAAATTTTTGAAAACTCAAAAACAATTAGGTGAGCAAGGCAGGAAAGCTGTATTTGCCTTGACATCAAAAGTGTCATCCTTATATTTGAATGTTTTCACGTATCTTAATTTGTTTGATACATATATAAGTAGTATGTTATGCTATGGCAGTGAGATATGGGGCTTTCATAAAGCTCCGAATATTGAAAAAGTTCAGTTAGATTTTTGCAAAAATATTTTAGGTGTCAAACAATGTACAACGAATGTAATGGTGTATTATGAACTTGGTAGATATCCTTTGATATATTATATATTGTATAATATTATAAGATACTGGTTTAAACTTTTATCAACTAATAATTGTATTCTTGAAAATTGGTACAAAGAGCAGGTACGGAATCAATGTAATAACAGAAATAGTTGGATTTATCAACTGAAGTATTTATTGTTTAATTTGGGTCTGAACGACTTCTGGTATAACCAAGATAATTTAGTTGTAAATGACACTCTTAAGTATTTTGTCAAAACTAGAATATTTGATTAAGCTTATCAATATTTGAATCAATTACTGGATGGCTCGCCAAAGTGTTTTTTATATAAATACTGTGTAAACAATGTTCGTTTACAATTTTACCTTACTAAACATGTGAATTTTAGAGTGTATCTAACTAGAATAAGATTTTCTTCACATAACTTATTTGTTGAAACAAGGACGATATCACGGGGTTAATAGATCAGAAAGAAAATGCACTCTTTGTACTTTAAATACGATAGAAGATGAGTTTCATTTTATTTTACAGTGTGATTGTTATAATGAAATTAGGAGGCAGTATAGTAAGCCATATTATTATAAGCGTCCATCGTCATTTAAGCTTATACAGTTGTTGAGCACAGAAAATGTAAAAGACATATGTAACCTTTGTAAATATCTTTTCCATGCATTTAAACGTAGAACAGACATGTTATAAGTTACCAATACATTATATAGATTAGTACTCTTCTCGGATGTATTCATTTATCAGTTATGTATGTTTTTTGAATTTATTTATGATACATTGTATTTGCATATATATTATATTTGTACTGATGAGCATCATTTGCTCAAAGTAATAAAGAATTGAATTGACTCAACGATAATTAAAAAAAATCAGCTGCTGGCCATCAAAAATTTCCATTTTTTCAAAATTGCCACCGCTCATTTTAAAAATGGCGTCATATCCAATTCGCTAAATTTCGTAAATCCTTTGAAGGCTGTATTTTAGGTATAATCCAAAGACAATTTTGATAAAACGTAAATAATAGTTCCTAAAGTACGATAAAACAATACATAAATGATGAAAAAGTAACTTCCGGTTCAAAAATGGCGGCAATTACGTTAAAAATGGCTCATTTCGTAAATCCTTTAAAAGCTGTGTTTTTGTTCATGTATAATCCAAAGTAAGGTTTGATTAAACGAAAATAACAGTTACTAAAGTACGATGAAACAATATTCAAAACTTGAAAAAGTTACTTCCGGTTCCAAAATGGTGGCAAAATCGTTAAAAATGGCTACATTTCGTAAGTCCCTTGGAAGCTATGTTGTAGTTGTAATCCAATGCAAGTTTTAATAAAACGTAAGTTACCGATCCTAAAGTACGATTACACAATACATACACGACGAAAAACTAACTTCCGGTTCCAACATGGCGTCAAAAGCGTTTAAAATTTCATTATTTTTTTCATTTTGTTGATTTGTTAAGTTCAAATACCTAGTTAGAACAGTATAATTATCTGACAATTGCCAACACACAAACGCGTACGAGGTAGGCCAGAACGGAATCGTTTACAGTTATCAACAACGCTGCATTTTGTGCATCCGCTTTTCAACTGTCAGTGTTTGTTTTAATTTCGTCCAAACCCAGTGTTCAAGACTTGATATGCTTCTCTTTCGATGTGCTCCGGAAGAGAAACTCTTGAAGGGGGTAGCATCATAAGGGCGCTGCCTCCTGACAAATGATTCAAATCGTTCCTTGTTAACAGCAAATGTTGATGTTGCCGTACAAGATGCAAGCAAGTGCTTCTATAATGTCCATGTCTCTGTCTTCATACATAACTAAAGCGAGCAACAACATCCATTACATCTGGACATAATTCCAATGTCTGCCAAGCTGACCTATTTACTTTCCCACCAAATGCTGACACAGTGTCACATTCATAGAAGAAATAATAGCAGCTGCACGAGAACCAAACACATTTGATATGTAATATATATGAAGCCATCGAAAGTCTTTATTCCCTCGAAAACCTATCCACACTTTGTCCATACCTAATACTGCAAGAGCTGCAATCCTAATACTACTACATCTGTATCAGTTCTACTTAAAATTGCTTTTCAACCATTTTTAGCAGCAAGCTTATCATGGACAAACATACTAGTATCTGCTTGTTCTTGGTTATAAAGGGACAGCTGGGAAGTATCCGTATTGAAATTGCAAAGAATGTTTCACCTTGAGTAACATAAACATTTTTATAAGTCTCTAAAGAAGCAATTCTGTCGGCAACAAACTTGAATCATTCCGTTGTGTTGTCATCTTCACAAAGAAAACGACTCCAAATCCTTGGCGTTCTATCAGAACCAACAACTTTCCGTCTAGCACCAGCACCTTGCCTTTTTCTCGGTCGAGACTTTAAAATATTCATTTAGTAAACATCAAATACAATGTCTACTCTTCAATACTTATCGGTGCAATATTTTATGTGAGGCAGTATGACATCGATTGCATAATCATCAAATAGTTTTGCACGTGATGGCTTGGAATTGACCATTGCTTGCCCCCAAAACGGTAAATGCTTCAAAATTTAGATCAGTTGACGGCAAATCGCAAAATGTTTCAAGTATACCCATTTGCTGCTGTTTAAAGAGACATCTTTAGACAAAAACATAGAAGTCATTTTGTTTTCATGGATAAAAAAACCTTCCAAGTCAAACTGTCTACTTTGACAGGAAATGAAAAATCAAGAAAAGAGATGGCAATCACTTTTCATGTTCTTCAGCTTTGGTTTTTGACATAGACATTTCCAGTTTCATTTTACGGCTACAATAGGAAATTGTTGTTTTTCATCTGGTTATAAAAAGCAGATTTTCCTTCGTGTTGCATTTACTTTAAAAGATCTTCGAATTGTTCGGACCTAATATCTTGGAGTTTATATACATATATCTCTTCTGCCTCCGAGTCAATAATTTCCTTAAAAAATAATTTTGTACAATATCGTACGACTGTTCTAGAAAAAAGTAAAATCAGAAGATGGATTTCAAAACTCGGTCATCACTTTAGAAAGCCTTTTACTTTTTTCAGAAAAATCCCTTTGTATTTCCGTAGAGTCTTCATGATGTCGTCCATCTGTTTTAGAATTACTAAAACCATTATTTCTTTCAAATTCATCTACCAGTCTACTGACATCCATCCATCCATTCATGGTCTCAAGGGGATCTTCGGTGGCACCAGTATCGCCCTTCACAATTGCATTATTCTGTGTTTGTGCCTGATCAATTGTGATATTAGAAAAAAACCTTGCTGGTCTTACTTACAGTGAAATTACTATTGGAACAATGTTGGTGATGCTCGTGAAGGAAAGTCATATCTTGGAGTTGGGTCCGAAACCGTCGAACATAATTTTCATGATCTGGCCAAAAAACATACGGTATCATGCTTGATATGGACTGTTTGTGATGTACGATATCTGACTCATAAAATGGGCGCACGTCAAAAGAACAAAAATTCTTAATTCATAATTGAACAACAGATATTAAACTGTGGTCGAGATGACTCTCTTTCCTTGCACCAGTCTATCAAATAATCGAACTACACAGAGTCATGAGATATATTTTCTGCGTTTGGACATTAATGGTTCAAGCAAAACACACGCATTTGTCTGATTCGCATGTCTAGACCTAGGTTCATTTGTATATATATGAAAATAATATGACGTTCTAGGTGTTGCAATGTCGGCTTCAGTGAGGACACAAGTCCATTCACTTTCAGGCAATATGTCCCAGTGAATTTAAAACAAGCCATTTTAAAGTACTTTCCACCAAACATAACGATAAACTTATCTTCTCCGTACAAATCTGGCCATTCATACTGAACTTACTTACCCAATACAAAAAGTGGTTGATCTGCAGCTATAATTGATGTTTGGCCGGGATTTTGAAAGTTTAACCACTTTTTTCACCTATCCATCGTATGATTGATCAATTCAACTGAAAGGGCGTGTTTTCAAACAGTGGCATCATAGAAGTTACAGTTACTTGAAAAGAAGAGTATATTTTTTAGAGGAATGAAATCACGACCAAGATATGTTTACGAAATTCAAATCCTCCCCTGTTACATGTCCTATGATTTACATCAGTGTGCCCTGGTAGTGGGTGCAAATCGCTTTGTATGTCTATAAATAGTTTGCGCATGCGCACAATTGATAAACGCATTTGTTTCATAACCTTAAATAATTTTATCAAACCAATTGATGATATCATTAAAAATTCGACAGTACCAAGTAAATCGTAAATAGTTCAAATGTTTATGTGTGAGTTTTGTCACATTTTTGCGCATGCGCAAACCATTAAGAGTCAAATATTTTATTTCGATTAAATACGTCAAATCCAAGGAATGTCGCCACCAAACAATTTAATATTTTTCACTATAAGAATGTCAAGGAACAAGTTTTGTAGAAAAATTAGTATTTTTGAACTCGAAAAAACAGCCATTTTTGAAAAAGGCCGTGGACATCTTGAAAAAATGATTTTTTTTCATGGCCAGCAAGCAGTATTTTCTTAAAAAGTACATAATAATGATGCTTCGTGCTAATTTTCATGCTTGTGTCCATCATTTGCACAATTCCCTCGATATTGCTTGCTAATATCTTCCACTAAAGTAACAAACTGACAATTTACCGATTAAGAATGTTGAAACTACAAATGTGCAAGTTACAAATTGACAATTTAAGAATTAAGCATTATGAATTTATCAATAACAAGTTACAAATTGACAATTTACGAATTAACAATTTAGAAATTACACAGTTACAAGTTACGAATTGACAAGTTACGAATTAAGAATTTTGACCCAGTTGGCTTTCCATATCTATATGCCCTGAAATTTTCAGATGAATCGGACAACCCATTGTTGGGTTGCTGCCCCTGAATTGGTAATTTTAAGGAAGTTTTGCCGTTTTTGGTCATTATCTTGAATACTATTATAGATAGAGATAAACTAAAAACAGCAAAAATGTTCAGCAAAGTAAAGTAAGATTTACACATAAGTCAACAGGTCAAAAATGGTCAGTTGACTCGTTTAGGAGTTGTTGCCCTTTATAGTCAAATTTTAACCATTTTTCGTAAATCTTAGTTGTTTGTCACAAAAATCTTCTTCTCAGAAACAACTTAGCCAAATTGAACCAAACTTGGCCACAATCATCATTGGGGTATCTAGATTAAAAATTTTGTCCGGTGACCCGGCCAACCGACCAAGATGGCCGCAATCACTAAACATAGAACAGAGGGGTAAAATGCAGTTTTTGGCTTATAACTCAAAAACCAAAGCATTTAGAGCAAATCTGACAGGGAAATGAGATGTTTATCAGGTCAATATCTATCTGCTTTACAATTTTGCTGTTTTGGGTTATTATCTTGAATATTATTATAGATAAAGATCAACTGTAAACAGCAATAATGTTCAGCAAAGTAAGATTTACAAATAAGTCAACATGACTGAAATGGTCAATTGACCACCTAAGGAGTTATTGTCCTTAATAGTTAATTTTTAACAATTTTCATAAAATTTGTAAATCTTTACCAACATTTTCCACTGAAACTTCTGGGCCAAGTTCATTATAGATAGAGATAATTGAGCAGCAAGAATGTTCAGTAAAGTAAGATATACAAACACATCACCATCACAAAAACACAATTTTGTCATGAATCCATCTGCTTCCTTTGTTTGATATTCACATAGACCAATGTAAGCGACACAGGCTCTTTAGAGCCTCTAGTTTTTTGCTTTCTTGGCGTTTGTCGTCCGTCGTCTGTAAACTTTTACAAAAATCTTCTCCTCTGAAACTACTGGGCCAAATTTAACCAAACTTAATCACAATTATCATTTGGGTATCTAGTTTAAAAATTGTGTGGCGTGACCTCGCCAACCAACCAAGATGGCCGCCATGGCTAAGAATAGAAGATAAGGGTAAAATGTAGATTTTGGCTTACAACTCTGAAACCAAAGCATTAAGAGCAATTCTGACAAATGGGTTAAATTGTCTATTAAATCAAGATCTATCTGCCCTGAAATTTACAGACAAATTGTACAACCCGTTATTGGGTTGCTGCCCCGAAATTAGTAATTTTTAGGAAATTTTGCAGATTTTGGTTATTATCTTGAATATTATTATAGAAAGATATAAAATGTAAACAGCAATAATATTCAGCAAAGTAAGATTTACAAATAAGTTATCATACTCAAAATTTTCAGTTGATCCCTTAAGGAGTTATTGCTCTTTATAGTATTTGTTTAACCATTTTTCAAAAAATTTAGTATTTTTTTACAAAAAGCTTCTCCTCTGAAACTGCTGGGCCAAATTTAACCAAACTTGGCCACAATCATCATTGGGGTATCGAGTTTAAAATTGTTTGGGGTGATCCGGCCAACCAACAAAGAAGGCCGCCATGGCTTAAAATAGAATATAGGGGTAAAATGTAGATTTTTGGCTTCTAACTAAAAAACCAAAGCATTTAGAGCAACTATGACAAGGGAGTAAATTGTCTATTAAATCAAGATCTATCTGCCCTGAAATTTTAGACAAATCGGACAACTCATTGTTGGGTTGCTGCCCCCGAATTAGTAATTTTAAAGAAATCTTTTAGATTTTGGTTATCTTGTATATTATTATAGATAGAGATAAACTGTAAACGGCAGTAATGTTCAGCAAAGTAAGATCTACATAAATCAGCATGAACAAAATGGTCAGTTAGCCCCTTTAGGAGTCATTGCCCTTGATAGTCAATTTTTAACAATTTTCATAAATATTTGTAAATTTTAGAAAATACTTTCCACTGTAATTATTTGGACAAGTTCATTATAGATAGAGATAATTGTAGCAAAAGAATGTTCAGTAAATAAGGATCTAAAAACACATCGTCATCATCAAAACACAATTTTGTCATGAATTTATGTGTCCATTGTTTAATATGCACATAGACCAAGGTGAGCGACACAGGCTTTTTAGAGCCTCTAGTTTAATTGATTTACCATGTTTTACCTTTTTGCTTATGGAGCTACTATTTGATTTTTAGGGGGGCTTGAAATAAAAATATTAAATTGCTTTTTTAATTTTCGCTCTATCCGGTCCTGCATTTTTTAATAGTTTATCTTGACTTATTTTTACATAAATTGTCATCAATCAAGTTGATCATCCTGCAAAACTTCTGTTCTGCCTTTTTTCCACCTTCGCACAGAGCGCCCCTCTAAAAATCAAATGGTAGCTCCCTTAGTAGATATAATTCAGCTTAACATGTGTTAATTTAATTATCTTGTTTCTGTTAGAGACCATTGATTCTTCATTTTTTGCACTGATAGGTCGGGAATCTAAAGCCTTCCTGTGAAATATTGTAAATAAACTCATCATAGATACCAGGACTAAATTTAGTATGTACCGTAACAGTCGTGCACACACATTATAAGTTATTCACATCATTGCGTGTTTGCCTGGTTTTATCTTGTTTGCAGTGAAACATATTAAAGATGACTCAGTTTGAACGAAAGTAGTTTAGTCCTCGGTATAAGTCACAGGTTTCTAGAAAATTAATTCGGGGGTCTTGGGGGGGATATATATTTCTGCTTTAAGGGCATACGATACAGTTTTGATCCTGTATTTACAAGTTCGCGAAAATTTGCATATAGGCTATTTTTCACCTGATTAAATCAAATATTGGATAAAAAATATACCTTCATGTGCTACTTTTCGAGTAAAATGAGGTACAAATTTTGTATATTTGCTCAAAATTCAGATTTGTGGCCGTTATTTCTTTTTCGAAAGAAAGGCATAACTTTTTTGTCTTAAAAGATAAACACAAATTGTTTTTGATTAAATAATCGGTAATTTCTGTCTTTTATAAGTATCTTTAAAAATTATGCATTTTTTATTCAGAAATAACTCATATTTATCAAATGCTCATGAATTGAGGAAAATACGTCATTTTTGGCTGCATGTTTATCAAAATTAAAAAAAATCCTCTATTTACAGTTTTACAAAATTTGGGTCACATAATCTCCCTGCAAAATGAAACAAATTGCTGTTTTGAAAAATAGGGGTCCATGAACTTGTTTCCAAATTAAATCAGTTTGAATGATAAAAATCAGTCGAAACATGCATCTTTTCCCGATATGTCACAGTTTGACGTCGCGAAAATAACATTTTACGTTAGCAACGTCATTACCTCCCCTGTAAGTGTATTGTATGCCCTTAAATGACATGATAAGTCAAATATTTATATAGAAAAATGACTGATATATATAATGGAAATAGATTTAGGTGTTGCAAGGCTGACACAAATAACGTCATATCGTTTTCAAATGAGAAGAACTGTTTGCTTTCGACCAAACGAACGAAAAAATAAAGCGTAAATTCCACTGCACATTAATAAAACACGAAAAAGGGAGGGGTGGAAAGGTAACTGTACATGTGCAATGGTTTTTTTTTAACATAAAGACGAAAGACTCAGTCATAATCGGTTAATCATTAATGTCTTTCCTTAACCCATTAATTAGTACTTGAACAGCCTTTGTCCAAATTATTAAACAAGGCAAACTGTTTTTCAAATTTTGAAGTGTACTTAATGGAACGACTTTTCAACTTCAATCTGCAAGTACTTATATATTTTGAAATAATTTCTTTTAAACTAATTGTAGAGGACCGTGCAATGATGGAGATGGTTTTACAGTGTTTGATGATAAATCTTATTTTCATAGTATCATTAATAAAACACGTGTTGAAATTTGTTACCTTGAACGATGATTCAATTAATTTTAAGATGAACATTTTTAAAACAAACTTAAATTTATACTGTTGAAATTTACACCAAGGAACTTACTTTAAATACATTAAATTTTAACTGTCTTTTTCTTAATTCAGATACTTCGGTTTTAAACGGGAATCTCCACACTAACATTTACAACAAAAGGGACGATTGTTTGTCCCCTATTGTTGATTTTCCATTTTTTGATTCTTACGGTGTTTATATTTCACCGGTCGTTCGCTATGCCCGTCTATGTTGTGACGTTTTTGATTTTAACGAACGTAATCTATGTATTACTGGTAAATTATTAAATAGGGATATCTTTATCAGAAATTACTTAAAACCTTTACTAATTTTTCCATGGGTATAAAGATTTGTTTTGAAGTTAGATTGTTTCTATATATAGAAGACTTGTTTCAAACGGAATAGCACAGTCTCAATTTTACGGAAATGTTGTTAATCGTGACCGGATATTTACAAATGATATTCTTAATAAACTTATTCTTAAAGGTTACCAATTCAACACTGTAATAAGACCATTGAATATTATTTTTATTGGTATACATATTAATTTTGTTATCAGTATACTAAAAGAAACCTAATAATACTAGTATGTTATATACATATACACATTCATGAATCTGCAATCTGTCGATACCTGTATCTTGGCATTGCACAAGGTCATCTTTTTTCTCGGCTGTTTATGACGTCTTTACAATAAATTGATTGGATATTAGATGTGTAAGGATTTATAATTAAGTTTTAGGTGCATGATTTTTTTATTAGTTGTTAGTGGCTCTGAACTAGCTGTCAGTTAACTGCGATTACTCTCGGATTGTTCCTAGTGTTTTTTGTTGTTGGGATGTACAAGTACCCAGCCACGTCCACTTGTATTTCTGTCCATCTGATTACTTAAGCCTTTTCAACTGATTTTTTTTCATATTTCGTTCTTATACTGTACTGTTATACCACTGTCCCAGGTTAGGGGAGGGTTTGGATCCCGCTTACATGTTTAACCCCGCCATATTATGTATGTAAGTGCCTGTCACAGGTCAGGAGCCTGTAATTCAGTGGTTGTCTTTGTATGTGTTACTTTTGTTTTTCGTTCATGATTTATTTTTTTATGAATGAGACAGTTAGTTTTCTCGTTTGAATTGTTTTACATTGTCATTTTGGGGCCTTTTATAGCTGACGATGTGACTCTTGGCTCATTGCTGACCTGTAATTGTTAATGTCAGTGTAATTTTGGTCTTTTGTGGAGAATTGTCTCATTGGCAATCATACCACATCTTCTATTTTTATATAAGCTTCATCACTTACTACTATCAACACTACTATAAAAACTTTACAAAATTTGAAAGTATAACCAGTGTTCAGGGAATTCCAATATTCATTTCCAACCCATCTTGAGCAAGTTTTTGTAGTATCAGGCTCGAATGTTGTTGTTATACGACCGCAAAAATTGAATTTTTTTTTGTCGTATATTGGTATCACGTTGGCGTCGTCGTCTGCGTCGTCGTCGTCCGAATACTTTTAGTTTTCACACTCTAACTTAAGTAAAAGTGAATAGAAATTTTATGAAATTTTAACACAAGGTTTATGACTACAAAATGAAGGTTGGGATTGGTTTTGGAAGTTATGGTTCCAACATTTAAGGAATTAGATGCCGAAAAGGGCCCAAATAAGCATTTCTTGGTTTTTCGCACTATAACTTTAGTTTAAGTAAATAGAAATCTATGAAACTTTGACATAAGGTTTATGACCATAAAAGATAGGTTGCGATTGATTTTGGGAGTTTTGGTTCCAACATTTTATGAATAAGGAGGTTGCGATTGATTTTGGGAGTTTTGGTTCCAACAGTTTATGAATAAGGGACCAAAAAGGGCCCAAATAAGCATTATTCTTGGTTTTCGCACAATAACTTTAGTATAAGTAAATAGAAATCAAAGAATTTCAACACAAGGTTTATGACCACAAAAGAAAGGTTGGGAGTGATTTTGGGAGTTGAGGTCCGAACAGTTTAGGAATTAGGGGCCAAAAAGGGGCCCAAATAAGCATTTTTTCTTGGTTTTCTCACCATGACTTTAGTAAAAGTTAATAGAAATCTATGAAATTTAAACACAAGGTTTATGACCATAAAAGGAAGATTGGGATTGATTTTGGGAGTTTTGGTCTGAACAGTTTAGGAATAAGGGGCCCAAAGGGTCCATGGTTAAACTTTGTTTGATTTCATCAAAAATTAAATAATTGGGGTTCTTTGATATGCCGAATCTAACTGTGTATGTAGATTCTTAATTTTTTGTCCCGTTTTCAAATTGGTCTACATTAAGGTCCAAATGGTCCAAAATTAAACTTAGTTTGATTTTAACTAAAATTGAATCGTTGGGCTTCTTTGATATGCTAAATCTAAATATGTACTTAGATTTTTTATTCTTGGCCCAGTTTTCAAGTTGGTCCAAAGCGGGGTCCAAAATTAAACTTTGTTTGATTTCATCAAAAATTGAATGATTTGAGTTCTTTGATATGCCAAATCTAACTGTTTATGTAGATTCTTAATTTTTGGTCCCGTTTTCAAATTGGTCTACATTTAAGTCCAAAGGGTCAAAAATTAAATTAAGTTTGATTTTAACAAAAATTGAATTCTTGGGCTTCTTTGATATGCTAAATCTAAAAATGTACTTAGATATTTGATTATGGGCCCAGTTTTCAAGTTGGTCCAAATCAGGATCCAAAATAATCATATTAAGTATTGTGCAATAGCAAGAAATTTTCAATTGCATAGTATTCAGCAATAGCAAGAAATTTTCAATTGCACAGTATTGTGCAATAGCAAGAAATTTTCAATTGCACAGTATTGCGCAGTAGCAATAAATCTTCAATTGCACAGTATTGCGAAATAGCAAGAAATATCTAATTGCACAATATTTTGCAATAGCAAGAAATTTTTAATATTCTTTAAAAAATTGAGTTATGTTTCTTTGTCCAGAATAGCCGTTGAATCAACTTAAATTATTGTTTTATTATCAGGATCCAAATGTATATTCACTTTAAATACCAATTTATAAATTAAAACAATCTTTACCATTCAGTGATAACAAGCACTTTTTACATTTTAATATTTTATGATGTATTTCAATGAGTAGTTATTGTTAGGGGCCATTAGAAACTTGAGATCAGTTTTGGAATAAGGAAAAGGGGATGTGAATAAAAAAATTATTAATATTCAACAGCATAGTGAATTGCTCAAAGACAAAACAAAAAAATTAAGTTCATTAGACCACATTCATTCTATGTCTGAAACCTATGCTGTGTCAACTATTTAATCACAATCCAAATTTAGAGCTGAGTCTAGCTTGAATGTTGTGTCCATACTTTCCCCAACCGTTCATAGTTCAACCTCTGCGGTCGTCTGGTTTGTTTTATTTCTTTTCACAATTTTTCCAGAATTGTAAATGGTCGTCAATTTATGGTACCATACTTACCAAAATATTTAACTTTAAATTTTGATCTAGTAATTTCTTGAACTCTTGTTCTTATTGTACTTAAAACAGCAGCTTCTGGTTGTAAAGATCAATTTATCACATATTAATCGACCCTCGAAAATTCGAACCGACTAGATAACATATGTAATTAACAGAGTTGAAGAAAACGAGAGTCGTCTGTTTTTGATGATGAGTCTTATGTAGACGAAACGCGCGTCTGACGTACTCAATTATAATCCTGGTACCTTTGATAACAATTTGTATACAATATTTCAGATATCTACAAGATCTTTGATAATCTATAAGTCTATATGTCTTTAAGATTTTATTAGTGTAAGGCTGCGTATGCAGTAATATACATGGAAAGTTTAATTCCAGTACAAATGTCATTAACACATATTTGTAACATCGTTAAATTGGTGAAGGCTAAAATATTACCATAAATATAGTAGAATGTCCGTAGGTTTAGTTTAAATAACGATTTATATAAAAATTAAAAATAGCTGTAAACAATTTGATGCACAAATGACATGTAAAAACTAAATATGAAACCATTAAAAAGGGCTTTGCTTCTTTGGAAATAAACTCATCACAGATAGTACGATTTATAACAATCAAACCAACAAACCTATTCAGATTGTTCAAATATAGAATTTTAAAAACAAGCCTATATTCTGAATTTTGATATCTTTAGGCCTTCAATCCTAGTATCTACCATGAGTTTAATTATTGTTCGTTGTTTTTTGTATTAAAAAATAACTGTATTATAATTTCTTTTTAATCTTGTATAACAAACTTGATTGATATTGCATGCATTATTTAACTTTATTTTAAATGTCAGCTGTGCCTTAGGATTTTTGTGACTATAGTTTCTACAATACAATAAAGCACAAAACTTAATGATAATAAACTCATCTTCGATATCAGGACTAAAATTTTGTGCGCTAGACGCGCTCTTCGTCTACAAAATACCGCTAACGCATTATCGACGCTCGAAAAATAAAAATAAAAATGCTTCTTAAAGTACGAAGTTGGAGAGTAGGTAAACTCATCAAAGATACCAGGATTAAAAGTCTGTCAGACGCGTTTTTCGTCTGCTCATTCGTGACGCTCGAATCGAAAAAAGTTAAAAGGGCAAAATAAGGTACGAAGTGTTAGGGCATTGATGACTAACAATTCATAAAGTGTTGCAACATATACAGCTATGGTAATCTATTTCTGAGTAAGAAAAGTCTAAGTAATTTAAAAGTACCAAGTTTTGTAAGCATATATCTATAATTATGGCCTAACTATATATCAATGTACGTGCGTTTGTCTACAAAGACTCAACAGGGATATTTTGATATTAAGTGTTAAAGATAATACTAGTATAAAGAACAAATCAAACATTTCAAAAGAGTAAACATTTTTTGATTTAATCAAAGCCTTTGGAATTGATGCTTGTTTGTCTTTTGGTCTTTTTCTTTTTTGCAAATGTTTTGTCTGTTTCTTAAAGTACGAAGTTGGAGATTACATAAACTCATAAAAAATACCAGGATTGAAAGTCTGCCAGACGCGTTTTTCGTCTGCTCATTCGTGACGCTCGAATCGAAAAAAATTAAAAGGGCAAAATAAGGTACGAAGTTTTAGAGCATTGATGACTAACAATTCATAAAATGTTGGAAAATATACAGCTATGGTAATCTATTTCCTGAGTAAGAAAAGTCTAAGTAATTTAAAAAATACCAAGTTTTGTAAGCATATATCTTTAATTCAGACCTAACTATATATCAATGTACGTGCGTTTGTCTACAAAGACTCAACAGGGAGATTTTGATATTAAGTGTTAAAGATAATACTAGTATAAAGAACAAATCAAACATTTCAAAAGAGTAAACATTTTTTTGATTTGATCAAAGCCTTTGGAATTGATGCTTGTTTGTCTTTTGGTCTTTTTCTTTTTTGCAAATGTTTTGTCTGTTTCTTAAAGTACGAAGTTGGAGAGTACATAAACTCATCAAAAATACCAGGATTGAAAGTCTGCCAGACGCGTTTTTCGTCTGCTCATTCGTGACGCTCGAATCGAAAAAAATTAAAAGGGCAAAATAAGGTACGAAGTTTTAGAGCATTGATGACTAACAATTCATAAAATGTTGGAAAATATACAGCTATGGTAATCTATTTCCTGAGTAAGAAAAGTCTAAGTAATTTAAAAAAAAAAAAAAGTTTTGTAAACATATATCTATAATTCAGACCGAACTATATATTAATGTACGTGCGTTTGTCTACAAAGACTCAACAGGGAGATTTTGATATTAAGTGTTAAAGATAATACTAGTATAAAGAACAAATCAAACATTTCAAAAGAGTAAACATTTTTTAATTTAATCAAAGCCTTTGGAATTGATGCTTGTTTGTCTTTTGGTCTTTTTCTTTTTTGCAAATGTTTTGTCTGTTTCTTAAAGTACGAAGTTGGAGATTACATAAACTCATCAAAAATACCAGGATTGAAAGTCTGCCAGACTCGTTTTTCGTCTGCTCATTCGTGACGCTCAAATCGAAAAAAGTTAAAAGGGCAAAATAAGGTACGAAGTTTTAGAGCATTGATGACTAACAATTCATAAAATGTTGGAAAATATACAGCTATGGTGATCTATTTCCTGAGTAAGAAAAGTCTAAGTATTTAAAAAAAAAATGTTTTGTAAACATATATCTATAATTCAGACCTAACTATATATTAATGTACGTGCGTTTGTCTACAAAGACTCAACAGGGACGTTTTGATATTAAATGTTATAAAGATAATATAAAGAACAAATTAAACATTTCAAAAGAGTAAACATTTTTAATTTAATCAAAGCCTTTGGAATTGATGCTTGTTTGTCTTTTGGTATTTTTCTATTTTGTAAATATTTTGTCTGTTTCATTTTTAAGTCATAAGTTTAAAAATCCCATTGTCGATGTATTTTATGTAACAGATAGTAGACCTGTAATCTTCTCTTCTCTAGAGTTTACAATATAGTAATTTGTTATATATTTGTGTTTGAAACATTGTTATTATAACACACAAAAAACATAAGAAACACTGTTCTTACAATTTATAAAAAAAAAAGTTATATTCATTTAGTGTAAAATTTGAAAGATTTAGCAGTAATAGCAATATGATTTGAAAATAATGTTGAATGCCTTAAAGAATATCCCAAAAGAAGTATAACAAATTAAAACACTAAATTCAAAGGTCAAATTCAAAACTGGAAATTCACGAAAAAAGAACAAAATTAAACGTGCTACTATATCAACTGTACATTGTGTACTTTGCCTGTACCAAGTCAGGAATATGACAGTTCTTGTCCATTCGTTTTTGATGCGTTTTGTTTTTTGATTTTGCCATGTGATTATGGACTTTCCAAATTGATTTTCCTCTGAGTTCAGTATTTTTGTAATTTTACTTTTTTATGATTTTGAGGATGAAATGCATTTTATTTTATCATGTCCATTATATTTAAATGTGCGTGAATGTTTGATAAAACCATATTGTTGACGTATGCCATCTGTTTATAGTCTTTTACAATTATTAAGCACTACTAATGTAAAAGACTTGTGCAACTTAGGAAAATATATATTTAAAGCACTGAAGCTCAGAAATGACTGTTTTCAGTAAGATGATTTGTAATTCATTTGTTACAAATATTTGCTATTTGAAATTATATTTATATGTATTTATTTTTTGTGAATTTAATACTTCTGTCTGTTTTGTCATGATCGTATATTTTTGTAATCTATATTTCGTATATATTGATTATACATGTACCTATATGTTGTAAAACATTTGGTTAATAAAGAATTGAATTGAATTGAACCAACAGGACAACTAGAAAACAACAATTTGTACGTATGTAATAGTTTTTTTTTTACATAATTGAAATAACAGTTTATCAGAAACGAATTGTATGGAAAATCGATTTTTATATCCTTGTATCTATGATGAGTATTGTTTAATATTAACTGCATGCTTAAATTTCATATTCAATACGATACTACATTTTAAAATTAATCTCCCTAGTGCAGTGTCAGGGAATATTGTCATCTAAATACTGATTTACCATTTACAGAAAAAATAATTGCTATTATATAATTGGTAACGTAACAGTATATGTATTTTATAGTGAGTATTTACTACATTATGACAAAGTAACTTTTAAAGTATAATAAAATTCTAAAATCTTATTTTGTGACTAATAAAGAAATGCCTTGAGTAAAACTCATATGAATGTTGCAATATTAATTTCAATGACGTCATGAACATTTAGAATTGACAATTATTATTTTAATTACAAATGTTTGATTCGGCAAAATGTATGGTTTTATCATAAAAAGACAATTAAAAGCCTCTTTTGTTTGAATAGTCATGACAACAAATAAATGCCAATTATTTAATTAAACAGATGACTTAAACATCTCTTGTGCATAATAAGCAAAATAAAAAAAAGTATTGATCTATTTAAAACTTAATAAATTATTATTGTCTGCTGAATCTACCTTATTTCTGCAGGGAATCGGGATATTTGATTGGACAGAAGACTTTAAGTATGCATGTGTATAGGTATATATTGTCAAAACAGAACTAAATTCAAAGCATAACTATTTACAAACTATTCACACCAGGTAAGTCTTTACCATGTACACGTTATCAATTGTTTGGATATGAATTGATATTTTATATTTTATTATTAATTGAATGGATATATTTTTTTTTATTTTATGTTTTATAGTATATATATGAAAAGGATGTGATGCTTTATATTATATTCTAGTTTCTATTCATTGGATATAATTAGTTATCAAAGGTAACAGGATTATAATTTAATACGACAGACGCGCGTTTCGTCTACATAACACTCATCAGTGACGCTCATATCAAAATAGTTGTTAAGCCAAACAAGCACAATTTTGTCCTGCAATCAACCTTTTAAAGGAAAAACACTTTAGTAGAAAATTGCCACCGTTAATTGGCAATCTGACGGTCACAAATGCAGCTATACTGGCGACGCATAGCGGAGACAATAAAACGGAAATTTGCGACTGTCAAACTCAAATTGACGGTGGGAAATGTTTTAACTACAGTACTGTTATACCGATTCCAAAACATTACAGAAAGAAATAGTACGTTAGAGATTGACGGAATGTGTAAATTTGAAATAAAATCAAATGCTTGCGAAACTTCAAGAATTATTTTGCTGCAAAGACGTCAAGGTAAAACGGGACTTCATATCAATAAAAAATTTACAACTGAAGGTTAGTGCGTTACCTATCTTCGATTCAAATTTGGATAAAATCATAACAAAAATTCAATTCGTCAACTGTGGACTTGATAGTCACTTTTAGCTTATGACAAAAATGGTTCGGTGTTGACATGAATATCAATTATGCATGTAAGACCATTTTATTTATTCACTGTTCGCAAAAGTATGAATTATTCATAATACTGATGATGATTTTATCTAATTTTACTAACTATTTTGATCTGAGCGTTCATGACGAGTCTTGTATAGACAAAACGTGCGTCTGCCGTATCAAATCATAAGCCTCGTTTCTATAATAACTATTCACACTACTTGGTCGATGCTACTACTAGTGACCATTTCGTCCCCTAGGCTATCATCAGCCCAGTATTCAGCAATTCGGTGTTGACATGAATATCAATTATACATGTAAGGTCATTTTAGAAATTAGCTGTTTGCAAAGGTATGAATTAATTGGAATACTAAAGATTATATTTTTCCAATCATAGATTACCTTAGTCGTATTTGGCACAATTTTTTGGAATTTTAGGGTCCTCAAAGTTCATCAATTTTTCTTTTGTATGGCTTTCTTTCTATTTTGATCTGAGCGTCACCGATAAGGCTTTTGGTATGTCTTTCGTTTTCCTGCTTTCATTTAAAGGATGGTAAAAAACTTATATCATACTATTCACTTCATAGTTAATACACGTTAAAGCTTCGAAGAAAATAAAGCGATAAACACGAAAAGACACAGCTTACCGGTTTGATTTTTAGCAATATCATTTAGTTAGATTTTTGTCTGTTTGTCTTGATTTTTTATCAGAATTTAAATTCGACAACTGTAAATAAGAACACTATAGCGAAGGTTTTATTAATGCGAAAAATGGTTCTCACAATATTTATACCTCGGTTTCTGTTATCACATACAATCGGTATGCAGATTTACTTAAATCGCAATAATCCAACTTGCGTTTTGAATTAATTCTTCAAACATCGCAATAATAAATGCACGAACAAAACTCTGAATTTACAGTATAACACGGCCCTCTAATGCAAACGATGATTTAAGAAATAAAATATCACTGGAGTTGGAATAAATAGTTTAACCGATGAAATGTGGGGAACAGAATCTCCTTTCCCTCATAAGTCCATCTCTTGTTTTAGTGGAATTCCTGTTTTAGTTTCTATGTTGTGTTTTCTATAATGTTGTTTGGTTTATGTCTTTTTGAGACTTCACAGATTGTACCACATACTTAAAAAAAAACTTGAAGTTTATGCCTTTCAAAATGCGAACATTGCATTCAACGCGAAACTTTTTCGAGAAGACTTCAGTTAGATAAGTTCATAAAGAAATCATATTAGACGAATGCAAGTTTATAAAATCAAAAGCTATAATCATTAAACGCACCAACTATACAGCTATTTGCTGCTCTGTCCCTTCCGGGAAGCATTTTATTGTTAATGTTCATCATAAATAAAGTATTCCGACATATTTCATTGTCTAATGCTTGATAAGTGTATTCATTTACGGTTGAAATAGTAGCTATCGCTTTTGAAACAGATGTATGTGAATTGCTGTTTCATGTAATAAACGATATGATATTTACAGCTTTAAAATGTGTTAATGAATATATCATGTATATGGAGTGAGTGAGTTCTTCAAATCATAAAAACAATAAAATTTATACAAGACAAATTCAAACTCATTCAAATATCTTAGGATTTGGGATCCTCAATGCTCTTCAACTTTGTACTTGTTTGGCTTTATACATATTTTGATATGAGCGTCACTGACGAGCCTTACTTAGACGAAACGCGCGTCTGGCATACTAAATTGTGATCCTGGTACCTTTGATAACTCTTGGCACAACTATTTGTTAGTTCAGGTCATCAATGCTCTTTATACTTTATACTTGTTTGACTTTTTATCTTTTTTACCAGATAGTCACTGATAAGTCTTTTCAAGACGAAACGCGAGTCTGAAGTATCAAATTATAAGCCTGGTACCTTTGATAACTTTTATGTAATTAATATAAATTAACTAAATTTAATTAGTTTATTCAATTTAATTGTAATTCTTTAGTAGTTGTAAAAAACTGTTGACTAGTCCAATAAGTAAATTTTTTGGTAAAATCGAAAAAGATACGATCTGTCTACAATGGTCTATATATTTTTTTAATGTGGAACCTAACACTACAGGGTGATAACTCTGCAAAATCAGCTAAACGTTTTAATTACGTTGTGTTGTAAAAGAAATATTAAGCTTCTCAATGATCAGAATTGGTGGTTGTCAAATTGCTATATAATCAGTGTAATTTTTCTGACAAAACGGTTGGTTCAAAATTTTTAAAAATTTTATATTTTTGTTAAAGTGTCAAAGTAAATATTTTGATAGAATTTTAGGAAAATTAAACGTGCCAAATTAATTTTAGTGAAAGTGTTGGGTACCACCTTAAATGAGTGATTTCGACATTTGATGTTCAGTTGTTTATACAACATATATCCCAGTTTTCAAATTGTCTTCACTAGACTACACTTCTACAAAAGAATCATCAGTCTTAACTGGTGGGAAAGTTGTCTACCGCGGGATATCTCGACATACCTGCTTAATGCGAATTGTTCACAAATTCATTAATATAGTATTATCATACAGTTTAAAAGGACATGGAAGATATAGTTTATGGTGGAAATTAGTCGCGGAGTTTATCAAGCACTCCATTTGTATATCGGTACCGGAATGATTCATAACGAATACTGTTTTAAACGTTGAAATAAAAGTCTTCGCTTCTTTATGTTAATTGATTTTTCATGTAATGATTAATGTGATATTTTAAGCTTCAAAAAATTTTAATTAATATATATGGAGTGAGCGATCTAATGTTCTTAAAATCATACAAACACTTAAATGAATCTAATGTTCAGTTATTTAGACAACATAAATGCAAGTCTTCAAGCTGTGAACACTAGAATACTCTTCTACAAAAGAATCATCCTTCTAAACTGGTGAGAAATTCGTCTTCCGCGAGATATTGCGAAAGAAATGCTTAAAAGGTCGAAGTGTTTACAAATTCATAATGTTAAATTCACTTTCTGCAAACACATTAATTTAAGACACACAGACAGATGCTATAAACAAATTGATATATTAATATATCAGTCAGAGTATGAGCTTCTTTTCCTCTATCTATAAAAAGAAGATTTACGAAAAAAAAAGTCATATTTCAAAATCATAAAATCGTAAAAATTACAATTTGCAAATAAAACATTTGACATGAAAATTTCATAATTGATACGCAATTATAATACATAATAAGAATGCAATTATAATACATATTTGATATGAATTTAAATCAACTTGAATCATATCAATTTAATAACTGATAAATAATAGCAAAGGTGGGGAGAAAAATCTACCCAACTAGAAAAAAAAATATATTTATTATACAACTTGTAAAAATGAAATAAAAGGAGTTTTGCGGGTGGGAAAATTAAATTTCACGCAATGTTTTAGAATCACAAGTTATCAAGACGAATGTTAGTGATAAAAGGAAGTGCAGAAATGGCACGTAAACTTTTGTTGACCACGCAAGATAATTGACAAATAAGAAGTAAGGAATCTATTCACATGGTTTTCTACACGTGAAAAGATGTTATATACTTTAGACAATTAATCAAATAGTAACGTTATACAAATCTTACCCAATGGTCACTACAGAGACATCGTAAAATTTACAATCAAAAGTTCTAATTCTGTATACTAGTATCAGTTAAAGCTATAAAACTACAAAATTATTCTCTCCCGCTGTCTTACACTATTTTATTCTACTTCTTAATAAGCAAATAAAATTGGTTATAGTATTATCATCCCATTTTAAGGACATGGAGGATGCCATTTAAGGATTATATTAGTCACTGGGGGAATCAAGCACGTAATCCAGTAGTATATTGGTACGGGAATGATTCATAACACATACTGTTTTAAATTTTTAAAAAAAAGACAATAAAGTTGACAAAGGTGACCCGATATGAATTTTGCTGAGATTTATGTTCAATATGCTAATTTCGCTCTTTGCGAGTGTCGATTTGAACTAATGCTTCCTTAACTTTCAAACAATTGGCTTTGATTGTTCCTATTGATGCTTAAATCAGAATAACGTTTCGAATGCATTCAATCTATGTAGCATTGTGTTCATTTTAACTCCTTAGATGTAAACCCCCGGTATGTAAACAAGCTCAATACAATCTATGTTAGATATCATTTTCTTAACAAGATATACTGTCCTCAAAAGTACAAAACAAGATATGTAATCTTTAATCATGTAAATAAAACAAAAGCAGCAAAATGTGTCTGCTAATATATTGGAGTTAAGTATTGCATGACGTTGGTAATTCGTTATAGTGTAAACCTGAGGTATAATTTGAACATTAATATCATTACTTGCTTTGTGACTAATATTTCTGAATGAAAAAGTCAAAATTTTCTGTTATGTTGCCTTTTGGAGTAGCAACTTAAGTATTATTATGTGTCTTTTACTTTGCTAGAGTTAACATCTAATTAAAGTTATTTTCCATTGTAGATACTTGGAGATATCCGATATCGATCTTTGTTAATTATGATGACTTTTGGTAATAGTTCAAATAATTCAAAATGCTTATAAAGGAAAATCTGAACAGGTAACTATTCTGGATTTTTACATCGACGTTTCCATTAGTGACTCTTGTTACCATGACTAACTCAACACTGGACCAGAGCACTGGTTTTCCTGTTATTGTAATAGTGTTTATTGTTTTGCAACAACTAGTATTCATTACTGCTCTTTTTGGCAACAGTCTTGTCATATTTATATTCATCCGTAAACTTAAACTAAAAACCAATACAAACAAGTTTGTGGTGAATTTAGCAGTTGCCGACATGTGTACTGGAATAGTAGCAGGAATACAAATATTTTATTTTATGTATCCAAGTATCTCAAATAACATGACAGTTTGTTTTCTTCGATACCTGCTAATCAGTTACACGACACTGGTATCCCAATTGACAGTCTTGTTCGCAGTGTTAGACAGATACATTGCAATATGTCATCCGCATCACTACGCAAAAATTTTGACAACGAATGCAACAATTATTTTGTCTCTATTTCCATGGATATTCTGTTTATTTTTTGTTGCTCTCCCTTTCATGGGTTTGCACGTTTGGAGCCCTGGTTTTCCATGTGAATACTTATTTTTATTTCGTAGGGGTTTCTACTTGGCATCGTCACTTGTTATGTATAGTTTTAGCATGATAACCTTTGTAATGTATATTTTGATACTAAAAGCGGCTTGGCGGTTTTATTCTAGAGTCGCACCAGTAAGTGGTGGTTCTATAAATAATCAACAAACAGCGAAATCTAGGACAATGGATCGTGATGTGCGGAGTGCAAAAGTTACAGGTATCGTAACGTTGGCATTTTCGTTTTGTTGGCTGCCATTTACGTCGTTTCAATTCCGGAAAGGGATCGGAATTGATCAAATCACGATGACAGAATTTACCGTTATGAACTGGTTAGTGTTTCTTGGCCTATTAAACAGTTTAATAAATCCATTTATTTATGCCTGGAAACGTCGGGACTTTACAAAAGAATGTACCAAAATGTTTAGGTGCTTTAAAAGTAATAATCAGCAAGAAACAGTTACACAGGCTACTTCCCCGCCTTAACAAAAAACATCCGCTAGGTTTTAGAAAGAAAGTAGTTCATTTTATCAATATGAGTTTGAAGTGTAATTGTAATTGTGAAAATAATGTATCTAAGAGTCACTGAATACAATTAGTGTGCTCGCTTTTAAATACTTATATATGTCATAACTACCTTAACTGGCGAAAAAGCCCTTGCACGGTCGGAATTGATAATTGACATCCTTTTTCGACTCCATCTTCAGCGAAACAGTTTGATAAAAGTGTAATATGTACAATATAAAAACTATTTCTATGATTTGTTAAATTTTAAAGCATTGACTCCATTGCAAAACATTGGAAAGGACACATCGTAACAATTGTGTGAGCTGCATGTGAAGGTCGAATTTGCATATCTTTTTATTTTTAAAATAATGTAACGACTTAAGAACTCTATAGCGGATTCCTAGACATTTAGATTGACGGAGATTATGTTTAGGTTGAAAAAATAACGACTTCTAATTATTTTGGTTTACAACCTCTTTAATATTATTTTCTATGGGTGATAATATAAAAATGTATGTTATGATGAAGCCATTTATTAAAGTGTCTGTGATACTTATGATCGATTTATTTTTCATGCTATACTTTAATTTGATTTATTAATTTTCAATAAATGTTTGAAGACATGATTGAGTCATTTTCTCGAAAAGTGTAATTGCTTTTGTCTCTTAAATTGTTTATTAAAACTTAAGAACAACAGTTTAAGGAGCGAGTGTGTTTATGAAATTTTGAGCTACTCATCTTACTTGTAGTGGTATGAATGATTGTGATTTTAGTGCTTGTAGTTGGAGTTACATAAAATCACTGAATTAAACCAATCCAGTGTCAGCAGATACCACTGACTCCAAATGATGTCAACTTAAAAAACTTACTTACTGACCAAATTACTATTCATGACAATGTATTTATCCTGTAAGAATTAAACGCATAAAATGAAGCAACGTATAGTTTTGGACGATGTCATTATGTTATAACAACCTTTTTATTCATATATAAAACACATTAACTAGTTTATATCTTGCATTGCAATTTACTGTTATAACAGTGCACTATGTATCTGACTTTCAAATCAACAGATAAATTCAGTTAATTTAAGACATGCAAAAAGAGATAATCATTAGTAAGATCTTTAGTCTAAATAACAAATAATTTCAATCATATCAACATTTTTCTACACTATAGACAAATGTTGATCTTGATTTTTTGGAATATAAACTGGACCACATTCTTTCTCTTTGTCTTATATTTTTTTAAATTGTTGAATACCTTGCGGTGAAAAGTACCTGTTTACACCTTGTAATATGTTTTTGCTGTATAGTTGTCTCATTGGAAGTCATGTCATATTTCATCAGATTGGTACGTACGAATCAACACAAAAGCAAAACATTAAAGCATTGAATCGTCTACTGGTACGTATGAATCATCACAAAAGCAAAACATTAAAGCATTGAATCGTCTACTGGTACGTATGAATCATCACAAAAGCAAAACATTAAAGCATTGAATCTTCTAAAAACTAGTTCAATCCAATCTTGTAATGTAATTGATAGTAAGACGATCACACTGCTGATGACATTTTCCTTTTATATTTACCTTTTTAATACATAGTTATCTATCAATTATCTCTACTGCAAAGCTTAAATTGAAAGATTGTCGATGTAACCTTATGTAAATTAAAGACTGCTAATCATTTGTTCTTTAATCTTAACTTTGAATTTCTTTGAATTAAAAAAGGTGTAGATTTAATTCCCAGAACAGTCGTTAAGATACTCAAAGATCTGTCTTAAAGGAGCTTATTATATATTATGGTGTTGCATTGACGACTTCATTTCTAAGACATTTCACTACGATCTACATCAATGGTCTTGTTCAAAAATATTTCAGATTCCTTTGATCTATTCCTTTAAAACCTTATCATTAACCCTTTTTTTCTGAAGTCACATTTTAGTCATTAATGAAATATATATCTTTGGATGCTTAGAAATGTATTTGTGTTCATCAAAACTATATTATGTAACGTTCACTTCCTTGATTAAATAAAGGTTGGTTTAATTTAAAATTCATCAAATGCATCTACATTCGGAAGATGATGTTTTAAACGTTATGTCGGATATTAGTGTCCAGAACTCTACATATGCATTCGATAATGCCGTTCCTTCAACGTTTTGTAAATGAAGAATGATAAAGCGTTTTCCTTTGCTCTTCTTGATTGATTTATTTTGTTTGCTGTGCATTTATATTTTGTCATGGATAGACACCTCATACTATTTGTTTTTCTATTTTTTGGAATATGTTTGGTCACTTAATAAACTGATTTTTTTTTTGGTGTTTAACGCCATTTTTCTATCATCTTGACCCTATTTCGGCCAGATTTTATTGCTAAATGTCGCTAGAGTTTCCAAAGATAACTTTCATTAAAAAAACTTACAATCAGAGTCAATTTATATCGATGTTAAACGCACCTTGCCTCAAGAGGGATTATAACTCATATCCTGATTGTTGGTGATTTAAACTGGAGGCAGTATAGATCTACGAACTATTATGCATATCGTGTTATTATCAAATTCTTTGCAATTCAACAATCATTATTATTATGAAAGAATCAAATGGTCAAGTTGATCTGATGGCATCATTTTTTTTTATCTATTAATAGTCACATATGTCTACACTTCATTGGCTTTTAAGTTCAATATACACTGATCATTTCATTCCAGTCGAACATACAACCAGACAAACCAAATATCTATTTTGAAAGTTACTTTCAAACTTTTTATCATTTTTGTAAAATTCAAGTAATTTGAAAACTGTATGTAAAGGATAACAAAGCAACACTCACTGTATTGCTGATAAAATACCAATGATGATATATAAAAGAGGGACGAAAGATACCAGAGGGACAGTCAAACTCATAAATGGAAAATAAACTGACAACGCTATGGCTAAAATGAAAATACAAACAGACAAACAATAGTACACATGACACGACATGGAACACTAAAGAATAACTAACACGAACTCCATTTGTTAGCAAATTTGTATACACTGCCTCAGATAAAAGACAGAAAAGTCTGGACCAAGAGCATTTATTGATTACAAAAACAGCAAAAAAACACACTGTCCGTTTCACAATCAACAACGAATAATTATGTAGAAGCATGCAGATGTATCAGTTTCAACAGTACAACCAATTATGAACAAGTTTTAAGTGGACTTGCGATTGTTTCTAGGTATAAATGCTGAAAGGTTGATACTAAAGATTTATGGTTTTCTCTTTATTTTATCTACTCGTATAAATCAATATCGTTTCATATATTTAGGTTATACAGTTTAATACTAGCATTGGCTGTCACAAAACTATTCCATGACCTAAGTTGCATATTTTCTTTAAATGTTGATCCATTTATGTAATGCTGCGAACAATAACTTCTCAAGACATCCTTCTTTAGTATTATTTATAAATAAAAACTAAACTGAGACCATCTCTGATAGCTTTATGTCATAAAGCAGTGTGATAGATTGATATAATATTTCTCGAACAATATGAAATCAAAATAAACATTTGCATTTACTAGTTATTCTTGAGTTTGAGTGTATGATTAGTCTCATTTTGAAATTGATGTTGAACAGTTATAGATTGTGTCCTTGTGAAGTTCATTTAATTAAAAGTAAATTCCATTGAAATGTGACCAATTCTGTGATACTACCAATATTCATTAAATATCACACTATGATCTTCAATGTCAATTTGTTTTGGAAGATATTTAAAATTGTGAAATGAAATACTAAAATAAAACAGGATTTCCTGAATTAATTAAGGCGTTTTCCGATCTATCTTGAACACAAATTAGTACAAACCATGCATTTTCATGCATATAATGCAATCGAATGGTGTCATATAAAATATAAACATTTGTTTCAACGCGATACGAATTATTTTGTTTCATTAGAACTGGTGAATAAATTAATGGGTTTGATCACGTAACTCTTATATTACCGATCGTATTAATGTAAATATACGACATCAATTTCTTCTCACAGAAGTACGCGTGTCTGTATGCAGTGTGAGAGGTTTTTTTTAATGAAATTTGAAGCAATATTTGCTTCGTCATTTATCATCATAAGTATGAATGGAAAGAGATCAGAAAGATTGTAGCAATTATTCTGTGCATGCTCATACTGTTTTGAAAGTTGCGTTATTCTTTTTGTATCAAGATGCCTAAGTCGATTTATTCTTCATTGCATTCGTAATTCCATTAATCGGAGTTCTTAGTGCGAGCTTCGAATCATTATACAGTAGCGTGCTTTTAAAATTAAAAAACAAAACATTAATGTCAAATAGACACATTTGTATAACACTAGATATTTGAATGCTAACAGCGATTATTAGTAGCGCATTTAAATCGAAATGACTGCTCTAAATCAAAACACTGATGATGTGAGATCGATCCTTGGAACCTGGCAGATTCAATAAAGATCGACAAGTATTGCAAGTTGACCTGCCAAAGAACATAAAAAAATTCAAGAAAGAAAGGAATTATTTGACACCATTTAATACTATATAAATGCAATTAAATTCAACGTCGAAAAACAACACCGGATATCAAATTGTATCACGTTCTATATCGCATGGCTAGGTAGAGGTAAAAAAGATGTAGTCAAATTAATCATGTGTAAGGACCGTATAAACATCCCTCGTCTGTGTGTTAAAATTATCTAGAAATTGTTATATTTGTTTATTACAATCTTAGTAATATGCATACGATGAAACGGAAGAGGGCGTTGTTGCGCACCTTTAACGCTCTTTAATGCTGTCTTGTCTGTATAACCTTAACTAGAGAATTGCGGTCTGGCATAAAGTTCTGAAAGTTACTGACCTTTTCAAAACCTCAACAATTATTGGAGATAAAGGATACTACAGATACAGTTAAGTCGGCTTCATATCTTGACTTACATCTAGAAATTGACAATGAGGGTCGGTTGAAGACAAAACTTTACTACAAAAGAGATGATTTCAGCTTTCCAATTGTGAACTTTCCATTTCTAAGTAGCAACATTCCAGCAGCACCTGCATACGGGGTATATATCTCCCATTTGATACGATATTCCCGTGCTTGCATTTCCTATCATGATTTTCTTGATAGAGGGTTACTACTCACAAGTAAGCTATTAAACCAAAAGTTCCAAATGGTGAAGTATAAATCATCCCTTCGTAAATTTTACGGACGCCATCATGAGTTAGTTGACCGTTATGGTTACCGTTTCACAAATGATATCGGATATGCTCCTTACGTCGTAACTACAATCCCCTTCCCTTTCATGAATTTGACCTACCGAATTAGACTATTTACCGGATTTGTAATCACATAAGCAACACGAAGGGGGCCGCATGTGGCGCAGGATCTGCTTACCCTTCTGGAGCACCTGAGATCACCCCTAGATTTTGGTGGGGTTCGTGTTGTTTATTCTTTAGTTTTCTATGTTGTGTACTATTGTTTTTCTGTTTGTCTTTTTCATTTTTAGCCATGGCGTTGTCAGTTTGTTTTAGATTTACGAGTTTGACTGTCCCTTTGGTATCTTTCGTCCCTCTTTTATACCATATATGATTTGGTACGCCATACATGCGTTTCTTCTACACAATAATTCGAGAACGGTAATGGGGTATATGTCAAAGATACGACAATCCGACCAAATAGCAGGCAACAGCCGAAGGCCATCAGTGAAATAAAAATTGTCAGTGGTGGTCGAAAAAAAAAGCAAAAGGCAGAATCAAACAAGAGGTTGAAGGAAATAAAAATAAACCAAATTACGAAATCGTGTGCCAAATACGACCAAATACTGGCGTATTAAATTATAATCCTGATACCTGTGATAACTATTTAAACCACTGGCCAGATTCGATGTCACTGCTGGTGGACGTTTCGTCCCCTAGAGTATAACCAGCCCAGTAGTTAGCACTTCGATGTTGACATGAATATCAGTTACTAGTATATGGTCATTTTAATAATTTTCCTGTTGTCAAAGTTTTTTTTCGAAAAACTATTAAATATTTCTTATCCCAGGTATAGATTACCTAAGTCGTATTTGGCGCAACCTTTTTGAGTTTTGGGTCCTCAATGCTCTTCAACTTTGTACTTGTTTAGCTTTACAACTGTGTTGATCTAAGCAATACTGATGAGTCGTATGTAGACAAAATGCGCGTCTGGTGTATTTAATTATAATCCTGTTACCTTTGATAACTGATAAGAAACCTATACCAGAGTAAGGAAAAGTCTTATCGTTTCCAATTCAACATTTTATAAACAATATATCTACATCAAATGAGCATGTCCCAAAGACTGGGCTATTCTCGGTAACGAGACAGTCACCACCAGTGACATCGACGCGGTTGTTGTAAAATTTCAATAAACATGACCTAGATACCAGATTTATAATGTATTTAACCAGATGCGCGTCTCGTCTACGTAAAACTTATCAGTGGTGCTTAAATGACAATAGGTCAAACTAAATACGAAGGTGAACGACATCAAAAACAACAAGTACAAAAAGCTGTGATAAAACCGGCCGAGTCAATACACAAGATAAATGTCTGGGGACTGCATAATCCTATTTTTTTCAAATAGCTTAACATTTAAAAGCAATCAATATGCAAAATATAAACATATCAATTATATTTATATTTGATGTCAATACAATAATCTTCTGGGACGAATTAAACGTCTACCAGTAGATGCCAAAATAAACAAACGCATAATTATAGCTTTTAAGGTTAAAAGTGTTTAAGGAATCAAGTACATTTGATCACACATACAGCAGGCTGATATAAAATTCTGAATGCATGTCCTGTGCAACTCCTAAAATGGGAGGAGGCGCAATGTTCAGAAAAGGTGGAATGTTAAAAATGAACCATAGACGAAATGTCTATCAGCATTTGAATTTGATTGTATGAAATCTTTATCATAACAATGCATATCTATAACCATGTCTGCATTATATCATGATTTTCTTTAAGAATTTGATTGCGTGTTAGTTTCAGGATATTCAATCTATGTAGCATTGTGTTCATTTTAACTCCTCATATGTAAATCCCGGGTATGTAAACAAGCTCAATACAATTTATTTTAGATATCATTTTCTTAACAAGACATGCTGTCCTGAAAGTACAAAACAAGATATGTAATTTATAATCATGTATATAAAACAAAAGCAGCAAAATGTGTCAGCTAATATATTGGAGTTAAGTAATGCATGACGTTGGTAATTCATTATAATGTAAACCTGATGTATAATTTGAACATTAGTATCATTACTTGCCTTGTGACTAATATTTCTGAATGAAACAGTCAAAATGTTCTGTAAGGTTGCCTATTGGAGTAGCAACTTTAGTATTATTATGTGTCTTTTACTTTGCTAGAGTAAACATATATTTATAATTATAGTTATTTTTCATTGTAGATACTTGAAGATATCCGATATCGATCTTTGTGAATTATGATGACTTTTGGTAATAGTTCAAATAATTCAAAATGCTTATAAAGGAAAATCTAAACAGGTAACTATTCTGAATGACTCTTGTTACCATGACTAACTCAACACTGGACCAGAGCACTGGTTTTCCTGTTATTGTAATAGTGTTTATTGTTTTGCAACAACTAGTATTCGTTACAGCTCTTTTTGGCAACAGTCTTGTAATATTTATATTCATCAGTAAACTTAAACTTAAAACCAATACAAACAAGTTTGTGGTAAACTTAGCATTTGCCGATATGTTAACTGGAATAGTAGCAGGCATACAAATATTTTATTTTATGTATCCACGTATCTCAAATAACATGACAGTTTGTTTTCTGCGATACCTGCTAATCAGTTACTCGACACTGGTATCCCAATTGACAGTCTTGTTCGCAGTGTTAGACAGATACATTGCAATATGTCATCCGCATCACTACACAAAAGTTTTAACAACGAATGCAACAATTATTTTGTCTCTGTTTCCGTGGATATTCTGTTTATTGTTTCTTGTTCTCCCATTCTGGGGTTTGCACGTTTGGAGCCCTGGATTTCCATGTGAATACTTATTTTTATTTCGTAGGGGTTTCTACTTGGGTTCGTCACTTATTATGTATAGTTTCAGCATAATAACCTTTGTAATGTATATTTTGATACTAAAAGCGGATTGGCGGTTTTATTCTAGAGTCGCTCCAGTGAGTGGTGGTTCTATAAACAATCAACAAACAGCGAAATCCAAGACCATGGATCGTGATGTGCGTAGTGCAAAAGTTACAGGTATCGTAACGTTGGCATTTTCGTTTTGTTGGCTGCCATTTACGTCGTTTCAATTCCGGAAAGGGATCGGAATTGATCAAATCACGTTTACAGAATTTACCGTCATGAACTGGTTAGTGTTTCTTGGCCTATTAAACAGTTTAATAAATCCATTTATTTATGCCTGGAAACGTCGGGACTTTACAAAAGAATGTACCAAAATGTTTAGGTGCTTTAAAAGTAATAATCAGCAAGAAACAGTTACACAGGCTACTTCCCAACCTTAACGACATCCGCTAGGTTTTAGAATGAAAGTCGTTCCTTTTTATGTTTTGGAGTTTGAAGTGTAATTGTAATTGTGAAAATAATGTACCTAAGAGTCACTGAATACAGTTAGTGTGCTCGCTTTTTTAATACTTATACATGTATATGGATGTTTCAAAAAACTTGACTGGCTATGCAGCCCTTGCACGGTCGGTATTAACAATTGAATCTTTGTTCGAGTCCACCTCTAGCGAAATAGTTTGATAAAAATGTAGTATGTACAATATAAAGACTATTTCTATGATCTGTTAAACTTTTAATTCAAACATCTACTCCATTGCAAAACATTGAAAAGGACGCATCGTAACAATTATGTGAGCTGTATGTGAAGGTCGGCTTTGCATATCTTATTATTTTATAAATAATGTAACGACTTAAGAACTCTATAGCTGATACCTAGAAATTTAGATTGACGGAGATTATGTTTAGCTTGAAGAAACAACGACTTTTTATTATTTTGGTATACAACCTTTTTGAATATTATTTTCTATGGATGATAATATAAAAATGTATGTTATGATGAAGCCATTTATTAAATTGCCTGTGATACTTATGATCGATTTGTTTTTCATGCTAAACTTTAATTTCATTTATTCATTTAATTTATGTAAAATAAATTTTTGAAAACGTGATTGAGTCATTTTCCTGAAAAGTATAATTGCTTTTGACTCAGATATTGTTTATTCATTCCCGATATTTTTACTTTTTTTTATAGAAGAAAACTTATAGTGTATTTAACGTAAGGGTAATGAAGGCCATGCGCATTTGACATGGCAATTACATCAATAACGCAAGATTAAAACAAATCACATTAGAAAAAATCATATAATGTAAAAAAAAAATTATGATTACATGTTTAAGTAAATATACAATGTATAAGCCGTTCAAGCTTTCATTAAACACATGCTAGTGTTGCTCGTTTGGGTTTCTCTAGTCCAGTATTTTATAGTCAATTCAATGTCAGCAGCAAGTAAAAGAGCAATTTGGTCCCTCAGATACAGCTGACTCCAAAGGATGCCAACTTACAAATTTACTAACTGAAGAATTACTAAACATGACAATGTATTTATTCTGTAGATATTAAACGCATAAAATGAAGCAACGTATAGTTTTGGACGATGCCATTATGTTAAAACAACATTTTTATTCATATATAAAACGCATTAATTAGTATATATCTTTCATTGCAATGTATTGTTCTAACTGTGCACTACGTATCCAACGTTCAAATCAACAGATATATTCAGTTAAACTTAAGATATACCCAAACAGAAGATAATCATAAGTAAGATGCTTAGTCTTAATCAAAAAATAAGTTCAATCATATCATAATTTTCCTACACTTTATAGACAAACGTTGATCTTGTAATTTTTGGGATATTAACCAGGCCATTTGTTTTCTCTTTGTCTTATTCTTTTCAAATTGTTGAATACCTTGCGGTGAAAAGTACCTGTTCACACCTTGTAATATGTTTTTGTTATATAGTTGTCTCATTGGAAGTCATATCGTATTTCATCAGATTGGTACGTACGAATCAACACAAAAGCAAAACATTAAAGCATTGAATCTTCTCAAAACTAGTTCAATTCCATCTTGTAATTGATGGTAAGACGTTCACACTGCTGATGACATTTCCCTTTTATATTTATCCTTTTAATACATAGTTATCTATCAATCATCTCTACTGCAAAGCTTATATTGAAAGATTGTCGATGTAACCTTATGTAAATTAAAGACTGCTAATCATTTGTTCTTTAATCTGAATTTTGATTTTCTTTGAATTTAAAAAGTTGTGGATTTAATTCCCACAGCAGTCATTAAGATACTCAAAGACCTGTCTTAAAGGGGCTTATTATCTATTATGTTGTTGCATTGACGACTTCATTTCTAAGGAATTAACTACGATCTACATCAATGGTCTTGTTCTAACATATTTAAGATCCCTTTGATCTATTTCTTTAAAACCCTATCATTACCCCTTTTTTCTAAAGCCACATTTTAGTCTTTAATGAAATATACATCTTTGGATTTTTAGAAATGTATTTGTGTTCAATAAAAGGATATTATGTAACGTTCACTTCCTTGATTAAATTAAAGGTTGTTTTAATTTTAAATTCAACAAATGCATCTACATTTGGAAGATGATGTTTTAAACTGTTATGTCGGATATTAGTGTCCAGAATTCTACATATAAATTCGCCAATGCCGTTGCTACAACGATTTGTAAATGAAGAATAATAAAGCGTTTTCCTTTGCTCTTCTTGATTGATTTATTTTGTCTGCTGTGCATGTATTTTTTTTGTCATGGATAGATACCTCATACTATTTGTTTTTCCATTGTTTGTAATATGTTTGGTCACTTTGTTAACTGATTTATTTTTGGTGTTTAACGCCATTTCAATACTCCTGACCCTATTGTTGGCCAGATTTTATTGCTAAATGTCGATAGAGTTTCCAAAGAGAGCCTTCATTAAGAAAACTTACAATCAGAGTCAATTTATGTCGATGTTAAACGCACCTTGCCTCAAGTGGGATTATAACTCATATCCTGATTATTGGTGACTTAAACTGGAGGCAGTATAGATCTACGAAATAGTATGCATATCGTGTCATTAACAAATTCTTTGAAATTCAACCATCATTATTATTATGAGAAACTGAAATGGTCAATTTAATCTGATGGCATCATTTAGTATCAATCATCACTCAACAATTCATTGGCTTTTCAGTTCAATATTAACTCATTATTCCATTCCAGTCGAAAATATAACCTGACAAACCAAATATATATTTTGAAAGATAATTTTCAAACTTTATAATCTTTTGAAAACTCAAGTAATTTTAAAACTGTATGTAAAGGATAACAACGCAACAATTCACTGTATTGCTGATAAAATACCAATGATGATATATAAAAGAAAGACGAATGATACCAGAGGGACAGTCAAACTCATAAATCGAAAATAAACTGACAACGCCATTGCTAAAATGAAAAAGGCAAACAGACAAACAATAGTACACATGACACAACATAGAACATTTAAGAATAAGCAACACGAACCCCATGTGTAAGCAAATTTGTATAATCTTCCTCAGATAAAAGACAGAAAAGTCCGAACCAAGAAAAAATTATTGATTACAAAAACAACAAATAAACACACTGTACGTTACATCAACAAATGATTATGTAGAAGCATGCAGATGTATCAGTTTCAACAGTACAACCAATTATGAACAAGTTTTAAATGGACTTGCGATTGTTTCTAGGTATAAATGCTGAAAGGTTGATACTAAAGATTTATGGTTTTCTCTCTTTATTTTATCTACTCACATAATTTAATATCGTTTCATATATTTAGGTTATACAGTTTAATACTAGCATTGGCTGTCACAAAACTATTCCATGACCTAAGTTGCATATTTACTTTGAATGTTGATCCATTTATGTAATGCTTCGAACAATTACTTCTCAACACATCCTTCTTTAGTATTATTTAAAAATAAAAACTAAACTGAGACCATCTCTGACAGCTTTATGTCATAAAGCAGTGTGATAGATTGATATAATATTTCTCGAACAATATGAAATCAAAATAAACATTTACATTTACTAGTTATTCTTATGTTGGAGTGTATGATTAGTCTCATTTTGAAATTGATGTTGAGCAGTTATAGATTGTCTCCTTGTGAAGTTCATTTAATTAAAAGTAAATTCCATTGAAATGTGACCAATTCTTTGATACTACCAATATTCATTAAATATCACACTATGATCTTAAATGTCAATTTGTTTTGGAAGATATTTAAAATTGTGAAATGAAATACTTAAATAAAACAGGATTTCCTGAATTAATTAAGGCGTTTTCCGATCTATCTTGAACACAAATTAGTACAAACCATGCATGTTCATGCATTTAATGCAATCGAATGGTGTCATATAAAATATATACATTTGTTTCAACGCGATACGAAATTATTTTGTTGCATTTGAATAGGTAAATTAATTAATGGATTTGATCACGTAACTCTTATATTACCGATCGTATTAATGTAAATATACGACATCAATTTCTTTTCATAGAAGCGCGCGTGTTTGTCTTCAGTATGAGAGGTTTGTTTTTTAAGAAATTTGAAGCAATGTTTGCTTCGTCACGTATGGTCATAAGTATGAATGGAAAGAGATCAGAAAGATTGTACCAATTATTCTGTGAATGCTTATACTATTTAAGTTGCGTTATTCGTTTTGTATCAATATGCCTTAGTCGATTTATATTGCATTGCATTCGTAATTCCATTAATACGGAGGTCTAAGTTCGAGATTCGATTTGTTATATGATAAATTGTAGTAGCGTGTTTTTAAAATTAAAAAAGACATATAAACAAAACAGTCATGTCAAATGAGCACATTTGTATAACACTAGATATTTGAATGATAACAGCGATTATTAGTAGCGCATTTATATCGAAATGACTGATCTAAGTCGAAACAATGATGATGTGAAATCGATCCTTGGAACATGGCAACATGCAACCAGATTAAATCAAGATTGACAAGTATTGCAATAAAATTGAGAATGGAAAAGGGGAATGTGTCAAAGAGACAACAAACCGACCAAATAAAAAACAACAGCAGAAGGTCACCAACAGGTCTTCAATGTAGCGAGAAATTCCCGCACCCGAAGACGTCCTTTAGCTGGCCCCTAAACAAATATATACTAGTCCAGTGATAATGAATGCCATACTAATTTCCAAATTGTACACAAGAAACTAAAATTAAAATAATACAAGACTAACAAAGGCCAGAGGCTCCTGACTTGGGACAGGGGCAAAAATGCGGCGGGGTTAAACATGTTTGTGAGATCTCAACCCTCCCTCTATACCTCTAACCAATGTAGAAAATTAAACGCATAACAATACGCACATTAAAATTTTAGTTCCAGAGAAGTCCGAGTCTGATGTCAGAAGATGTAACCAACGAAAATAAACCAAATGACAATAATACATAAATAACAACAGACTACTAGCAGTTAACTGACATGCCAGCTCCAGACTTCAATTATACTGACTGAAAGATTATGATTTAATCATATGAACATCAGGCACAATCCTTCCCGTTAGGGGTTTAGTATTATACCATCATAACATATATGAGAAGAACATTACCCGTGTAATGCCAACAACTGTTTTTAGAATAAATGTGTTTAGTTCCGATGCAAAGACCTTATCAGTGACTCAATATTAACGCTAAAATATGCAATCTTTAATGACTTGACAACAGTATCGTAATTATATCTCTTCTTAATAAGTCTATTCAAAGGTTTTGTAAGTTAGTTGACCTGCCAAATAGCGATCAATCAATATTGACCACCAACAAAAAGCAAAGAATGGCGAAAATTGTTTCTAACATTAACAATAGATGCATCAAATGAAATGCCATTTCTGAAAAATGTTTCAAGAAAAATAGAAATACAACATGAACATACAACACTGGATATCACATTGTATCACAGTCTATATAGCATGGATATGTAGAGGTTAAACTATGTAGTTGGATTAATCATGTGTAAGGACCGTATAAACCTACCTTGTCTTAGTGTTAAAATTATCTAGAAATAGTTTTATTTGTTTATTACAATCTGAGTAATATGCATACGATGAAACGGAAGATGGAGTTGTTTCGCACCTTTAACGCTATGTAATGCTGTCTTGTCTGTTATAACATGTATAACCGTAACTGGAGAAATGCGGTCTGACATACAGTTCTGACCTTTTCAAAAACCTCAACAATTATACCAGTGGTATAATTTAACGCCAGATATGCGTTTCTTATACACAATAATTTGAGAACGATAATTGGGAATGTGTCAAAGAGGCAACAACCCGACCAAATAACAGGCAACAGCCAAAGGCCACCAATGAAATAAAAATGGTCAGTGGTAGTCGATTTTGATCTTAGCGTCAATGATGAGTCGTATGTATACAAAACGCGCGTCTGGTGTATTGAATTATAATCCTGGTACCTTTGACAACTAATAAGAGACCTATACCAGGAAAAGGAAAAGTCTTATCGTTTCCAATAATTCAACATTTTATAAACAATAGATATACATCAAATGACCATGTCCCAAATATTGTGCTATTCTCGGTAACGAGACAGTCACCACCAGTGACATCGAATCGGTTGTTGTAAAATTTCAATAAACATGACATAGATACCAGATTGATAATTTATTTAACCAGATGCGCGTCTCGTCCACATAATACTTATCAGTGTTGCTAAAATGACAATAAGTCAAACTAAATACGAAATTGAACGTCATCAAAAATTCAAATTACAAAAAGCTGTGTTAAAAACGACCGAATCAATACACAAGATAAATGTATGGAGACTGCTTAATCCTAGTTGGTTTTTTTCAAATAGTTTAACATTTAGAAGCAATCAATATGCAAAATATAAACATATCAATTATGTTTATATTTGATGTCAACACAATTATCTTCGGGGACGAATTAAACGTCTACCAGTAGATGCGAGAATAAACAAACGCATAATTATAGCTTTTAAGGTTATTAGTGTTAAAGAAATCAAGTACATTAGATCACAGATATAGCAGGGTGATATAAAAATCTGCCTGGATATCCTGTGCAACTCCTAAAATAGGAGGAGGCGCAATGTTCAGAAAAGGTGGAATGTTAAAAAAAAACCATAGACGAAATGTCTATCAGCATTTGAATTTGATTGTTATGAAATCTGTATCATAACAATGCATATCTATAACCATGTCTGCATTATATCATAATTTTTCTTTAAGAGTTTGATTGCGTGTTAGTTTTTAGGACCACTAGTGAAATGTATTTATATCTTATTAAATCACTTTTAAGTGAAGCTTCTAAATTGAAGGTTCCTAGCATAATTATTAAGTCATCTGAACTAAAACTTTACGGATACCATTGCGAGTTTGGTAGACTGTGACATAATAAATGTACAATTAACGACAATTGTCGTTTCAACAACTTTTTTCCTTTTTCTCGTGTGTCTTTTACTACGGTTAATTTTTGTATTCAACTCGTCATTAGCGGCACCCTGTCTGCTTTTACTTGAAAGACTAATTGCTATTCTTTCTTTGTGCAGTTTGCAAGCTTATAAAGTAACGTACAAAAAAGAAGATGAGGTAAAATTGCCAATGAGACAACTCTCCACAAGAGACTAAAATGACACAGAAATTAACAACTATAGGTCACCGTACGGCCTTCAACAATGAAAAAAGTCCATACCGCGTAGTCAGCTATCAAAGACACCGATATGACAATGTAAAACAATTCAAACGAAAAAACAAATATGTAACGTGCTTTGTGAGCTGTTGTTTGTATGTTCCACTGTTTTCTATTGTTAATGCATTTGTCTGTGCTTCTTTCGTCTTGCGTTTTCTTTTTATCTGTGTCTTCCTCTTTATATTTTTTATATTGTATTGTCCCTGAAACACCCTTCCCATATATTGCATTTTGCCAAATGTCAACTATGTTTTTCATGTATTAGATTAGTATTTGTGTTGAAAATGGGAATGTTGTTGGATAGAGTAACGTAGTTAAGTCATATAAAAGTTGACAAAGAGAAAGCTGCCGCAATATAGATTTTTCTGCTAAATAAAGTAAAATTACTAAAAATACCGAACTCTCAAGGAAAATTCAAATCGCAAAATCAAAAGCTGAAACACATCTTCGAACAAAAAAAACTGTTTATATTCCTTTGGCATAACTTTTTGGGTTCTCGATGTTCTTCTATTTTATACTTGTTTGGCTTTATAACTCTTTGTATCTGAGCGTCACTGATGATTCATATGAAGACGAAACGCGCGTCTCGAGAATTAAATTGTAAGCCTGATACCTTGACAACTATTAGTACGGTGATCAGACCCAATATTTTTTAGATTTAATCGTCAAACATACTATATGGCTATATTATATATCATTGGATTCGGAAAAATGAGTACTATTGAAATATCGATGTCGTCAAAAAGAAATGTGGTAATTTTTGTGGGTTTTTTTATTCCATACTTTCAAAATTTGAAGAAATATTAAGCAATTTAGGTTAAATTCTAGATACAGACATTTTCTTATATTAATTATCACTGAATTATCTCGAAAATGTTAAAAAAATGAATAGGAAATCGATATTTTCTGGAAATCGGCGTTTTTCAAATACTTGTTCTATTACACAAGATCAACCCATATTCTGTTAAAAATTACAATAGTTACCTTGCCGGTTGACATTCATCCTCATCAATAAATGATAAATATTATTTTTAACCTGCATCCTACTGTCATAAAGGCATAGTTTGCATAATATCATTCATGAAATTCATTAAAACTAAAAAGCACTCAATGCTTCGAAAATAGATACAATTCAACATTCCAATCAAAGAGATCCATACAACAGAATTATGTCTTCTGATTAATTGTCAAGAATCATGATTTAAAATTTTCTACATAAAGCCCTGTACATGTAAGGTTTTGTAGTGAACAAACACATGACTCCTTCACATGCAGATTTTGCTTTCAATGAAGACACAAGATCCTGCAAGAATTCTGTTGAAATATGCCCTTTAAAATACATGGAGTGTAATGCCTCATTTTACCCTCGCCAACCGTATTCTAAGTTTGACCGGATAGGGGGTTAGCAATGTGTAATGCGGTAAAAATTCTTAGTTTGAAACAAAGTACGTAACACACACTGTTTCAGTGCTGTCACGCAGGAAGGTAACGTGACTAAACTTACATCTTTACTAGTGGCAAACTTAAATAATTATTATATGATGGAGTAGTTTAAAAGAGATAGTTTTGATCACAAACCTTTGAAATTATCTCTTATGCCAAAACAAGGACTTCATTATTTTCAATTTTACCGAAACTCTAAAAACAACTGTACAAGTCGTGCTTGTCCTTCGAAATCTTGTAGACAGTTTGTATACCCACTTGAAACGAAGTTGCGTCGCAACCGGTAAGTACATGTACAGCAGGCAATACTTTACAAATTGTTGGGGAAAGACAGACACGTAGTTATTGAATGGGTGAAAATCTCCGCCAATCATTTACACTGCTAATGTTCCATATCTGCAACCACAACTCGCTTGTATATGACCTATTTTTTCTATAGTAGCGAACACACAAAACAATTATAGTTGTATAAGAGGTCCGTATGATTGTTCTTCCAGACTTTCACATTTCCCTAAACTCCGTGTCAAAGTTTAAGGCATTGGATATAGGCCTTCTCTTGAGTGCTGAACAAGCTACGACAGCCATGAACAGTGTTAATATAAATAATTTTGACCATTTCAAATTTAACAAACTTTCTGACTATGTAAAGCTCACATCAGGTGGAATCTCATGGGAGTTGCCAAAGTTTTCCACAAGAGACTTAAGATTCGAATTGCTTCTCAGATTCCGACTATTTCATGGTGCCGTCATTTTGAAAAGGGGATAATGGAATGGGTGCTACAATACATGTTCCATGATAACATCCCTCATCTCTACATTTTTCTGAAATCAGTGCACATCTAATCACAAGTTATGGATTTATGCAAACTGAAAGTATTTCCCACGATTTATATTTAAGGTTTGTGTTTGACTTTGATATTGGACTATAAAAACTCCTTGTGATCTTAAGATCTTAAAATGTTTAGACATGTTCAAGTCTTCCTCGACAACTGTGAGCAAAGAACATCGAATATGTCTTAAAACATGCATTTAAGAAGAGATATTGATTAGACATTGAGGATGGGATACCACACCAAAGAGATCAGTCATGGATCATTTAGATGGTTCACAATGGCAATAACACGTTCTTCATTTCTTTTCATTGCTGTTGGCTTTGTTTCTTCTTGTAAATTTGCATAATTTGCAGCAATTCCATCCCTTTTCAGCATTTCACGACTAATGGATTCTATGAAATGCCTAGTAAGGGTCCATCTAGCAAACGCAGACTTTGGATTTGTTATGCCTACAATACCACCTAATCCCCTTGAGACTTTTATAACGGTCTTTTCTGTTGCCATGTCATAGTACTGTTAAAATGTCCAGGAATCTGTCTAAGAGCAAAGTAGCTATCTATAAAAGGTGATCGAATATTCTCAGAACATTGAAGCATATCGAGTATCCACCTTCGTGCGGTACGGTTGGTTACAAAAATATTATGTTACATTTGAGACATACTCTATTAAATGCATTTGTATTCGTAGTGTTAAACTTTTACAAAAACTCTTTAATAACGAATTAATTTTGCTAAACTTTTTTGGAAATCAATAAATTAACATGAATAAGGTGTAACAACAATGTATATGATGACAGAAATCATATAACGGATGTTATTTTACAATGTTTACCTCAAAACTTTTCTTAATCGATTTTTCGTTCAAGTAAACTAACGTACTTCAAAGACCATTTTACGAAAATTGCACCGTACGATTTTTTGACGACAAGCTAAAATGTTAAGCTTAACCTTTGAACTACCAATACTGTGATTTATAGCCGTATAGTCCGAATGACAATTAAACTCCTTAAAAAAGCGACTTTTCCTTACTTGGTCACCGTACGATATTCCTTACTTGTTACGGATATTTCCGTGTGTAGTAAATAGTGGTTTAATCTTGAATTCATAGCTATTGTAACATTTCAAACATCAATATGTTTCCCCTAGAAACACATTAACAGTTATTAGTAACATACAAAATGTATATCGTTCGTCGACTTCAAAATAACATAGCTGATACCTTTTCACTACACTGTTCGATCCAATAGTTTTTTTTTAAAGAAATTCGGTAAGTCAAAGTTTGAAGGAAACATAACTTTAATTGACTGAAATTCACAAAATAAGCCGATAGATTGATATTCAGTATAAGATGTTATTATTAATACTAATATTGATATTGTGAAATATCAATTGCAACATAATTATGAAACCTTTTTTTTAACTCATGCATTTCACTTACTCCTCAAAACGAATCATGTGCATCTTTAATATTAGATATAGGTACTGAAAGAATCTATTTAAAATTTGCTTAACAGGCATATTAAATTTCGATTGTACATTGCATATATTGGCCTGTTTCTATAATGACTGATCTGTAATATATTAGACTAAAAATCAAAATACTTCTTACGTTGCAGTATGATTGAAAGCTTACTAATTTTAAACGTCAAGAGCTGCAAATGCAATAGCATTGAATTTAGTGGAAAAAAATATAGCATACAGTGTTTGATTGTATCAATAATTTATTGATCATTACTTTTATTTAATGTCATTATGACTGTGCTGGTGTTGTCTATAGCTTATACATATTAATCACATTTGAATAACAAATCAATAGTGATCAATTTCAAAAGCATATTGCATGCATGTTCTCATTGTTCACACTAGATTCAAGTATTGTTTATAATAAGTGAAATCATTTGAGTACTTACTGACAATTGATTATTATGCTTTATTGCGCCAACGACTGATAAAAGTTCAGGTGACTTTGAATCAGGATTTATAATCATTCAACATTCAAGGACATTATAGGACATAATATTCCAAACACATTTTAAAAGTTCAAGACTAAAAAGCAGAGTATTCAACAATCCAGGCCGAACGATACATTATAAATATCAAATGGTTGTTTCATATTAACTTTTATTATTGGACATGATATTCCGAACAAATTTAATACCAAGTGGCACTGTATGATACTCTTTGTACCCTCGGACAGACGTTTCATGTGTTAAATTCAAGAGTCCGACACATTGTTGAACAGTTTAATTAGCTTCAATAGCTGTCGGCAAAAATGTTTAGTTTTGTTGTCAAGTACTTGATAACAATGCATTATTGTTATATTTAGGTTAGTAGTAAATTAGTCACAACATGTCTGATTATTAAACTAAACACTACAGATTGTCAATACTGATCATCGCAATTTTAACCAAAATCTTGAATGAATAATTAAAATAAAACACTGTGCAGGAGAAAAACATCGAGAAGAAAAACAATCTGAGCACAGCTTTACTTTTATTCTTAACCTGAAAATAATACTGCAATTATTGTTTAAAAAATACAACAAAACAAAACAAAATTAAAAAATAAGTATGCGTGGTCATTTCGAATAATGTACAGAATATGTGACACACTCATAATGCTATGTATATTAAAGAGGAATATGCAACATTGTTTGCCAAAAGAAGAAAAAAATTAAAACAAACAACAGACTGCATAAAATAATATTCGGCGACTAAAAGATTTACCATCTAATATCAGATAAAACTTGAGCCAAATTTGAGATGGCAAAAAGTCCCTGAACCACACGTGCTACTTGTGATATCAAATCGTATTCAAATATAGTAAGTAACAAACAAGAAAACGAACGGAATATGCATGCGGCACAATGATCTTATCAAGGTCATATATGATACATAAACCTTGTATGATTAACCAAGGCAAACAAGGAAACGACAGAAATATGCATCCGGCAAAAGGAACATGGCAAGATCTTAAAATAAATCGAGTGACGATGGCTTATTGGTCCCATTTAAAACATATCTATAAGAACTACGGTATTTGGAGTATAAACCCTAGAAACAGCATTCAGAAATATCATTTACAGCTAATTGTATTTCAAAAATTGAAATGAAGTGCAACACATTTGCAATTGTATGATTTGAATGCATTCTTTTTTTCTAACAAAGATAAATATAGATTGATTTCCATTACAGTGGTGTTGTATCTTAAACATTACATCCCCGCTCCTTTGTTCTACCAGGGGTGATCTGAGTTGGGTATTCTTTACAAGATCACCCCAGCTTGATTTTCTTTGTTTTGCCTGCTTTCCTTTGTTTTGTAACATTTTTGCGGGAATGCTTTATCCACAATAAAACTTAGAATTATATATTGAGAAAAGACGCACTTACAAAATTTATGTAGAAAACAATCAATTGTCTATACTGGGATTCGAACTCAAGACCTTTAGCATATCAACCCACGACACATTTTTTTTCTCTTGAAACGACACATACCCCTACACCAAGACGACTGGATATCAACTCTCAGTAATTTAACGTATTTAAAGGTAGCAAGATATTTTCATAATTGGGGCGAGTTGGCAGACCTTTATTCAGTGGGATTTTAACCCTTTTCATAAAAAATTCGAATTGTCAGACTGATTGTTCAATGTGATTTTACCGTTTTCTTAAGTGGACGAATTGGTAATCAAGAGTGGGTCGACAATTTAGAAAGTGGCAATTTAGTGTGGACCAATTGGCCAGTGGGTCGAGTTGACATGCTTACGTAATAACATTGTGTTCGGGGGTCGTAAAGGGTATACATATATTATAAAGTAATATATTAAGTATATTATAATGGTTGTGTGGTGTCTAAACTAGATTTTATGAATTGTAAATGTTTTTTCGTCTAATCTCAAACAGCTGGGATGTAAAATATTTATCCCATTCGGACTTGGTGTGTCAATGTCAGATCACCCTCTGGCTTCAAGCCATCGGGATGATCTTACACTGATACACCTTGTCATCATGGGATAACTATTACATATTTATGACTTTCGAACAGCGATATACTTCTGTTGTCTTCATTTAGTTTAAATAAGTTAGTATGAATAATCAACATACTGTCAAAATATAGTCTTACATTGAACCAGTATTCTTTACAAATGGTGACTTGGATGGAGAGTTGTCTCATTGCCACTCTTATTGTATCTTGTTATATATATATGATATCATATATATCATATATATATATATATTTCTATTTCCAAAAAAGACGTGTTTTTGTAACACGCAAAACAATACTAAACAAATGCAATAACCTAGAATGATCAAAGTAAATTTCTTTGGTATGTCAACTAAAGGCATTCAATTTGTTTCTTGCACGGATTACTTTGTTATTGCAAAATAAAAGTACAAAGCGTACGTGTTTATCAAAAATCTAAATTAGAATGTTGCAAGTACATTGACACATGTAACATCCGAAAGGCATTCGTAGCTTTGCAATTGAAAAATGATAAAGCAATATTGTTTGAAACAAATAGATCATTGATTGTATTTGAAAAAGGCATATACATAAAAACAAATGATGAATCATTTATATTTGATAGCAATTTGATGTCTTCACATATTTCTCCAACGTAATATAACATTTTGATTATTCTGTTGAAATAAAAGGCGTGCAATCAATCTCTTTCACGAATACAAATATCAATATATTTGCGTTTGAACAATTTGTAAACAAAATCTGTAAATGATGTGCATTATAGCTGTGATTTTTTATGTTTTTAATTAATGAGTAAAACTGAAACTGGTCATTTGGGAATAGATTCAGATAGTCAATTTTGAGAATTTTATTACTCTTGCAAAAAAAAGAGATTTTTATGTAATTTCGTTATTATTTCGTGCATATACTGTTATTATGTTCAAAACTTTACGTCTTTTCAGTAATGCTCTTAAACAATACCGTTTTTGTGGAATATGAAAATAAGGTAGTTGATGTCGGTAAAATTTATAGAAATTATCAATTTTGTTTTAAATGATAAAAGATTGTTTCAGAATGTGGAAGTCATACTCAAAATAAATCATTCAAATAAAATTTGATAATATGACCACATGGAATATATTATACTTAATTTTGAAATATCTATATCTAAAAAATTGGCATTCAAAGTATATTTTCCCTACATTAAACTGTTTGTCCCGCTTCTATTTTTAGGGAGAACACTATTTTGCATTGCCAGATATATACCTTAAAATGTACTTATCCCGCTGAAATATGCACCGACTTAATAAATTGAATTCTTAGATAAATATTGATTTATATAACCATAAGATGATAAAAAGAAAGATGTTTTTAAAGATGAGTTCATATATCTCAGGGCAAAAACAGACTTAACGGACATATTATTGCGGGGCAAATCTATTATGTTTTGAGAATTAACTCAAAATCCGTATTTTAATGTTACAAAATATATTTCGACTTAAATTTATTGTAGAGATATGAAATTATTTTCCAGCAAAGAATTATATCCCAAAGCTTGAAAGGAAGTGTAATTATTGTGGTTATGGATACACTCATTCGAATAAGTCAGTCGCTGGCAGATCATTGAGTCTGAGTTGTTATATTATGTGTAAATGTTCTAGCGTATTAAATTTCAAACCTAGTGCCTTTTGTTAGCTATTATTCGTGTGTTTATTTATCAAATATGTTCTCCTATTTTTTTGTATTGTACACCTGTAATGTTGTGTTGTCATTTAAATGCAACAGTTATATTTAACATGGCCATTAAAGCGGGAGGTTTGGCATGCCACAAACCAGGTCCAACCCACCATTTTTTTCTTTAAAGAAATGTCCTGTACCAAGTCAGGAATATGGTCATTGTTATATTATACTAGTAGTTCGTTTCTGTGTGTGTTTACATTTTAACGTTGTGTTTCTTTTGTGTCGTTTGTTACTTCTTATATTTGAGTGTGAATTCACATTATTATAAGACGTGTCAGAGTACTTTTCTATCCCAAATTCATGTATTTAGTGTTGATGTTATATTTGTTATTCTAATCGGATTTTGTCTAATGCTTAGTTTGTTTCTGTGTATGTGTGTTACATTTTAATGTTGTGTCGTCATTCTCCTCTTATATTTAATGCGTTTCCCTCGGTTTTGGTTTGTGACCCGGATTTGGGTTTTTTTTCAATCGATTTGTGAGTTTTGAACATCGGTATATACTACTGTTGCCTTTAATTATGTTGGAATGTCTTGGCAGCTACTTTGACTAAAACAGTATAGGATTAAAAATAAATTTCTTCGATAAACAGATTGATCGCGATAGACATCTATCAAAATCTGATCGTTGCTAGGGACCCTTTTTAATTTGCTGTTGAGAGTATTTGCTCCATGACAATGGGTGAGATGTGATTTTAAGATGAAGAACGAAAATCGTTGTTTGCTTTTGCTTTTTTTCCTATTTGTTGTTATGTTCTGGTTTTAAATTTGCTATTTTTTGCGAGTCACATGATTAATTGTTATGCACTATAATTATTATATATCTTGCTTTGGAGTTCTCTGACAAAAAATATTTCTATTAACACATAATGTTTATAACATAAAATGTATGATTAACGAAGTATTGGGCATCTAAAATTAAAATATACACAGCTTGGAGTTTTTGCATGTATCATGACTTAGACGTACATGTAAGATAACAAAATATAGGTTCTGCTGTTTTATCTTTCGCGAATCGAGTCATAATAGGCTAGCGACTTTGGACAGTCTCATACAGAACATGGTGCGGTTAAACATGTGACGAGCGCACAGCATGTCCCGAAACATACGTATTGTACTCACATAAACATTTGTTTGAAAAAAATCTAAAATGTGCAAAAAGAAAGTGTTAACAATTGTGGTTTTGATCCGTTTCTAAGGCATTTACAATTTTGCTTCCCATTAGAAATGCGCGGTCATCATATTGTTAAAATATGCAGCTGTCATACTGTAAAATTATATGAAGATACAAAAAAAATCTTTCAATCAATTTTATTTAATGTTGTGCTATAATTGTTTGGTCTTTTTTAAATTTGTTTGACAATTATTACGTCAGGAATATATTTTCATAATCGCACAATATATAATCATATAATGCGCAAACATTGGTAGAACAGCTAATTTTATAATTGTTTTATTGTCCTACTGTTAATGTCAATCGACGTATGCAAACCAGTTTTTTTTTCTATTTTACGATTTTCTTACTTCACATGAAATAATCATATAGTTCATTGAATTCGTCTTTGACGTTTAAAAAATATATGAATTAATAACAATAATTATGAGTTTTACCATCAGCGTTAAAACGATAACTATAGCGTATTTGGACTTTTGGAATAAAGTTTCACCTAAAACCTCAAGTACACATTTGTATTTAACAAATATTCATGTAATTACAGCTCGACTTTGTATGGCAAAGTATAGCGATCGATTTATAAGTCAATATATGTTTAAGAGATGGATAAAAGTTTATTTCCATGCATGTCAATTTGAGGGCGTTTTCGACCTCTTTTCAAAATAGCAAATATTCAAAGAATTAATATTCAATAACATGTGAGCAAGAAAATAGGTAAACCGTTGTCCTTTTTCAAATTGAGATGTAAAAGTCGAAATAATAATTAATTATGACAACGCCAATCTTCTTGTCCTGCTAAATGAGATTCTAAATAGCCTAAATAAATTTGTATACTTTACTAACGGCTTTGTCATACATGAAAGGTATTTCCGATGAGTGAAAACGCTGTATGAAGCAACAAAATCTGCAACATATTATGTTATACGAAATTAACCGGAAGTGTCCATGATATTCAGATGAAGTGGAAATTAAAAACAAGATGCCATCAAAATTTGAAGATAACAAAATTACTCACCTGACATTGCACGTTTCTGTATCGTTTTACCTAGAAACTTATTTCCCAGGCAATATCCAGAAGTAGGATAATTAAAACCTTTTGATTTTGACATATTAATCAAAACAAACCTTCTATCAGCTAAGACGAAAACAAACGTCAAATATACTTCCTTGAAGATATAAATGAAATTCAATGTTCTTATTTATGGACAAGTGTTCTAGCTTCGCAACGCATTTTTTTTTCAATTGACCAATTTAAAAGCCATCTTTGAAATAACCGCAATTCTAGATGCCATGATTATTGGATTTAACCAATATTTAGAAGAAAAAAGATTTATAAAATAGCAAAATTTAATATGGGTCGAATCTGTTTTCCGAGTAATTAATAAGCACATACGGTCATGTAACGTCGAAAATAAGCGTTTTTTTCGGATTTTCCGACGTTTTCAGACGTTTGGACAAAATGACTACCGTTTTGTAATGTTTCGTGGCATTTCGTTCCTTTGAGACCCAAACAATTATTTAACAAAAAAAAAGAAACTATATAGACATGTTGTTCTCTTCGTGTACCTAACTTTTGTTTTGATAAATTATAAATTACTTGTTGAAATATCATGTAAAAAGTCTGCATTGATTGATTTGACAGATTTTATAGAATTTAATGTACATTTTTGGAACTCACGAACAATGAGGCAAATATTTGTAATTTTTGGTGGTTGTTATTATTGTCTTGCTGTTTTTATACATTTTGTGCTGTATTTAGTTATAAAAGTCGCTTTTAGTCGGCGAGTCAACCAAAAACGTCGTTGGACATTTTTCTTATTCCAGTTAATATGCAGCCACAGAGTCAAATGCCATTTGGCAAAATAACGGCTTTAACGCCACAAAGAACCGATATACCTCGTTATTCTCGCCAAATTTCAGGAAGATCAGAGATTAAAAAATAGGATCACTATACATAAAAGTTAAAACAGTTGTTCAAAAATGAAACTTTTTTTTCACATAGCTTTGTTGTTTTAATTGTCAAATATACTATATTACTACATATGATCAAGAGCTATAAAAACATTATTTAAAACATATACTGAATTTGTTTTATAATGGTTATATAGTGTTTGCCAACATTTGATTTTTGTTTTGCGGAGTAAATTTTGAAAATTCTGTTTTAAATCCTAGAGGTTGTAGGGACAGTGTGCGTAACGTTAAAATAAACTGATGAATATGACAAATGTTTATATAGATAGAAGATGTAAATACATCGTACGTATAAACACCTCTCAACGTACAGTTTCTCAAAATCATGTACCTATATATATATATATATATATACGGTGCTTTAAAGTTTTTTCCAAGATTCCCATCCGACAAATATATTTTTCTATATTTGATTTGATTTTGATAAATATAATATCTTTTTTTGGTATGGATCGAATCATTAATTTTATATCACCATGTCACGTTACAGAACCCAATATGCACCCATTTAGCAGTCTTGTAGTGTTTCTTAGAAAACATTTGTTTTTGTGTTTCAAATTGCATATTTAGTCGTTAGGTAAGTCTTTCAACCTGTCTTTTACTTAGATATATATACAACGGTCACACTGTAGATCAACAGATGAAGTATTTAGTGAAAATATTTTCCGAAACGTCGCATGCCTATAGTCAACAACATATAAAATTTCCAAAATGAGCATTTAAAATATGTCAAATGCTTTCATTTCCTATAAAATGCACATTAAGCATCAATTTATTTGAAATTATTTTCAAAATATAGAGGAGAAAAACAAACAAAACATCAATTATTTGAGTTTTAACAATGTGAAGTTTTAAAAGCATATCACATGATTCAATTCATATACTCCTTATTACAGAATCTTGTGTCGTTTAGTGCTAGGCTAAAATCTCATTTTTCTATATGATTCCGTATGAAATCAAAATGAAATTTGTGGATGGTAATTGAAATAAGAATATATAATAAAATCAGCACAAAATGAAAACTTATTATGTTTCTTTCTTGTAAAAAACAGATGTGTAAAACTGTCAAAATTGGGTACAATTGAAGCGCCCCTCCCGGTATAAATATTGTAAGATTAGTGTTCTTTTTTCAAGTAAACACAGTCCATTCACGAATAGAATACATCTCTATTAAGTAATATCTATTTCATTCCAAAGACTGCATGATTAGAAAGCACGTAAAATTATAATTATATGATAAGGCGACAGACAAGATATTCATTCTTATCTTCTCTTAAGGAAAATCTGAAAATGTTGTAGTACCTAATTTGTTCAATCGAACAGAAAAGGATTACCAACCCTAATTAAACACTTTATTTCCACAGGATATTAAAACCTTAATTAAGGCGTATGACACAGTCACGGCCATGTTGCACATCCTTGTGGTGATGTCGGGCGTAAAATACGATTTTAAAAATAAATACAAATGGCTCATTCGATTCGCAATGACGATTTCTTATTATGATCTTTCTTTTCAGTATTTGAAGATTTGTCTCATAATAAAGAAAATTCCATTTCACTCCTCTTTGTACTTTTTACATGTTCTTGTATATAAAAATGTTGTTTTTATAATGTTTTGAATACGCCCATAATCGCTTCAAAATGTCTCTCATAGAATAAGAATAAAACAAAAAGTTACAAACCAAAGTAAAGAACATGGGCTTATATCTATGTTTTTTTTTTCAAAAATGACAATTGAGTGTAGGTAATACCTATCTAATATGTAACTATTAATTGATTGTTTTCGATCGTTTTATTCTTATACATCTTCATGCATTTACAACGTACACACTGATGAATTATGCATGTGGACGGTTAAGGACTAATTTGTTCAAAAGCAACAAAAAATGAATGGCCTTAAGCTTCACTAATAATATTCACCATATATACTCTAAAATGAGAGTTAAGCAATACAATATAACTGCGGAGGTCTTATGCTAAAAACACAAAGAAACCCGTTGTTTTTATATTCCGTATACAAACTGTTTGTCCAGATTAATGATTTAAACTACATAGTGTTGACAGCATTAGTCAAGTTATGTTTCTCATATTTGTTTGTTTTTTTCTAAAATTGAATTGTTATAAATTATGCAGATAGTTTTCTTGATAGAAGACTTTCCGACTTTTGATCTTGGGCTTTTTCAAAATGTATAAAGCTGACTATACTCTACGTGCATTTCGTTGTTAAAGGTCGTGCAGTGATCTATAATTATTATCATTATTATTGCTCATATCTTCTGTGTCATTGGAACTCTGGTGGATATACTTGTCTCAGCTCCAATCATACAACATTATATGCTAGTCAAATTGTCACAAATCTTAATCATTGCAATACACGTAAATGGATGTAGCTTCAAACTTTTTTCAATGAAAAGTTATAATATTATTTAATTCGAAATGGCAAAACATTCAATTAGATTGAAAAACATGTACAATAAAACATTGCAGTGATGGTTCGAATTCTAGTTCGTTTGTGCCCATTTAAAATCTTTTCAGTTCTTTATTTTATGTATCTCTTCTAGGCTGGATACCATATGTTATTCAACAAATAATCAGTTAAACATGCATTGACAGGCAGTAACAACTCTGTCGGTTTGATTTTGAATAGGACATCCGAGAGTTTGAACAGAGTTTGAACAGACGTTTGTTTGTATCATAGTCAAGAGTCACACCAATAGTTAAACATTTTAATTGGCTGAAATAGCTGTTGGCAAAATATTTAACTTTGTAGTGAAGTGCGGAATAACAATCTGAGCCATCCCTTCTTTATTTATGTTTCGAGTGGTTCCGTGCTGCCACTTCTGCTTACAAAAACGTTTTATCGAATCTCGGAAGTTCTTTCTTTCGAATTGTTTCAATAATATGTACGGTCAGCAGGTTTTCAAGTTTAAACTTCTGCAGTTTGGCCTTTAGTGAATTCTTCAATTTACCAACCACGAACGTACACTAACTTAAAAAAAATCTGTTTATATTTAGGTGTACTACAAAAATTACGTATTAGAATCATTGAGATACATAGATTTATATTGTAGGTTATTATCCAATTTTTCATTGAATATGAATAAATTATTTTATTCGATACAGCAACGTTTAGATCAAAAACAAAGTTTCAGCATGCAATTGTGTATCGTTTATGCCCGCGTCACACTGTCCCGATTTTTACGCCGATGGCAACACGATTATGGAAATTTTCAAAATCGGGACTGATCGTATCCAGATCGGGCTATTCGTAGTGCCATCTTTAACCATCGTAGAATCATCGGCAACTTTTTCTAGTCTTCGGGGACAACTTCGGGAAGGGTTCTAATTTTTTTAACATGTTAAAAAATCCCCGAAGGTTCGTCCGATGTTGAGGGTTCGTATTGAGTTCGTATCACCATCCTCACCATCGTAATGTCACCGGGAATGCATCTTTGAACATCGTGTTGCATTCGTGTTTCCACCGTTTCCATCGGGCAGTTTTGACATTACGATGTTTACACGTATGAATCACGAAGCAACCCGAAGGTCTTACGATAGCAACACGACTTCGTGAAGACCTCGTAATCCCGTCGTGTTGCCATCGATTATAAGTACGAAGGCGACAAGATGGAACTACGACGGCAATAAATCCAGCTAAATGTAAGTTAATTTTCGCGTTAAAATACATTTAAAGTGCCATGCGCGATATGCACTGGTCAGTCTAATACGACAGTTAAGAAAGACGTTCAAAAAACATGGAGCTCATATCATATAATTCTATTAGAACAAGAAAGGCGACAGCGTTGTTTCTATTAATTCAAAAGGAACAAGAAAATCAGCTATTACAGGCTCAGGATTTACTTTTACAAGTAAAATATTATTTATTGTCTATTTTTGATATCAAGTAAAATATGAAAATCATAAAAGCGCCTCGTAAACCAACACTTCAGGTACATGTATATAGGGAAACCAACTTTTTCTTCATGTATCGTCTGAGTTGTTGTCACACGAATGTTTACTCCATAACCATTTTGTTTTCTATATGTCATATTTTGCCGCATTTGTTGCTTTCCCTACATCCTTCCTGTTGTCTATACTATTATGATGTTCTACTGGAAAGAGCTCTTTTTGAATAAAACTATCTTACCTTTAAGATAAATCAGTAAACGTCGGCATAATAATTGGTGATTATTCAGACTAGTGCACACATTTTACACTTCTAACAAGGCAATGCCGAGCGTGGCATTCCCTTCTATGTAACATATTGGGGACAAATATGGAACCTATATTTGTATATGACACATGCAGAAAATGGTAAATTGAATACGCATATTTGATACATAAACCATTTTTTTTTTAGAAATCAACCAAAACATTCAGTAACTGGAAATACATTTAATATTGTCTTTAGAAACAGCAGGTAAAAATGAGCAACCAATTTTCTGTGTATTGTGCTATTTCAAGCGTTTAAGATATTCTTAACGAGTAACACCATACCAAGTTTTGAGCATTTTGGTTCAAGATTGTCTATAACAATTTTATCTACACGCAACTTACATGTAGTAGGCGAGGGGATAATAAACTAAGTGTACTAAGAATTAGACAAAAAGATCGATTTCCCGCCATATATGGCAGACTTGTACAGAAACGATATGTTGTCGAAATTCTGTTCGTTTTAAAAAAAAAGTTCAAAACAGGTAGAACGCATTTTAGATCGTTTATATACTTGTATTATGTACATACATGTATTTTACCTTTATTTATTAGAGACTCCGAGTCAAGTTTTACACTTTAAGCCCACGGTTTTCTGTCTTATGATTAAACCAGAAATGAAATATACAATATAATATATATTCAATATTGATCAAACAATTCAAAACGCGTGATGCGTTCTGCATATAATCTAAATGCATCGTAAGCTTACGCGACGTCTTTTAGACATCGTATGGCCATCGCGCCATCATCGTAATCCATCGTGTAGCCTTCCTGATCCATCGTGTAGGCATCGGTTGAGGTATGAAGCAGAAATACCACCTTCGTATGTTCATCTTTTGCTATCGTATATAATTTCGGCACCATCGTATAGACTTCGTTATTCATCGTACTTGCTTCGGTCACTTTATGGTATTTAAACGAGATCGGGACCAACTTCGTACGAACTTACAATTTTCGCATTCGGGTGTCCATCGTATATAAAAATCGGGACAGTGTGACGCGGTCATTAGAAAATTAAAATACAATAGGAATGCATGATTTATCCTTAATTGAGGGGCATAAAGGGGGGTTCTGCAAGGAATAACGCGAAACAAAATTGCCATTTCACGATGAACGAACAATTAATGTCTTGCACGTTGATCTTTTTGCCGATTTCACGAACCACGGTGAATAACGAACCTTTTTCACGGCTGCGCGTGAAATAAAAATGGCAAAACACGTTGCACGAAATAACCCTTTACCACCCTCTTGATTATGTCTGATGGGTTGAGATTTTTCAAGACTTTTATAAAATTGAGAATGGAAATGGGGAATGTATCAAAGAGACAACAACCCGACCATAGAAAAAACAACAGCAGAAGGTCACCAACAGGTCTTCAATGTAACGAGAAATTCCCGCACCTAGAGGCGTCCTTCAGCTGCCCTATTAACAAATATTTACTAGTTCAGTGATAATGAACGCCATACTAATTTCCAAATTGTACACAAGAAACTAAAATTAAAATAATACAAGACTAACAAAGACCAGAGGCTCCTGACTTGGGACAGGCGCAAAAATTCTTATGTTGTGCTGAATAACCCGCTACATTCTGTATGTGCCTGTCCAAAATTAGAAGCCGTTTACAGTAGTTCTGTAGTTGTCGTTGGTTCATAGTCTGTCATATAAGTTTTCTTATTTGAATTGTTTCAGATTTTTCATGTCGGGGCCTTTTACAGTCAACTATACGGGATGGGTCTTTCTCATTGTTGAAGGCCGTTGACTGCTTGTCTGGTGGATATTTGTCTCATTGGCAACCATATCACATCTCTTTCTTTTTATACATGTACCACGACAAACAAATCTAGTTTGTACCATTAATTTAGCTGGAAGTTTTCAAATAAAACGATGGACGTCGATGATAAAAAAAAAAAAAAATATATAAAAATTTAGTAAAATTAAAATAATATTCGATCATTTTTTTTCAATGTACATGTAATCGTATTTCACATTCATAAATGATGCAGCTTAGTGGTAGTACCTATATTTCTGGAATAATAACTAGAAAATCAGTAAATCTTAATTTCTAGCAATCAAAGACTGCTTACATCGTTGACATTGTAGTTTGCAACTTTATTCATAAATAATCGTTTCAAAAACATTTTACTTTTTAAATCACATTTTTTTGCAGTATAACCGAATTTGATAAATTTCGGTAAAGTATTTGACATATGGACTACTGACACGTGTAATTTTTCAAATATTCTCATATCACAAACATGTCATCAGATAGTTTCAGGTTTTTATCAGGATGAAAACATTGCTCAAATGCAACAACGGTGCTTAATGGATAAATTAGTCTAATAATTGATGTTTTCAGTATTTAAAAGGTCGAAGCTGGTATTTAAATCACTTATAGCGCCACAACGACACCTTCTGAACATGGACATGCTAATTTTGTCAGCATGACGCCGACGCGTTAACAGACGTGATAAACTGTGACTTTAGAACGTCCACATGTTGTGTGTTTGTTATTTTACTGTACGTTTAAATCATTGTGTTTGAATCCAAATTTTGAACCATGATGAATAAGTACATTTTTTTTCAAAAATTAACAGATTATATATGTACATATTGCACCTATGGAATTTTTTAATAGCACCACAAAGATAAAACTGAATGCCGACTTCAGTCCACATGCTATGTGTTGGTATATAAAAATTATCTTATTTACTTTTTAAAACTCGTGATGTTTGAATCCAAATTTAGAACCATGATGAGTATAAGTGTTTTTTTTTCCAAAAAATAACATAAGTAGCACTGGTTCCTGATTATGGACTTTACAAATTTGAACTATGTTGAAAAAAGTGGGTTTTTTTTCTTTTAAAAAATTAACATACATGTATTTAGCACTGGTTCCCTTATTTTATAGATTTTGTGTGTAGCATTTAAAAGATAAGATTCAGGTTTCAGCCCACATGGTACATGTTTTGAGAAAACCTTTTATAAATTTAAATTTGCTTTGAAGCTGAATGAATTTCATTATCTTGATATTGAACAGTACATTGTATATCAATGCATGTCAAACAAAGAAAACGAAATCAAAGGAAATGCTTTCTATTTAGGTTTTCATCTCATAGTCTTAATAAGTAAAAGATGTGAATATAGGAGCCAATCACAAAAGAATAATAAACGGCAGAATAGATAAATCATGCAGTTTCAGATCGTGATTGTATGACGGTTAACAACCCAAGCTTTACTCAATTAGGCTATGATTATGCAATTTCGACTTCTGTGTTCTCTTATATTAATTGTCGAAATGCGCATCATGCAGCTGCAGTAATAGAAGTACCGTTTATATGACGTTTTTTATTCGTTTGATGTTTTTTTTATTTTGACTCCTAATAATGGGCTTTCCATATTGAATAATCCCTGGAGTTCAGTAGTTTTATAAAAAAAAAAAAAGAAGATGTGGTATTATTGCCAATGAGATAACTGTCCACAAAAGACCAAAATGACACAAACTTTAACAATTATAGGTAACCGTACGGCCATCAACTATGAGCAAAGCCCATACCGCAAAGTCAGCTATAAAATGCCCCGATAAGACAATGTAAAACAATTCAAACGAGAAAACTAACGGCCTTATTTATGTAAAAAATGAACGAACAACAAATATGTGACACATAAACAAACGGCAACCACTGAATAACAGGCTCCTGACTTGTTATTTTACTTTTTATGTTAATATACTTGTTGTTAAAAAAATATTTATATAAAAAAAGGGGGAATAATTTTCCCTGAATGAATTCACCGACTGTGAACTTTTCTAAGAGTCTTGTAATCTACACAAATTGTTTTAGTATCACAGCTTCTCAAATGATAGATTATTGATAGTCATAGTGTCTTCAAAAATTTAATAACTGCACTCAGTCCGCTCAAGCTACAACACATGGACTACCAGTGTCATCCCATGCCACATCTTCCGATTCATCCGCAGGTACCACACTTTGAAACACAACCAATAAACCTTACATAACTGATACGACGAAATATCCGGTTTACTCGTCTGCTTCAACAGCCGTTAGTACGTCAGGTGCTCCAAAAACATCAAATCAATCGGCTGTTCCAGAAACGGGTTGGCGATTTTTGGATTCACGCTGACCTCTATAGGTGCTGATTTGTTAACTTGTTAGGTTGCTGTCTCATTGACGTACAATTAATGTTGACAGTTCCCGTTTACTTATATTGAACAATATTATTTAACAAAATTTTATAAACGCATAATATACAAAATACATGTGTGGTGGTCCATGACAATGCGTTTTGTCGTAATTACAAAAAATAAAATTCTAGTAAAGTTTTTGTCTGAGTCAAGAGTCAAGAAACATTTATTTTTAGTTTTTTGACGCTATCAATCATTTTTTTCTCTCAAAATCTAACACTATAAGTAATGGGGGAAAATCTGGATTCAGAATATCAGTTTATGTAAAGTGAAAATCCAGTTTTATAGTTTGTATGCGAGTATGTCTATTGAAGAATAAATGATGATGGGAAAAACTGCATTTGTTTACTTTTTAAAAATACAAAATAATTTTATGTTTTAACACAATTTCATTAGAAAATACTGATTTTTTAATGTATCATAACAGGCTTATAGTAAAAAAAATGATTAAATAAAGCAGCAGAATCTATAATATTGATTACTGAATGCGATTCATTTTAACTATAAATGCGATGAGTTATCACTGTAAGTTCAATCATTTCCAATGTAGAATTTTTTGAAGTGCGATGAATTTTCATTGCTGTTTTTTTTATTTGTCAATTCGACATGCAACAAGTTAAAATAGTCTTAAATGACTTTAATATTGATGATATATACAATTTGAAATGCAAGCTATTCATGGGTGGTTACTTCAATATACACGGGTATAACCACGTTTATCATGCATATTCAAAAATTGTTGCTGAGTTTTCTATTAGCTAGGCATGGATCCGAAAATTTACTGGAGCAAAACATGTATGAAAATAACGTGTTTTTGTTTTGTGGCGAATTTTCCTTTAAAAGTTTGACAACTCGCTTAAAACAGTTTTTAAAATTGGTCTAGCCGTGCCATGCATATTTCTACCGTTGATATTAATAGGCGTTTGAACAATGAATATTACAAGAATGTACAACGAACGATACTAAAGAAAGTAAACAAACTATAAAGAGAATGAATCATACATGGCCAAAATTCTGAGGTCTTTAAATTATTTAAAACAACGGGTTTCTCATTCGCATTGTGTATTTGTAACAACAACAAATGTCAAAATACACGACAGGTCGCATTTAGTTTAAGAGCCAACCAACTTTGCCCTTTTTGTAGTTTAATCAACCACACATTTAAATTAAAAGCATTAGGCAAATTGCTGTAATAACTTTTAATTTACTATTATGCAATGTAGATTTAGACCGGAACATAAAACTTAGCTTTTTCGGTAATGTGGGTTGGCTTAACTGTCCAAGATACAGTATATGCATTCAATGATGCCGTGTCATACATGTCATAGGAAATGATAAATTGTATCCTTCATATAGATCTGGATCTGGACAAATTATTAGAGAACATAGAAGTGACTATATTTGCAATAAATGCCATTTTAAAGGAATTTATTGATATGTTACCTCAGACTTTCACTCACGAAGTGTGCATATAAATATTGATTTCAATCCAGATTGATTTCAGTATTATCATTGTATCATATAGATCAAATATATTCGTTCAGCGTATGTTCACTTGTGTAAATATGTCTTTTGATTGAGTTTACCATTTCATTTGATATGACCATTAATTAAAACGTTTAATCCCGTTGCAATTTTTTGCATCTGTCCTAAGTCAGGATTCTGATGTACAGTAGTTGTCGTTTGTTGATGTTGTTCTTTTAAGTATTTCCCGGGTTTTTTTTTTTACATAGATTATGCAGTTGGTTCTCCTGTTTGTATTGTTTTATACTATTAATTTTTGGAGCCCTTATAGCTTGATGTGAGCCTAGGCTTCGTTTTGAAGACCGTGCTTTGTTTATAAAAGGTTTACTTTTACAAATTGTGACTTGGATGGAGAGTTGTCTCATTGGCACTCATACCACATCTTTATATCTATTCATAAACTTTGTTAGGGGTCGGCTGAGTAAAGACTTAATTGAATGAAAATTTATTAATTTCCTTCTGAGAAAATGCATCTCATGTGCAATAAAAATGAATAAATTGCCAAATAAACGGATCACCAGATGTAGCAAAATGAATCCTAATTATTAATTTAATACCAAACAGAAAACAAAAAACTTGCAGAACAGATGGTATACCGCAAACACGAGGAGCACAAATTAGAACACCATATATATCCAGATCGATTTCGAAAAATAATTATTATGTCTCTTCAGTGATATTAGGAAACGAAACGGTATTTAAAAGGTAATATAATTTATGATAGACTTTTTAATTTTGAAATATCTAGGCTATATACAGAAACATTAATTACAAAAAAAGAAAAGAAAAGAGACTAACGAGGTGCTAAAATAATAATCAAGAATAGAGAAAATGGTCAAACTATAAAATATAGAAAAATACGGCGGCTAAAGTAAATCAAAGAATACAGAGATGACAGACCCTCCATAGGACCCTCAGAGATATCAGACACACCATATTCTCTAGATAATAATATATAAAACAAATCAAAGATACCACATAAGAAAACCACTGAGCATGCGTCTGACTTAGTACACCCACGTGTGTATCTCATTGACAATCATGCCACATGTCTTTCTTCATTTCGTTTGTTTAAGAAAAATGCGAAATACGCATAGGACCCTAAAGCATCAGTATGCGGTCGAACTTGTTTAAAGTGATAAAAGAAGGAAAATAGATATCTTCCTATGATATAAACAATAAAATACCACGAGAGCTAGCGTGTTTTTTTTTTATATAAATACCAAGTATTCACCTGAAATATGTAAAACAATCGCTATTTCCGAGAGCATTATAAGTTTCTGGTACCATGGTTTTGTATTAATATATTATTATTATCATCGCTATTACTATTATAATTACTGATGCACATTCATATAATTAATAATTAAGAAATTTATTTTCGGTAAAAACATTGATATGAAATAATACGTCATCTGCCTAAAATAACAGAAACAAGTTTTCGGAAATAAACATATATTTTTACACAATTATTCCTATAATATATAAATGATAATTAAGAGCCTTTTTTCAAATGTGTCCTGAGTATTTAATTCATTGAAATATATATACATATGTAGCTTACAGAGTAAATACAAGTAATATATCAAGTTCACAATCCAGTTCTTGGTCCCATAAAAATGTTCTCGTTTTTTTTAACAGTTGGATTATGTCCATGGTAGTGAAAATAATTATGCAAATCCAAGTTCATATTTCGTGCATCATACAAATTTACACGTGCGGGATCTCGTGAATCTTTCAAAATGTTATTGACACATCCTTGGTTTTGAGTCGTTAATTTACAGGGACAAAAAGCAACAGAACACCTGGATGTCGCTGAATTCCTTATTGGCGGCGAAATCAACTGGCTCGTTTCTTGCGGAGCAGACGGCATCATGGTAAATTGTCGATTCAGTTGATGATAGCTGTGGCCATAAGGTGGCAATGTGCCACCATGAAGTCTGTGTGTGGCAGCACTTGATCTGTATATTTCATCCAATAATTGTTTCATTTCTTCAACTGATTTATTCAACATCTGAATATAGTTCCTTGCTAATGAAAGTGTAGCTATTTTAGAAAGTTTTCGTACTGACGGTCCTTTTGCATATGGCATCACCTCGCGTAAACTTTCCAAGGCCGAATTCAAATCATGCATTCGCTTTCTTTCCCTTCTATTTATTTTCGTCCGCAGATCTTGAATTTCATCAGAACTTAACCCTCTCAATGTATAACTAGATTTTCTCCTTCGTTCTGGAACATTTTTGTCGTCTTTTTTGCTGTCCATTCCTTCTCCAATGATGTCAATATAGGTATTGCTGCTTTCGTCCGAATCACTCATTTTGTTTATTTCTTTCGTATACACCTAAATAAGAATAACCAGTTCACCTCTTTCAAATGTTACGTCTTGTTTGTAGCGATAGTTATACTGCATTAAAGTATTTTAACGAAATTCGTACGATTTTAATAAGGCGTGGCTTGACATAATTAGGTTTCTCAGACCAGCGGTCATTACAAAGTGGACAATTGACCATTTAACTGAATGTGTCTAATTCACACCTCTCTGTTCAGTTTCGTCTTTGATTGGATATGATGGACATTTAACCATAAAAAAATTATCCGAGCAGTGATTTTTTTTTTTTTTTTCCCGATTTTGGTTTGTTTTCGTTAGGTTTCTTGTTAGGACGCAAACATTAAAAAAAATAGGGTCACAGAAAAGGCCTTTTTTATGCTGCTTTTTTTTTTTTGAAAAAAAGAAATATTTATACTTGATGATCAATCTAAAAGTAAAACCCAAAATGATCCGTGCATTTCAATATGCTAGGAAAAAATATTTCAAGCATTCAAGAAAATCAATGTCTGGTTTTCCCTGTAGTTGGTTCACAATACTTCCTTTTTTCGATCTGTAAATTCATGGAATATTTAACATTGCACGTTTAGCAACGAATCCGTCTTGAAATGTGTAAGGTTAATCGTTTGGAGAAAAAAAATACTGACTAAAAAAAAAACATATTTCATTTCGAATACTTGGGGCTGCAACTAAATTATAGTATAATATATAATTTTTATTTCTTATTTATAAATTGTGTGTGTGTCTATGCTCTTTTCACAGCCCTCATCTATACAAAAAGTTAATCATTCATCGATTAAATTGGGTGCCTCTCTTTATGTAAAACCGATTCCCATACATTTGAAATAAATATTTCAAACCATGCTAGCCTTTTATATATTAAATATTAAAAAAAAAAATGTATGAAAAAATTCGTTTTACGAAATAATTGTCCTCGCAAAACGTATATTTATGTGGAAGAAATAATTTATAAAAGTTTTTCCAAACTTGTTTCCGAATCCCATATTTGTACTTTATGTAACATTGTAATATTTGTCTTGAAATTGTTTATTAATAAATATTGTTTAAACTAAGAAATAATTCGTTTGCACCAAAAATGCGCTCTTTTGTGCCGTAATCATCTGCGTTAATAAAGCGTTTTTTCACTACAACCAGTTTCCGCCAATAATACCTCTTCGGCACTATAGTTCTACTTTGTTGTATGTTTTGTCGGACTAGCGATGAAAAAAATCAGATATTTTCCCTAAATTTTTTTTTTAAGAATATAACGCTCTTGACGAATATCTCTAAAATTGCTAAAATTTGAAAGTATGATTTAACATTTTTATATTTAATTTTTAGATCTAAAGGTTTATACTAATAAAAGTATACTGTAAACTTGAAATTATTAAGGATTATTCTAGAGCGGCGTGTATGACGCATAGCTTAAGAAACGACCATTTGACTTCAGGGGAGGAGGTAGTGATTTAGAAAATACAACACCACATTCTGATCCCCAATTTGATAAAACAAAATAATTTGTCAAGCAGATGACATAAAAAAATATTCTGACATCAGTTCCCCCCTACCTTATAGTGCTTAATTAAAAAAAATAAAAGAATAATTTGATTGATAGCGTTGAAAAACTATATAAAAATGTTCGAAAACATTTTCTGACTCAGGTCCATTCGATCTAATATCATGTATTGAATCAGCTTTAGTAAGAAAAGAATTCCATTTTTTTCTAAAACTGAATTTACTTTTTTGACAGATGTAAATAATTTAAGGATCCGCTAAAAATTCAAATTATTTCAGTGTAAACAATATTTATTAATAAACAGATAAATAAATGCAAACATAAATACAATAGATTGGAAAACAAGTGACAAGTCACTTATACAAATTCCGCCCCTTTTAAACGGCAAAATCAATTACAATGGACAGAAATTGTACAATTATATAATATAATATCGTAGAAAAAAATTCAAATGTAATGGAAATTAACATAAAATGCAAATTTTGTTTTTTAAATATTTTAATATTTTGAATTATTTTAAATCAACATCGTCCAACAGACTTATTGGTGAACTGCAATTAATACAAATTTCAGATTATTTTGTATAGAGAAAAACAATTTAATTTCTCACTGTACATCACCAAATGAATCTGAAATATATATTTATGTATTTAAATATGTGCATCTATATTTTTTAGTTAACGTTATGCTGTTGAACAAGAACTTTAAAAACATGGGATAGCATCTACACAGAGATGAAATCAGAATTCTTCAGATACTGAGCCGAAGGTCATATTTGTTGTTTTTCTTTCGACTTGGGGCATCATTACTTTTGGGATTAATTTTCATAAGACATCTTTAATAGAACCAAATATGACATTTCTTATCTCCGGAGACTCAGTCGTGTCCTAAGATCAACCTAAGACACGAACGTTGTCCTAAGATCAGCCTAGTGGTTAGTGCATCATGATCATGCATCATGGACTAATAACACAAAGGGTCCTGGTTCGATTCCCGTCTGGGATGAAAATTTCAGGGACTGAATGTTCGGCTCTCCCTTGACACCATTTGCGAGTATGGTCTTGAGGAAACAATGATAGTCCGTCGGAAGGGGACGATAAATGGCTGACCCGTGTTAAGAGAGAGCCATATATTTTGCACGTTGAAGACACCCTTGTAGATTTCGAAAAAGAGCAGGATAATGCCGCTACAAGGCAGCACTCGCACCCGCAAAGTGGAAAGGGATTAATATAAGTTGCAAAACTTGTTTCCAAATCCACTATAAATAAGTATGTTTAGACTAAGATCAGCCTAAGACACGAACCTTGTCCTAAGATCAACATAAGACATGAACCTTGTCCTAAGATCAGCATAAGACACGAACCTTGTTCTTAGATCAGCATAAGACATCAACCTTGTCCTAAGATCAGCATAAGACATGAACCTTGTCCTTAGATCAGCATAAGACACGAACCTTGTCCTTAGATCTGCATAAGACACGAACCTTGTCCTTAGATCAGCATAAGACACGAACCTTGTCCTTAGCTCAGCATAAGACACGAACCTTGTCCTAAGATCAGCATAAGACACGAACCTTGTCCTTAGATCAGCATAAGACACGAACCTTGTCCTAAGATCAGCATAAGACATGAACCTTGTCCTTAGATCAGCATAAGACACGAACCTTGTCCTAAGATCAGCATAAGACACGAACCTTGTTCTAAGATCAGCATAAGACACGAACCCGGTCCTTAGGTCAGAATAAGACGCGAACCTTGTCCTAAGATCAGCATAAGACATGAACCTTTTGCTAAGATCAGCATAAGACACGAACCTTGTCCTAAGATCTGCATAAGACACGAACCTTGTCCTTAGATCAGCATCAGACACGAACCTTGTCCTAAGATCAGCATAAGACACGAACCTTGTCATCAGACAGTTGCATTGGCATAACTCCAGTAAAGCAATGGGCGAATCCAGCAAGGTAAAGCAGGTGCGCAAATCTTTGGTAACATTTTCGAAATATTCTTCTACTAAGCTGAGGACAATCCATCTTTTTAAAATGGTGGATGGGTGGTGGTATGTCCGCCCGAATTCGAACTTGGAAGCATGCATACTTTCGAAAGATCGAGTCATAAGATATATCTTAGGATATTAATGACCATTCTATGACTATCATATCAAAGCTGTCATAATAAGGACATATATCTAACATGATGCTTTTCAGTATTTTATTTCAGTTTAGATAAAAGGTTTATTCATTGACGTGAAATTACAAACGAACAATTTAATTTATCGAAAAGACAAATCTTAAAGGATGAAGATCTTCAATTTTTTTTTAGCCAGTCTAATACATATATTTAGGGGGGATAGAGAAACTCAAATCTAGAAAAAAAATCAAAACTGTGTCAACTAAATGATCAACAATTGAGGAGAATTTTATAGCAGGTTCTATTTCTTTAAATTCGAAATAAAATTATGTCAGAGTTTCACCTGTTCTAATTTGCGACTAGGAAATTAAATAGGAAAGGTGTTACCTTTTGAAGAACTAGAAACCGCAATACAGGTGTCCCTCAATTAAATAGTTGATGTTCGTAATGAGTTGACAAAGAAAAGGCGATACATAGAAAAAAGGTGAAAATCCTTAAAATAAAAAGTTACAAAATTCTTATACAGTAACGGGATATTTAATGAATAGCGTTTCTTTATATGAAGATTTAATTTATTTTTATTGTATGTTAACAGGATTACCACGTGTGCGACAATTTGTAAGGTAGAATCAATGTAAATATTGGGTATTGTTGTGATAATCCCAAATTACCACTTTAGACAAAACGCTAGGATTAACACCTGTCCGTACACAAGAAGTTCCCATGTATTTACCGTTAGATGACGGATTGACGGTATCTTTGTATAGACCAAAAATACCGTTATATGTACATACATGTATTGATAAATAGATGAGACTTTTGTAAAATAACGAAGGCCCGTATTCGTGCTTCTAAACTACATTAAAGGGGCCCGCTCCTGAGATTCTCTATATAATCAATCAATTTTTCCTCCAAAAAAAGGGGGTGACATCCGCCTCTGGACTATGTATGTCTATTAAAATAAGTATGACTTATCAGGGGCTTATAAAAATAAATTATAATAATCTATTTTAAAACTAATTGTTTTGTATTATAGATAATCGATGTAGATTTTACAACAAAAAAACCTTCGTATTATATATACAAAATCAAGGGACTTCATTATTATGTTTTCACAAAAAATAAAAAATAAAATACTCGCATCAAACTTACCCACAATCATATTGTAGTTTGTAGTGAATTTTTGAAGCTAAATTTCTTAAAAAATAATTTGTTAAAGGCGAGAAGGAAAACATAGTGTGTTTCTATCTATACGACACACATGTATTAAAGACATATAACATTGGAAATAAAAAAAAATGGTTTGGTATGTTAATGAGAAGTAGGTTGTTTCTAGATTAAAGATCATAAAAATAACAAATGTTCGTTATGAGATTAAAAAAAAAAAACACCAAAAAAAACCCAACAACACCCCTTCCACCAACACAGAAGAGGAATATGGTCGGTGACTAAAATGAGAACTAAGTTTGGTTTGGTTTGCAATGTTCTAAAAAGGTATTTCTTCTTGTCACCGCTTTCACTATGATAAATATATTCCAATATGCATACATTAGTTTTCGTTTAGCAGTATTTTCAGTTTGAGACTACAATTACATAAAGTTCGTAATTGAAGCAAACATATACTTTTATTATATCTTTTAAATGTTCTTATCCATATATATATTTACATTACAGGCATGGACCTCTGTTGTTTTTATATTTTTTACTCGATGTTTATTTGAATGCCCAATTTATTAAGCATCGTTTATATGCTTTATATTTTTCGGTCTGTGCGTCCGTTCGTCCGTCTGTCATTCCCGCTTCAGGTGAAAGTTTTTGTCAAGGTAGTTTTTGATGAAGTTGAAGTCTAATCAACTAGAAACTTAGTACACATGTTCCCTATGATATGATCTTTCTATATATACATACTTTAAATGTCAAATTACAGTTTGGACATAAAACCCAAATAGTACTTATGTTAAGCACAACAATTCAGAATATTTATGAGACCGTAAACAGACATTTTAGATTTTAACGAATGCAATCTATATAGGGATTCTGTTACTTTTACTTAATTCTTCAATAAAGATTTGGTTTTGAAGTTCAGTTGTACCTGTAGAAAAACGGAATAGCACATCCTAGTTTTACGGAGATGTTGTTTACCGAGCCCGGAAATTTACAAACAATCCTTGTAAACTTATCGATCTTAAATGTTAACACTGTAATTAGATCTTTGACTATTGTTTTTATTGATGTTAATATTGATTTTATTATCAGTAAATTAAAAGCACACTAAATATTATTGATTTATACATAAGCACTTTCATAGATGTAAAATTTGTCGACTCCAGCTTCTTGGCATTGAACAAGATTACATACTATAATATACCATAACTGATTTATATAGTTCATTTTTATGTTGTACTGTTACACCACTGTCCCAGGTTGGGATCCCGCTTACATGTTTAACCCTGTCATATTCTGTATGTATGTTGCAGTCCAAAATCAGGAGCCTGTAATTCAGTGGGTGTCATTTGTTGCTGTGCTGAATTTTGTTTTTCTTTCATTTTGTTGTGTATTAATTAGGCTGTCAGTATTCTTGTTTGAATTGTTTTACATTTAGGGGCCTTTAAGGTGGTATGGGTGTCTTTCGCCATCTTGGATTGTTAAAAAACAGAGAATCTAAGGTCCATATTTTCTATCAAATTAGCAGAATTTGATGCAAGAATGCAGATATTTCATGTGTTTTTACATTTAAAAGATCCAATTTATAAGAATATAACTTATAAATATAAATATATGTACAAGTGTAGATTATTGTTGGTTGTTTTTAAATATTTTGAAATTGTCATTTTAAGGGGAGGTAACTCTAAAACAGTGCATTTTCTGTTGGATTGTTCATGGAATTTTCCTACTTTTCCTATATTTTAGCCGGAAAAAACGTACGGTGACCCTATCTTTTCTTTTGATATTATCAAAGCATTGTTTGAAAGCTATATTTTCCTAATTTATTTTACAATTCTATCATTTCGTTTAGTTTCTATTCACAAAATTGTGTTTTTTCCTGTATAATCCATACAAAATGTGTCATTTTGTCACGACCCGTAGCTTGAAAAAATGCACGGTGACCTATCATTTTTATAATATTTTTTAACATGTATCAAAAGATACTACATTTTGGCAAAGTATGAACGAATTCTATCATTTTTATTTTAGACTCCCATACCACCTTAATAGCTGACTATGATGTATGGGCTTTGCTCATTGTTGAAGGACGGTGAATTATAGTTGCTAATTCTCTATGTCATTTGGTTTCTTGTAGATAGTTGTCTCATTGGCAATTATACCACATCTTTTTTTATATTCAATTGACTTTTCACAAAATAAAGAATGCCTCGACGTCTGAAAGCCTTTATAGACCGTTTGGGGGCAGTGGGACTAACAAAATATAAACGAGCTCATCAACATAAACTTTTTATTTTCTATGGATATTCAAACATTTAGTTAAAAAATCAATGAAAACATGAGTGGTGAATGATAAAAAATACTATTTGATCTATTAATCTGATCAAACTGACATCTCAGTTTGTCCATTACTTCAATACAGTCATTAATAATTGTATTTCAGCTAACATTTTTTTCTTATTGCATCCTTAAAAGGGAAGCAACTCAATACAATATATAATTTGATGCCAATTTCTAAATGAGTTTCATACCGGTTTCTGATCAGTCAGGGGCATTACTTAAACAAGTAACAATTAAAATTACCTATACAAGTAATGTTGAAAACAAGGCTTATTTAAATATAACTTATATATATTACAAAAAAATGATCTGAAAAAGTATTGTGAATAATTGTAAAATGTAATTTTGCACTGATTCAGAAAATGTAAAAATACACAAATTACACTTTAGGTGGTACCTTCAGGGAGATAACTATGTAAAATCAGCTTAATGTTTTGATTACATTGCATTGTTAATGGAATATTAAGCTTCTCAATGACCAAAATAAGTGTTTGTCAAACTGCTATATAATCAGTGTATTTTTTTCGGATAAAATGCTGGTTCAATTTTTTTGAAATATTTATATTTTTGTCAAAGAGTCAAAGTAAATACTTTGTCAAAATTAAAAAAAAACAAAAAACGAACCAAATTAATTTTAGTTAAAGTGTTGGGTACCACCTTAAGCAATAATAAATTGTATGAATGAGTAATATCATTAAAGAGAGTAAAAGTAACAATAATGTGAAAATCGGTTTTGAATAATACATTAGCACTGAAATGGTTTGAACAATATATACTTTTTTTACATAAAATCTAGTAAATAAACTTAAATATATTTACATGAAAATAAATTTTAAACAGTCATGGAATAAATACAATTTTTAGGCATATTTACATCAATTCATGAGATATTTCATTTTGAATTTTTGTTTTATTCAATTAATATAATAATACCTTGCTAAATTAAATTGCAGATTTAATAAGTTACTATGCAGCTTCATTCTTGTTCATCAAAATAGTATCATGCAAACAGTGGCAAAGAAGTATTGCATATTATTCTTAACTGCTATTGTCCTCCCATTTGAGTAAGTTTCAATGTACATGTATATACATGTATAACAATATATTTTAATATGTATATTTCATTGCAAATCATTATCAGTTACATTGAAAATGAAAAACAAAACGATATCTTGCATTAATTCATGACATAAAATCACATAGCACAATATAAATCTGAACTGCTGGAATAACCTTTTAATTGCTGTGCTCCATGTTAAAGTTACAATGAAGCCCTCAACATAGAGCATGAACTCTAATCTCTCTGCAATTCCAAGGTGGGGAATAGAATAAGTTTAAGAAAAATTCTTTATTCAGTGGCTGATCCACAAATTTTCATAAGTGGGGGCCCACTGACTGACCTAAGAGGGGTCGCGCCAGTCTTGCTTCAGTGATTCCCTATATAAGCAACCCATTTTTTTTCCAAAAAGGGGGGGGGGGCCTAAATCCGCCTATGTTATTAGATGATGGTCATATAAAAAATCTTATCTGGTAAATGAATCTCACAAATACTGCTTTTATAAGATACCAGACTACATTTCATTATTTCATTATTTTTCAGAAGGCATATCATAATTGTAAGTTGTATGCAAATTGGATTGCCATTACTTAAAATCACAAAACAATATTTTGCATCACAATTTAGAAAATTTGACCTCATAATTAAAAGCGATTGTTTTATAACATAAGAAGTCAGAAAAGTAATTCAGAGCAAGATCCAGGGGCATTCACAAACAAAATTAATTCACAAACAATTTACATAAATATCCAAAAGTGTAAATACCTCTATCTGTCTATCTATGAAGAAATAAAAAAAATCCTCCATTGCAAATTTGCGTATTATGTAATAGCTATCTAAACAAAATGAAATACATATACTACAAGTTTTTTATGTTAAGCGATGTCAGTATGTTATCGAGTACAATCAAAACCAACTGGTTCCATTCCTAATATTGTAATTTCAGAAATTTTTGAAGAAAGGACAAAATTGCAAGTTCAATTATTGCGTTTCAGGAAAAACTGCAATTCTGCATATAAATATTGGGATCAGATATCAGAATGGGAGTTCCTGTTATTGCAATACCCAACTAGTTGCATTATTTGCATTTATTTTAATGCATATAAAAAAGAAGATGTGGTATGAGTGCCAATGAGACAAATATCCACAAAAGACCAAATTAACACAGACATTAACAACTATAGGTCACTGTACAGCCTTCAACAATGAGCAAAGCCCATACCGCAATAAAACCTTGCAATAATTTCTGAATTGTCAGTTCATCATACAAATTGTCACAAAAAAGCTTCACATATCATTATGTACAAAGCTTTAAAAATATTGAAAACACCACAATACTGTATACATTAATGACATTGCCAAGCAAAAGTAACATGAACAGAAGAAATGAAAAGGATCTGACATCATTCTATTTATAACCATGAGAAATATTATATCTCAGATGATTTTACATGTTCTAGTGATAGCTTTATGACACCATTTATAAAAAAAATAGGTCACAGTCACATCAATTATTCTTCCTCTAAGGCTCTATCCCCAAAGATCTTCTGTCCGTCCAAACTTGAACAGTAGGGAACTGAAAATAAAAAAAACATATAAGTTAATATATACTTTATTAACAACAAAAGGTACTAAGTAAAGAGTAGTGGTGTATATATTAATGAGACAGCAGCTTAACATCTCAAAAAGAACCACATTTAAAGTTTTACATAAAGTTTTAAGCAATACACACTGCAATCTGTATCAAGCTCAAATATGTGTTATGTATATGATATCTTTGTATTTAACCCTTTCCTCCATTGATTTTTTTTTTTGTATACTTTATTCGCATAGGATTTTTCAATAAAATTCTGATAGTATGCTTTCTAGTATTAATGCATTGCGAAAAACAAATATTTCATTAAATAAATTTAAGTCTGATATTCTTTTGATATTCCTTTTCATATTGGATATAAATTTTATCTAGTCTACTCCAGACACTTTGTAGTCAAAGTGTTTCAACTGAGGTACTACACAGGCGTCAAAAGGCGTCATTATGGAGTAAAGGGGGTGGCGTCAAAAGGCGTCACTATGGCGGAAAGTGTTAAAGTGAAGTAAGCATCACAACTACAATTTAAATATTTAATAGTTGTTGATTCAGATATTGTTTGGTTCAGTAAAAACATCAAATCCCTCTGGTATAATTTTTGTGTAAGCAGAAATAAAATTTTGATCAAAGGGAAATAATTCACGAATTACAGTTATCCCGTACCATTGTAAACTCGTACCAACGTCAACTTGTACCACTTTACAAAAACTCGTACCATTGCAAACTCGTACCACTGCTAACTCGTACCAACTTATTTAAATGCCTTTAAATGGTGTTTTATGATGTATGTAATTTACTTTCACTCAATACCTCTCAAGTCTGTAAAATGTATATAATTTGAAAGTACAATGACCAATTTGTAGCTAATGTTCCCTGTCTATAAAAATTTGGATAGAAAATACCGTGGCAGATTTGCTTTGTTGTCTCTTATGAAAAGACTTTTTTAAACTTTTACTGATAATTATTGAATTTAATTTTTAATCATTCCAAAGTAATTTTTCATGAATAAATCCTAGCAGTTAATCAAAATGATTTCCAAAATGAAATTCTTACTTTTTATAAATAGCAAGTTACAATGAAATGTAACCGTTCCCTGTTCCCGAATTTTCCCGCCAAAAAGCACATGGCTTTCAACAATTGTAAACAAAGCATTCAATGTGTGATCATGGATTGCAGCATTAATTAATTTAATTTGGATATAGATATTCAACTTAAGGTACAGTTAAAGCATTTTTTTTTCTTTCTTCTGGATTATAACTACTTTGAAAGATCAGCTTAAAAAATAAAGCTTTTTAGAAGAAAAAAAATCGTATTTTTGTCTATAAAATCCAGTATAAAATTCAAGTAATTCAACATTAGTTTTATTAAGTTTACAAAAAATATTCTTAATATTTTATATATTTTTGATGGTACAAGTTTGCAGTGGTACGACTTTCCTGTGTTACGAGTTAACTTTTTTGGTACGAGTTAACATGGTACGAGTTTCCATTGGTACGAGTTAACTTGCTTCCTAATTCACAATTTCAACCAAAGGGAAATAATTCACATATTCAACCAAAGGGAATTAATTCACAAATTCAACCAAAGGGAAATAATTCACAATTTCAAAAATAGAAATTTCGACAGTGAATATGTATCACATTAACAAATTACCAAAGCTTAATCAAGTTAAGATTTTAAATGTGTCAAAAGAGTCAATACACTTGTTTTAAAGAGTTATTCAGTTATCTTCATAGTTGGCATGTAAATGATGATGTAAGGAATATTAAATTTTACCCCATTAGTTGATATGTAGCACATTTGTACAAAAAAAATGTATAATATGATTTGATTAAAATTTGGTGTTACATACATGTACAAAACTTATGATATACATATAAACATATATGATACACATGCTCATCTTATTGAGTCGTTATGTAGGAAAAATCACTTGTGAATCATCTCTCTAAATCATTCTTGTCAAGACTATTATTAAGATAAAAGAGACTGAACTCAAAGAGATATTCAAACCTGTAAAGTTAGTTGAATTTTACAAATTCTTACCTGAAGAATATCAATGCATTCTGTAAGAATATTGCTACACCTGCCCACTCTGGTTTATCTGAAATTAAACATAGGAGTTTGTTAATAAAAATCTTACTTTTAAAATAAATTTATTGGCAACTGTACATTTCTGTAAATTCAGAAATGATTGACAAGATTTAAACATTGAGATTTCATGAAAATCTGCATTCAAATATGAAAAAGTTCTTTTTATTGTGATAATCACCAAGTCAAATTATTCACATTAATAAATCATGATGTCATCATGGTCATTATTCGTAATTATGCACTTATATGACGAAAATCTGGATTTTGATTTTTGGGATACATTTTACTTTAAAGATATATCCTATGGAACTGGATGTTATGTACTATGATTAAGTGGTATTACACCCTCATACATGTATATTTGTATATAACAGATTCATGCCTAGATTGTTGCTATTTTTATATATATCTATTGTTTATTTAATACTAACTAAATTTTTTATGTGTATGCATACTTGATTATTATTTTGTTATCTAAAATACTGTATTACATGTAATTTAAAGCTCTTTAATATTATGTTCATTATAAAATTAAGAAAAAAGCATCTTTTTCTTCTGTACCAAGATAAAAATAAACAAAAATCCCCCTGTAAAAATACAACACAGGACCAATACCATGCCAGGACATGCATCAATGGATGCAATTAATGGAGATAACATGCATCACTGAAGCTTTATATTCAAAAGTTAACTGACAATTCCCTACAATCATACTGAAGCCAAAAAAACTTTGTCCAAATATTTTCCTTGAACATTGAGTATGTTGAATGTTGTGAAATTGCAAACTATCTGCACATAGAAAATGAATTCATGCATGTCATGGTAGACAATAACATTGCTAAAAACACAACAATACACCATTATCAGACTGCAGACCAAATATAAAATCATACCCTTCAAGAGAATTGAAGCCAATAAAAGTTCTAAGAAATTTTCCTTGTACAAATATAAAACTTTTGGCAAACAGGCAGTGGCTACATTATATTGTTAAAATTTCTTACACATTACTCGATATTATCAAGCTGCTGACCAAATTTATATCATTCCCTTTGAAAGAAGCCATGAAAAGTTTGAAGAAAATTTTCCCTGTACATTTATTGATCATTGCAAACAGGAAGTGGCTGCAAGGTCGTTTCAAAGGATAGACAAACCATAACTTGTCACTTAACAATATTAACTCTCCATTCAGGTCACAATTTGTAGTTTTAAGTAAACCAAGTACAATCTTCAACATGTAGCCTTGGCTCCCACCAAACAGTACCGGTAAGCTATAAAGGGCCAAAAAATGACTAGACTAGCGTTAAACCATTCATACAGGAAACTAACAGTCTAATCTATATAAAAAGGGAGAAACAGGAAACACTTATGAACCACATCAACAAACGACGACTATTGAACATCAGATTTATACTTTAGAATAAACCTGTAATAATGAAGCAATAAAATATGTCCTAACAAAAGTTTGTAAAAGTTTGCTTCAGGGGAAGGATATTACCTTTCATGCATGTAATAGCTTTGTATACTTACCCACAGATGTAGTTGTGACAGTTACATTCCTATACATATCTTATTAAAAATCAAAAACTAAAGTTAATATAGGATTTGGGGAAAAAACCGCTATGAGTCAATTATCCCTAGAACAGCATGTATCAGAAAATTTTAATTTAAGAAAACCAATAGCTTTTACGTAGAATTCATGGATGCATTATGCATTTAAGTCAACTGATTAAAGAGTAAAGTGGATAAAAAAATACATCATTTTTTATGAACTATGATTTTTGGGAAAAGAACAGTAAAATTCCTTTTCAAATCAAAACCCATGTTCAAGTAATAAAATCTTCCCAAATGCAAAACATGAAAATCTGTGTTTATTTTTATCCAAAATTAAAAACTTCTAACATTTTGTTGTCATCATCATTATCATATCTATATTTTAGAATATATCATTAGAATATCTAAAGTAATACACCAGCAGAAAAGAAAGAATATGGTACTTTCCTTCATTCATTATACAATAAGTATAAAAATATGCCAGCATATATATACATGTACATACTTTAAGGTTAATCTTTTGAACTTTAAGCACATCTCAATATAATTTAAAGTTTGAAAATAAGTTGAAAGATTGATTTATTCAAAATCCCCTAATAAAATTGACAATAGTAACAGGGAATGTGTCGAAGAAACAACAACCCAACCAAATAGCAGAAAACAGCATTAGGCCACAAATAAAATATTTCACCTTGTTCTTTGAATCCTATTGGCCAAGTGAGCTTAAAACACAATACATATTACTTTGAAGGTCACACAACATGCTTATAAAAACAAAGCTGGCAATAAATATTCTGCATAACTTTGAATAATGTCTTATTTTCGAATTCTTTGAGAACAAATACCTGTGTTGTTAACCACGTAAAATCCAAACAGGATCCAAGAAGCTCCAATCAATGCTCCAAATCCAAGCAAGAACCCAATAAACAGCCAAATTCTAGCTCCTGTAATAGAAAGAAAGATTGGACAAATTTATTCAACATTGATCAAAACCTACATAGATATAGGAAGATGTGGTGTGAGTGCCAATGAGACAACTCTCCATCCAAATAACAATTTAAAAATTAAACCATTATAGGTTAAAGTACGGCCTTCAACACGGAGCCTTGGCTCACACCGAACAACAAGCTTAACATGATTAACTCATTTATCATGTTTATAAACTTTGTGATGGTGTTGAGTGATTCACATTGAAACTAAGAAATTGATGGTTAGTGGTGTTGAGAAATTAAGGATTTACGACCAGGTTATGTGTAGAGTACAAATGTCCTACATATTCAGTGAGTTAAGGCTTATAATTCCAGTTATTAAAGACAGTTAAATGTGCAAATTCATCATAAATTATTGAGAATTACACCTGTCATTTATATGGAAATACATTGCATGCATTGTATGTGAACTGTCAATTGATTTATTTTTGTGGACTGATGAGAAAAAACAACATTTTTGAGGATATTTAATTTTGTGGTTTTGCCAAGTCTGCATTCAACCTTACAGAAAATGCACAATTCATTGAAAATTCGAACTAGTGGTGCACCTGTACCCACAATATCCAGAAAATAGGTAGCCAACAAATTATTATGAATCCATAGTATAAGTGAAACCTATATAGATGTCAACTGGTTTTCTATATGATTCGGTTGCTGTCTCATTGACATATACAAATGTAGCTCTGTTTGCCCTTTTATAACATTTTTGATTCAAGCGTGACTGGCCATGGTGAGTCTTTTGTAGACAAAACACACCTCTGGGTGAATATTAAATTTTATTCCTGGTATCTATGATGAGTTTATTTCACACCTTCTTTTGATAATATTGTCAGACATTTATTTGCCTTCACAAAATTATTAAGTGGAAGATAAACATACCAAACTGTCTTATCAAAGCATAGATGTATCCCCTATAATAAAAGTGGTAAGAGTATGAATAATATTTACCAGTCTGTCCCATACATCCAGTGCTGTACGCATCACCTCTAATTTGTCCATTTGATACAGAATTTATCCTGAAAGCACAAAAATAATGTCATCTCAAATTTTTGTTTTCACCATATTCACTGAATACAGAAACATGTGGTTCGCCTTGATGCTTTATATCAACAAAATATTTGTACCACACAAATAACATTATTCATGAAGAACAATGACTAAGGTGAATCTCAAACTGTTTTAAATCTTTAAACATGTTAGGGCTGTTCCAGAAAATACTATGCCCCCCCAAGGGAAGGCAATTTTTTAAAATATCATGTGGGTGGTTGTATTTGAAATACCAAAATGCAAAAGGAGTGCTGTTCTAATTAAATTTTATTTGTGTGGGTGGTGGGGGTTAAAAAAAAGTGCCGTCCCTGGGGGGGGGGGCATAGTATTTTCTGGAACAGCCCTTAAAACATACAGTAATGGGACATATGCCAAGGTATTTTGTTTTGGGGTCAGGGACACAAAATTCACAGCTGCATGTACTAATCATTTGCTAATCAGTCATGTCAGTAGTCATACATTGTACATGTATAGTTAAATTTAAGATTTAGGACAAGTAAATGACTTGTCCATTGAATTTTAAAAGTTATGCTCTTAAACAGATACATGAAAGTTCATATGGTATTTTGAATGAAGAATTTTGGTTTATGTTGCTGCGGTCTTATATTTTCAAAGGGCTATTCCAGAAAAAAATGTATGGGGGGTTGGAAGGCACTTTGTATTAATAATACATGAGTGATGGATAACAGAGCAACTTTTCACTGTAACGCACTGTAATTCTTAATTACAATTGTCTGAGTGGGGGGTGCTGACAAAAACTGCCTTCCAACTCCCCCATACTTTTTTTTCTGGAATAGCCCTAAGATGTGTTTTGTATACTGTTGTTTGTCCTGTAGTTGTTTTTAGTTTTTTGCCATGACAATGTCTGTATATTTTCCAATTACAAGTTTTGATGTCACTCTGGTATTTTTCGCCTCTAGTTTACATATATTTGAAACTTACATGAAAAATGCTATAGTCCCCACCGCACCACATGTGTGAAAGGCTTTGTGCAATTGTTCTTCTGCTGGATAAATTGCTGCAGCATCTATAACAATCCACCATCCAGTAAAAAACTAAAATTAAAATGTTAACTATTACTGTGGATTCATTATTATTCGTTGGGTACTATTTTTGTGGATTTTGTAGGTATAGTTGAACCATAAAATTAAATATTCAACAAATATCAAATTTTCTTAAGGCTTGTATGCAGATTTCAAAGAACATGTAAAGTTATCTTAATCAACAAAAATTGGAACCCACGAAAATAAATGGATCTACAGTAACACAACAAACAGAGCCATGACATACAAACACATACATTTGTACACATGTAAATATGATTGTTGCTTTAAACTTTTAGTTATTCATGATACAATGTGATAACTAAAACATACTTAAATTAGCACCCAATAAATTGCACAAGAAAATATACATTATTCATTATAACAAAAACATACTTAAATTTAAGCACCCAATAAATTACTCAAGAAAATATATAGAGAATAATACGTGGCAAAATCTGTATCACCCTCGACCAATATCATGAGACATGACATGCATGATAGGCTCCGCAGATCCGAAAAACCAACATATTAAAAAAAAATATCCTTATCCCTTTTTGTTCACAATTACTGGACATGACACAGGTTCCCGTAAAATTTTGAAGTCATTCTACAAAATATCTGACGCCACAATGGAAAAGCGATTGTTGTACGAGGTCAATAGTTCTAGCAAGATAGATTCTGGGGTCTGCTGGGAATAGCGATAAGGTTTTGGACCTAAATGAAGAACCTGTGGGGTTCCACAAGTATGGTGCAAAAGTGTTTTGGGCACGAAAGGACGTGGTACATGTACCCTGATTATATTTAAAACAAAGATTAATAAATTTACCAAGCATCCTGATACAATTGAGACTAATAAATTTCTCCTATCACCCAATTCTATACATTCACATCTTGGGTTGCAGTTATCTAGAAATCCGGACATGACTGAACTGCTAAATATAGAATGGATGTTGAATGTCAATTTTCTTGCAGGTAACTGATGTGTTTATAAATACGTGTTTGTCGATGACGAATTCGGCAAATGATTATGACTCAAAACGGCCAATAACGGAAGGTTGGTGTTTTATAAGTATTTATAAATGAGGAGATCTGAGGTCGTCAATCTTATTCTTTTTAAATACTGTAAAATTGCTCTAGATTTTGTTTAGATTTTTTTGCGCAAAGCTTTTTCCGGAAATGTCAAAGACAGAAGAGTGACAAAGGGAAGTAACTGTTCAACGTCCTATGGGGTGATACAGACAAGTAGTAGACGACTTTGTTTGAGTGTTGTGTTAAAATTAAAGCGGTTCCAGTTAAAGACCACACTAAATATTCATGTACTTGTAAGTGTTTTAAGTATACTGATATTAACAAAGGAAAGCAACATAGATCTAGAGAAAATCTCAGACAAGTCACAATATTTACAATATTGACATATAATTTGTCATCATTGATATTGATTACCTATAGCTACAGGAGTTTAGCCTTTATAATAAGCATGTTTAGATGCATGATATTAATTCGATAAAAAAACACTCTGGGTTCTGACTTGTTCATCTGGAAAGGGTGCAAGGATTCACATTCACTACATATATATTATATATAAGTAAAATTGTATTTTCAGATTACAGGGGTGTGCACATATCATACATTCTATATTTATTACGCGTTTTCCCTTTATGCTGATATTTATGGCTCATGGTAAAATATTTTGCGCAAAGGGCAACCCAAATCACAAAATATTCAAGCCCTCATGAATTATTTAAGAAATAATTCCTTCATGTCATGCTCTATAGATATAGGAAGATGTGGTGTGAGTGCCAATGAGACAACTCTCCATCCAAATAACAATTTAAAAAGTAAACCATTATAGGTTAAAGTACGGCCTTCAACACAGAGCCTTGGCTCACACCGAACAACAAGCTATAAAGGGCCCCAAAATTACTAGTGTAAAACCATTCAAACGGGAAAACCAACGGTCTAATTTATATAAACAAAACGAGAAACGAAAAACACGTATATATTACATAAACAAACGACAACTACTATGCTCATTTTAACATGGGTAGGCATTATATTTGTCGATATTTTACACTGAGCGTTGGGAGGTGTAAAATGTGGTCAAATATAATGCCTACCCATGTTAAAATGAGCATAGAGCATGACATGAAGGAATTATTTCGATTCTAATATGACAAATACAATATATTTATAGATTGAAGCGTACGAAAATACCGTAAGAATGTTTGGCCGTTCTCGTGTCCTCCCCGAGGAGTCTGTATATAACATTTCATATTTGATAAGTTTAAAAACTACGAGCAGGGCACATATATGTTGTTTGAAAAAATATATAATAAATGTTTATGTTAGCTGTTTAAATGTAAATATTTAAAAGGATAAAGATGGAAATAACGTTAATATAAACAGTAAGTCCCTGCGCATGTGCACGTGTCAAACATATTTTTTGTGCTCATTAGAACACGGCTTTGTTAACAAAAGCGTAATAAGGACGTCATATTAGAATTCTTAATTATACATGTTGTACACTACATCATGTACATTGTCACATTCTAGCTAGGTGTTTTAGAAGGGTAGTTACAGTGTTCGATGATTAATAACGGTTGAAATAACTTGCCAATTGACAGTAATGGTAGTTTTTCAGTGCATGACGATAAAATATGCCCTCTCTTTTAGCATGTTAAAATTAATGGTTTTGACACCATTGACACATTACATTATTTTTTTTTCTCCCAAAATGATGCTTTATACGATAACTATTTGAGACCTTTGACCAATCACGAGAAGTATATTAACATATTAACATATATACAAATGTACATGATATAAATGAACTGAAATATATAAAAAAAAAACATACAAGACTAACCAAGGCCAGAGGCTCCTGACTTGGAACAGGCGCAAAAATGCAGTGAGGTTAATCATGTTTTGTGAGATCTCAACCCTTCCCTATATATACCTATAGCAAATATAAAATAAAGAAACATGTAGTCCTAGATTACTCTGAGTCCAACTCCAACGGCTGTTTTGCCAGACAAGCTGGGGCCGTGGACATCAGAGTTCGTCCCATATCAAAAAGTGCAGCTGTTGGATGTCAGAGTAATCTCGGACTAAGAAACATGTACATGTAGCAGTCTGCATCGAAAAAATCAGTTTTAAAAAGACCAAGTCTGAAATCAGAATAGGTAGCAAAAGAAATTAAGCAAAATGACAATGATACATTATTGAACAAAGGACTACCTTACTAGCAGTTATTTATATTTTGTCCTATGTTCATGAATTTTGATTTTTTTTTATAGCCCCGGAACAAAGTTGTCTGTGCAATATAGTTTTATTCTTGTCCGTCATTCTGTAATTCTGTCATTCCCTCATTCTGGAACAAACCATTATACAGAGTTTTTTCCCTAAATGCCTTCAGATATTGGGCTGATTTTTTTTATATGTGAGTTAACCATGATGAGTTACAGATCAAGTTTAAGTTTTGTTCTGCTCCACTATTTTTTGCCAAATTACCGGCTTTGGCTTTGATAAATTTTTAAAAATCACAGATATACAGACTTTTTTTCTAAACGCTTCCAGATATTGGGATGATTTTTGGTATGTGAGTTATAAATCAAGATGAGTTACAGATCAAATTTAAGTTTTATTCCGCTCAGCTAATTTTTGCTATAATTTGGGGCTTTGGACTTTGATAAATTTTGAAAATCACAGTTTATATACAACAGACATTTTTTCTAAATGCTTTCAGATATTGGGCTGATTTTTGGTATGTGAGCAAACCATGCTGAGTTACAGATCAGGTTTAAGTCTTGTTCCACTCTGCTAATTTTTGAAAAAACTAAGGGTTTCAACTTTTGAAAATCACAGTTATATGGACATGTTTCCATACACCTCCAGATTTTGAGCTGATATTTGATATGTGAGACTACCATCATGTTTGTGTCCATATGTGTAAGATTTTTCAATTTTTTTAGACGGGGCCATTCGTGTCGCTTTGACACATCTAGTTCTCTATTGAATAGTTTGACATTTGCCCATGTTGCCTATTACATGTATAGCTTAATACTAGCTATACATACATGTATATACAGTACTTAGTCATTTATTGCTAACATATATTTGTTAATTTATTTTATAGGAAAAAAATGACTGATGCAAAACAAAGGCGACAAAAAGAAGCACAAGAACATATAAGCAAAGCCGAAAAATGTCTGAGGACATCTTTTATGAAATGGACTCCAGATTTAGACGGAGCCGCTTCAGAGTATACTCAAGCAGCTACTTGCTATAGAAATGCCAAGATGTTAACTGAAGCTAAACAAGCATACGTCAAAACAGCAGAAATACAATGCAAAATGAATTCCCCTTTCCATGCAGGAAAATCATACGAACAAGCAGGACTTATTGCTAAAGAAAACAAAGAGATTGAAGATTGTGTCAATATGCTTACCAAGGCAGCTAGGTTGTTCCAAGAGAATGGCACTCCAGATACAGCGGCATTATGTTTAGAGAAAGCAGCAAAATCAGTAGAACTGTCACATCCTGTTAAAGCAGCAGAATTGTACAGAAATGCTTGTGATATTTCGGAGCTTGAAGATAATCCAAGAAGATGTGCTGAATTTATTGGGAAATCAGCTTTATTATTAATTAAGGAACAACGGTATGAAGAAGCATTGGAGGCTTTAAAGAAAGAAATAGATTTCCACGCTCAGAGTGAGAACTTTCCAAAGATTAACAGATGTATGGTTGGTGTAGTTCTGGTTTATCTGTATAATGGGGATCCAGTTGAAGCAGGAAAATTTTTTCAGCAGTCAATGAGCCATGGTACACTTGGAGCTTCTGAAGAAGCTGGGATTATTGATGAATTATTGAGTGCTTATAATGATGGAGATGAGGAAAGTGCTGTAGAGGTTTTAACCAGACCTTACATCAAATTTATGGATAATGCTTTTGCTAAACTAGCCAAATCAATGGTTATACCAGGGGGCATAGGAAAGAAAGGTGGTAAACCAGTCTCAGAGACAGAAGGAAAGTCAAGGGTTCAAATAGATGATGATGAGGATGAGTTTGAAGGAGGACTAACGTGATAAAGATTATTAAAAGTATATTCCAATGTGCAATGTGCAATGAATGTTTCCATTACAGATTTAAGAATTAATTTATACTGTTAATATATTTTGTTTTCACAATTGTAAATTTGTCTCCTAGCTTGTTATATTGCATTTGGTTGTTTTTGATTATGAATTTTATAAATCTTAGAAAATAATATTTATATGATAACTATGTAGACAATGGTAGAGGGTAATTATATTCTAAGCAGACATAAAGTCACAGGACAAAAAAGGCACAAATAATTTGTTTATCATTATGTCAATATATATGTAAGAATTATGGCTGTTTTTGTTTTTTTCTTCTTTTTATTACGTAAATATTCATATTACAATTAGAAAATAGTTTATAACCCATGACATGATAAGTGAAGATTGATCAAATCTTCATCATTCAAAGTATGCAAAAATGTATATTACTTGGCAGCATTAACATGGTGAAACTATATAATAAGTACCAAGCCACTTTGACAAATGGTTTTCCTTACATAACTGATTTTTCTTAGAAAGATTTTTTTCTACAAACTTGTCGCTTTATATGATAGTTCAAGATTTTTTTTTTTATGAAAATGATTGTTTTCTTATTCATTCAAATAATGCAAAGAAAAATTATCTTAAAACTGAATTGTGATTATTTTCACTGATGACTTTATGTCTGTGACTTAAAGAATCATATCATTAGTCTTTTAATTTTGTCCTGTGACTTTTTGTCTGACATTATGTGTAGTGCAATTATGCAAAATGTAATAGGATACTCATACATGTATTTCAGGGTCTTCTAGGTCTGGTCCAAGATTTACTATGTTATTTAGACCAGTTTAATTCATTTTGTCTACGCATACAAAACAAGAAACAGGAATATATGCATTCCAATCAAATAAGTTGATATTATGCAGATGTACACTGTACTACATGTACTATTAAATTAAAGTCATAAGAAACCTCAAATTAAAAAAATATGATGCATATGTTTTTTTGTAACTAAACATGCTAAATGGATAGTTTTCATTATAAAACTTTATGAACATATACTTTTTACTAGATAAAATTTTATGATTTGTCCACATTTAGAAGAAGTTGACTTTTTTTAATTGCTTGCTTGGCAAATTAATCCAAACTTGGCCACAATCATCTTTGGGGTATCTAGTTTAAAAAAAAAATGTGTCCAGTGACCCGGACATCAAACCAAGATGGCTGCCATGGCTAAAAATAGAACATAGGGGTAAAATGCAGTTTTTGGCTTATAACTCAAAAACCAAAGCATTTAGAGTAATTCTGACATTGGTAAAATTGTTTATCAGGTCAAGATCTATCTGCCCTGAAATTTTCAGATGAATCGGACAACCTGTTATTGGGTTGCTGCCCCTGAATTGGTAATTTTAAGGAAATTTTGCTGTTTTTGGTTATTATCTAGAATATTATTATAGATAGAGATAAACTGTAAACAGCATTAATGTTCAGCAAAGTAAGATTTACAAATCTGTCTGCATGACCGAAATGTTCAGTTGACCCCTTTAGGAGTTATTGCTCTTTATAGTCAATTTTTAACCATTTTTCGTAAATCTTAGTTATCTTTTACAAAAATCTTTCTACTAATAAACTAAAGCATTTAGAGAAAATCTGACATGAAGTAAAATTGTTTATCAGGTCAAGATCTATCTGCCCTTTAATAAATCAGACAACCAGATATTGGGTTGCTGCACCTTAATTGGTAATTTTAAGGAAATTTTGCTGTTTTTGATTATCTTGAATATTATTATAGATAGAGATAAACTGTAAACAGCAATTATGTTCAGCGATGATAAGATTTACAAATAAGTCAACATGACCCTAATGGTCAATTGACCCCCTAAGGAGTTATTGTCCTTTTTTTTTTACAATTTTCCACTGAAACTACTAGGCCAAGTTCATTATAGATAGAGATAATTGTAAGCAGCAAGAATGTCAGTAAAGTAAGATGTACAAACACATCATCATCATGAAAACACAATTTTGTGATGAATCCATCTGTGTCCTTTGTTTAATATTCACATAGACCAAGGTGAGCGACACAGGCTCTTTAGAGCCTCTAGTTTGTTGATTGTTTACTATAAGGTGACAATCAGTAAACTTCAGCTTCAAAACACAACAATTAATTACCTGCCATGTTTTTACATAATAACAGACAGAGAGAAAAAAATTGACGATTATACAATATTTTTGCGTAAAAAATAATTAAATCGTGCACAGAAGACTAAGTTTAATTATGATATATATGTGCATTGGTTCAAGAATTGAATAATTATTATTATATTTTACCAGTCACTTGTTTCATATGACTTTATAATTGTAATATCCTTTTTACAATTTTATGCTGCATTAGTTTGATCATGAAGTTGGATATTTCAGATAAATGTTACAATGTTGTTATTGTCTATTGACCAATAAAAAAAGAATCATAAAAAAAAATTTGCAATGTTGTTCAGGATAAAAAAAAAGTATTCTAAATGTAAAAATACCTTTGCAATGAATTTTGAGTGTTCACTGTAAAGTTGAATTAATAATTACCCTTCTTTAAAAAGACACAATGATTTAATGAGATACAGGGACAAAAGATAAAATAAATTTAGTTTGTTTGATTTTGATTACCTACCTTACTTAAAAGCAGCCTACCCAAAAATTATTAATGACAAATTGGTTCAATTTAAAAAAAAAAGATTGTTTTCTTGTTGTAGACATGCATATATATGGAACTTATATTGCTAGCCAAATAATAAAAATCCCCACTGACCTACCCAACCCTACAATGCACTGGTAGGCAGCATCAAACAAATCATTTTTTTGTGTTATTAAAAAATCAAGATTCTCAAATGAAGGATAAGGGAAATTAGAATCCTTGTTCATGCATTTTGTTGTGTCATATTTAAAGTTTGTTACCCATGATCCAACTTCTTTCAACCTGTCTGTTCTAATATTCATTATATTTTCCTATTGCATTCTTACTTTAATTTTCTCCATCCAAAATGTATTAAACTCATACACAAATGGAAAATGCCGAGTACCAAAACTTGCAGACAAAATTGTAATTTAGTAATCAGGTAATGAAGTTTTTTGCAAATTCTTATTACTTGAGTAGGCTAATTTTATGAACCACTTAAACACTATGCTAAAAACCAAATCTCCCAAACAGAGTTTATATTTGGGCAGTAAGACAATCACTTTACTACAGTTATGGCCCTTTTAAACTCGGATAATAGCATTTTGTTTTCGCACTATTACTAGGGATGTTTTTCAGTTAGGATTCTATTGTAAAATTCAGAATGGAAACGGAGAATGCACCAAAGACACAACAACTCGATCTTGGCCACCAAGGAGTCTTCAACACAGCATGAAAATTTTACATCTGGAGGCGTGGTTGAATTCTACTTACCTGGTGGGCAGGTGTAGTCAAGTAGAGTAAAAATAAATCTAAGATGGAAGTACAAATGAAGTAAAGTTCAAACTGAAGGAAAACATATACTTCAAATCAAAGCTATTTGCACCTAAAACTGAATATCAAATTGATGAAATAACTTTATAAAACCAAAATATAAGCAGCTAAGATTAAAAGTTATCAACAATACAAGATCTATACAATACACAGGTTCTGTATGACGGGCAACATATGTTTTTGAAAAAAAATGTATCAAATGCCTTTCTAGTTTTTATTTTCTAAAACTCGAGACTCTTTATTCCTTTGTGTGTTTTAATAAACACATTCAATTCTATCACTGTGACCATTTTCACAGTTAATGCGAGCAGTCTTTGATGACCAATATGTTTTAATTATTTACCCGTATCGCCATTCTTCATTTGTTAGCTTACCTGGCCGGAAGGGCCAAGTGAGCTTTTCTCATCACTTTGTGTCCGTCGTCGTCTGTTAACTTTTACAGAAATCTTTTCCTCTGAAACTACTGGGTCAAATTAAACCAAACTTGACCACAATCATCATTGGGGTATCTAGTTTAAAAAATGTGTCCCGTGATCCGACCAACCAACCAAGATGGCCTGCCATGGCTAAAAAATAGAACATAGAGGTAAAATGTAGATTTTGGCTTATACCTCTGAAACCACCAAAGCATTTAGAGCATATCTGACATGGGCTAAATTGTTTATCAGGTGAAGATCGAGCTGCCCTGAAATTTTCAGTTGAATCGGAAAACTGGTTGTTGGGTTGCTGCCCCTGAATTGGTAATTTTAAGGAAATTTTGCCTTTTTTTGGTTATTATCTTGAATATTATTATAGATAGAGATAAAATGTAAACAGCAATAATGTTCAGCAAAGTAAGATCTACAAATAATTCAACAAGACCAAAATAGTCAGTTGACCCCTTAAGGAGTTATTGCCCTTAGTAGCTTTTTTAACCCATTTTTATACGACCGCAAAATTTGAAAAAAATTTCGTCGTATATTAGGCTATATTGCTATCACATTGGCGTCGTCGTCGTCGTCGTCCGAATACTTTTTGTTTTCGCACTCTTACTTTAGTAAAAGTGAATAGAAATCTATGAAATTTTAACACAAGGTTTTTGACCACAAAGGGAAGGTTGGGATTGATTTTGGAAGTTTTGGTCCTATAGTTTAGGAATAAAGGGCCAAAAAGGGGTCCAAATAAGCATTTTTCTTGGTTTTTGCACCATAACTTTAGTATAAGTAAATAGAAATCTATAAAATTTAAACACAAGGTTTATGATCATAAAAAGAAGGTTGGTATTGATTTTGGGAGTTTTGGTCCTAACAGTTTAGGTATAAGGGGCCCAAAGGGTCCAAAATTAAACTTTGTTTGATTTCATCAAAAATTGAATAATGGGGTTCTTTGATATGACGAATCTAACTGTGTATGTAGATTCTTAATTTTTAGGCAGTTAAGTTCAACTGACCACGCTGTTGGCGACAATTTTGAATTAGAAGACGATTTTTTTGTATCTTTTCAATTTGAACGCAGGGGTTCAAATTAGCGGTGGTCCGATGTCTGCGACCTTCCAATTTTGCAGTCGGACTTTCTACTTGGTTACAAGCTACGCCCAACATGCCCGACGGACCTTGAAAGAAAATAAAAAATAACTTTGCAAACATTTTTACCAAAGTTTCCTATAAATAAAGATCAATAAACGATCTCAAACTTATTTTTATCATTACTATTCATGACAGCGATGTTCAATTTGTTCAACCGCTAGCTTTATACAGAAAATCATCGATAGATAATGTGTAAATCCGAGTAAAATCGTATCTCACTATCTGTCAAAACAACATTGAAAATAAAATGGCTGCCGCGAGATTACAATATTGGATCCGATTCAATCCATGTAATCCATGGTTTGGCTATTACTAGCAACTAAATAAATCCAGACAGGTGACATAATACATCTATGCATGGTTAATAAATATAAACACTAGAATTGAAAACCAAAAGATTTATGCTGAGACTACTATAACATAATAGTCTCAGATATATGTAAAAGAAAGAAAAAGCAGAAAATATTTTGTACACCATAGAATACCACAGAACACTAAAAATATACCACAGAACACATATAATATGCCACAGAACTCCTAAATAGTAACAATTCAGACATTGCAGTTGTCGACTCATTGTCATTACGCTCCCAATCGACTTGGCCTTTAATAGGGACCAGACTAAAGATTAATGTAAGACCAATTATCGAGAAAACCACATAGAATTGTACCAATATAATTTTTTAAATACCTATAAATTAAAGTTTACATGTATTTGTATTTAATTGTTGAAAATTGAAGGTCGAAGACTGATTTACGTTTGTGTGTGTGTGTGTGTGTCTTCCTCAAATTTCAAGTGAACAAATTCTAGTTTAGATAAGTCTTGTCTGTGGTCAAATTTCAATAATAATAAAGAGATATAAAATTAAGTTGAAAATTTTAATTTGATAACATCAATAACAAAACAATTCAATAAATACATTAATGTCTTTTTTCAGCTCTTTCTGTTCTTGGTCTCTTTCTCTGCATAGGTTTCTTGGCTATTGACTTAGCCTTGTTCACAACAGAGTATAGTCCATCGGATGAAGTTATGATATTTTCGTGTTTTCTTTTTTTATTGTCCTGCAGGAAATTATTAAAGAGTTTTCGTTTTTCCTCGTCTGATTTTGTTTTCCAGATGGCATCTGCTATAGTGTACTGTTTGTATGAGTTGACCAGCATGTAGTCCCCAGAATGATGAAGGGCTGACCGTAGATTAATGAACTGGAAGTCCACCATGTCAAATAGTTTATCAACCAAATCTGGTGCAAGTTGGGGCTTCCAGTTGACTGCCACTTTCAGCACCCGGTTCATGGATTCTGCATTGTTGTTCGTCCACATCTGCTTAGTGCCCAAACGTCTATTGGGTGCATTAACGAATTCTTCAACTCGTGGCTTAAATCTTTGTTCGTAATATTTCAGGAACTGAGGATGATTTGCACACAAGTCCTTGAGCTCCGAATCTGCCCTTGCAAATTGCAATGTGTCGTCTGCGCTTGCAATTCCTTCATATCCCAAAATTGTGTTGATAATGGTTTTTCTTTCTTGGGTGCTTACACCAACACGATCTTGAAGGTAATGTTGTACATTGTCCTTTTAAATGTTTTTTGCACAATCTTCGTTTGGCAGTTGGAAATGCATTTTCTATCGCCTTGGTCATAGCTTTTTCGTCATCACTGCCAAACTCTATATTTTCGTGGAGACGAAGTTCTACATCATTATTGGGTAGTTCAAGTGTGGCAGAAATGTTTGAAAAGAAGGCTCTGTATGTTTTGTATGACGCATCCTTGTGTAGAAGCATTGGTCCTGTAAAGATTGGATGGTCTTTTGTTTCTTTTCTGTTTACCCGCAGGTTCTTGTAAACAATGGATGTGACATAAAAACTTCCCAGATTAAATGTTCTATCAACTTCAAGAGGATGCTCGGACTTTTGTGCATGAAAATGTCTCAAATCTGTTATTTGGTTGTCCGTGTAACACACTATTGCTGGAACTTGATTCTTGTTGTGAATTATTTGTTGTACGAACGGATGTGTATCGAGCATCCCGACAACGGCAAGAATTTCATCAGCAACATTGGCATAAGAAGGCTGTGTTTTAAGTTTATTACGGTACTTGGCATTTCTAATTTTTTTCTTGTTCTATCAATATATACCCTTTGATCAATATCTTTAAATTTTGGAGCCAATCGTAAATTTGACCAATAATATTAACAGGAAATAAAATATTGTCCACCTATTTTCGTCGGAAGTAAAAGATGATCCAATAACATTAACAGGAAGAAATTGTGATTCCAGTACTTTATGGTTTCACGTTTCCATTGTCTAACACAAGATTTGAGACGTCGCTAACAGAACAAAAATGAGAAATGACTTCTCTTGAGACATTGTTAAAAAAACAAAAAGTTATGTAGGACTTCTTTTAAATTTCCATTTCTTTTGACAGCGTGGTTGAATTATAGAAGCCATCCGTTCTTTTTAAATTTTGACATAGACCTCATTATATAGTTGGTTGTGTTTGTTTATACCATAACATAGACTTTTGTTTTACAAGCATTATTAAAAAAAAAGCGATTTATAAAATTATATAAGTATGTCAAAAGGAAACCCATTCAAAGATATTGCATGATAATTGATTTAAATCGTGCTAAAGGAACTTTATGCATTTCAAATAGAATTTAAATATATTCATAATATTAAAGTAATCAGTCAAAGTCCTCGATCTCTTTCCGTCGGTTAGATTTTGATATTTGTCTCTTGTCTTATTTTTGGTAAAACTATTTTATATAAGAAGAAGAAAGAAATGAATAAAATATATATATATATATTTGGTGGTTTGCGGAGTTGTCATGTTATAGACTTTCCTTTCCTGTTTGGCGTGTTCAATGTAGATATATTTGATATTTAAACTTTAATTTAATATGATTTGTTGCATTAATAACTGACATAATATATTAAGGTCACAATTAATACAATAAAACAAAAACAAAATTTTAAAAAATTGCGCTGTTTAGCGATATGCGGTTTGCGATCGGTGATGAAATTTAGATTTCCCTTCTAATTAATATTAGTTCATGGATTTTTTAAGTTATTTTAATGTTATGTTGCATATTTTAGTTGTTTTGTTGTTTGTTTTTATGTTCTGTGGTATATTTTGAGTGTTCTGTGTGGTATATTTTTAGTGTTCTGTGGTGTTCTGTGGTATTCTGTGGTAAAAAGACGCTCCAAATTTTAAAATTGGCAATTTTAATGTCAAAATCCAATACAATGGGACAGCTGGGAACAGTTTATCTAACAGTTTATTTTTTTTATCAGTGATAAATGTTGGTAATGCATGTTAAATGCTTTTCAAGTTAAACCTATTACTGCAATTTCAAGGGGTATTTTTTCTTCTCAATTTTGATAGGTCAGTTAAAATAGCTGGAAGTTTCTTATTTCAAGGGGTATTTTTTTCTTCTCAATTTTGATAGGTCAGTTAAAATAGCTGGAAGTTTCTTATATAAAAAAAAGATGTGGTATGATTGCCAATGATACAACTATCCACAAGAGACCAAAAAGACATAAACTTGGTATAAACGGTCAAGATCCCCACCCCTAATCCATATATATTCATGTATGGGACAATATAACATATCATATGAAATATAGGTTCGTGGGGCCACTCTACCCCTTTCTGTTTGAGAATTTATAACGGTCGAAATCCACAATTTAAACAATATATATTTATGTATGGGATAATATTACAAATCAAATGAACTATAAGGGGGTCACTATGGTCACTGTACACCCTCCTCTTTGAGAACTTGGAAAAATTCGAGATCATCACCCCTTAACCATATATACTCATGTATAAGACTATATAACAAATCAAATGACATATAGGGGAAGTCCCTGTGGTCACCCTACCTCTCATGTTTAAGAAATTTGAAACAGTTGGGATCCCCAACTCTAAATTCAATGAAATATAGGGGGAGTCCCTGCAGTCACCTGATTGAGAAAATTGGAAACAGTCGAGATCCCCACCTTTAAATTAAACCATATATATTCATGTATGAGAACACATCAAATGAAATATAGGGAGAGTCCTTAGTGTCACCCTACCCACTCCTGTTTGATAACTTAGAAACAGATGAGATCCCCACCCCTCGACCATATATATTCATGTATTGGACAATATAACAAATCAAATGAAATAAAGGGGAAGTCACTGGGGCCCCCTACCCCTTCCTGTTTGAAAACTTGATAATGGTCGAGATCCCCACCCATAAACCAAATATATTCATGTATGGGACAATAAAAAAGATCAAATGAAAAAAAGGGTAGTCCCTAGGGTCACCCCACACCCTCTTGTGTGTGTTTTGAGAACTTGTAAAAGATTGATATACCAACGTCTAACAATATTCATTCCTGTTGGTCATTTCAAAAAAGATTGAATGACATACAAGGTCAATCTCATAGGCGACACATATGCATATCACTTTGCTAGACCCTAACACCTGTCATTTTATTACAAACTTAGACATCATGGACTTGGGGGTGAAGGTGGGAGTCATTTACATTTATCAGTCAGACCTCAGCAATGGTCCCTGTAGTAGTAAACATTTGTCTGATTTGTGTCTCATAACTTTTGTACTGTACAACACACACTCGGTTTTCTTTCCAGGGAAGCAAGTCCATTCATACTTTTACAAGCTCGTAATAAAGTCAACTTGAACTACTAACAGTCAACAAGTACGAACAATTACGATCAACTAGAAGAACTGCAATCATTGCAAATTTGTACCACTGCTGACTCATGAAAGACTCATGACCATTTGTGGTCATGCATGTGCGTTGCTATTGAAAACCTGGATAAAATATGAATTATTTGCCTTAATGTTTTATTCATTAAAAGAACATAAATGTACAATATATAAATCTTTTTCAACTGATTTTGATAGTGTGCTCTTATTTTGTTCTGTTACACCATTGTCCTAGGTTAGTGGGAGAGTTTGCTGCTATCAAACTAGCGTTACATCAATATGTAACCAGCTGTAAAGGCATTTATGTCGTAAACGATTATTTGCCGTTATTTATTTGATTTAAGCTTAGCCTAGCAATAAACACTATCTCTTTGCAGATGTACTGAAACAACGAACAATCATATATTACATGCGAAAATTCACATGATTGCACATCCTGACACACTTGTCTGTCCTCCGACTACCAGATAATGCAAAATGGAACAGTCGGTCCTCCTAGTATGTTTGTATAATCTAGTCAACTTTAACTTTGTCAAACCATCTTGTATGCTATTTTGTACATAGGACAAAGTTTCATAATCGTTTTAAAGCTTTACTAACATTATATATTCGCACGCTCTGTAAACCCGCCAATCGTACTTATAAAACATGAACCAAACTTTACTTGACAGCTTAATTTACATAATCGAAGGGCGTTTAATTAGCATCTACTTATATACACCTAGGTAAATGCAATATGTTTTGATAGGGTTTGAGAACCCGTCATAATCAACCCTGAAATCGTCGACCTGGCTACTGACTATTTCTAAAATTGTTTTTTCGGTGTTTTTGTAAGTTATTTTTTGCTTTGTATAGATCGGATAAGTTTCGCCTTTTCTGTTCCATAGTTTGTTTTCATTTTGAGTTTTTTATACAACTGGTCTAGGTTAATTAAGGTAGGGATTGTGAGGATGTAATCATGTTTAACAACACCAAACATTCTGTATTCCAGTGATTGTCGTTTGTTGCTGTTTATCCTATTTTTTTTGGTACTTTGTACATAAATCAGACCGTTAGTTTTCTTTTTTAAATTATTAACACATTTGTCAGTTTGCTTTGTTTTTATTTTTGTTATGTTTTACTATGCGATATGTCTTTAAGCCAATGTTGAAGGTCGTAAGTTGAAATAAAGGGTTATAATCTCTACGTCATTAGGTCTCTGTTGGAGAGTTGTTTAATTGGCAATCATATCACATCTTCTAGCTTATATATTCAAATCAAACATCATAATGACAAATATCAACATTAAATCAAATGGTGTAATAGTTGCAGTATACATTGTAAACCGTAGTTGTTTACCTCTTGTCCTTTGATCATTCGCGTACATGCCTTATACTAACTAAGACCCATTACTTGAAAGGATAATTAAGAAATCTTTGTTTTCTTCTTTCACATATCTAGATTAATTAACCGTATGTGCCATGGAGTATTTTTTTTATGATTTTTAAGTCAGAATATTTATTTTATTTGTGTAAATTAATAATACATTGCTATTTCATGAGTATTGCACTTTTTATATATAATCCACTGAACTAGCTGTTTTGCATGTTGAACATCCAAATAAGTGCACAATTTTGAAATAAACGGTAGTATTCGGTATAGTTAAATATGTTTTACTTTCAACAATTTGCCTTGTTCCGATAGAACATTTGATTATTCGGTATATTGCTATTAACATGTATTTACAAACTTAGAGTATCCACTACTAAGAAACTTTTAAAAGGAGGTACGCACATACTATATAGTATAGGATACTATGTTTATATATGTAGGACTCTAAAGTGCGATGGGGACGCTAAAGTAAGATGGTCACACTAAAGGGAGATTATCTACGCTAAAGTAAAATGTTTCCATACGCTAAAGTGTGATGGTCTGGGAAAATATAGACGTAAAAACGTAGTTTGATTATGACGTTAACAGTAATTTATTCAAACTAAAAGCAGTATTCGATGATCTTCGCTAGAGTCCGATACAAACTTAAAGTTAAAACGCCGGAAGATAAATTACAAATATTTTATTAACACCTTTCAAACCAAATGTCAATGGCTCAACTGATTTAAACCCGGCCGTGCTTTGTCGGATGAGGCAAAAGTGGGTTTTTTCTGTAGCTAGGAGAACTTGTATCCTGCACTCGACAATTTCACTACTAATATTTAGATACAAAATAGTATTTGCATGGATATCATGTATCCTGCTTTTGTTGGAAGCGAACATATACATTTGGATCACTGTTTATGCTGCAGTATTTTGCAGTTCCCGTTAAAATATTGTCGATTTTATTGGAAAGTAACGGCAGTAAAATAAAAGTGCATGCGTAAATTATAATTTGATTTAGTCGGCTAAAACATTAGTTTGTATATTGAAGGAAAATATAGCAGTTGTGTGTGGTCACTATGAAAAAGAAGAAAAGTAAGCGAACATCACCTCTCGTTTAGATTAAAGCTTTAAAAAATGTAACATTTTCCGACAGTTATCTTATTTTGTATTTGTAATTTACAATGACGACTGTATGAGGAGGTGTTCCCATTAGTGATAGACTGTGTGAACGGCAATCTACACCAATTATCTTTTGTAAAAAGACTATTTTTTACCTCGATGTTTTAATCCCTCGATTCTTACCCTTTTGGTCCATCGGACTTTAGCGTGACATATCATCGTACTTTAGCGTAAACCATCGCACTTTAGCGTTACCATTGCACTTTAGAGTACCATCGCACTTTTAAAAGAGTTTTACATATACATTGAACCTAATGTGTTACTTTTGATAATTTGCTACTTGGTGAAAAGGAATCATCTCAATGAACTACATGTATACTGCAGTGGTCGTGTACTTTAAATTTGCAAGCAACATAACCGCATTATGTGAGTCAATATTTTGAAGAGGGAAAATTGTCGTCGATTTTTTTGTACTTATTTTTTTGGCATTGCATAAGGTCATGCCTTTTGAACACTGTTTATAATGTCTTTTCACATAACCATTGTGATTGTACTTTGTACAAAGATTTGCAATTTTTTTTATCAATGTGACAACTAAAATTCTATGTTTGTATGCTTTATATTACATTGAAAACATTACTAATTAAAACAACTGAAAGGAATATAAGTTTATTATTATATCAGATTCACTTAGTCTACGTTCAAAGTAAAAAAAAACAACTAAAACTAAAAAATCAAAAACGTCATTGTACCTCATTCATCAAGAGCAATGCTTACACCACTTGAATAACAAAGATATTTCATTTTTGTTATATCGTCTTTACAGTCATATCCTGTTTTTAAATCTCCATTCACAGAAATGAGTATGTGATTTTTAGTCTTCACTTCAATTGTCAAATCAAAGGGATGGTCGAAGTACTCGCTCTTCACATTCTTGTCTTTAATGTATATTTCTGTCTGCCATTTTTTATCAGTGCGCGTATTCAATACAACTCTTGATGTCGGTGCTCTTGGGTTGAAATGAAATGCAACATTTTCGTAGTCACCATGGTCTGCTTGAACATTTACACAAAATCCACTGAAAGGACGGAAAAGTATAGAAGATAAAATTGAGAATGGAAGTGTGGAATATGTCAAAGAGAGAACAACCAGACCATAGGACAGAAAACAGCAGAAGGCAATCAAATGGCCTTCCACACAGCTCTTTTATTACTGTAACAAAGGTTGCATTGATTATGTGCATTATTGTTATTTTATATGCAAATAATAGTGAATTAATAAACGTTATCATATTTAACGATTCTTGTTAATGAAGTAAACTACCATTTGATATAGAGGGAAGATACTTATCCCAATCACGTAGGCATGTTTGATTGCCACCAGCTACTTTGCAATTGACCACATTTGCTCCTGTCAAACTGAATTATTAAAGTTAACATACAAACAACTGTTATTTTCTAATCACGGTGTTTAAGTAATGTAAATTGGTAAGATGGCATGAATTATTTCTCTGCAAACACTACGAGTAAGCGTATTTCAATATATAATGCAAGACTTCTTTTATAACTAAATGATAATGCTCAATACTTTTACTACAGTTTTCATTTTCTTAACATATTAAGGGTAATACGGAATATGATTGTTGCTGTCTATTCGTTAGATGTGTTTATATGTTCACCTTGCGCAGTCTTCTTAAACGACACTTCGACACTTCGTCAATAACATGTTACATATACGCGACCCAACTCAAATCTATCTTGTTTTCGAATCAGTTATACAAATGATATCGGACATGTTCTTTATGTCGTAACTTCCTTCACGTTTCCTGTTCACGAATGAGACTTACCGAATAACACTATTTACCGGCTTTTAATAACATGAGCAACACGATTGATGCTGCGGGATCTGCTTTAAAAGTAACCCTTCCGGAGCACCTGAAATCACCCCCAGATTTTGATAGGGTTCGTGTTGTTGCTGAAACCTTATTTGTGACATTTTATTCACGCATCATTGTCAATATAATGGAATTTTTGTTGAGACTGTCATCAAAGAAAGAGGTTTCGCGCTCAATCCATAATTTTATACATTTAAAAATGCATGTTCCAAGTCTGGAAGATGACAGTTGTTGTCCATTCGTTTTTCTCATTTGTTTTTGCCATTTGAGACTTTCTGTTTTGAATTTCCCTTGGAGTTCATTATTTTTGTGATTTTCCTATTTATTTTATTTTTTCATGTTTCCCTAGCAGGAGATGAAATTCAGAACTAAAGTACTTACCCTTTAACAGATAAAAGACTTTTATCATCACAGTTCACTTTAAAGGACACGGACTTTCCAACCTCAAGCGACTTTTCTACTGCTGATAAATCAAGCTGTTGGTATGATAAAAAAGAGATTAATATGAAATCACATAAATTATTCTGGTTCAAAGAGTTCATATCTTCACAAACAGATCTAAGAGTACTTGAAGTAACTAACAGCTAGTTCGAAGCCTAAAAAATTGATAACTGTTCACAAATCGAAGACTACTCTAATGTTGTTGGTAGATATATTTTTTTATAAGCCATTTCATTTGCTTGGTTTTGGTAAGTTTGTGTGTAGAAATAGTATGCAGTCCAACACAATAATTGGATTATTTTTAAGCTACCATAAGTCACATAAGTTATATTCTGTAAATTTAAAGCGTAGAAAAAAGGTTTGTCGACTACAAGTAAATAATCACGCACTGGCACGAAACGGAAATTTATATGTCAGATAACTATTTTCAAAACGGCGAGAATCAACAAGATTGTATTATAAATAAAAAAAATGTCTGATATTATCTGTGATAAAATTTGGATTGCTTTAAAGTGGTAAAAATGTGTACACTTTTACATTTATCTCACATAGTGTTCATTTTAAGCTTGTACTGATAAATTAACATATCATTTGTTTCGAAAATTAAACTCATTGTTAACAAAGTGGTTTTGGAGAAAAGGGATGGGGTATTTAAGTGTTTTATATTGAGGAAAGTATTGCTTCGAAATCAAATCTTAAAATATGATTAAAGATGGAATAGTGTATACTAGTAGTTAATCAATGATCTGCCATGCAGCTCATTTATTGAATACTTCCTATCTTCTAGTTGGCTCTGTGAACGAAAGACCCATCGTTCTGACTGGAAAATACCTCTATGCAGGTTTATTATAGTTTTCGAAGGTACCAGGCTTATTATTTATAAACATACAACACCGGTGTGTTTACACTCTGATATATGCATATGAAGTACACATGAATGGAGTTTTGGAATGGGGAAACTTGACAATGTTAGAAATGAAAACCCAAATGTTCGTTATTGCTTTTGTGGTGTATATAGTTATCAAAGGTACCAGGATTACAATTTAATACGCCAGTCGCGCGTTACTTCTACATAAGACTCAACAGTGACGTTTCGATCAAAAGAGATGTAAAGTCAAACAAGTACAAAGTTAAAGAGCATTTTAGTCAAAAAGTTGTGCAAAATACGGCTAAGGTAATATATTCCTGATATACGAAAATCCTTATATATCCTGTATATATGTCACAAATATAATGTCTTTTTAGCGATACTTTTTATTTAACATTGCAATATAAGCGGGAGATTTTGCAAGGCATGAAACTAGGTTCAACCAACCGGTTTTTTTTTGTATCTTAAAATGTCCTTACCAAGTCAGGAATATGGTAGGTGTTATCGATAGCCGATTTTATGTACATTTGCTTTTGTTTATGCTGCATTTAAATGTTCATACTATTCCATTACTTTCCTCTTATAGTTAATGTTTCTATCGGTTATTAATGTTTAATTGAGACCGCTGCCTCAAACTGAATAATCCAGTCCTTCGAATACATATTAACCTTTGTAATGATATGCATATTTGATGATCAAAACTGTATAGTAGTTTGATGTTATAGTCATACGTCTATTTACTGACCTAATATATATCGATTTAATACTTTTCATGAAATACCGGGTACTTTTTTTGTGTTAGCAATACTTGGTAATACTTACGTAAAGCATGTTAATGACCTTGTATACTGAAACAATAAATGAGACAATCAATTGAAGTACACAATCATCTATGTGTTTATTGCATAATTTCCACATTTGTTTTGAAAAAAAATATGTGTATACATACATGTACATAATATTGATCATATGTTTGAATTTGAAATTCGAATTTTGACTAAGATTGTATAAGTCATATAGTACATAAAACAACTGACAAATTGCAATTTCAAATGCACGGAAAGCTTAACCACACACAGTACCAACTTTTGTATAAAATGAAGAGACAAAAAACTGACAAAGTATAAGAATCAACACGTACATTGTGCAGAAACTACAGTACATTACGAGATATGCAATGATTATTAAGAAAGACGTATGTGCATCAACACATCAGCAGACTTCGACTAATTTTTGAAGAAAAAACAATGCCTCAATTCTACATTATTGGTAATCAAAAATTTAAGTTTGTTTAAAAATAACACTTGGACAAAAAGTCTCATTTAACTTTTATTACAATTAAAACATACTTTTCTTTCGTTCAAATAATATCTAAATCTGACAAATTGACATATATGAATCATTCTGCTTTTAAGTATAGAATATGTGAGCTGTCAAAACGTACCTTCAAATATACCTCCTAAATGTTTAAAATCGACTTGAATGCAATAGGTGCAAGCTTTGGCCAAATGTTAACTTAAATTACTGTCATGTGTGGTGTATATGCTATGATGAATCTTATCTCATGTATCTGTTATCAATAAATCTTGACGAGTTTAATTTTTCAAAAAGAAAAGTGACGCGAATCAATACTAAATCATGTATTGACAAAATATTCGTTATTTTAACATATCTTATCAACAGTAAGTTTTTTTTAACCGATTTATGACATTTTGATCGTCAATTGCTTTCACAAATAGAAATAATAAATTGCACAAGATAATGGCTTCATTTGACAACCAGGAGACTGTATTTAAATTTCGTATGAGCAAATTCGATCTTTAAATTAATTCATGTCATTAAAGCATGCCATGAATTTTATGAAGTGCATGGTGTAGCATTAATCATAGTTTAATTGCCTATGCATTTGAACTCAAGAGACAATACTTGGTACTGGCATTTTCCGTTTTGATATTTCTTTGGCGTTTAGCGCCCGATACTCTTGAGAAATTTTGCATTATACCGATTATAGATTTATGTCATCTTGTAGGATAATCAATCCATGGGCTATATGTAGTTAACCATGAAAATTTCAGCTTAATTTCAAAGTGTTCATAATGTAAATGTATTGACAACATCATATATCAATGCGCGTAATGCCATGAAGGAGTTAGTACGAACTCTTAACACATATCAGTGTTGTCAATCAGCAAGTCCAATTGACTAACACATTCCTTCTACAACAAAATGTAAATCAATAAACTTATCCCTGTCTTAAATTTTGACGTTTTAAAATGCTAAAATGTTTACTTTGAATATTGAAATGAGTATGTATACATATTAACAAAGGCTATAAATTCACTGTTTAAATAAAACATAAATTTTGCTGTCTTTTAAAAATCTTCGTTTATAGTGTTTATCAATAAAAAAAAAATATAGGGCAAAAGTACGTGCTATAAAATTGGTTGTTAACATTGTATGATCAAATAATACTTCTTTTGCACATTAGTAAAAAGAACACCCAAGGTAGTTTAAATTATTTCAAACTTTGAAGTAAAAATATTCATGCCTCACTATTATCATATGCGGTCCATTGCACTCTTTTTTAGTTTTGGTAATTACTGTTACCTTTAAACATCATTCTACTATTTTCTTTTTTGTTCTCATTGCTTTTCAATTGTTTATTTTTTTATTAACAAGGCCTTTTTTATAAAAAAATATAAGAACCTCACGATGTTTAAAAAGATACAATAAACTTGAAAACCTAATAACCCGCATTGCTATTTAAACCCTTGAATCAAGCATCGACAGTAAAAAACAAGACAAAACATTCATTTTGTTTTTATCGGAAATGAATGAGTTTCAATCTGAATATAACAAAAATCTGATAAATGTTACACCAAAAGTTATTAGATCCAACATTGATCGATTTAACTGCACACGAACAAAAACCCAAACAATTTAAAAAAAATCTTTTGTGTCTCAGGTTTAATGCAGTTAAATGTATTTTTTTAAATATACAAATTCTCAATTGTATTTCAATAAGATATGGCATGGGTGTATATGAGACAACTCTCCATCCGAGTCACATTAGAGAAAAATGTAGAACATAATAGGTCAAAGTACGGTCGTCAAAAAGGAGTCTTTATATATTTCCATTCTCAATGTTAACTTAAAGTTTATAATGTAGTACCCAAGAAGTCAAAACAGTTAAACAATCAAATCTATTGAGAGTCATTCTCTGTAAGCATCAACATCATGTGGAAATGAAATATGACAGATAAAATGGTTAGAATTGTAAACAAATTCTAACAATTGAGATATATACATCAAGTTTCAAATATAACTTTGCGGTTGCTTTGATACTTCTTGAACACTTTTTGCGAACATAAAATTCCAATATTTTGCCAAAAAAGTTCACAGACTGATATTCTATGAGTGGTATTGCTGTGTCTTTATTTGATTCTATCAGTTACTGTTTTCATAAGTTTTCAAGAACTTGAGAAAACCTTAAGACAGCGGTAAGTTTGATTATGATTTACAAGAAGTGTAGAGTAAAAACAATTTCATAAAGAAATCAAACAAATTTAAGTATGATAAAAAAAGTAATATAATGTGTAAACTAAAAGACAGATTTAAAGAATTGATATCGCTTTGTTTCATAAACAAAGAACGGCTTACGTAGATACAAAAATCTTGTCCAAGGGAAAAGAAGTCATAAGTCGAAAATAAAATGACAACGCCAATTGTAAAACCCAAAACTTAAGAGTCGTGAGAACATCAAAAGTTTAAAAATATGTTGTCGATTTTAAACAAAAGTCAGCTACAGCTCTGCATGCTTGTTAACAAATGAATTTGTTTTGTTCTTATCCACTAACTACAACAAATTGCATTCATGCTGAAATACATAGATTCATACACTGCAACAAGTGTCTTCCGATATTTCTCCACTCGAGACAGTTAAATTTTATCATTTAAAGCGCGAGGCTTGCCAAGCTCTTTAAATTACAAAAAATTACCTGTCGGGAGTGGAGAAATATCGTAATACACGAGTTATAGTGTCGGAATCTGTTTCTCTAATGATTTTTATCCTTCTTTTTTAAACATTTTTAGAAACTTGTGTTCTTTATATGTGACGTCATCAGGAATTGCCGCCTTTTTCATTGCGTCACAATAGGAAAATTTAGAAGAAAACAAATCATTTAGACGCCATAATAAAATTGCGACTAATCATTTGCCGAGAACAGATGTTTCACTAGTGTGGCGAAATAGTTTGATCACACCGGTCAGGAAATGTGAAATTAGCACAAAAATTAGAGAAATATACATTAGCAAATGCAGAAATGCAATCTCAATATAGTTTGACTAAATTTATGACGTTATAAGTAATTCTTCGTAAAGGCTTTTTAATCTTGAGGCAAAGTTCTGTTTGAAAAAAAATATTCGTTAATTCACGAACGTTAAACGATTTGATACAGACACATTCAGGTCAATTCAGGTCTGGAGTTGACATGACAGGGTTGAGATATCATCATTCTAAACATTTGTAATCCCACTGCATCATTGTGATTGTGTTAAGTTAGAACCTTGTTAGTCTGACTTAGATGGGTTTTTTAAATCTTGTGATCTATCTCAACTCAGACCGTCTGGACTTTGTTATTTTGCATTTTTATTTAAGTTTAATTTTGGTCCATTTAAAAGTTTCTATATTAAGTGTGACGCCCATTATAGCTGAACAACATGCATATTTTTAAGGGGCAAGCTAAAACCGCCTTCGGATGGGGAATTTTGCTGATGAATCATTGGATGCATTCGGCTGATTTCTGTTCCATTGTCGGGTTGTTGTCTATGTGGCACATCCCCCGATCTTCTATAAATCTAACGTATCTCTATGTATTTTCATTTTTATTATTAACTTTTATTAAAGGTTAATTATATAATAAGACTTTAAACATTTCTTGTTTAAAAAAATAGGCTGGTGATACTAAATGTATAATCCATTATAATGATAATGACATAACCATGATAACATACATCATTTTTTTACAATTACCTTTAGACAAAACACAAATATAGAAGATTATCCAACATGAGAGTGTATGCTTGTAAATGTTAAAGTTTTAAATCACAAATGACAAATTTCGACAAGCCATACACATGTTTACCTAAATGGCTGGTACGAGTCTGTACTTGTAAATGTTACTTTTCCTTCGAAAAACTAGTTTTGTGAATTGTCAAAGCAACACTCCAGAGATAGATTTAAAATAAATAAGTGTATATGTCAGAAAATACAACAGGTATACATAAAACACAAATCTGTATAACATCTTCAAATGAATAAATTGCACGCAATTGCATTTATCTATTTTGTAGAAATAATTAAAATATCAATTGATAAGTTTCATTCTTTCATTGTCTTTTAACGCTCTTTTTTCATTTGTTTTTGTATTTACTTCATATGGAACATTCATTGAGAAAAATAGTAAATTGAGCATAGAAAGGTGATGCATTCAAACATTCAAAGACTTACCTTCGATTTCGTAGTATTTTGGATTATTCCCAAGTCTCAAGTGTTGCCCGTTCTATACTCACTGCTCGTAATATGGGTTATTAACATTAACATATTAACCAACTAAACGTTTAGCATTTAAAAAGGGATTTTTAAAAACTCAAATAGTTTGAAAATATTCTTTTTAAAAGTCAATATGTAATCATATCAGATTTGTTGCGTTCTTTCTTATAACCGTTATAACCCATTTGAAACTACATTCAATTTGTAGTATGTTTCTTAACCTCAGAACGAAACACGTCGACACAATACAGACTGATTTTATCTGTTTATTATATTCAAACGTCATAAACAATAATTTTAGCTGATGCATAGAATTGATTTAAGCAGTTAAAAATTGAAAAATGTTATGTGTATGTATATTTTGCGACTGATTTTTCCTGTGATTGAAAGATTTATTATAAGTTTTGTCAGACCGACTGTATGTAAGTGCGAATAGGAGGGGCCAAAATACCAAAGGGACATTCATACATTGTCATACTTATTCTATTTATTATGAAATAGACCGAGAACCCTATGGCTAAAAACGAAAATGACCTACTGGAAAACAACAGTACACATGCAAACACAATATAGAAAAATAAAGACCGGGCAACACAAACACCACGAACGACCTAGGGTGATAGCAGGTGTTTCGACAGGATAAGCCGATCCTGCCTCACATGTTGTATCTGTTGTGGTGGGCATATTTATACAAACCCGGTTTGTCACATATACTGTATGTTAGTGTAATACCCGTCAATGTAGAAACTTAATAACAATGTATGTAGCTGTGTCTACTTGTACGATGGGAAGAACAGTTGTCGTTTGCCCGTTGTAATGGATAGCTATGAGTAATTGGTCAAAGCAACATATATTTGAAATACTTTATTTCAGGAAAAGAAACAGAATATACCTATAATACAGAAACTGTTGGCTTTTCCTTCGTTCTTTATTCCTGATTTATTTATATATAATAGTAAAAAAGTCAAGTCACAAAAATACTGAACTCCGAGGAAAATTTAAAACGGAAAGTACATAATCAAATGGCAAAATCAAAAGCTCAAGCACATCAAACGAATAGATAATAACTGTTATAGACCCAACACGAAGTAACAGTTTTGTTATAGACCCAAATTATAATATCCTTTTACTTTTTTAAAAGTTTTTCATGAGATGTAAATAGTCTAATGACAAACTTTCTTGATATTTCACGGACGTTATGTCATAAGAAACCTTAATTTACATTTCGATATAAAGCATTTATCTGTAACAAGAAACACAACTTTAATTAAAAACCAATTGTTCAGAGAACAATTGAAGGTCTTTCCATCAAAACAATGTATTTTGATATGAAAAGTTGTGAAACTAAGTTTAAAATGTCATTTCAATCGTCAAATGATAGCTCCTAGTAAGCTGATTCCAAAAATATATTGTTTCCATACATTTTTTTTAAATAAGGGAGATAATTTGTTACTTCCGGTTTGAAAAATGTTACTTCCGATTATATTTGAATATTTACTTGACACTGATTCCAAAAATATCTGGTTCTATATACTTTTATATTAATAAAGTACAAAAAAATAGCTACTTCCGGTTTACAAAAGGTCACTTCCGGTTGGTTTTTTTCAAGATTAAATGGTTTGATACCTTTTTCTAAAAGTTGTATATCTTGATCATGTTTACATATAGAATAAAAGCAAAGGTCAAAATCTAGAACGTCAAATTAAGCTATGACCTTGAGATCAATTTCAAGGTCATAAACCAAGGACCTCAAATCAAAAGACCATAGGTCTTAATTATATTTAGGTAATGAGTTATATCACCAAACGCGTATTTTTAAATACAAGAGGGGAGAAAACTCCCTTTTACATTCAACGTACGCTTGCAATCAAAATTTTCATCTTACGACATGTCGCAACTAACAATTTAGTAAAAATAATTTGTTGATATCTTATACAGTCTTTGGATATAAGTGAAAATAAGGGAAATTCAAATATTAGAATATGACCTTGACCTTTGACCTTGACCTAATTTCCATTTTTTGGGACCAAGGACCTCAAATCAAAAGATCCTAGGTCTCTATCACTTATGATTTATAAGATAGAAATTCATATCACTTATATCAGATGCATAAGGGGAAATAACTCTCATATGGAGCGGTCATATCGCTTCGGTCAAAATAGGACAAATCATGCGAAGGATATAACGAGCAATTTTGTAAAATAAATTTGTCATAATCTTTTACGGTTGCGAAGGAGATGCGATAACAAGGAAAACAGTGTTTGGGGAGATAACTCCTACAAAGAAAAGTATTCGTTTACGCAGGGTAAATTTCAAAAGCGCATAAACTGTTCGATATCATATACAAAATATCTAAGCAACATATTGCGAAACAAATGTTTATCGCAAGAACAAAATTAGGCGGAAGAAAAAAAAAATAATCAGAAGAAAAACAATAGGTCTTTCCACAGAAAAGTGGAAAGACCTAATTACCTTACGAATACATATTGTCATTTACTTCTTATATAGAAAAACAGTATATGCATATGTCAACTGTAACGTATAATCAATACGTAGTGCGTTCTGCTTAAACATGTTAAATATAACTTAAATATGTTCATGACATTCTCAATTTTATGATGTTATTTTTGTCTTCAATTCACATGATGTGGATGCTGTGATTTTGAAAAATGGACATAAATGAACAATAAGAACTATTTTATGTCTAAAGAAATATGTAGATTTGACCTGAAATAAATTATTTGAAAGGACAATTTTTCTTTTAATTTTTTATGATCAGAATTTTGGGATTATTTCATGAAGAGAGTGACATTTCCCCCCATCTTCCAGGGTCCAGCAATTAGCCAAAAATGTAATCTCACTTGCCATCCCGAAAATTTAAACAGACATGTAGAAATGTATCAGCTTTTATATGAGCCATCATACATGTTCAAGTAAACGATATGGACTGAGCAACGGAGGAAACGTTACCATTACCGCCTATGGAGCATTAATTATAAATGTTGACCCAAATGGGTGATGTCGTAACATTTATGGCAATCATAAGCCCACAGAAGTCATGTCACAAATTGTCTTAAATGTACGATATAAGTTATGAATATCATGACTTGAGATCCTTAAACCATCGTAAGTCATGTCTTAAAATTCATAAAATACTTTTGAGAACAATTATGCTTCAGGCCTAGCCTTTTAATTTCCTCCTTGTCCCTCATATATATAATTGCACATACATGATACCCTATGTGAACATATATATACATACAACATTTTAAAAGTTGGTGCTATTTGAATGTGACCTACAGTCACCTATACTTTTGCCAGCTTTGACTGTATATGGAATATTATCACTATTACTTGTAATTCACAGGCTATTCTTTTGATAATAAAGAAACCTTGCACTTCAATGCAATGAATTGATTTTTCATGTGTGTTATGTCAAACGATACCGTAAATTAAAGTTCATAATCAAGCGGTTATCTGTAACAAGAAAAACAACTCGAATTGCCTCCAGTAAAAGTATATATTTGTCACTTTGTGTCTACAGTATATGTAGGTTTTTGTAGATTAGATCGTATAATATAAAAGTAGTGTTTTTTATTCAGTCTAAGTTACATACGCTCATTATGTAATGTTTGTCTTCATTTCGGTTGGAACCTTTATTTATCAATATTCTGTTCTTCTGTGAATATCAAAGAACGTTATAATAAAAAAAAAATGTTTTAAAGAGCTTGAGTGATTTAGACAATTGATAACCATTTCAATTTCATTTAAAGTATTTAAACGCAGGTGGAGAGAATAAAAATAGAACGTTTGTCTCATATATTGGATGTTAAAATATGAGTATAAAAAAAAACATTGTAATCCGGATAAACATTACTGCATTTCTGTAAATATATGTACAAGTTGTCTTTGTTGGTTTTTATCTCTGAGACGGACAATATTCCTTGATCGTGTCCGAATTGAAGCATTCGAATAAAGTGCGCATTTAAAACCTCATAAAAAAGCAAATATTTTATGGAATTTATTTGTTTTGATGCTAAAAAATGTATTAAGTATTTCTAAACGGTTCATTTTAAAAACAGTTCTATACAAACATTCCGAAATCATAAGTTTTAAAAATGAAAGACAATAAATTTTTATCAAAGGTACTAGGATTATAATTTAGTACGCCACACGCGCGTTTCGTCTACAAAAAGACTCATCAGTGACGCTCAGATCAATATAGTTAAGCCAAACAAGTACACAATCACGTGTGGTAGGTTTCAGACGTAAACATGAAACTTACTTTCCAATGGGAACCAATTGTGCCCTCTTCTTGCCGACTTGTTTCTTTAATATTATGAGGCTTCATACGGGAATTATGAAGAAAGATACGCAGTTAGCAATATAATTTAACTTTACTTTCATCTATGAAGATTATGTTCTCTCACTAAATAAGTCAAAAGTTTACGACAAAAGAGATGATTTCAGCTTCCAATTGTGAACTTTTCAAAAGGCACATTTACTTACATGATACGAACTGGAAAATAAAACGTTCGCATATCTAGAAAATCAGTATTTTGTTTTTATATACACCACACACTGACTTGCATTAATTCTGGATCTTTGTCAAAAGTTAATAAATTGTAAGTCATTTTATATAACGATTAATGTTTATATTCGTTAACTCAATATAATTTAAACATATCAAATTTCAATGTAGCTTGCATATCATTACAAATAGATAATACAATAAATCATAACTCGTTCAATGATGTAGTTCATTCTAATTACATCATACAAAACGAGACCGAAATTTAATCGTTTATTTACGAGGATATTTATGAAATAAGATACGTATGCATTTAACTACGAGAATGTATTCAATTACTTCGTGGCGTCAATACTTTAAATGGACTAAGTACTGATTTTTTGTCCGTCAAATTCTCGTCTTAATAGAATGAAGCATGTGTTTTTGAAGACTGAGGTTGTATGATGTAATAACATGTTCATAATTCGGAATCGATATAGGATTTTATGTTCTAATGTTTTACGAAAGTGAATCTTAACAGGAAAAGAGAGGCGAAGTCGAAAATAAACTGACAACGTCATACTAGAAAGAAACAGAACAAACAAATATCAGTTCACAAAACATAACATATAGAACAAAAGACTGAGCAACACGAACTCTACCAAAAACTGGATTGATCACAGATGCTCCGGAAGGGTGAGCTGATTCTGCTGCATTACCTGTGTGTTGCTTATGTACGTACAAACACGGTTATAAGATGTAAGCAGTTTGTTAATTCTATACCTGCAAAGTCGCTTCACTTCCTAATCAACACAAATTTTTCATAAATCAAACTTGTAATACAACACAATGTCCTGCATTGTCATTGAAAGCCTTTTACCATATTCAAAGTGGTTCAGTTTCATTTGTCATCACTCAACTATCATCGCTAGAATAAAAATGTTGAGGGATTTATATAAATATGTACCAAAATTACTGATTGACTTATAAATAGTATGTGGTACTTGCGTATTGTCTTTTGGTAACAAATATTCGTTAAATCTTTAAGGATCATGTCAAGTCCGATAGGACCAACCTACGCTTTAGAAATTCCAATTTTTAAAAAATTGAGCCGTTTGTTTTCTTATTTTAATTGCTTCATATTTTTTATTTTGGTGCCTTTTATGGTCGGCTATACGGTATAGGGTTTATCCATGATGACGGCCGTACTGCTGTCAATACTAATTTACATACACTTATTTGATATTTGGTGGATAGTTTTCTCACTTGGACCATACCACATCTCCATATGTTTACATTCATGTTTAATTATTGGTTATACCTAAAGAAGTACTAAAAGCAGACATAAATCTCAATGTGAACATCCTACGTGAATAAACTCATCATCGATACCAGGACTAAATGTTGTATATACGACAGACGCGCGTTTCGTCTACAAAAGACTCATCAGTGACGCTCGAATCCAAACAAAGTTAAAAATGCCAAATAAAGTACGAAGTTGAAGAGCATTGAGTACCAAAATTCCTAAAATTTTGAAAATACAGCTGATTTACTGCATGACATATGGGGGAAAATACTATCTACTCAGTGGAAAAATTATATCATCATAAAACTACCAAAGAAAGGTAACCTTACAGATTGTAACAACTGGTGTGGAATTACTTTACTATCAGTGCCTGGTAAGATACTTTGTAGAATAATTCTAGAACGAATCAAAGACAAAACCGATTCTATTCTACGGGAAGAACAAAGATGATTTAGAACAAAATGTGCATGTATAGATAACATCCTCATACTGAGAAATATTACAGAACAGGCATTATATGTATATATATATGCTCTTCGACTTCGTACTTTGTTTGGCCTTTTTGACATTTTTGGTTTCGAGCGTCACTGATGAGTCTTTTGTAAACGCGCGTATGGCGTATATACTAAATTTAGTCCTGGTATCTATGATGAGTTTATTTACAACCACTGGGTCGATGCCACTGCTGGTGGAGATTTATTTCCCCGAGGGTATCACAAGCCCAGTAGTCAGCACTTATGTGCTGACATGAATTATCAATGATATGGTTATATTTATAAATTAACTGTTTACAAATTTTTGAATTTTTTGAAATACTAAGGCTTTTCTACACCAGGCATAGATTACCTTAGCTGACCCTGTGTTTGGCAAAACTTTTAGGAATTTTGGTCCTCGATGCTCATCGACTTCGTACTTTGTTTGGCCTTTTTGACATGTTTGGATTCGAGCGTCACTGATGAGTCTTTTGTAGAAGAAACGCGCGTATGGCGTATATACTAAATTTAGTCCTGGTATCTATGATGAGTTTATTTATGTGGACTTCGAAAAAGCATTTGATAGCGTCCATAAAGAGTCACTTTGGTACATCATGAGTATGTATGGATTTTGACAGAAAATAGTCATGGAAATGTATGATGGTTTTAGATGTGCAGTCAGACATGATGGAAAACAATCAGATTGGTTTTTAATTACATCAGTAGTAAGACAGGGGATTTAAAATATCTCCTTTTCTCTTTATATTGGTGGTTGACTGGGTAATGAAGAAGGCAACAACTAAAAATCATGGTATAAGTGGGCACTAACAACATTTTTAGAGGACATGGACTTCGCTGATATTATCGGCCTATTTTCACATACACATGAACACATGCAGCAAAAGACAGATAAAGTTACATCAGAGGCAGCGAAAGTAGGATTGAAGATAAATGCAAAGAAAACTAACGTGATGAAGATAGTTACAAAGAACAAAAAAGCAATAACAGTGAACGGAAAGAACTGGAACAAGTAAATGCACTCAACTATCTTGGTAGTAGAGTTAATGCAGAAGGAAATATTGAAAAAGAAGTCAACATCCGTATTGGCAAAGCAGCTGCTACATTCAAGAACCTGAATTACATATGGAAAAACTACAAAATTTCTAGAAAGACAAATATTAAATTGTATGTGAGCAATGGTAGATCAGTTCTGCTGTACGGTTCAAAAACGTGGAAAAGAACTAAAAAAGTAGAAACTCGAATTAGAGGATTACACCCGGCCTGTGAAAAAGGTGTTGGCATAGACATAACAAGTGACAAGAAAGCCTTGTAAACCTAAAGGCACATGGAGAAGAGAAATAGCAGCAGAGATAAAAAAAAAAAAAAAAAAAGACATGGTTACGCCTGGAATCAGATAGACAAAATCGTGAAAGATAGAACGAGTTGGAGGTCCCTTGTTGATGCCTTATGTGTTCAAGAACATGAAGATGCTTAAGTAAAAGTATTGGTTATAAATGCTTAACACCACAAAAAGGTAAATTCCTCATCTTAAAGTAGCTCAGCTGCTAAGATTATGTCATCATAAACATATATACATCATATTTATTAGTTTACCTTCACCAATACAGTTAAAATTATATTTCTTTCTGAACGATGGTTTTCCCATATTGATAAATCAGTTTGAACACTTGCTATTTTAAATTGTAAACAACAGAAATGACAGCACTCACCCAACGACGAGTTTTTCCGTCTAGTGCACATTTCAATGCAATTTGCACACTCGTAGCATGATTGTTTATCTTTCGAAAGTGCCTGAAAAAGATTTTTTAACCTGCAAACATTAATTTCGAATAAGACCATATTTAGTTCAAATTAACATGAATGTATAGTTGTATATTCAAATTTTAGCTAAGATATTTTTGTATTGCGAAGAGCAGAACAAATTAGATACAAACACAATAAACTGATTTTTTTTTACAGTACCATAAAATAAGTAATGGTCATTACCATTAACATGCATTAAATAGTTTTCATTCAAACAGATAATTTTACCAAGCTACAGAAGATGAAATATCAGAGAAAAAAGAATACAGTAAAAACCAACAGAAACGGTTATCATGACGATGAGTAGTTTTACTTCTAAGAAAAAAACAATATAAAAATCATTAATTTAGATAATCCAAAGTATTTGATTTTTTTTTTTATAGTTCTCGTCCATACTCGCTCCTAGTTTCATTTTTCTTTTGTCTTCATTTTATTTTTGTGAGACGCCACCTGACTTTCCGGAAAAAGAATATTATTGATAAATAAATGTGTGCTGAAATTACAAATAAAATGTCAAATTGTTTATCCTCTCTATTGTACAGAAACTTATATACCACATCTGGAGCAGGTCTAATGTCGTGATCACCCCTGATTTCGATGTTCATTAAATTCGAACATACACCATACCCGGTCACATTTAAGTATTTTTGTTATATGTATTTCTATTTGTATCCATCTGATGAGTTTAGCCTTTTTCAATGGATTTTTATAGTACGTTCTTATGTTGTACTGCCCCATTAATATTGCCGTTACTTTTCTCGTTTGCATTGATTTACATTTGTGATTTCATGATGTGCTTTTATAGCTGACAATGGGGTATGTGCATTGCTTATTGTTGAAAGCCACATGGTAGTCTATAGCTGCCAATCTCTATGTCATTGGGTTTCTTGTGGAGAGTTATCTCATTGACAGTCATACCACAAAATCATTGTAACATATTTGGTAAACAATGAAGCACATCTTTGTTTGTTTGAATGTTATGTTAAAATTTTGACACCCATGCTAAACATAGTCGTGGTATACACTGATCCGTTACCCTTCGCTTCGTTTGTACGTCCTGGTTAACTCCTGCTTATCAATAACGAACATTTAAATAGAAACAAATATACAGTCTGTTTACCGTGATGTATATGAAATTTTCTATTCATTCTGTGATCAAAATAATTTCAAGAAATTTCTAAACCAAACATGGGATTTCAATTTCGCATCATAAGGGCTGAACATTCCTCATCGAGTACTCCCCCTAGAAATATAAATGAAATTAGTCGAATTCATGTTACGGATTGGTCATGGAATCAAATGGTTATAGGGAGTCAGGATGTTCCGAGATCTGCTTAAATCATTAAAGCTGCTGTTGAATTTATGTGATATTTTTTTAAGCGATTGAACATATAACTGCTCACAAAAATATATGTTGAAAGAAAACCCCCACTTGACCAATTACTCATCGTACATAATTATATAATATAAATGCATATTTATTTAGTTTGAGATTTAATGATAATGGTTTGCACATATAGAATATAAATGCACGTTAATTTAAATCCAAATTTAAACATCTACATTACTACCCAAAGAAGAACTTATTCATTTTTGTCACATTGATCTTGACCTTGAATGCAAACAATATTTTAATTGGAGTTTGTTAACACATGTATCATGTGACCAAGATAAATGAATTTAAGAATTAAAGTACTATAAAAAAGAAGATGTGGTATGATTGCCAATGAGACAACTATCCACAAAAGACCAAAATGACACAAACATTAACAATTATAGGTCACTATATGGCCTTCAACAATGAACAAAGCCCGTACCGCATATAGTCAGCTATAAAAGGCCCCGATAAGACAATGTAAAACAATTCAAGCGAGAAAACAAACGGCCTTATTTATGGAAAAAAATGAACGAAAAACAAATATGTAACACATAAACAAACGACAACCACTGAATTACAGGCTCCTGACTTGGGACAGGCACATACATAAATAATGTGGCGGGGTTAACCATGTTAGCGGGATCCCAACCCTCCCCCTAACCTGCGACAGTGGTATAACAGTACAACATAAGAGCGAACTATAAAAATCAGTTGAAAAAGGCTTAACTCATCAGATAGAAGAAAAATAAAAGTGGACGTGGCCGGGTACCAGTATGGCACGCGGGAACCACATTAATGAGATATTCACGGATTATCGGCGACAATGATAGATTATCGGTCGACCATTATAGATGTACGGCGTAAAGTATACTTTACGGTTGTAAATGCATTTACGAAATTATCGTCGACAATCTATCATTAGCTAACATAAATGCATTAACGATCGACAATCTATGATAGATCAAAGCGAGAACCACATTATTGGATAAGAACAGTTTAACGGCGATTCGTAAATACATTTACGCCCAGTTTTCAGTGCAATTTATATGTACCCAATCACAATGCGTTATCGACCATGCTAATTAATTCCGACCAATCATATCCATCGATACAAATGACAACACATTCGGCCGCCATTTACAAACAAACTGCAAAATGGATCGTCTAGCTCGTTCTCATCAACCATCAATTGTGTGTGTGTTAGAGCGCGTCTCAACAGTCCTTCTTCAAACACAAAGAAAAGCTCAATGTGGGACACTAGATGCTACCAGCACGGATAAAGAGCTTTCAGAATTAATAGCAAATCTATCACGAATAGAAGGTACGTACATTTGCTTCACTGTACAGTCTTTATTTACATCATAATCTGCAGTCAGCACCGGGGGGAATTTTAAGATCGCACACGTTAATTATGGATAAATTTTATTTCAATGTTGATCTGAATATATACAAGAGTACTACATTGTTACACATGTTACATTGTAATACAGTTTTTTTGAAAATTAATAGATCTACGAAATAAAACTACAAAAAAACAGCATCCATGTTTTAATGTACAGTACGTATACCTGGCCAAAAGTATTCGTCACCTACATTTTTTTGCTATATAATTTATATAAAAACACAATTTTTCAAAAATATGATTTGGGAGCATTTATTTGTTAAGATTTTAACTTTTTTTACATGATACCCAAAAACAAATAACAAATTAGAGGTTTGATCCACTGAACATAGAAGATGAAAGTGCGGGTGGTGCATGTTTTTGGACAATAAAATATGTTTAAACTAAACTAAGTGGTGCATCAGTGAACTATCGACACATCCTAGATTATTCCTGTAATGCCCCTTTTTTCTTGTGATTGTTTTTAGAGCAATCCGTAACCCATTTTATTTTATACTATAGATCATTATATTTATTTCAGATAATAAAAGCCTCTATTTTCCTTTCTTTAAGTTCCTCAAAAAGATTTAAATTTCTATTTGATATTGATATATATTTTTTTAGTAAATATTGCTACCAAATTTCATACATCAAGGTACATAATGTTATTATTTTCAATAAATATCTGTTTAAAACACAATTCAATTCAATAGTTCATCAGTGGCGGATCCAGAAATTTTCGTAAGTGGAAGCCCACTGATTGCCTAAGAGGGCCCGCTCCAGTCACGCTTCAGTGATTCTCCAGATAAGCAACCAACTTTTTTTCTCAGAAAGACCCCCTAAATCCGCCTCTGTTCATTAAAGTCTCACAACATACAACATAATTAAAACACTAAAATATATGTATGTGCCATTCTTATTTAAAAGAATTATGAGAGACTATTAACAATAAATTTTTCATATACTTAGCATTGATATGATAGCTTTTGCATATGTGTAATGAGCGGAAGTACACAAGCCATAATTGCCCACCCGGGCTGATAACCCATATCAGGTGCATCTCGTGCACAAAACCTATAATAGTGCCTCTCGTGCAAGTGACTTCCGGTATTTCCGGCATTGGTTGTTTACTTTTTAAAGGTCAGATGACAACTGCCAGTTGAACATGTATACCTTACAGTCATTCCATGAATATACTAGACCTATTGCTTATAGTATCTGAGATATGGACTTGACCACCAAAACCTAACCGTGTTCCCAATAAATGTGGTCGGAGTCAAGTGAAAACTGCAGTCAAGTGAAAACTGTTTGACCTTGCAAGGTACGCACATACCAAATATAGTTATCTTATTACTTATAATAAGAGATAATTTAACATTACAAAAAATCTTTTTTTTCAAGTAGTCACTGAACCATGAAAATGAGGTCAAGTACATTAGACATCTGACTGACGGAAACTTTGTAACATGAGGCATCCATATACAAAGTATGAAGCATCCAGGTCTTCCACCTTCTAAAATATAAAGCTTTTCATAGTTAGCTAACGCCGCCGCCGGATCACTATCCCTATGTCAAGCTTTCTGCGACAAAAGTCGCAGGCTCGACAAAAATAACGCCGAGGAAACCGTGTTTGTTTTTTTCTTTTTTTTAAGGGTTTATTAATTAATCAGAAAAGTTTGAATTGATAATGGAAAAAATATCATCAATACTATCTCTAGGTGAAATGAAATGATCATGATTCGTCGACTTTCTTGTTTTTGAAGAGTCCGACACATATAAGAATAAGAATGTGGTGTGATCTGTAATTTTACCGATGGTGTCCAATGCCCGATTGTGACATTTTGAGAAAGTATTCAATTGATTTGCATGGGCGGTGATACTTACATAGCAGGAGACGCTTACCGTGTCGCCGCACCCGGTATCGTTCTTTTTGGAAGTCATGCGATTCTATCAGTCTTTGCTTGTTCCCTGCTTTCGTGTCTTCTTAATCGGTATATGAGATGTTAAGTGTTTTATGGATAATAATTTGTATTTACCCAACAATGCACTTACAAATGTAACATAATAAGAACAGACTTTCTCTATGAATACTTGGAATCAGAAAAAATACAACAGTAAGACGATTCTCAGTAGTGTACTTTGTTAATCTTATGAAAGTTATGATTTGACATTTTTAAGTTTTATGGTGATTTATATACTTTTGTCCATTTAAAGAGAACTATAAATATATTGTATTGTTAATGCTGTAAACATGTGAAGGGATATTTTGTTTTCTTATATAATCACGCCATCAGTATCATATACCCGTCCTTGTTGAAAGTGCATCGCAGGTTTTTTATTTATTTAATGGCGCACTTGATAAATTTTTCGATCAAAATTTAGAACCTTAACACAGCTGACATATTTTCACATTCGGTTTAAAATGGAAATCCGGTTTTCTATTAAATTATATCTTTGTTAAATAAAATAGTTAGCTAATATAACCTTTTCAAATTCAGAATTGTGCGGGTTATAACAAAATCACACTTATTTGCAAGTCATGCTCTGTTTATGCATTATACCCCCCCCCCCCCCAAAAAAAATCAAATAAAAAAAAAAATCGCAGTCTTAAAATTTCAAGCCAAGATTGACAATGTCTTTTCGAGGGGTAACAATCTGCTCTATCACTCTCTCAGATATGTGTTATTTAATTTATTATACTGAATGTTCTGTTATTGCTGTCTATTAAATTTCAAATTCAAAGAAATAATCTGTGTCGTCTTGTGAAAAATCAATACCAATCATCCGTATTTATTAAAGCGCACACTCGATCAAGCGTCTCCGTGAAGGGTAATGGAGTGTTTGCAATGGGATAGAGTAAATTGTCTACCTGCTATCAACCAATCAAAATCTGGAATTTTGACATGAAGTATAATAAAACACAATATCTAACCGTACTTAGAAAAGAAACATAATAACTAAATACATGAATGTTGGATCTATAAATACCGAAACACGTCGTATAGCATGCGAATTTTCAATCGGCAAAACAGTCATATTCGGAAATAGGTCACGTTCGGTACTTAGCAGACAGACGATGTAGATGGTAAACCACAATCTAAGACGTGGTAAAAACGTCGTTAGTTAGTTTAGACACAGACACATCGTATAGATCAACCAATTTGTGATGGTGTCCATATAATTTACGGAGTGCAATTTTTAATCTTTCCTCCTCATAACTTTGTTGGAGCAGTTTCTGCGTAAGGAGCACACTCCTGTATATGAAGTCCGTATAGTGTGATCATGCACGAGCATAACGTATCAATTGAGATATGTGAACACCATTCGACGGAGCAGAGGGTATGTTACTGCTGAGAAATGGGAAATTAATAATTGGGAAGTTGAAATCATCCCGTTTGCCATAGACTTAAGTGTGAAGTCGTCCATCTATGTCAATATTGAGGAAGAAATCAAGGTATGAAGCAGTCCTTCTAGTATCAATAGTATCCTCAATTTCAAGTTCATTGACATATATGAGATGCAAGTACTGACTGAAATATGAGTTGGGACATCATTACTATATCTGAAAGTAAAATTAAAGAATTTCGCAAGGTGCTTTTTCTTTTTCTTTTTTAGAAGGTTCTGGATGAATTCTGCTTCATACGAGTAGAAAAACAAATCCTCCAGAAGGGGTGCACAATGAGTACCCATTTGAATACCGACTGTCTGTTGAAATATCAATCAAAGAACTTTAAATTGGTTATATGATTTGAATTTCTATTCACTTGAAGATTTATTGCTTTGTGCAATACAATGTGCTGTTGCACAATACTTAGTAAATCTGTTTTCAGACTATATACAAAGAATTAGCAAAATAAATTGTGACCCCCAATTTTTCTTTGGAAAATTGAAAATTTCTTAAATCTTGAGGTCAAACAATTGACACCCCTAAAATCATTTTTACCCTACCCCCCCCCCCCCCCCCCCCCCCTTATTCGAAAAAAATAACATTTGAAGAAATTTTCTATTTGCAAAATGTGATACAATTTAAGAAAAATCAATACACTTAAACATAAGTTATTGCCTGAAAATTAAAAGAACGCTTGTTTTAGACCCTTTTGGCCCCTAATTCCTGAACAATTTGGGCAACTACCTCCAAAATGAATCTCAACCTTCTACTTGTGATATTGAACCTTGTGGTACAATTTCAGAGCAATCACAATACTTATACACAAGTTATTGTCCTGAAACTAGAAAAATGCTTGTTTTGGGCCCCTTTTGGGCCCCTAATTCCTAAACGGTTGGCACCATTACCCCCAAAAACAATCCCAACCTTCCTTTTGTGGTATTGAACCTCTTGGTTACATTTCATAGAGATCCATACACATAAACTAAAGTTATTGTTCGGAAACCAAATGTCTTCGGACACAATACGACCCCAATTTTTTGTTTGCGGTCGCATACAAATGACTATAGCACAATATCACAATGGTGGGATGTATAAGTATCGATCAACGCCAAAAGATTATTACTAAAATTGACTACACGTTATAATTCCATCAACTGCAAAGGACTGCATATTTATTTATAGCAGCTCAAAAACAGGGTCCAGAGAGGGATGGCAGACATGAGATCCATTAAAACTGAGGGAAAATAGAAACGAAAAAGTACATATAAATAAGAAGATGTTGTATGAGTGCCAATGAGACAACCCTCCATCCAAGTCACAATGTATTAAAAGTAAACAATTAAAGGTCAGAGTACGGTCTTCAACAAGTAGCCTTGGCTCCAACGAACAGCAAACAAAAGGGCCCCAAAATTACTAGTGTAAAACAATTCAAACAGGAAAACCAACGGTTTAATCTATATAAATAAACGAGAAACGAAAAATACCTATGAACCACACCAACGCACGACAACCACTGAACAACAAGCTCCTGATTATCTATAACATCTCAGAAAACTTCACTCAATATATTATAAAACAAATGTTTTAAAGATGATTGGTATGTAATCTTAAAATTTACCCAACTATGTTTTAATAAAAGAACGTGTTTCTCGGACAATGTACCTCATGCATGTTAAAGAGCGGGTATTGGAAAGTTTCAACTGCGAGATTAAACACACTTGGACAGTTGTCTCATCGGCAATCGTACCTCATGTCTTACTATACATTTTGGATAAATGAAATTTTCAGACTGCAATTTTTAGTTTTTTTGTTTGTGTTTGTTTGTGTTTTGTGTGTGTGTGTGTGTGTGTGTGTGTGTAGGGGGAGATATCCTGATTATACAAAGCATGAATTTCAAATAAGTGTGATTTTGTTATACCCCTTACTATTTAAATCTGAGAAACATTTAACAAAATTGCAACAAAATACAACTCCGGATTTACATTTTAAATTGAATGTGAAAATACATCAGCTGTGCAAACGTTCTAAATTTTGAAACACCTGCGATGTACATTTACCAAGGACAAGCATATAATACTGATGTCGTGATTAATTATACGCAAACATAATATCATTTAACAACATTAACAACACAATATATTTATAGTTCTCTTTAAATGGGCAAAAATATATAAATCACCATAAACCTTAAAAATGTCAAATCATTAACTTTCTTATTATGTTACATTTGTAAGTGCATTGATAGGGTAGTTGCAATTATTATCCATTGTGAAAGAAGAGATATGCGATCTGTCGTGCAAAATGCAAGACAGTTTTAATTGAATTGTCCTCTTGTTTGAAATAATTTTATGATATACTATACTCTATAAGCTATTAAATTGTGAAACTCCTTTCTTTCGTCCTGTTTTTTTTTTTTTTTTTTTTTACATAATGATAAAATTCAAAATGGAAATGGAGAATGTGTCAAAGAGACAACAACCCGACTACAGAGCAGAAAACGGCCCAAGGCCACCAATAGGTCTTCAACTCAGCGGCGAGAAAATCCTGCACCCGGAGGCGGGCTTCAGCTGGTCCCTATACAAAAATGTTGCTAGTTCAGTGAAAATGGACGTCACACTAAACTCCGAAACATATAAATGAACTAAAATTTAAAAAAAACATACAAGACCAGAGGCGGGGTTAAACATGTTTTGTGAGATCTCAACCAAACCCTTCCCCTATACCTCTAGCCAATGTAGAATAAACAAACACACTGCAATACGCAGATTAAAACTCATTTTCAAGGAAGACCGAGTCCGATGTCAGAATAGGTAACAGAAGAAACTAAGCAAAATGACAATGATACATAAATTAACAAAGGACTACTAGCAGTTACTTACATGCCAGCTCGAGACCTCAATCAAACTGATTGAAAGATTATGTCTTCAGCACAATCCCTACCGTTAGAGGTTTAGTATCATACCATCATAAAATATATGAGAAGAACATAACCCGTATCATGCCAACAACTGGTTTTAGAATAAATGTGTTTATTTCCGATGTAAAGACCTTATGAGTGAATCAATATCAATTCCAAAAAATGCAATCTTTAATGACCTGACAACAGTATCGTAACTATATCCCTCCTGAATAGGTCTGTTTAAAGGTTTGGTTAGCTTTTGCTTTGTATATTATAATACCATAAAAGATTGGATATTAAGTACCTGAACGTATAAGATGTCTGCATGTTGATTTATATTTACATATGATGTCCTTGTATCTATGATGAAATTTAGTAAATGTTTTGACTAGTTTGTGATATCGAAAACCCTGGTGTAATATTTTTTTTTAGGAATACAGAGATTGCTTTCGTTAAAATCACGTTGTTACATACACGAGCAAATCGAACAAGTTGAGATATATCTATATGTGATAAAATCTTACTGGTAAATTGCTTAACTCGCAAACAAGTTATTTGACACAAGACAATGGTAACATTCCAGTTGGTCTACTCCCATTTGACTATAACCTTATTAGGAATGGATTGAGAAACAGACAGGAAGATGGACAGATACATTTACCAAAAAAATAATACCCCTTCTATTGGAGCGTACAACTTAGCCTCACAAGATGTCATAATTGTTTGGACAAGCAAGATTAAAGCACTTGAACTAAAATAAAAAACCACATTGCGTCACTAGACCCAGCCCCTACTATCCACTGCCGTTAGTAGGGCCTGGGTCTAGTCAGACCGCCTTTGTTGTCCTGTAGATTAATTCTTTTTAAACTGTTTCATCCTGTCACAGGGGCTTGTTACTGTACTTGGGTACTTATTTTCGGTAATTGCCAGCACCGATAATTCAATAATTTCAAAATCCCCCTTCCCCATAACACAAACACAATTTATAGGCAGATAGGGTCAAAAGCTAAATGCCAGGTGACAACGGGCTACCTTGGTCTTTTGACGTTGACCTGTCAAGGAATTTAGGAAAATCGCTTGATTCAGGTCTATATATTTATAGGTGTAATGAGAATAAGTATTACAAATCACAGTAACTTTGTCATAAATAACATAAGATTATTATTTACAGCTGTCACTCACCTCCAAAAACATATAGTTTGATGTATCCATGCTGCTTACACCAATTCGCAAAAGCGAAAGTAGAAAAAAAGTTGACCGCCACTCAAAAATCGATTTTACAATCGGCAAGCATTTCCGGTTTTAATTCAAGTTATCGAATTTATGACTCGTGTTTTAATTCACTTGGTCGAGGTTAACTATCATTATCGAAACAATTCACATTATCGACCGTTAATGCATTATCAAAAAAGTAACCATCATTATCTGCGCGCGAGTCACATTAATTAGATCATCTATGATGGTCGAACGTAAAGTATACTTTACGCTGACTATCTATAATGATCGACCGATAAACTATCATTATCCCCGATAAACTGTGATTATCTATTAAATATGTGGTTTCCGCGTTCCATATACTAGTTCGAATACTGGATTAAAAGCATACGTCTGAACTTACTTCAATACTTCAATGTACTCCTAGCAAACTAGATTATGGAAATCAAAATGTTAACCTTGTTGTATATTATACACATTTTATTTCTGTTTACTTTTACTGCAGGTAAGTTAACAGTGATTTTTTTTTATTAAAGTTTTAATAATTTTATAAAAGTTCTTATCTTACCAAAACATAATTTATTGGAGAAAATATTCTGTAATCTTTGTTATGAATCGTAAAAAATATTTTTTTTATCTAGGTTAAATCTGAGAACGCTTTGTTTTTAACCTTGCCCATAATAAATTTAGTATACTCGTTCCAGGTGAAATTAATGCTTGAAGAGTGAATTTAGAGCTAGTAATTACCTTAAATTGTAGCTGTAATGTACACACATTACGTGTTTTTAAAAGCACAAATTGCATATTTTTAGAAAAATCATTCTATAAGATTATGGAATTTCAGATTCAAAATTTTATAGAGGGAGTCTATTTAAATAGTGATATATGCAAAAATAATATTTATGAATTATACGTTTACATGAAATATTGCTGCATAAATAATTTTGAACAAATTTCGATAAAAAAGTATAATGACCTAACTAAAATACATGTATCTTGTGTTAGGGAGGGAAAATCCTACTTTATAAAATATTCAGTTGGATTCTAACAAAGTTCTCAACATTATCAAGATGCTTGATTAACAACATGCATGTGTTTGTTTGGTTTGGATGTCGTGTATTTCAACAAACAATTATTCTGTTCAGTACTACAAACATAATTTCAAGTAAAATTACATAGCAAACAGGTAAATAACCATCACTGGAAGTTAACTAATGAAAGTTTACCTCTTTTTTTACCTGTGCACAAGCTTTAGTAACCATGTAACCTCAAGTTTCCATTTTTATTTTAAAGAAACACCAAATAAAACGATTATGATGCTTTGAAACACCCAAGATATATGTGTACGACTCAGAAATATGTTACTGCATTTGTAGAAAAAATTCCGACAACTGCCAAATTCAATGGAATAATTTTTCGACCCTTTTTCGTATCCATCCGGATGTGAGGTACTATGATTTGGTGGTATTTAACCTTCATACGGGAACATTTTAGTAAGAAACAAAAGAAGTTAGAAGTATATCCTTTACCTTTACTTTTCTCACTAAGTAATTCAAAATCACTGACTTTGTTGGACGCATCAATCCAATCGAACTTAAGATAAGGGATACAACAGATACAGTTAAGCATTTCTCATGTCTTGACTACCATCTAGAAATCGACAATGTGTGTAAGTTGAAAACAGAATATGTCTATCCCTCCAGAGCACCTGAGGTCACCCCAGGTTTTGATGGGTTCGTGTTGCCAAGTTTGTAGTTGTCTATGTTGCTTTTTTGTACTTTTTTTCTGTAGGTCTTTTACCTTTGTAACCATGTCAGTTTATTTTCGACTTATGAACTTTTCATGTTCCTTTGGTCTCTTTCACCTATCTTTTACAGCTGAAATTTGAACTATGTAAGATTTAGTTGTATGTCTATTTCAAAGTAAGTGAGTTTTTGCATGGTTTTTGAATCTGCAAATAAAGAACTCATGAATGTACCAACTAAATTATTTACCATAATGCTCATTTGAAATGAACATTAGTTTTCAGTGTAACGAATCAGAAAAATATTTCCCGGTAAAAAATCATATGGCAAAATTTTAAAAACATGTGATGCTAATTTGAATAGCGGCCATATTGCCTCATCCGGACGACAGCAATTCCAAAAGGATTATGCATGTCCCTACAATCATTACAATAAACTCCCAAATATACCAATATGTACATAATGTAAATCTTATAACAAATTTCTTCAATTGTAATTTGAAACATTGAAAAAATTTGGTTTTATTGGTTTTCAAATCGGAAGTTTATATACAATTACTGAAATTCACAAAACAGCCAGAATTTGCAAACAAATACAGATAAAAACAAAAGTGTTTTCATGATTTGTCCACACATTGGAAGCTTAATTTTCAGGGTAAAAATAATTTAGATTCCCCTATTGTCATTACTTTTTGGTCATATCTATTGAATTTAAGGTAATTGTATGTTTACCTTGGCATAAACGGTCCAGTTATATGCTTTTTCTCAAAATTACACATATTTTGTGTATATATCTGCTAAAGAAAGTATTCAAAGACACGTTAGTATTATATCTTAAACGTAAAAAAGTCTTGATTATCTGCAAACTTGATATAGCTGACATTTTTAACAAAGGCAGGAAGTTAAAATTAACAGGGCAGGTCAAGACAAAATCCTTGACATATAAGAGTGAAAACTTTTAAATTGTGGTATCTTAAAACTTTAAAATCTTTGAAATATTTCATAAACTCGCACTTAAACATGTTAAAAAAAAATCTATTTTCAACCCAAGAAAAATCACTGAGTTTAAAAAAAAATCTTTAGGGCCTACAGTCCTACTCTTCTGAATTTCCATGGCTGTAACTTAGCTATAATATTATGGCTCAGTATGGATTGCGGAACAATTTTTTGTCTGATTTTGTGAATAAGTTTACCTGATGAAATTTTAAGTTAAAATCATCTTTAGAAATTGATCCCGTATTAACACTTTTTCTAACCAGTGCACGGATTTGGTTTGAATATTTAAATCTTCCGTTAAGTTCTTTTAACAAAAAGTTTATTTCGATTACTTTTTAACTGTTTTAATTTGTTGTATATATGTCTTGTAAAAAACTACAAAAAATATGCAAAAACACTTGCATATTGTTTAAGTCCTTCAAATTGATATCTCAACAGCCAGTCTTCGTAGAAAACCGAACAGTTAGCAATACCTTATTTAAAATAAAAACCTGAGTCTAGCTGAAAAATTACCAATCACGAATCAACTACAAAGATAAATGATTGTCATCATTATCGAATAGGTTGACTGATAATGTATGTTAACATGGTGTTTAAGACCCATTGGTGTTCTTCTGGGGTTTTTTTACTCTTTGGTTAGGTAGTTGTCTCTTTGACACATTCCCCATTTCCATTATCTATTTTTAAAATGGTAAAAGAGAGGCGAAATATATCAAAGTGACATTCTATAATGAGTATATTTAAGAGGGACATTCAGTTTGCATTTTAATTCATGAGATGCACGTTTTCGCGATCCTTGTTCTCTCAAGCCACAATAATGGTATATTCCTAATCTTAATCGATTGCATTCTTTTCTCTCTTGTGACATATTAAAATGATTATGGACTCTCGTAGAGGAATATGCTTACGTACTACGGAGAACATATGCGAATTATTACGCGCTTCAATTTTGTGCTGATGCAATGCTTCTACAAAAAATGCAGTTGATATGTTTATTCCTAATTGTTTAACAAGTCAAAACCATTTGTAAACTACTAATATAATACATGTCTTAGTGTTTAAGAATATTTATTCAACAGTAGTCAGGAGTCAAATATGAAAAAAATGTTTAAATGTTAACCGTCATATTGAAAACAAAGATGGCAATGTACTTTAAAAGTATGGCATTAAACTGACTTTGTGACTTTACAATTTGTTAATTTGAAATTAGACATTTCCACAACTATTTTGATAAATAAAGAATAAAGCTTGTTGAAATATTCTTTTAATCACTTGGCTATAGAATGATAGTATCAAAAATTAAAGATATAGTAATGTGTATACACAACAATAGCAAACAAATTGGTTTAAACAAAATTGATCACAATCTCCTGCATATTGTTAAACTACAGATATATCCATAACTGGTGGGACATGTGGGATTATATAATCTAAATGAGATATCATGTCTTGTTCAGATTAAAACATTAAACTCAACGCTGAGATTGACACATCTGGATTCAAATGTGCGTAACGTATCAAAACGCAATAATTATTCAAAGATTTTAATTACCTGTGTATCAACCGAATCTAGTATTTAATCTTCAAAGTCGTAGTATTGATGTATATATATTCTTAAAGGGGCAATAGGTATGAGATATATAAAAAAAAAAAATTATTATGTTTTTTGCTCAATCATTAATGATCATTAATGAATTGCAAATAGTGAAATAATAATTCGATTTAAGCAGCCAGTATGGTTCAATTTCGACAAAATAGCTTAAAAACTTTGATTGTGAATTATTCACTTGCAAATGAGTTGACAAATCAATAGATATGAAACTATTGACATAAAGAGAGGTTTACTCTAGAATGTTTGTATGTATTGCACTAACTGAAAATTTGTCTCGTTAATTGATATTGATGAAATTCATTCTGGCGGATTGGCCAATAGTTTGCGGCCGAGCTGGACAAGAAAGTACCATACTTCTTCCACACTTTCTTGTAAGAGATCTTAAAAATTGCAGTATATATGTAATATATACACAGATCATATTCCCCTTCTTTTGTGTATTTATTTCGGATATACAATGTATCGTATATAATTCCATGAGTTTGAAACGTTATTTTTATAAAAATTATACATTGGACCAATATGATACCATTATTGACCGCCATGGAAATAATCAAAAGTATAATTATACGTTAACAAGTTTGAGCTTTCTAAAAATCTATGGACTGTTTCGCTCTATCATAATTGTAGGTAATATGTGTACACAAAATTGAGAATGGAAATGAAGAATGTGTCAAAGAGACAACAACCCGACCAAAGACGAAAACAACAGCAGGAGGTCACCAACAGGTCTTCAATGTAGCGAGAAATTCTCGCACCCGGAGGCGTCCTTCAGCTGGCCCCTAAACAAATATATACTAGTTCATTGATAATGAACGCCATACTAATTTCCCAATTGTACACAAGAAACATGACTTCATGTGGTTGTTTATTTAGCATTTGGTATTTTTAGAAATTGATTGATGTAAAGGGATTTACTGTAAGAGTGTGCGTTATTAACTCATGCTTTAAAATTTTGTGCACTTTTATTGTTGAAAATTTAAGCATTTACAATAAACACAATAATAATAAGATAATGTGTTTTTGTAAACAATGTGTAGGAAAATTGTTTAGCAAAACAAATGGTGCATATTGGAGATTAACAAAGCAAAACAAACACCTAATTATAATTATTACTTTAAAATTGCATAATAAAACAAATATGAATTAACGAAAGCTGACCGGAACTGAAATACACATTGTAAATTTCCGGCATTTAGACAAATAAAGTCTGTATTTTTTTTTATCGCATTAAGCTAAAAGCTGTTGCTGTCTCAGTCGCATTATAAAGCAACCAATCAGAATATATATATAGGTGATCAGTAATTATTTCAAAATGGCGTGTATGTCGACTGAAACTAATAGCTCCGCATCGTGATGCAAAGCAAACACTTTCTCACGAATATATCTTAAACATGTTAGATGTCAGTTTCTATTCATTACATTTGATATGGCAAACAAGAAATAATTAATTATTTGTAAATCTGGTCTCTGATAACATAAAAAAATTTAAAGGGACTTTTCTTAAGACTTTCTTTAACATTGTTATCTAGTTTTTACGGGGTTCAATGTTTATCAGTTTTATCTTGTTACTGTGAAGAGTAAAAATTATTTTGTTTTAAATTGTAATTGAGTTTGTTTGTGTTCCTCGATACCTTTTCTCCTGGTATATACTTTGGTTTGTTTATGCCATCATTAATCATAGCGTGAAAATTTAAAATGTTGTATAATCCGTATCCTTTCATTTCATTTTTTGTTTTTCCATAATTGTCTTAATATAAAATCAAAGAGGAAATCGTAATTTCCCTTATACAAAAACAAGGAGATGTGGTAGGATAGCTAATGAGACAATTAGCCAACATAGTCCATATAATGTGGTGTAAAGTTCCATGATATCACTGTACAACCGTCAAGATAATGAGCGAAACTTATTCCGTAAAACCAGCTGCAAAAGTCACTGACATGACACAATTTGAAAAAAATAAGGGACATAGTACGACAGTTTCGATCCCATGATGATATGTTTACCTTAGCAATCCAAAAATGTAATAAAACGTATAACTTTATGTCAAAATTTTATCCATTACTCAAGATGTCGGTTTTTGTGACATATCTATCCTTTGAATAAACACACCAAACTTTTTTTTTTATTTCAACAGATAAACACAAGCGGATTTTTTACAACCTTTATGAAAATCCTCTTCACATGAAAAAAACTCTGACTTACACCAGTTCTTTGGAAATATTTTTTTTACAAGTGTCCGGATTTTAAAAAAAAAGGGCATTTTTTGCAATAAATTTTATTTAAAAACAATTTCAATGTTGACCTATTCATAAAAATAAGCAAGAAAATAATCTTCATACGTAATCAAACCTACTACCATTAAAAACCAATTGTTCAGAGAAGATTTGAAGGTCCTTCCACCAAAAACCATGTATTTTAATATGAAAGTTGTAAAATTAAGTTTAGAATGTCATTTTAATCGTCAAATGATAGCTTATTGTACGCTGATTCCAAAAATATATGGTTTCTATACAAAAAAAAATTTAATAATGGAGATAATTTGTTACTTCCGGTTTGAAAAATGTTACTTCCGATAATATTTGAATATCTACTTGACACTGATTATAATCTGGTATTATATACTTTTATATTTCTAAAGTACAAAAAAAACTACTTCTGGTTTACACAAGGTCACTTCCTTTTTTTTCAAGGTGAAATGGTTTGATATCTTTTGCCAAAAGTCTCATGGCTATATAATGTATACATATGAGGTAAAAGCAAAGGTCAAAGTCTAGAACAACAAATTAAGCTATGACCTTGAGATTAATTCCAAGGTCATAAACCAAGGTTCTCAATTGTATTTGGTTAATGAGTTATATCCCCATACGCGTATTTTTAAATATCAGAGTGGAGAAAACTCCTTTTACGTTCAACATACCCTTGCAATCAAAATTTACGTGTAACGACATGTCGCAACTAACAATTTAGTGAAAATAATTTGTTGATATTTTATATGGTTTTTGGGAATAAGTGAAAATAAGCCAAATTCAAAAGTTAGAATATGACCTTGACCTTTGACTTTGACTTTTTTTCTTTTTTTTGGACCAAGGACCTCAAATCAAAAGATCCTAGGTCTCTTTTACATATGGTTTACAAGATAGAAATACATATCACTTAAATCAAATGCATAAGGGGAAATAACTCTCATATGGAGCGTTCATATTGCTACGGTCAAAATGGGACAAATCATGCGGAGAATATAACGAGCAATTTCGTAAATAAATTTGTCGTAATATTTTACGGTTGCGAAAGAGTAGTGGACACTAGGAAAACAGTGTTTGGTGAGAAAACTCCTACAAAGAAATGTATTCGGTTACGCAGGGTTAATTTCAAAGCGAATAAACTGTTCGATATTATATACCAAATATCTGACATATTGCGAAACAAATATTTCTGGTAAGAACAAAATTAGGCGGGAAAAAAATAAATCAGAAGAAAAACAATAGGTCTTTTCATAGAAAAGTGGAAAATCCTAACAATCAGAAGAAAAAAAATAGGTCTTTCCACAGAAAAGTGGAAAGACCTAATAATAATCAGAACAAATACAATAGGTCTTTCCACAGAAAAGTGGAAAGACCTAAAAATCAGAAGAAAAACAATAGGTCTTTTCACAGATATTTCACAGTTTGACGATATTTTCCGTTAGCAACGTCATTGCCTCCCTTGTAATTGTATCGTATGACCTTAGACGACAAAAAGGGCTTGCTGTTTGATTCACTAATTAACGAAAACTAAATACGACATGTACCAACCAAAGAAAAGTACTTATAATAATTGGTAAGCCATGCTTTTTAGCGTTCAACCCTTGCTGACATTGGTGTAACAGTAAAACATTACACTTGTTTACCAGGGCGAAATATTAAATGGGTTAACTAATTTGAATTATTTTGAAATTTTAAACGCATAATTCAATGATCAAAACATTGTGTAATTAGCTATAGTTCCCAAATCAAAATGAGTTGCTATTTTACCGTTAAGAACATCATTTCCTTGAAATCTAAATGTTGTATTTTTATTTAGAACAACACAACGATGTGTTGCATTTTACTTCTTTGTGTGGAAGAAGGAATAACCAGCTATTATTCCTTATTGCTTATTACTAGTCTCTTCTATAAGATTGTGTTTAGAACATTTGATCTAATCAAAATGTTCGATTTGTTACTAAAAAGTAAAATCACAAAAATACTGAACTCAGAGGAAAATCAATTTGGAAAGTCCATAATCGCATGGCAAAATCAAAAAACAAAACGCATCAAAAACGAATGGACAAGAACTGTCATATTCCTGACTTGGTACAGGCATTTTCAAATGTAGAAAATGGTGGATTAAACCTGGTTCTATAGCGCTTACCCTAATAATACAGTTCTAAGAGATAAATTAATATATTGAGCAGGATCTGCTTACCCTTCCTGAACACCTTGGATCACCCCCAGTTTTGGTTTGGTTCGTGTTGTTCAGTCTTTTTTGTTGTGTTTTGTATAATTTTGTTTATCTGTTTGCCTGTCTGTTTTTTTTAATTCCTTTTTAGTTGTATTTTTTTTGTTTGACATGCAAGAAGAGCCAAGAAAATATCTTTTAAACGATTCATAAAAAAATAGTTCTTATAGTTATCAAAGGTACCAGGGTTATAATTCAATACGCCATACGGCAACGGTAATCTATGCCTGGGATAAGAACATTCTTAGCTTTTCGAAAAATTCAAAGTTTTGTAATGAGGACATTTACAAAAATGACCATATAATTGATATTCATCTCAAAATGAGCTGACTACTGTGCTGGTGATACCCTCGGGAACGAAATAAAGACAACAGCAGTATACCGATGTTCAAAACTCATAAATCGATAGAAAAAAAATCAAATGCGGGTCACAAACCAAAACCGAGGGAAACGCGTTAAGTATAAGATGAAAATGACGACATAACATTTAAATGTAACACCCACAGAAACGAACTAAGCATTAAACAAAACTTGATGAGAATAACAAATATAACATCAAAACTTACTACATGAATTTGGGATAGAAAAGTACCGTGACGCGTCTTATAATAATGTAAATTTACGCTCAAATATAAGAGGAACGAAACGTCCACCAGCATTGTCATCGACCGACTATCATAATGTTGTAGTTGCATATCTTTAGTTTGATTTTATAAGTCTAGAAATATATAAACTGTAATATGTTTTCGTATTGCTTTCAAAGTACTATAAGGGAGGCAAAGGATTCCAATGGATTATTACAACTGGTAAAGTCGAAAATTTTATTGATAACGATATGGCTTTACAATTCGTAAATATGAAGAAAAGAATCTCTGGTTATATATCTTAATTATTATTGCAACCCTCTTTTACAGCAGTATACTACTGTTGTCTTTTTTAAAGGGAATAATGATAGAAAATACAAGCCCTTAAAAAACGTAGAAACCAGGAGATATATCATCTGTATATTGTTGCTACATAGAAATTGAACATTCACAATTGGGAAATTTATGTATGAAATCAGCCGCATCTTTATAAAGATACAAGTCGGCAAACAAGTTGAACTTTTAGGTTATATGGGAATGCCGATTGGGTGTTGAAATACTACTTCCATCTTACGTAAGAAGTCTTTTTTTTATCAAAATATCAAGAATCATGAGCATGTCAGTTTAAGAAAGTTTTACGACTTATCTCTCCCTAACACTAACATTTGTTATTTATATAAAGTGAAGAAATTCCAACATTTCTAATACTGTTGTAAGATTGAAGAGTCTTAGATTGTATGTACCCTTAACATTCTCTTTCAGTAACCACATCTGATTCACGCCACATTTAGAAAGGTGGTTTCACAATATGTTTGAAGCCGAGATTTGATAACTGATAAATTAAAAGTTGATAATTTCAAAAGTAGTTTCGTGGATCACTTTGAAGAACCTGCAAAATAAATTTGTTTGTAATGACACTTATGTAGTTAAGGTATCCAAAACAGTAAAGGAAGACCAACTTCGTCATCTTAAGTAGAAATTCCAAAGGGAAATAGAACAAACCTATGCTTTTCTGGAATTCCCTCCTTAGTAAGTAACTATTTGCAAAAACGATGTTGCATTGGGATGATTTATCTGCGGGGACAACAATGCAACATGTTTGGAGGTAAGAGAATCTGCATCTTCTTCCTCGAGTTCAATTGTCTGGCTCAATCATTGAATGAGTGCATCAGTATTTTGAAGTTCAGTTTCACATTGATTTATTGATCTCGGTATTTTGGGCCTTCAGATAAAACATTACGCAGATTTGTTATTGTCTATGTTAAGATCACCAGTAATTTTGTGACCAGATAATTTAAGAATTGGGAACTAGCACAGATGCAATTAATATGGTTAGACTTAAAGTTTTCAATATCAAAATTATATTACACACCTTATCGCTAATCCCGGCTGACCCGGTAGCTTGAACTTTTGACGCATAGAACAATCACTTTTCCCTTGTGGCGTTAGATATTTTGTTTTATGACGTCAAAATTTTACGGGAACCTGTGTGATATTCAGTAAAGGTGGACAAATAGCGATAAGGTGTATTGGTTTGGTATATGTATGACATTTATAAGATATAAAAGATACAGGCTGATAATCAAAATATGCAGGTATTTTTTAGAGAACATATTACTGATAATTATTGCCCAGGTTGATTGCATTTAGACCTTTGTTGGCGAAGCTAAGTTTTAGAAAGTTTGTTTATAATTTTGTATTTTTCAACGCGAACTGGTTTGGATAGTCTGTAACTTGCAAAGCCGAGACAGTAGTCTAGACTTCAAATGGGTTTATGAGGGGGTATCAGTGAATGATGTTTTGAAAGGGGTAACAAATAAAGGTCCGTGTAATGAAAACCTAACTTCTTTTGTATGACCATGATTGCGCAGAGAATTAAAATATAAATCTTTGATAATTTATGCGAGTATACTTACTAATTCTCTCAAAGTGATGTATTATGCTACAGTCCGTTACGAGATAAAGCTTAACAGAGATGCTAATACGCTAAAACGTAACTTATCTTTATATATGCCCATGTTAAATATAATAAATGGCCACATTAAAATAAAACAAAAAAAAAGTCACAATTTACTACTTTAACTCAATTACAATTCTCTTTTAACATTACATTTTAAGAACTTGTTGTGTCCATTTTATCAATCAGTAAACATAATTAAAGAATGTTCTGTCCTGTATCAAAACATTTTTCGATTATTTCTTCTATAGATTTAAGATTTGTGCGATCTTAAAACCGGTGATCAATTTGTTAATTTTAGATATTTTAAAATTCAAAAGCTTACATATATGAAAACAAGGAGTTGGGAAATGAATGCCAAAGAAACAACAACCTATATGATACTTCTATAGTATAACTATATGTGAAATACTAGTAAGTTTCAGTATTAAACTTTTTTTTTCAGATTCTAAATCAAAAACAGAATGTACGCTGAAGTTTAAACAACCGAGACATGGTCAAAGGAACTTACATAAAACTGCCAAGTTACTAACAATAACATTCAGTTTAGACAACGCGACAGGGATACCACATTCTGTTATTGAAGATAGCGATTTGTTTCAACCGTTACAATGGAAACGTGTATCAGGAACTCATGGTAACGGGCTTCTGCAATTAATACCAATCTACGAAATGCTTTCGCTATCACTTCTTAGCTATGAAACTGAAGATTCGTTCATTGATTTACAATCTAAACCTACAGGTTGTATTACTAACCTGACAGATTTGGAATACGAAATGGTTTTTCGGCAGTTTTTGTTGAATTTTACAAAAGAATACGAGGAAATTTGTAACGAACATATAGAAAATATATCTGGAGAAGCAGAATTTTATTATGAATGTTGTCATTATGATTATAACGGGAAAATGCAGTGTAACCGTGTTTTGAAAAATAAATGGATGAGGGCTATACATTATTGCTCTTATATAGTGATTGCAATTGTGTCGTTGTATTGCCCCTTGTTGATTCCGCCGTCTTTGTATAATCCAAATTTTGGTCCGAAACAGTTTGTTCATTGTCTTAAAGACCATTGCACTTTTACTGTAAGTATAACCCAAACAAACTGTTGGAAAGAAATATGTAAAAGATTTAATAGACTAATGAATATTGACAAAAAGTATGTACCATACTATAAATTTGAAAGTATGACCAAGTTTATAAAAAAAGTTAAAAACATGGACGCTGAAAAGGGGCATCAATTCAAATTGTTACAGGTGTATTTCAATGTCGATCCTTCCGAAATTGTTGCCGAAAATGAAGTGCCGATAAGCCTAATTAGCGCATTACGTGATCTTTTGTTTGGATGCGGTATGGAAAATGATGAAGGTGTGAGAAATGGTAGTCAAACAAGCGAGGTGGAAAATGAGGAAAACCAGACATCATGTTGCAACAAATGTAAAACAAAAATACAGACAGCATGTTGTCAAAACAGTAAGATGAAAAATCAGGAAGGTGTGAAAGCATGTTGCCAGGCAAATATATTTGGTGCATGTGTTTACATTAATTACCCGTGGTACAAGTTATGGGGCTTTCTACTTCGATTCGTTTTTGCAGTAGCTATATGCCTACCTTGGATCATACGTGTTTGTATATTTTATGTTTACGAATATGATATACGAGAATCAAGACACAAAGCAGCAGAAACAAGAAACTTTCTTGTGCGTATAGAAAACAATTTAACCTATTACGGAACACCAATTCATGTTGTATTCATCTTGTCATATGCTCTGATGTGCTTTGGCTACTTATTTTTAGAACTAACCAGTGTAATTCTGTTCAAGAATATTACAAGTTTACTTCGGAAAATTCTAACAGAAATTTTTAGCGGTATGTGTAATCGGTCCAAGGGGAAAGTTATTCGGTGGTCCATTAAAGTATTGTTGAAACCCTTCACTGCATGTGGAATGTTTGGAGTAGTATTTGCAGTACCGTTCTGGATATTAGCAGTACCTTTTACTTTCACCGTATCTGCATACTATTTATTTCCAACATTTTATATCACTATTAACTTTTTATACTTATTTGTAAATATTTTTCGAACGTGCAATTTGAAATCGGATAAAAGTTCCAAAAAAAAAGTGGATAAAAACTGTTATTATAGATTTTTCAGTTTTCAAGATATCTGTTCTGACAATAGAGAGACCACAACGTCTCACGAAGCAACAGATAATGTTGACCAAGACGAGACCACAACGTCTCATGAAGCAACAGATAATGTTGACCAAAACGAGATTACAGCGTATCATAGAGAAATAGATAATGTTGACCAAGACGAGATTACAGCGTCTCATGGAGAAACAGATAATGTTGACCAAGACGAGAATACAGCATCTCATGGAGAAACAGATAATGTTGACCAACAAGAGACGAAACCAAATTTAAAATTATACGAAATTGCATTGATGTTTTTTTTTACTTTGTATGATGTTGTCATCTGTGCTGCTGACATTTGAATTTGTTATATTTTTTATGAAAGTAGCGACATATACAATGGTTGGACTAATTTTAAATTCATCACATGCCATGCAGTACATATCGACCATTTCTTTAGCATGGTTGTATTACAATAGATGTTTTGGTGGAATTAGTCAGATTTATAAGAACTTTAATAAAGCTGTTCAAACCATTCTATATAGGGTGAACGAACTTCGAGCGGACGAAATAACAAAACAAGAAATGAAAGACCATAAAAACAAAGCATTAAAAGTTAGCAATAAAAGTATGTCCAGAACAGAGAGGAGCATCGGTACTTATGATAGAGATCCTAAATTCAAGACAAAAGGCGTAGTTTTATTGTTTGATAAATTTGATAAACAATATACAACGAAACAGTTCTTCTTCAACATTTGTAAAAATATACCAGATGGACCTGGACCATACAGTAAACACTATGGTATAGCTCTGAGACAATTTTTCGTCATTTTCTTATTCTTACTGTTCGTGACGCTTGTTGTAATAGCTTTTGGTGATTCCTACAGCGTATCTTTTCCAAATCAGCTGTTAGCAACTCTGGCCGGCGGAGTGGTGCCCTGGATTCTTATGAAAACTAATATATTATTCTCACAAGATGACCCGCCTGACGTAGATGAAATTTGTGAAAGATATTTTCACAAACAGAAAAATAGTGAAAGTGATTCAGAAGGATTGTTTAATATGTTTAAGAAGACTTTTGACAACGAAATTGAAAAAGACAGCAAATGGTGGATCATAGGTGATATGGATGTGGCCGATGAATTGACTTTGGACGTAGAACCATCTGAGGCTGATTTACTTATATGGAAAGGGAGAGAATCAACGTGTACGAAAAAAAAACCAGTTGAGAATCCGACAGAAATTAAAGACGAAGATGAAGGGCTGATAAAAAAAGACCAATAGCTGATAATTTTCAGTTACTAGTAGTTACAATCACCAACTTTCGAAAATAATATGATCGTAACTGCAATATTTATCAAGAATTTATTTTTTTATAAAATTACTTTTGTTAAAAGGGAAAACATAAACAACTGAACCCCTATTGTCAGATGCACGCGTCGCTATACTAAGTGCTATACTCTCATAGCCTTTTTTCCTTTTCTTTTGTTTGAAAGAACTACTGGATTGGTGACATGTTGGTCCAGTTCTTTTGAAATAGGTAAAATGTGTACGGCAATATTGTTAATTCTACCATGACGTCTGCAACTGATTTAGTTCACTTCTCGATATTTTTGGAATGGGTGTTGCTTATATTTAGTGTGACTTCATTTGTTGTGTGCCCAAAATAAGAAGCCTTGTGAGCTGTACTGAATGAGAGTTATCATACAAATTGTACCTGCAAGCGCAAAACGACGAGTTCGATTTATAAAGCTGGATCTCCTTACCCTTTCAGAGCACCTGTTGTCGCCCGGTTTTATGTTTGGTTTTAATTGATATGTCTCTAGGTTTATTTATGTGTGGTGTTCTGTAATTTGTTTGGTGTTTCGTTTTTTTTCTGCTTTTGTGTATCCCATGGCGTTGTTAGATTTGTCTTCGCCTTTTTAGTTTGAAGATCCATTTTGTATAGTTAGTCTTCTTTATTTGCTCCTATAAATATATTACGATGTTTCTCTCTTTCGTAGAATTTTTTTGGGGGGAAAATATTTGATAGTCTCTGTTTTAATTTACAAGTTATCTCTATTTTGGACGATTTAAAGTTTGACATATCTCACAGTTATATATCTATTAATATTGAAAACTGTATGTAAATAAAAGGTGTTTTATTCACCATCTAGTGATTGTGATGCATGTTGTTTGGTGTGTTGTCGGCTTGCCATTTCATTGACGTACTTAAGTATTTTCTACTTCTCCTTTAGCTTGCATTCGTTCATGTGTTTATGTTTAAATCGGAAATATGTTTTGTTACATATTTATGTTTGTGACTGGATTTGCTTATGATGCCCAAATCTTCAGATTACACTGCATAACTAAAAGACAATGTGGGGTGTGTGTCAATGAGACAGTTACTAAATGACACATGCACAACTACAATGTAATAACTAAAAATACATAGTGTCAAATGATTCTTTTTTTTATCTCAAATTAAAAATATTGTTCAGTGACGCTTTTGTTGGAAGCCATCAGTAGTAATAACATGTACCTGTTAAATAATGGAGTTTTGTATTATCTGCACACTGACAGTGTTATACTGATTGCAATGTGTAAGATTATGAATTGACAATAGGATTTTATATACATTGGTATCGTTATACATATATAAGTTATGAGCCACAATGTCATCGTAATTGGCGATTGACCTTGGCAGAAATGTTAACGATATCTATACACAGAAAACTCGTTCACCTGTTAACTTGCTGTTTAAATTATGTTCACCGTCCGTAGACAATTTTACTCATGGCAGAGGCAAGCTGTATGAAGCGTTACCTCAGACATTGTGAAGTCGCTATAAGTTTTGCTTGATATCAAAAGATGTGACATGAGAATCACCTAGCGACTGAATTTTAGAATGGTGTTGTTTGTATGAACTTTATATATTCGTGTATGTATATTGTTATGTTTTTGGCAAAACATTTTTTTGACCTAGTGTGTTGTACCCTATTCATTCTACATTGTATATATCGACTGTACATGCAATTTTTAATTAAAATTTAATTGAATCGAGTTACTTTTCTAAGTCACGTATTTCTACAAACTAACCTAGATTAACCAAGCGAACAGTAGTGGGTACGAATTTGCCGTTGAGTACACAAAGAATGATGCCACTTCTGTTATTACAAATTGTAAAATGGATCAAGACAAATACAACGATAATTAAAATATTTGGAAAGGACGAGTTCATACATTTATTGATGTAAGGATATACTGTATATCTGGTACTGGTGGTTAATAAGCAGAAACCGGAATATTTTAGTGAGTCCGTCTACATTGCAATCTTAATATACAACTAATTCAAACAATTAAACTTGATTCAAATGCCTGTTTCCTTTAAATATACATTTAAATTAGGGATACTGGCTGTCTGTTACAAACTAGCAAGCATTTTAAAAGAATGTTTACAGTTGAAAGTCTATGAATAAATAACTGAACTAAAAAAGCAAATCATGACATATTTAAGGTGGCCCTGGTTTTGAGATATAATTAATGGAAAATTTGGAGGGCAGTAATATTGTTGTTGAAAAGTAGATCATATGCTGTTGATGTATGGAATTCTCTTCTTTCATTTTTTTCTACTTATTGATGTCTAATATTTTGATTTTACTTTTCTAACTTGTATAGATATAAGAAGATGTGGTATCAGTGCCAATGAGACAACTCTCCATCCTATTCATAATTTGTAAAAAGAAAACAATTATACATAGATCAAAGGAGCCTTGATTCTCACTGAGTACCAACCAATAAAGGGCCAGAAAACAACCCAAACAGGAAAACCAACAGTCTAATCTATAAACAAAACGAGAAACTTTTATGAAGCGCATCAACAAACCACCACCACTGAACAGGCTATTGGCAGATGCATGCAAATGCAGTGGGTTTAAGTGTTTCAACAGGTGCAAACCTTCTCCTGAAACAGTTGTGTAAAGTCCCGGCCCAGTCCCACTAGATCACGATCGCAACACGCTCACTGCTTTCTTAAATAAATTCAGATCGTGGTAAAGTCGCGATATGAGCGATATGAAAATGTAAAATTTCGTTACTTTCACGATGCTACTACGTCCTCATTGTTTTTCTGGTCCTGCTATCGTCATATCGCGCGTATTCTGCGACCTCAGTATGCTTATCAAGATATTTCTACGCTCATCACGTTATCACTACGACCATACCACGAGTTATCCGATTGCAACACGATGTTACCGCGCTTCTACTGCGATTATAGCGCGATCTTACCACAATTTTACTACGTTTATAACGTATTCTTACTACGTTCTCAGCAATAACGTCAACATCGTGTTCCATGTCAATACAGTTCCATTCCTTCTATTTCTGATTACTACTTAGATTTCAAGGAAACAATAAAGTCATGCCACCAAAATCTACTAGAACACGTGGGCGTGGTGGTAAGGGTCGATGTAGATGCAGAGGGGGCTCTGATAATCATGATCAAACATAGAAGTCAGACCGACCAATTCAACATAAATTACAACATATTGCTGGTCCATCAAGCTCAAATGACGATATTAAAGTGATCGATAGCAGAAATGACACATATGTATAAAATTGAGAATGGAAATGGGGAATGTGTCAAAGAGACAACAAAAAACAACAGCAGAAGGTCACCAACAGGTATTCAATGTAGCGAGAAATTCCCGCTTCCGGAGGCGTCTTAATAGAATGAAGCATGTGTTTTTGAAGAGGTTGTATAATGCAGTACTTATTTATGTTCATAATTCGGAAGCGATATAGAATTTTATGTTCTAATGATTTACGAATGTGAATCATACCAGGAAAGAGCGGTGAAGTCGATAATAAACTGACCACTTACTAAATAGAAAAAGACAAACAAATATCAGTTCTCAAACATAACATATAAAACAAAAGACTGGGAACTGTAGTAGAAGAGTAAATTGATTCTGCTGCAAGCAGCATTACCGATCGTGTTGATCAGGTACGTACAAACACGGTTATAAGACGGGTAATTCTATACCTGCAATGTCGCTTCAATTTTGTATAAACACAATTTTTTTCATATATCAAACTTGAAATAAGCTTGACAAAACAATAAATTGGAATAAAATTGAGAATGGAAATGAGGAATATACAAAAGAGACAACAACCCGACCATAGAAAAAACAACTGCAGAAGGTCATCAATAGGTCTTCAATGTAACGAGAAATTCTCGCACCCGGAGGCGTCCTTCAGCTGGCCCCTAAACAAATATATACTAGTTCAGTGATAATGAACGCCATACTAATTTCCCAATTGTACACAAGAAACTAAAATTAAAATCATACAAGAATAACAGAGACCAGAGGCTTTTTACCATATTCAAAGTAGGTCACTTTTATTTGTCATCCCACAACTATCATCGCTAGAATACAAATGTTGAGGGATTTATATAGACAATAACTGTTAAGGGTCTTTAAAAAGCAGCTGTATTTGTACGAGGCTAGTAAACAAAGTGTATGCGAGCTTTTAGCGACCTATTACATCTGCTTTGCGCCAAGTACAAAATCAGCTGATTTTTAAAGACCCTAAACAGTTATTGTCCTTATCCTGCAATTAATGCTGTATATTATTTGTGTTTTGAAAGACACAAAAACACACGTTTTTCATTTAATTTCGATTTCAAATCACAGTAAAAACACAGATAACAAAACATTGTCAAATTTGAAACAGGAGTGTACGAATGGTCCTACGGTTCAGACTCGACATTCACTCAACATGCATGCTGAAATTGACATGGTTATTCTTGTCACACAATCATACACATTCAAGTTTTGAAATTGATAGTTGTCATCGTAAAAAGACTGCTGTTCATGTGTGTATGATCGTGGTATGTTATCAGAATATTGGTGTGATTCCCATTGCTATAAAAAATGTTTGAAAAAGTCATTGTTAATTTGCAATTAAAACGTCATTGGAATGCGACTAGTACTGCATGCAATGCACATTCTGAGGTCAAGCAGGTTCAAATAATACTCAGTTCCGCATTGGGCAGAGCTTTAAAGCGATATCTGTATAGTATACAGATACAGTATAGCGATATCTGTAGGGTTGTATCTGTATAGTAGAACACCCAATTGCAGGATAACTATATATATTTGTACCCAAATTACTGATAGACTTATACATATTATGTGGTACTTACGTATTGTCTTTTGGTAACAGATATTTGTTAAAACTTTAAAGATCACGTCAAGTCCGACAGACACAACTTACGCATGTTACACTCTAGACCTTCCAATTCAAAACAAATTAAGCCGTTAGCTTTCTCATTTTAATTGCTTTATTATGAAGTTTATAGTTTTCGTGTCATACGGTATGGGTGTTTATCCATGCTGACGGTCGTTATGATGCATTACATCTCCTTTTCTCTTTATATTCATTTGGTAGTTGACTGGATAATGGAGAAGGCAACAACTGAAAATCATGGTATACAGTGGGGACTAACAACATTTTAGAGGACATGCACTTCGCTGATAATATCAGCCTCTTTTCTTATACACATGGACACATGCAGAAAAAGACAGATAAAGTTACACCAGAGGCAGCAAAAGAATAACTGAAAATAAATGCAATAAAACCTAAGATGATGAAGATAGCTACAAAAAAAAAACCACAATAACTGTGAACGGAAAATAATTCGAAAAAGTAAATTCCTTCAACTATCTTGGTAGAAGAATTTATGCAGAAGTAAATATTGAAGAAGTCAATATCCGTATTGAAAAAGCAGCTGCTGCCTTTAAGAACATGAATAACATATGGAAAAAATGCAAAATTTCTAGAAAGACAAAGATTAGATTATATTGGAGCATTGTTAGATCAGTTTTGCTGTACTGTGCAGAAAAAGGAAAACAACTAAAAAAGTAGAAAGTCAAATAAGAGAATTCGAAGGACGCTGTTAGAGACGAATTATTCACATCAGTTGGTCAAATGTAATTTCAAACAGTGACTTATCTTAAAAGAACAAGTGTGAAGAATATAGTGAAGGAGATCATGAGAAGGATATCATGAGAATAAGATCATGAGAAGGATATCATGAGAAGGAGATCATGAGAAGGAGATCATGAGAAGGAGATCATGAGAAGGATATTATGAGAAGGAGATCATGAGAAGGAGATCATGGAGATGGAAATATATTGGACATTGCGAATGGATAACAACCATCATGTGAAAAAGGTGTTGACACGGACACCACAAGAAACAAAAAAGCCTGGTAGACCTAAAGGCACTTTGAGAAGAGATATAGCAGTAGAGGTAAAAATACATGGTTACACCTGGAATCAGATAGACAAAATTGCAAAAGATAGAACGAGTTGGAGGTCCCTTGTTGATGCCGTATGTGTTCAAAACATAATGCAGATTAAGTAAAAGTATTGGTTATAAATTCTTAATGCGACAAAAAGGTAAATTTCCTGACCTTAAAGTAGCTCAGCTGCCTCAATTATATCATCATAAACATATATACATCATATTTATTCTTTTACCTTAACCAAAAAATTATATTTCTTTTTAAATGACTGTTTCAATATTCAGTGTATGTAAAGTGCGGATCCTAAAATATCATTTTTACTGTATATGCCATAAATGTCTAATGTAGAATGATAAATAAACAGACGAACTTTTTTTAATTTTTGAAGAAAATGAAGAAATTTAGTTAAAATGTATATGTTCAGAAATACATAATACTTAATAAAACAAAGTAAGAGATGCGAGCGGTGTTTTATCGCGCCTAAAGCAATCCAGCTGTGAAATATATACCAAAATAGGTGAATATTTAGGACATTTCACGAACAGATCGTGCAGGTGCTTTATAACTAACAGATAAGATGTTGTTGCAGTAAAAAATATTCATTTTAATACAATTATTAAAGTCGTATAACGTAGAATATGTTTTGTCATTCAGTTTCTTCATAATTAACTAAATTCCACTATGATGATTTCGTAATGCTAGTCATGTTTACTGTCAAATAATGATACTATTCTTTCATTTTCACTGTGGAGCGAATCATTAGTATTGTATATGCGGTGCATTTTCACTGTATAATTATTTATTTTTATCTATTACAGCTCATTTCTTTAAGCATGTAGAGCAAGACTTTAGTTGATTTGCCTGCTTTTTTTTTTTATTGAATAATCATTATGATAACACCCAATTTAATTCAAATATTAAAAATACAGGTTAAACTATGCCTATTCATATTGTTTAAAAATGTCAATCTTATTTACAAAGTGTGTATAAACAATTATACAAACAAAGCAAGCAAGCCAACCAAAGTTTTGCTTTACATGCATTAGAAATTAGCTGTACAGCCTTAATTTAGCCGACTTGCTCAAACAATAGATAAAGTAAGAGAAAGATTTGATAAAATTTAACTTACGAAGGAAAGTTTGGTTTTAAAACACTCTAATAAATTCAATAGAAATAACATTCATTTCAAATGTATTCCATTTAGTTTCTTATAAAGCGTATAGGGATCTTTATCCTTATTTTTATATCCATTTCCATGACAGTTCACCACTAATTACGTACATCTTGCACCTTAGTTTTCCCGTTTAAAAGGTTTTACACTGGAGCCCTTTATAACTTGCTTTTCGGTGTGAGCCAAGACTCCATGTTGAAGATCGTACTTTGACATGTATAATGGTCTACTTTGATAAATTGTGACTCGGATGGAGAGTTGTCTCATTGTCACAAACGACATCTGTATATATATATGGCTCAAAAACGAAACGAGACGGGATAAAAAGGGATAAAAAAAATTCCACGCTAATTTTTTAATATATTTATAATGGGCTTAATACGAGTCAAAATAGAGTAAAATAGTGGGTCGCATTTGTGTATAAGCGTCACGCCGGATTGCCGACTTTTTGCAAGCGTGACATGTGAAAGTCAAATTATTGTGTAGTGAAAAACGGGAAATGAAGTCTAGCGGGACACGGATAATTACAAAAAATTAGAACTGCATAGTATAAGCGGGATACGGGAATCTGACAAAACAATAAGCGGAATACGGAAATCTGACAAAACAGTAAGCGGGATCCGAGATCAGAACACCCCCCCCCCCCCTCCCCCCCAATGAGACCGCAGAATAAGATATTTTTGTATATTCATCCTATTGTTACAGTCATGCCTTCAATAGCAAATGTATCCCATGCATGCATTTTTTTTGTCCTTTTTTCAATTTTGTGGGGTCCAAAATAGACAAAAGTCCTTTAATATAGATATTTGGAATTCGTTGACATGCTGAATCTAACCGTGCATCTAGCTTGGGGATTTTTTGCCTAGTTGCTGAAATAGCCCACATAGAGTTCCAAAGGGTCTAAAATCAACAAAAATGAATTGTAGCATGCATTTCGTGTATAATAACCCAAATGTGCATGGTTTTACCTCTGCGGTAGTATTCATTCGCGGATCTAGAATTTTTCAAGTAGGGGCCCACTGACTGCCTAAGAGGGCCCGCTGCTGTCACGCTCCAGTGATTCCATATATAAGTTAAAATCAAGGAGAAACGTAATCTGAATAATATAATATGACATTTTGAGAATCGCTTTGAAAAGCTATATATTTGATGAAGAATGAATGAGGAGTTTGTATTTCAATTTGAAAATACATGTATCATAAATCCTAAAGTCATCAACTAAGTTTTTTTTTCATTTGTTGCAAGTGCATTTATCACATAATTATACAATAAAAATTCCTCGCATTTTTGAAAATTCTACATTAATAATGACTGCACTAACAGTGATAATTCATCGCATCTATAGTTAAAATGGATCGCTTTCAATAATCGATATGCTATATCATGATGCTTTTATAACACTTATTTGAACTTTAATGCTATGTTTGTATATTATAAAGACATATTACAATGAAAATATGTTAAAACTTAACTTAAAATCCTTTAACTTGATATTTTCAAAACGTAAACAAATACAGTTTTCCCATGATCCTTTATTCTACAATAGACATACCCGCATATAACAGTAAAAATGAACTAGCTGGATTCGCACTTGATATACACTGATATTGATAAATCGGTTTTAACACTTGCTTTTTTAAATTGTAGGCAACAGAAATGACAGCACTCACGAGTTCTTACGTCTAGTGCACATTTAAATGCAATTTGCAGTCTCGTTGCATGATTGTGTATTTTACGAAAGTGCTAGAAAAAGATTTACTAACCTGCAAACATAAATTTCGAATAAGACCATGTTTAGTTCAAATGAACATGAAATAAATTGAGAATGGAAATGGGAAATGTGTCAAAGAGACAACAGTTTAGCTGAGATATTGTTGAATGGCTAAGAGCAGAACAAATTAGACACAAACACAATAAACTGATGTTGGGTTTTTTACAGTACCCTAAAATAAGTAAAGGTCATTAACGTTAACGTGCATTAAATAGTTTAAATTCAAACAGATCATTTTACCAAGCTACAGAAGATGAAATATCTGAGTAAAAGGTGACAGTAAAAACCAACATAAACGGTTATCATGACGATGAGTAGTTTTACTTCTAATTGTTAAAAGCCACACGTGAGCCTATAGCTGTTAATCTAGATGTCATTGGGTCTCTTGTGGGGAGTTATCTCATTAAAATCGTAACAAAAAATCATTGTAACATATTTGGTAAACAATGAAGCAGATCTTTGTTTGTTTAAATGTTGTTTTAAAACTTTGACACCCATGCTAAACATAGTCGTGGTATACACTGATCCGTTAATTTGAGATTTAATGATAACGGGTTGCACACATAGAATATAAGTGCACTTCTATTTAATTCTAAATTTAAAAATCCGAAGAAGAACTTATATAGTGTTGTAACCTTGACTTTGAATGCAAACAGTTTAATTGGAATATGTTAAAACATGTATTATGTGAACAAGTTAACTGAATTTTAGAATTATAGTACAAGTTTGAATGCTGGATTAAATGCACACCTCTTAACTTAAAAACAATCATACTTCAATGTACTCAGAGCAAACTAGACCATGGAAATCAAAATGTTAACCTTGTTGTTTATTATTCACATTTTATTTCTGCTAATTCGTACTGCAGGTAAGTTAACAGTAAATCTTAAATGACAGTTATGTTTATTCTAAAACTTCCTATTTTACCAAAACAACATTTATAGAAGAAAATATCCTGTGATATCTGTTTACAAAACTTTTATTTTTTTCGAAAAAATGAGGATTTTCTCTCCAAGGCATAGATTACTTTAGCCGTATTTGGCCGACTTTTTGAAATTTTGGATCCTTAATGCTCTTCAACGTTTTACTTGTTTGGCTTCATACATATTTTGATTTGAGCGTCACATATGAGACTTATGAAGACGAAATGTGCGTATGGCGTACTAAATTATAATCCTGGTACCTTTGATATTAAACATTTTTAGCAACTCATTCTATAGATAGATAGTTTATTCTCATGAAATAATGCAAATACAAAGGTTTCAGAGAAGTTGAAAAATAATATATATAAAAATAAAAATGCATTAAAAATAAATAAAATTCAACATGTTCAAAATATATAAGATTATTGTTTTTCAGATTTAAAATTCACTTTAGAAAGGGAGTCTTTTTAAATAATGATATATGTAAATATAATATTTATGTTTTCTGTAAAACCATAAATATCTTTATTTGAAACATTGATTCGTACATAATTTTGTGTAGATTACGGTTAGAAATGATTCTGGCCTAACTAACATACAAATATCTTGTCTAATGGGGGAAGAGGGAGAGAAAGGGAGGGGGATTGAATCCAAGTGTGTCCAAAATCACGATGATTCTAACAAAACGTATCTGAACATTATCAAGGTGCTGGACATACATGTATTTGCAAATTTTTGAAAATCGGCATTCTTAAAGGAACAGACTGTGCCGCTCTTCTTGCTACTTGTTCCTTTGTTTACATGAAGCGAACTTCATACATGAACTTTTGATGAGGAACTAAAAGAAGTAAAAAGTAAATTCAGCAGACACATTTATATATATAGTATGCGTGATCACTAAAGATTTTGTAAAAACTGGTTGATTTTTCCGAGGGCAAACAATCGGAAAAGAATGAGTAAAATTTTAACATGTTAAAGTGCGATGGTTTTTTTATATATTTCAAACGTTTTAAAGTTTGAAGATACCACAATTCGTTTTTGTAACACCTCTCCTGTATTTTCATGGCTGTAACTTAACTAAAGTATTATTGCGAATTTTGAAACAACTTCAGTATGGGTTGCGTCACATTTTTATTCTGATTTTGTGAATAGGTTTGCAAGATGAAATCCAAAGTTAAAAACATATTAGAAATTGATCCCGTATTATAATTTTCCTAACCATTGCAAGGGTTTGGTTTGAACATTTAACTTTTTTGTTGAGTTCTTTTAACAAAAAAACACATTTCGATTACTTTTTTACCTGGTTTCATTCAGTTCGGCGTTTGTATTCTAATTCATGAGATTCATGTTATCACGATCCTTAAACAAAACAAAACAAAACTTTACGACAAAAGAGATGATTTCAGCTTTCCAATTGTAAACTTCCCATGTTAAGTAACAAAATTCAAGCAGCACCTGCATACGTTATCACATAAGCAACACGACGGGTGACACATCTGGAGCAGGATCTGCTTACCCACCCGGAGCACCTGAGTCTAGTTTTTGGTGGGGTTTGTGTTGCTAATTATTTAGTTTTCTATGTTGTGTCATGTGTACTATTGTTTGTCTGGTTTTTTTTTTTTTTTCATTTTTAGCCATTGGGTTGTCAGTTTATTTTCGATTTATGAGTTTGACTGTCACTCTGGTATCTTTCCTCCCTCTTTTTAAGCTTTTCACAAAGCCACACTAATGAAATATTCTTAATCTACGAACCGATTGCATGCTTTTCTCTCTTGTGACATATTTAAAGGACTTGACTCTCGTAGAGGGAAACACTTACGTTCGATGGAGAGCATATACATTTAAACTAATCATCTCGCTTAAATTTTGTGCTGATGAAATTCCTTCCACAAAAATTGTTGTTAGGTTTATTCCAATCTGATAAACAAGTTCAAAACATCGTTTAACAACTAATATAATACATTGCTTGGTGTTTATGAATATTTATTTAACAATAGTCAGGAGGCAGGTTAGAAAACTGTTTAAATGTATACCTTTATGTCGAAAACAAAGATATCAATGTACTTAAAATGTATGGCATTAGACTTAAAAAATTGTTAATTTAAAATAAGACATTTCCCCAACTATTTGGAAAATAATGATTAAAGCTTGTTGAAATATTCATTTAATCACTTGGCTATAGAATGATAGTATCAAAAATTAAAGATATAGTAATGTGTATACACAACAATAGCAAACAAATAGGTTTAAACAAAATAGATCACAATCTCCTGCATATTGTTAAACTACAGATATATCCATAACTGGTGGGACATGTGGGATTATATAATCCAAATGAGATATCATGTCTTGTACAGATTAAAACATTAAACTCAACGCTGAGATGGACACATTTGAATTCAAATGTGCGTAACGTATCAAAACGCAATAATTATTCAAAGATTTTAATTATCTGTGTATCAACCGAATCTAGTGTTTAATCTTCAAAGTCGTAGTATTGATGTATATATATTCTTAAAGGGGCACTAGGTATGAGATATATAAAAAAAAAAAAAAAAAATATTATGTTTTTTGCTCAATCATTAATGAATTGCAAATAGTGAAATAATAATTCGATTTAAGCAGCCAGTATGGTTCAATTTCGACAAAATAGCTTAAAAACTTTGATTGTCAATTATTCACTTGCAAGTGAGTTGACAAATCAATAGATATGAAACTATTGACATAAAGAGAGGTTTACTCTAGAATGTTTGTATGTATTGCACTAACTGAAAATTTGTCTCGTTAATTGATATTGATGAAATTCATTCTGGCGGATTGGCCAATAGTTTGCGGCCGAGCTGGACAAGAAAGTACCATACTTCTTCCACACTTTCTTGTAAGAGATCTTAAAAATTGCAGTATATATGTAATATATACACAGATCATATTCCCCTTCTTTTGTGTATTTATTTCGGATATACAATGTATCGTATATAATTCCATGAGTTTGAAACGTTATTTTTATTAAAATTATACATTGGACCAATATGATACCATTATGAACGCCATGGAAATAATCAAAAGTATAATTATACGTTAACAAGTTTGAGCTTTCTAAAAATCTATGGACTGTTTCGCTCTATCATAATTGTAGGTAATATGTGTACACAAAATTGAGAATGGAAATGAAGAATGTGTCAAAGAGACAACAACCCGACCAAAGACGAAAACAACAGCAGGAGGTCACCAACAGGTCTTCAATGTAGCGAGAAATTCCCGCACCCGGAGGCGTCCTTCAGCTGGCCCCTAAACAAATATATACTAGTTCATTGATAATGAACGCCATGCTAATTTCCAAATTGTACACAAGAAACATGACTTCATGTGGTTGTTTATTTAGTATTTGGTATTTTTAGAAATTGATTGATGTAAAGGGATTTACTGTAAGAGTGTGCGTTATTAACTCATGCTTTAAAATTTTGTGCACTTTTATTGTTAAAAATTTAAGCATTTACAATAAACACAACCCTGAAGGTTTGCCTCTCTGGAGGTGTTCATAGAATGGTAAAAGTAATAAAATAAAGATAATGTGTTTTTGTAAACAATGTGTAGGAAAATTGTTTAGCAAAACAAATGGTGCATATTGGAGATTAACAAAGCAAAACAAACACCTAATTATAATTATTACTTTAAAATTGCATAATAAAACAAATATGAATTAACGAAAGCTGACCGGAACTGAAATACACATTGTAAATTTCCGGCATTTAGACAAATAAAGTCTGTATTTTTTTTATTGCATTAAGCTAATAGCTGTTGCTGTCTCAGTCGCATTATAAAGCAACCAATCGGAATATATATATAAGTGATCAGTAATTATTTCAAAATGGCGTGTATGTCGACTGAAACTAATAGCTCCGCATCGTGATGCAAAGCAAACACTTTCTCACGAATATATCTTAAACATGTTAGATATCAGTTTCTATTCATTACATTTGATATGGCAAACAAGAAATAATTAATTATTTGTAAATCTGTTCTCTGATAACATTAAAAAATTTAAAGGGACTTTTCTTAAGACTTTCTTTAACATTGTTATCTAGTTTTTACGGGGTTCAATGTTTATCAGTTTTATCTTGTTACTGTGAAGAGTAAAAATTATTTTGTTTTAAATTGTAATTGAGTTTGTTTGTGTTCCTCGATACCTTTTCTCCTGGTATATACTTTGGTTTGTTTATGCCATCATTAATCATAGCGTGAAAATTTAAAATGTTGTATAATCCGTATCCTTTCATTTCATTTTTTGTTTTTCCATAATTGTCTTAATATAAAATCAAAGAGGAAATCGTAATTTCCCTTATACAAAAACAAGGAGATGTGGTAGGATAGCTAATGAGACAATTAGCCAACATAGTCCATATAATGTGGTGTAAAGTTCCATGATATCACTGTACAACCGTCAAGATAATGAGCGAAACTTATTCCGTAAAACCAGCTGCAAAAGTCACTGACATGACACAATTTGAAACAAATAAGGGACATAGTACGACAGTTTCGATCCCATGATGATATGTTTACCTTAGCAATCCAAAAATGTAATAAAACGTATAACTTTATGTCAAAATTTTATCCATTACTCAAGATGTCGGTTTTTGTGACATATCTATCCTTTGAATAAACACACCAAACTTTGTTTATTTTATTTCAACAGATAAACAGAAGCGGATTTTTTACAACCTTTATGAAAATCCTCTTCACATGAAAAAAACTCTGACTTACACCAGTTCTTTGGAAATATTTTTTTTACAAGTGTCCGGATTTAAAAAAAAAAGGCATTTTTTGCAATAAATTTTATTTAAAAACAATTTCAATGTTGACCTATTCATAAAAATAAGCAAGAAAATAATCTTCATACGTAATCAAACCTACTACCATTAAAAACCAATTGTTCAGAGAAGATTTGAAGGTCCTTCCACCAAAAACCATGTATTTTAATATGAAAGTTGTAAAATTAAGTTTAGAATGTCATTTTAATCGTCAAATGATAGCTTATTGTACGCTGATTCCAAAAATATATGGTTTCTATACAATATTTTTTTAATAATGGAGATAATTTGTTACTTCCGGTTTGAAAAATGTTACTTCCGATAATATTTGAATATCTACTTGACACTGATTCCAAAAATATCTGGTATTATATACTTTTATATTTCTAAAGTACAAAAAAAACTACTTCTGGTTTACACAAGGTCACTTCCTTTTTTTTCAAGGTGAAATGGTTTGATATCTTTTGCCAAAAGTCTCATGGCTATATAATGTATACATATGAGGTAAAAGCAAAGGTCAAAGTCTAGAACAACAAATTAAGCTATGACCTTGAGATTAATTCCAAGGTCATAAACCAAGGTTCTCAATTGTATTTGGTTAATGAGTTATATCCCCATACGCGTATTTTTAAATATCAGAGTGGAGAAAACTCCTTTTACGTTCAACATACCCTTGCAATCAAAATTTACGTGTTACGACATGTCGCAACTAACAATTTAGTGAAAATAATTTGTTGATATTTTATATGGTTTTTGGGAATAAGTGAAAATAAGCCAAATTCAAAAGTTAGAATATGACCTTGACCTTTGACCTTGACTTTTTTTTCTTTTTTTTGGACCAAGGACCTCAAATCAAAAGATCCTAGGTCTCTTTTACATATGGTTTACAAGATAGAAATACATATCACTTAAATCAAATGCATAAGGGGAAATTACTCTCATATGGAGCGTTCATATTGCTACGGTCAAAATGGGACAAATCATGCGGAGAATATAACGAGCAATTTCGTAAATAAATTTGTCGTAATATTTTACGGTTGCGAAGGAGTAGTGGACACTAGGAAAACAGTGTTTGGTGAGATAACTCCTACAAAGAAATGTATTCGGTTACGCAGGGTTAATTTCAAAGCGAATAAACTGTTCGATATTATATACCAAATATCTGACATATTGCGAAACAAATATTTCTGGTAAGAACAAAATTAGTCGGGAAAAAAATAAATCAGAAGAAAAACAATAGGTCTTTCCATAGAAAAGTGGAAAGGCCTAATAATCAGAAGAAAAACAATAGGTCTTTCCACAGAAAAGTGGAAAGACCTAATAATAATCAGAACAAATACAATAGGTCTTTCCACAGAAAAGTGGAAAGACCTAAAAATCAGAAGAAAAACAATAGGTCTTTTCACAGATATTTCACAGTTTGACGATATTTTCCGTTAGCAACGTCATTGCCTCCCTTGTAATTGTATCGTATGACCTTAGACGACAAAAAGGGCTTGCTGTTTGATTCACTAATTAACGAAAACTAAATACGACATGTACCAACCAAAGAAAAGTACTTATAATAATTGGTAAGCCATGCTTTTTAGCGTTCAACCCTTGCTGACATTGGTGTAACAGTAAAACATTACACTTGTTTACCAGGGCGAAATATTAAATGGGTTAACTAATTTGAATTATTTTGAAATTTTAAACGCATAATTCAATGATCAAAACATTGTGTAATTAGCTATAGTTCCCAAATCAAAATGAATGGCTATTTTACCGTTAAGAACATCATTTCCTTGAAATCTAAATGTTGTATTTTTATTTAGAACAACACAACGATGTGTTGCATTTTACTTCTTTGTGTGGAAGAAGGAATAACCAGCTATTGTTCCTTATTGCTTATTACTAGTCTCTTCTATAAGATTGTGTTTAGAACATTTGATCTAATCAAAATGTTCGATTTGTTACTAAAAAGTAAAATCACAAAAATACTGAACTCAGAGGAAAATCAATTTTGGAAAGTCCATAATCGCATGGCAAAATCAAAAAACAAAACGCATCAAAAACGAATGGACAAGAACTGTCATATTCCTGACTTGGTACAGGCATTTTCAAATGTAGAAAATGGTGGATTAAACCTGGTTCTATAGCGCTAACCCTAATAATACAGTTCTAAGAGATAAATTAATATATTGAGCAGGATCTGCTTACCCTTCCTGAACACCTTGGATCACCCCCAGTTTTGGTTTGGTTCGTGTTGTTCAGTCTTTTTTGTTGTGTTTTGTATAATTTTGTTTATCTGTTTGCCTGTCTGGTTTTTTTAATTCCTTTTTAGTTGTATTTTTTTTGTTTGACATGCAAGAAGAGCCAAGAAAATATCTTTTAAACGATTCATAAAAAAATAGTTCTTATAGTTATCAAAGGTACCAGGGTTATAATTCAATACGCCATACGGCTACGGTAATCTATGCCTGGGATAAGAACATTCTTAGCTTTTCTTAGCTTTTCGAAAAATTCAAAGTTTTGTAATAAGGACATTTACAAAAATGACCATATAATTGATATTCGTCTCAAAATGAGCTGACTACTGTGCTGGTGATACCCTCGGGAACGAAATAAAGACAACAGCAGTATACCGATGTTCAAAACTCATAAATCGATAGAAAAAAAAATCAAATGCGGGTCACAACCGAGGGAAACGCGTTAAGTATAAGATGAAAATGACGACACAACATTTAAATGTAACACCCACAGAAACGAACTAAGTATTAAACAAAACTTGATGAGAATAACAAATATAACATCAAAACTAACTACATGAATTTGGGATAGAAAAGTACCGTGACGCGTCTTATAATAATGTAAATTTACGCTCAAATATAAGAGGAACGAAACGTCCACCAGCATTGTCATCGACCGACTATCATAATGTTGTAGTTGCATATCTTTAGTTTGATTTTATAAGTCTAGAAATATATAAACTGTAATATGTTTTCGTATTGCTTTCAAAGTACTATAAGGGAGGCAAAGGATTCCAATGGATTATTACAACTGGTAAAGTCGAAAATTTTATTGATAACGATATGGCTTTACAATTCGTAAATATGAAGAAAAGAATCTTTGGTTATATATCTTAATTATTATTGCAACTCTCTTTTACAGCAGTATACTACTGTTGTCTTTTTTAAAGGGAATAATGATAGAAAATACAAGCCCTTAAAAAACGTAGAAACCAGGAGATATATCATCTGTATATTGTTGCTACATAGAAATTGAACATTCACAATTGGGAAATTTATGTATGAAATCAGCCGCATCTTTATAAAGATACAAGTCGGCAAACAAGTTGAACTTTCAGGTTACATGGGAATGCCGATTGGGTGTTGAAATACTACTTCCCTCTTACGTAAGAAGTCTTTTTTTTTTATCAAAATATCAAGAATCATGAGCATGTCAGTTTAAGAAAGTTTTACGACTTATCTCTCCCTAACACTAACATTTGTTATTTATATAAAGTGAAGAAATTCCAACATTTCTAATACTGTTGTAAGATTGAAGAGTCTTAGATTGTATGTACCCTTAACATTCTCTTTCAGTAACCACATCTGATTCACGCCACATTTAGAAAGGTGGTTTCACAATATGTTTGAAGCCGAGATTTGATAACTGATAAATTAAAAGTTGATAATTTCAAAAGTAGTTTCGTGGATCACTTTGAAGAACCTGCAAAATAAATTTGTTTGTAATGACACTTATGAAGTTAAGGTATCCAAAACAGTAAAGGAAGACCAACTTCGTCATCTTAAGTAGAAATTCCAAAGGGACATAGAACAAACCTATGCTTTTCTGGAATTCCCTCCTTAGTAAGTAACTATTTGCAAAAACGATGTTGCATTGGGATTTATCTGCGGGGACAACAATGCAACATGTTTGGAGGTAAGAGAATCTGCATCTTCTTCCTCGAGTTCAATTGTCTGGCTCAATCATTGAATGAGTGCATCAGTATTTTGAAGTTCAGTTTCACATTGATTTATTGATCTCGGTATTTTAGGCCTTCAGATAAAACATTACGCAGATTTGTTATTGCCTATGTTAAGATCACCAGTAATTTTGTGACCAGATAATTTAAGAATTGGGAACTAGCACAGATGCAATTAGTATGGTTAGACTTAAAGTTTTCAATATCAAAATTATTCAACACATTTATAAAATTTATTATTTAAGTCGCAACACACCTTATCGCTAATCCCGGCTGACCCGGTAGCTTGAACTTTTGACGCATACAACAATCACTTTTCCCTTGTGGCGTTAGATATTTTGTTTTATGACGTCAAAATTTTACGGGAACCTGTGTGATATTCAGTAAAGGTGGACAAATAGCGATAAGGTGTATTGGTTTGGTATATGTATGACATTTATAAGATATAAAAGATACAGGCTGATAATCAAAATATGCAGGTATTTTTTAGAGAACATATTACTGATAATTATTGCCCAGGTTGATTGCATTTAGACCTTTGTTGGCGAAGCTAAGTTTTAGAAAGTTTGTTTATAATTTTGTCTTTTTCAACGCGAACTGGTTTGGATAGTCTGTAACTTGCAAAGCCGAGACAGTAGTCTAGACTTCAAATGGGTTTATGAGGGGGTATCAGTGAATGATGTTTTGAAAGGGGTAACAAATAAAGGTCCGTGTAATGAAAACCTAACTTCTTTTGTATGACCATGATTGCGCAGAGAATTAAAATATAAATCTTTGATAATTTATGCGAGTATACTTACTAATTCTCCCAAAGTGATGTATTATGCTACAGTCCGTTACGAGATAAAGCTTAACAGAGATGCTAATACGCTAAAACGTAACTTATCTTTATATATGCCCATGTTAAATATAATAAATGGCCACATTAAAATAAAACAAAAAAAAGTCACAATTTACTACTTGAACTCAATTACAATTCTCTTTTAACATTACATTTTAAGAACTTGTTGTGTCCATTTTATCAATCAGTAAACATAATTAAAGAATGTTCTGTCCTGTATCAAAACATTTTTCGATTATTTCTTCTATAGATTTAAGATTTGTGCGATCTTAAAACCGGTGATCAATTTGTTAATTTTAGATATTTTAAAATTCAAAAGCTTACATATATGAAAACAAGGAGTTGGGAAATGAATGCCAAAGAAACAACAACCTATCTGATACTTCTATAGTATAACTATATGTGAAATACTAGTAAGTTTCAGTATTAAACTTTTTTTTTCAGATTCTCAATCAAAAACAGAATGTACGCTGAAGTTTAAACAACCGAGACATGGTCAAAGGAACTTACATAAAACTGCCAAGTTACTAACAATAACATTCAGTTTAGACAACGCGACAGGGATACCACATTCTGTTATTGAAGATAGCGATTTGTTTCAACCGTTACAATGGAAACGTGTCTCAGGAACTCATGGTAACGGGCTTCTGCAATTAATACCAATCTACGAAATGCTTTCGCTATCACTTCTTAGCTATGAAACTGAAGATTCGTTCATTGATTTACAATCTAAACCTACAGGTTGTATTACTAACCTGACAGATTTGGAATACGAAATGGTTTTTCGGCAGTTTTTGTTGAATTTTACAAAAGAATACGAGGAAATTTGTAACGAACATATAGAAAATATATCTGGAGAAGCAGAATTTTATTATGAATGTTGTCATTATGATTATAACGGGAAAATGCAGTGTAACCGTGTTTTGAAAAATAAATGGATGAGGGCTATACATTATTGCTCTTATATAGTGATTGCAATTGTGTCGTTGTATTGCCCCTTGTTGATTCCGCCGTCTTTGTATAATCCAAATTTTGGTCCGAAACAGTTTGTTCATTGTCTTAAAGACCATTGCACTTTTACTGTAAGTATAACCCAAACAAACTGTTGGAAAGAAATATGTAAAAGATTTAATAGACTAATGAATATTGACAAAAAGTATGTACCATACTATAAATTTGAAAGTATGACCAAGTTTATAAAAAAAGTTAAAAACATGGACGCTGAAAAGGGGCATCAATTCAAATTGTTACAGGTGTATTTCAATGTCGATCCTTCCGAAATTGTTGCCGAAAATGAAGTGCCGATAAGCCTAATTAGCGCATTACGTGATCTTTTGTTTGGATGCGGTATGGAAAATGATGAAGGTGTGAGAAATGGTAGTCAAACAAGCGAGGTGGAAAATGAGGAAAACCAGACATCTTGTTGCAACAAATTTGAAACAAAAATACAGACAGCATGTTGTCAAAACAGTAAGATGAAACATCACGAAGGTGTGAAAGCATGTTGCCAAGCAAATATATTTGGTGCATGTGTTTACATTAATTACCCGTGGTACAAGTTATGGGGCTTTCTACTTTGATTCGTTTTTGCAGTAGCTATATGCCTACCTTGGATCATACGTGTTTGTATATTTTATGTTTACGAATATGATATACGAGAATCAAGACACAAAGCAGCAGAAAGAAGAAACTTTCCTTTGCGTATAGAAAACAATTTAACCTATTACGGAACACCAATTCATGTTGTATTCATCTTGTCATATGCTCTGATGTGCTTTGGCTACTTATTTTTAGAACTAACCAGTGTAATTCTGTTCAAGAATATTACAAGTTTACTTCGGAAAATTCTAACAGAAATTTTTAGCGGTATGTGTAATCGGTCCAAGGGGAAAGTTATTCGGTGGTCCATTAAAGTATTGTTGAAACCCTTCACTGCATGTGGAATGTTTGGAGTAGTATTTGCAGTACCGTTCTGGATATTAGCAGTACCTTTTACTTTCACCGTATCTGCATACTATTTATTTCCAACATTTTATATCACTATTAACTTTTTATGGGTATTTGTAAATATTTTTCGAACGTGCAATTTGAAATCGGATAAAAGTTCCAAAAAAAAAGTGGATAAACACTGTTATTATAGATTTTTCAGTTTTCAAGATATCTGTTCTGACAATAGAGAGACCACAACGTCTCACGAAGCAACAGATAATGTTGACCAAGACGAGACCATAACGTCTCACGAAGCAACAGATAATGTTGACCAAGACGAGAATACAACGTCTCATGAAGCAACAGATAATGTTGACCAAAACGAGATTACAGCGTATCATAGAGAAATAGATAATGTTGACCATGACGAGATTACAGCGTCTCATGGAGAAACAGATAATGTTGACCAAGACGAGAATACAGCATCTCATGGAGAAACAGATAATGTTGACCAACAAGAGACGAAACCAAATTTAAAATTATACGAAATTGTATTGATGTTTTTTTTACTTTGTATGATGTTGTCATCTGTGCTGCTGACATTTGAATTTGTTATATTTTTTATGAAAGTAGCGACATATACAATGGTTGGACTAATTTTAAATTCATCACATGCCATGCAGTACATATCGACCATTTCTTTAGCATGGTTGTATTACAATAGATGTTTTGGTGGAATTAGTCAGATTTATAAGAACTTTAATAAAGCTGTTCAAACCATTCTATATAGGGTGAACGAACTTCGAGCGGACGAAATAACAAAACAAGAAATGAAAGACCATAAAAACAAAGCATTAAAAGTTAGCAATAAAAGTATGTCCAGAACAGAGAGGAGCATCGGTACTTATGATAGAGATCCTAAATTCAAGACAAAAGGCGTAGTTTTATTGTTTGATAAATTTCATAAACAATATACAACGAAACAGTTCTTCTTCAACATTTGTAAAAATATACCAGATGGACCTGGACCATACAGTAAACACTATGGTATAGCTCTGAAACAATTTTGCGTAATTTTCTTATTCTTATTATTCGTGACGCTCGTTGTAATAGCTTTTGGTGATTCCTACAGCGTATCTTTTTCAAATCAGCTGTTTGCAACTCTGGCCGGCGGAGTTGTGCCCTGGATTCTTATGAAAACTAATATATTATTCTCACAAGATGACCCGCCTGACGTAGATGAAATTTGTGAAAGATATTTTCACAAACAGAAAAATAGTGAAAGTGATTCAGAAGGATTGTTTAATATGTTTAAGAAGACTTTTGACAACGAAATTGAAAAAGACAGCAAATGGTGGATCATAGGTGATATGGATGTGGCCGATGAATTGACTTTGGACGTAGAACCATCTAAGGCTGATTTACTTATATGGAAAGGGAGAGAATCAACGTGTACGAAAAAAAAAACAGTTGAGAATCCGACAGAAATTAAAGACGAAGATGAAGGGCTGATAAAAAAAGACCAATAGCTGATAATTTTCAGTTACTAGTAGTTACAATCACCAACTTTCGAAAATAATATGATCGTAACTGCAATATTTATCAAGAATTTATTTTTTTTATAAAATTACTTTTGTTAAAAGGGAAAACATAAACAACTGAACCCCTATTGTCAGATGCACGCGTCGCTATACTAAGCGCTATACTCTCATAGGCTTTTTTCCTTTTCTTTTGTTTGAAAGAACTACTGGATTGGTGACATGTTGGTCCAGTTCTTTTGAAATAGGTAAAATGTGTACGGCAATATTGTTAATTCTACCATGACGTCTGCAACTGATTTAGTTCACTTCTCGATATTTTTGGAATGGGTGTTGCTTATATTTAGTTTGACTTCCTTTGTTGTGTGCCCAAAATAAGAAGCCTTGTGAGCTGTACTGAATGAGAGTTATCATACAAATTGTACCTGCAAGCGCAAAACGACGAGTTCGATTTATAAAGCTGGATCTCCTTACCCTTTCAGAGCACCTGTTGTCACCCGGTTTTATGTTTGGTTTTAATTGATACGTCTCTAGGTTTATTTATGTGTGGTGTTCTGTAATTTGTTTGGTGTTTCGTTCTTTTTCTGCTTTTGTGTATCCCATGGCGTTGTTAGATTTGTCTTCGCCTTTTTAGTTTGAAGATCCATTTTGTATAGTTAGTCTTCTTTATTTGCTCCTATAAATATATTACGATGTTTCTCTCTTTCGTAGAATTTTTTTGGGGGAAAATATTTGATAGTCTCTGTTTTAATTTACAAGTTATCTCTATTTTGGACGATTTAAAGTTTGACATATCTCACAGTTATATATCTATTAATATTGAAAACTGTATGTAAATAAAAGGTGTTTTATTCACCATCTAGTGATTGTGATGCATGTTGTTTGGTGTGTTTTCGGCTTGCCATTTCATTGACGTACTTAAGTATTTTCTACTTCTCCTTTAGCTTGCATTCGTTCATGTGTTTATGTTTACATCGGAAATATGTTTGGTTACATATTTATGTTCGTAACTGGATTTGCTTATGATGCCCAAATCTTCAGATTACACTGCATAACTAAAAGACAATGTGGGGTGTGTGTCAATGAGACAGTTACTAAATGAGACATGCACAACTACAATGTAATAACTAAAAATACATAGTGTCAAATGATTTTTTTTTATCTCAAATTAAAAATATTGTTCAGTGACGCTTTTGTTGGAAGCCATCAGTAGTAATAACATGTACCTGTTAAATAATGGAGTTTTGTATTATCTGCACACTGACAGTGTTATACTGATTGCAATGTGTAAGATTATGAATAGACAATAGGATTTTATATACATTGGTATCGTTATACATATATAAGTTATGAGCCACAATGTCATCGTAATTGGCGATTGACCTTGACAGAAATGTTAACGATATCTATACACAGAAAACTCGTTAACCTGTTAATTGCTGTTTAATTTATGTTCACCTTCCGTATACAATTTTACGCATGGCAGAAGCAAGCTGTATGAACCCTTACCTCAGACATTGTGAAGTCGCTATAAGTTTTGCTTGATATCAAAAGATGTGACATGAGAATCACCTAGCGACTGAATTTTAGAATGGTGTTGTTTGTATGAACTTTATATATTTGTGTATGTATATTGTTATGTTTTTGGCAAAACATTTTTTTAGACCTAGTGTGTTGTACCCTATTAATTCTACATTGTATATATCGACTGTACATGCAATTTTTAATTAAAATTTAATTGAATCGAGTTACTTTTCTAAGTCACGTATTTCTACAAACTAACCTAGATTAACCAAGCGAACAGTAGTGGGTACGAATTTGCCGTTGAGTACACAAAGAATGATGCCACTTCTGTTATTACAAATTGTAAAATGGATCAAGACAAATACAACGATAATTAAAATATTTGGAAAGGACGAGTTCATACATTTATTGATGTAAGGATATACTGTATATCTGGTACTGGTGGTTAATAAGCAGAAACCGGAATATTTTAGTGAGTCCGTCTACATTGCAATCTTAATATACCACTAATTCAAACAATTAAACTTGATTCAAATGCCTGTTTCCTTTAAATATACATTTAAATTAGGGATACTGGCTGTCTGTTACAAACTAGCAAGCATTTTAAAAGAATGTTTACAGTTGAAAGTCTATGAATAAATAACTGAACTAAAAAAGCAAATCATGACATATTAAAGGTGTCCCTGTTTTTGAGATATAATTAATGGAAAATTTGGAGGGCAGTAATATTGTTGTTGAAAAGTAGATCACAGACTGTTGATGTATGGAATTCTCTTCTTTCATTTTTTTCTACTTATTGATGTCTAATAGTTTGATTTTACTATTCTAACTTGTATAGATATAAGGAGATGTGGTATCAGTGCCAATGAGACAACTCTCCATCCTATTCATAATGTGTAAAAAGTAAACAATTATACATAGATCAAAGGAGCCTTGATTCTCACTGAGTACCAAACAATAAAGGGCCAGAAAACAACCCAAACAGGAAAACCAACAGTCTAATCTATAAACAAAACGAGAAACGTTTATGAAGCACATCAACAAACGACCACCACTGAACAGGCTCTTGGCAGGTGCATATAAATGCAGCGGGTTTAAGTGTTTCAACAGAACAGGTGCAAACCTTCTCCCTAAAATGAAACATTTGTTTAAAGTCCCGGTCAAGTCCCACTAGATCACGATCGCAACCCGCTCACCGCGATCTTAAATAAATTCAGATCATGGTAAGGTCATATATCCGCGATATGAGCGGAATGAAAATGTAAAATTTCGTTACTTTCACGATGCTACTACGTCCTCATTGCTCTTCTGATCCCGCTAGGATTATACTACGTTCTCACCACGCTTATTCTGCGACCTCAGTACGCTTATCAAGATATTTCTACGCTCATCACGCTCTCACTACGACCATACCACGAGAAATCCGATTGCAACACGATCTTACCACGCTTCTACTGCGATTACAGCACGATCTTACCATGATTTTACTACGTTTCTACCGCGATCCTACTACGTTCTTAGCAATAACGTCAACATCGTGTTTAATTTCAATACAGTTCCATTCCTTCTATTTCTGATTACTACGTAGATTTCAAGGAAACAATACAGTCATGCCACCAAAATCTACTAGAACACGTGGGCATTGTGGTATGGGTTGATGTATAGGCAAAGGGAGCTCTGATAGTAACGAATCATGATCAAGCAAGGAAGTCGGACCGACCAATCCAACATAAATTACAACCTATTTCTGGTCCATCAAGCTCAAATGACGATATTTCAGTGATCGATAGGAGAGATGACACCGATGTGTCAATAGATATAGGAAGATATGGTAGGAGTGCCAATGATACAAATCCCCATCCAAGAAAACATATATAAAAGTTAACCATTATAGGCCAAGGTAGGGCCTTCAACACGGAACATTGGCACACACCGAACAGCAATGTATAAAGGGCCACACAAATTACTAGTACTAGACGTGTAAAACCATATAATCGGGAAAACCAACGGTATAATCTATATAAAAACGAGAAGCATGGCTGGGTCGTTAGAGAAAATGGACAAGAAGTCCTAATTGCATACAGACAAACAAAACCTGGAGAGATTCAATATATTTTATGTGAAAATGACAAAAATTGTTTGTAACAACACGTGCATCATTCAAGAGGTTGGAAGTGTTTTAAGTAAATCAAATATATTAATTGAATGCTAATTTGATAAATCCTCTATCATCAGACATATGATTTTATAATTTATCAATTATATTTTTGTTTCCTATTTTCTAATTATTTCAAATATAATAACTTGGCATTATGTCCGAATACTGAAATTCTCACTGATGGTATTAATCATAGATATAGGAAGCTGTGGTATGAGTGCCAATGAGACAACTCTCCATCCAAATAACATTTTATAAAAGTAAACCATTATAGGTCAATGTACGGCCTTCAACACGGAGCCTTGGCTCACACCGAACAAAAAGCTATAAAGGGACCCAACCTTTACTAGGGTAAAACCATTCAAATGGGAAAAACCAACATATATTGGTGTCAACCATAATTCTTTAATGAAGTTTGCTGTTCTGTTTCTAAAAGTTTATATTTAAACCATTGAAAATTTTGTGAGAAATTATTCTTTCTAGATTGTTTATAAAATTAATATTGTCATTTTTTTTCATTGGCATCATTTTGGAATGAACATAGTTGATTACTGCTATATAGTATTTCGTCTGTGGTTGAAAGTTTTCGCATTGGCAATCATGCCTCATCTTATAATAATATCGAGCATGACACCTACGAATTGTTCCGAATATAATAGAAAAATTCAAAGCTGTACATGTTCTCAGCGGAATGCAAAATTGTTTATGATTTCAAAATGTGCAAATACATGTTGACTTGCTTGTAAACAGATTTCATTGAATATTCTAGCAGGCTAAACCTATCAAAATATCCTTGTTGATGGCAGGAAGAATCGACTAAGATTACAACAGTTACTGATGTGTTGTTGGTCATGTTGATTAGTTAGTTCGATTTGTTTCTCACAGTTAATACTATATTGACCATGTTGCAAACACTACTTTGCATTGGTAACAAATGTATACACTATGTCGATTTTATTTGAGTTTCTATGCGCTATACATAAACACACGAATAGAATGCTGAGGTTGAAAGAAAGTAGAAATTGTCAGGAGGAAAACTGTTTGGGTTTATGATTTAATTGGCAAAATTGTAAATATGTTTGATGTATTGAAGATTCAGATTCAATATTTTGTGTTCGTCTCATTACTTGCAAAACACAAATAAACAGTACCTACAGAGTATATACACAATATGAAGCCTATAAAACAGATATATGAGTTTGAGATTAATCAAAAGTTGTAGACTCGGTAGAAAGTTATTCTTATAAGATTTTTCAACCTATCTTTCAATAAGTTCGCTTGACTGTTTTGCAATCAGCAGAATTAAAAACCAACAAACGTGAACTTCTTATGTTCAATGGGGGTTTCCTTAAGGTATTCTTCTCAATATTTCCTACCAATGTTGATAGCATGCGGTGATGTAAAAAAGGTCGCCTTTTATATCATCAGTTTTCCCCCCAGTCGGATAGGCGTGTGAAAAAAGCATTTGAAAATAAGTTAATATTTTGTAACAGATATGTTTATTCTACAAAGTCTATAATGTATATACTTTTCTGCAAAAAAACATGGCATTGGTGAAAATTGTTTTTAAATATCATTGAAATCAGTTATCAAGTAACTTTTTTTTTTCATGAAGAAAAACAAATTATATTTGGTTGTGAAAAAAAATCTGATTTCTGTAAAATAGCAGCTTGTTTTAAGAAAAATAATCATGTATACGGAATAAACAAAGTTTAGCAACAACTAATTTGTTTTTCATATTTTTAATCATAAACTAGAATTGTCTTTAACATTTTTCAAACAGTAATACATTATTGTAATATAAAATAACCATTAGGTTCAATCGTTTTCTGACAAAACCTGATTAACAAAATTTTCTCTATTTTGAAACCGCTATAATTTGTCCAATAAAAAAAAATTAAAATAAATTACTCTGCTTATAAAAATGCAATATCACTGTCTAAAATTTTTGACCTTATTATTTATTTTTCAAAACTTATTCGATACTTAGGTTAGATGAGTAGCAAACATAATTTACTCGAGTTATATCAGTTTTACAGGAAAATTCTGTCTTCAATTGTCCATTCAAATAAACAAGAATCTTCTTGAAGTCTTTCACGTGAATCCTAAGTTCAAAAGAATTTTGGAAGTAGTCGTTAACCACGTCTTTATCCTTTAAAACTGTTTCTTTCCCCCATTTACCATGGTGACGGGTATTCATAACAACTTTCGATTTAGGTCCTCTTGGGTTGAATTGAAAAGTAATATTTTCAGTATCGTCTTTATCCTCTAGAAGATTGACAGCAAACCCACTTTTGAATATAAAAATGAAACTTTGTAAATAGAGATCAAATCATTTACAAATAAAAACAAAAATGTATTGCATGCTTTACAATAATTATTTAACATAATGTTTGCATAAAAACCATGAAATACCAGGATTGAGATGATGTACGCCAGAATCACATTTGTCAACAAAAGACTCATCAATGACGCTCGAATCAATAAAGTTTAAAAAAAAAAAAAAAAAAAAAGAAGCCAAATAGAGCATTGAAAGTGCGAAACTCTTGAAAGGCAAAATAGCCAAGATAATTTAAGGTAACCGATTCGTGGGGTACGCTATTTGCTCCGCCCCATCGACGATAAGGACGGGACAGGATGATAGTGTGTGCGTGCATGCTCCGCCCGACCAACGATTACAATGCGCTAGATCTTACCAGTATGCACAGGGTTAGCAGATTTTAAAATTGTCTACCAATTACTTCTACGTACTAAAATGTGAAGATGATTACTTCAAATTCGGAAGAGCCTATAAAAGGCTGAAACATTAGTGTGTTTGATATGCTATGCTCCTTGAATTCTTTCTAAGCAAGATTTTGCAAAGGAGAACATACACAGTGTATATGTAAATAAACAATTTTAATGGTGCTAGGTGTTGCTGAAACTAAAACAATACTACAGAATTTAAAGTAAAGAATAATCAAAATTAATACTCATTTTGGTAATTTGATTTTACTGTGTGTGATATAACTATACTGTGTCTAGATTTTTTTTAAATACCTACCAATCCAAAGACGAGTTTTTGTCATTGCACGAGACTTTAAAACGGAGGTCGCCGCCAACTTTCACTTCCTGTCCTAACGTTGAGAGCTCTAGCTGTATTAAACATTAAACTATTTGAAATTACAAAGCAATATATTTAATACCATATAATGGGAACGAATTCCAGACCTATATTTCAGTTTCTATCATTTGTGTCTTGTATGCCCATTTTCGAATAACTCGTAAAGTTAGACTTTGGTCTTATGCTGTGCTGTCACAACACTAATTAATGTTCGGGTAAAGTAAGACGCCCACTTACATGTTTAAACCAGCAGTATTGTGGATATGCCTGTCACAAACATAGGTCATGTTACTCATTGCTTATCGTTTGTTGCTGTATATCATATTTGTTTTTCGTTAATTGTTTCCTACATAAAGCCATTAGATTTTTCTTGTGTTCATTTTTTTTTTTGCATTTTCATAACGGAGCCTTTTATAGCTTGTTTTGTGGTTAAGGTTACCTCATCGTTGAGGAGGTTACGATTATTTATAGATTGAAGTTTTTATTGTTTCCTTTGCAATCTTACTACATCATCTTATATTTAAATTACCATAAAGTATTACTCACTCATTCACATGCACATACATATTGCAAACAGAATTTAAAAAAAAAAAAAATATCTAATGTATAATATTTAAGATAAAAAAAAAAAAAGAATTAATACATAAAGATGGTTGTTTAGGCATCTTTTGTTCTATGGCTTAACTTAAAAGACATCGTTTTGTTCCATCGATCCCTCCTCTATCCTTACCCCCTTCCCTCTCAAAACAAAAAAACACAATACCGCAGCCTAAATTGTGTCCGAATGGATGTATCAAAAAGTCCAATTATTTCTCTTTTAACCTTGTTAATTTTTCTGTAAATTAATTCTTTTCAGTAAACCAGATTAGAAACTGATTAAACTTTCTTCGGGACGACGGAAAGAGAAAACATACTCTACTGAGATGGTTTTGTTGCTCACGCTTTTAATAGATTTCTATTTACAGTTTTGAAGACTTCTCTTTTCAATATTTCGATTTTGGCTAGTTTTGTCATTCTTTTACCTATGAGTTTTGAATGATTCAATTAATAATATCCTCCGCCTTTTTATCCTTGATTTGCCTGTAATAAACCAGTCTATTTGATAATTTCACACAATGGTATCTTCCGCCTATTTCGCCCTGCTTTTGGTGTCTGTAATAACCAGTTTAAGTGACAACGTCCACAAATATGTTGTGTTAAATATCTTATATTATAAATCGTAACAATGTTCCTTTCATTGGCAAAAAATGAAAATATTTTTCAAATGAAACTGCATACTTACAAAAAGCATGCTCGAACTAACAGTTGATACCTATACATATGAAAGAAAAAAAGATGCAATTAATAGTGGCGTCAACTTATTAATTAGTCCGTTAAAGTTAGTGTTTTTTTCGATGACCATATTATTATCAAAATCATTAAAACGAAATTTAAGTATCAAAAACATACAAATTATGTCATAAAAAGTCTATATCAGTAATATTTCAGATGATAAAGGAGGAAACGCATTTTTCTATCTTCTTTTATAGTATAACGAAACAATAGATACATATATGCAAAGTTTTTCCAAACTCTGTGACATCAATATAGAACAGAACAGAACAGAACATATTTTATTTCCAATTAAGGGCCCACAAGGGGCATACAGAGCATACATGAATAAGGAAAAAGAATATTATATATAAGAAGAGGTGGTACATGTATGAGTGCCAATGAGACAACTCTCAACCTAAGTCACAATTTGTAAAAAAAAAACAGTATTGGTCAAAGTATGGTTCTCAACAAGGAGCTTTGGCTCACACCGAACAGCAAGAGATAAAGAGATTTTTCCTTTTTTTTTCAATTTAAACCTTCAAAAGATCGATGTAGGATAAAAAAAACTTAAATCAAATAGTTTGGGGGTGGGGTGGGGGGGGGGGGGGTCAATATTGCTTCAAGTTTTGTTAATCTAAAATCGATTTTACATATATCCCTATTGGTCAATCATTTTTTCCCAAATTAAGTTAAGAGGGGGGGGGGGGGGGGGGGGGGTCAGTGAAAAAACTATGTGAATTAAGTTTTTTATCCTTCATTGAACTTTTGATGTCGTCCCTTATACTGTAACTTGACATGAAAACTTTCAATGTATGGCTTTATAATCATGTAATGCTAGTTAAGCGTTACTAGCAAAGCTTGAATTTCTTACATTTTCTGATTATTGTGTTAGCAAGGTTCTTCATTTCATCATTCTTTATTTTTCTTTTTTTTCCCCTTTTTTTGTTTCTATTTTTTGGAGGTATTTCTTTCTTCTTCTTTTCTCGTTACACTCTATTATCTATATGCTAGCACCTTTGTCTTTATTACATATATAATCATATTTTAACACACCATTAATCGCTTTTTTAAAATACTTTTAGTTCATACTTTTCTACTATTTCTTTCCCATTATTTTCTTTTGAGTTTACTATGTTTGTTGGGTAATATTTGTGTATCTCTTCCCTCAAGAGCTCGACATATAGGATTGAGTGCACATACTGGTCGGTCCTAAGCAAAAACGTGTCAGGATATTAGGCAGTTTTGTCTTCTTTCAGACGTTTACAGACATAATCAGCTTGTCTATCTAGTACAGTATGTAACACTTATTTGATAAAAACATCGTTAAAACAAATTAATAATTTCCTAAACATGTGACGTTGATACAGAAACAGAAAGTAAAATACACAGTTGCTTGTTGCCTATGTACTTGGAGACAGGACATTTTTTTTTTAGCCCTCTCTCTTTTTCAAAAATTCATTATTTTGTTTTAAATATCAGTGACCTCTACGGAAAGTAAATTTGGAAGAATTGCTAGTTATTTTTAGAACATTTATGTTTATATGATACAGGAAAACACGAATAGATACTGATATTAATAGAAGACATAACCATGATAACGGGTTTTGCCAAAATAGGGAAGCGAACTTGTTGATCTCCCTTTCAACATGTTCAACAAGGATAATTAAAATATCAGCCTATATTTCTATTGTCTCCAAAAATGTGTTACGTTTGATAGTTCATTAAATAATGCTATTCGACAATATTTGGATGAATTCATTATACTAATCACTTTAACATTCATGACCCAAATTCTTTTGACAGTATAATTTTGTATCGTCAAATTAAATGTAATTCCAGTTCATCATTTTAATTGATATTAAAAAAATGCAATAGAAATATCTCTTTCCGTTGTCTTTCAACAATGATTTTAAATTTCAACTATTCACTGGTATTTTCATTGGCTGACATTACTGCAGACAGTACTCTTTAGGGTATACATCTGTCCTAACTTTATCATAAATTATTCTAAAGGTTGCTGCCACCACGAAGAATGACAGAAACGGAATGACAATAACTTAGTATTAAATTTCATAACCTTGAGTTCAACAAAATTTTAGAAACCTATTTCGAAAAAGACGAAGTTCTTACCTGATGAACAACGAACTCTTAAAGTCAACAAAAATTATTCCAGAAATGTTTCTTATGGTAGACGCGTAACAAGACGATTTGCACAAGACGATTTGCGTGACAAGTACACATTAAGCAATGATTTAGATGTACTACATGTATTCGTGTTACCGTTGATCTTTATTGAGAGGGATTACTGTAACAGTTCTATTCATACCTATTCTATTCCTTATTATCTACTTTAACATTATGTCTACCAACTTAAATGCTTTTTATGTTTTTATAACATTTATACATCTTCATACAGAAGACATTTTAATTACATTCTATTAGGAGTTTTACCAAACAAATTAAAATTTTTATAACATAGATATAAAAAGATGTGGTAGTAGTTATGTCTATAAGACCACTCTCCATCCAAGTAACAATTTGTAAAAGGAAACCATTATACTTTTAGGTTTAAGTACGGCTCAACATGAAGCCTTGGCTCACACCGAACAGCAAGCTATAAAGGGCCCCAGAAATAACTAGATTTAAACTGGAAAATCCAACGGTCTTATCTATATAAAAGAAGAAGAAAAAACCGGAGAAACGAAATACACTTATGAACTTCAACTACTGAACATCAGATTCCTGTTCAATCCATTTTCAAAGCAGATACAATTTTCTCAAGTATCGTTCATGACGTTTGTAATCAGTTAAACTATTTAGTAGTCCATAAATAATAATGAAAAAAAAATCCACCTCCGTTTTCTTAATAATATTTTTACATTGTGTTGTACTACTAATTTTTGACACAAATTATACCAAAATTATAGAAAACTTCATTGGGTCTAACTCTAAATATGTACATTTTTACGTTAAAGGGGCCTTGAAATCTTTTGACAGCTTCCGACATGCGAATTCTTAAGTTTCTTCAACTGGACTAAATAACTACTTTACTTTAAAAATTCATGACCCAAATTTTGTTTACAATCAACAATGTAATTTCATGCAATTTTAAGCATGAAGAAATACATTTGGAAGAGGTATACAAAAAAAATTTGTTAGTACCACACTGTCCATACTAGTGATTACATTCGTGTTCACATGAGAGGTGAGAAGATGCGGTACACAAGCCATGACATAAGGGAGCTACCATTTGATTTTTAGGGGGGGCTAGGATGAAATTTGAAACAAATAGACAGGACAGGAGATTTGAGTAAAAACAAAAGGCAGGATGAGACACTTTCAAAAAAAAAAAAAAAGTCAGGATGACAATTTATGTAAAAAAAAGTCAGGATAAACTAAAAAAAATAGCAGGACTGGATAGAGTGAAAAATAAAAAGGCAGGACAGAGATTACAACTAAAAAAAATGCATGACAACATTTTTCATCCTAGCCCCCCATAAAAATCAAATGGTAGCTCCCTAAGATCAGCAGAAAAGGATGGAAGACATCTACAGTAATGTTTGGTAATATTCATTAGACGTGTCTCGGTACTTATACATCCCGTCGTTGTATTATTGCGATATGGTACATTTTTGTATTATTATCTTTAATGTATGCCTCTATGCACTTTGTCTATATATGCGTTTTTGTTTTCTTTGTTGACATATTTGCCTGGTTTTAAAGTAAATAAAATTATAACATAATGTTGACTGCTGTATTCCTTTTTTGAAATATGTTCCTTATGTTTTCTTTATATTTTCGTAGTTTATCTGAACGTCTTACGTATTTTTATTATCGTTAAGTTTCGGATTTCATATGTTCGTTTCTGACAACCGTGCATATGTATCATTGAATCAAATAATATATTAATTACTTGTTTATAACGTGTATTGTTTATTTTAGTATTGTGGCAGATGCATTCTTGTTATGATGTATTATAAGACACTTGTTAATGAATTCATATCAGCGTAGTTTAATATGATTAGTACGCATAAAATAATGATTACGTTGCAAAAAACAAAACAAAAATACATGTTATTATAGTATTTTCATTTCCACTGCAATGGTTACAATTATTTTTATAATTTTTCGCATTTCTGAGGATTTTTGTTGAGTTTGTTTCTTTTATTTTTTAACTCTAATTAATGTCTTTTCTTTGTTCATTCTTTTTGTGGTACATTTTGTAGTTTAGGAAAAGGGGTAAGGATTGGGAGGGTATTATGTTCAAATTAGAGTTTTCTTACATTGTGATGGAAAAAAAACGAACGATCGTGAAGAGAGCATGTATTTTTCCGCGATAACAGTAAATTAAGTGTTTTTGTTTTATCCGATTAAACAGCAGTCTTTTCTTAATCAAACGAGGCATTTCGCACATAAAACACTTTTTGAATATCTGAAAATAAAATAAAACAGGTTCAAATACACTGACGTCGGATAAATTACTGATGTTATCCACTGAAAGAAATGGAACAAAAGTTGGTTGTTTTAAAAACAAAACAGTCTCGGTCTTTTACTTCGCTGTACAATATAGAACAATGCGAAGTTTTGAATAGTGGGCTAGAAAACGGTCTGCTAGGAAGGGGCACTCGGATGCGTCTCACTCCTAGTGTCGCCCTTCAGCTCTAATAATAAATCAACTAATTACATATAATCATTGGTAGGTAAACGTCAAGTGGCAACTATTTCATGAATGTTCAGGCCAAAACTGCAATTATACATAAAGATTCGAAACGGTTCAAGAATTTAGCCTAACTTGGGTGTCTGAACACATCACTAGGCGACAATGGATAGTTACCAGGGAGAGGCGCGGTATCGCTGCAAATTATAAAACGTGCCTAGGCATATGTTTTTGGGTATTTGTTTTTAATTATGGTATTTTTGCAGTTGCGTATTTTAGGGAGTATTTCTTTTAATCTTTTCTATTTGTGTGAAGGGGAAACTTATGTATTTGCCTTGGTATTTTCTTTAGGTTAGATAATGCTAAGGTGTATTTCTTTTTTTTGGATGGATGGGCGTGTTGTTTCAGCACAATCGTTAATTTTTAGGTTATTTTCTTCTTCTGACAAGCCTACTTTGTAGAGTTACCCCCTTCACTCTGTTGGTATTATATTTTTGTTTTATTATCTTCGCCTCAGTTGACAATGGTTTTTTTTCGAGGTAACATACATGTAAAGGTACTGAATGTTCTATTATTTTTATCTTGATAACTATTGCAATTTATCGTGATATACTATGATAATTACTAGCTTTCATTGACATTTCTTTAAGATAACAGAAACAAAGATATTGTCTCGTGGACTAAACTTTTTTTCTTCAAATTTTATATATATTTTGTATGAAATGAGAAAAATACAGAAAAATTCCCCAACATTTCTTTATTAGAGTTTAGTCACTTGATACACTTTTGTGTTATCATTGTACCTTGTAGGTTTACATGTACACTTTCTGTTCTTCTGTTTGTATGTTATATGTTTTGCAATTATTTCTTTTGGTGACACAACACTCTACTAAGTACATTACACTACACTATCTCCTCATAATGTTTGTGGTGGATCCAGCAATGTTCATATATAGGGACGGACATAAGAGGGGACATGCTCCAGTCGTGATTCCCGAAATAATCAACCAATTGTTTTCCAACAAAAGGGAGGCTGGGGTTGAGGTGCCTGGCCCTCCTAGATCTGCCTTTGCATGTTACTCTTCTTCAATGTTTACTATCAAATTTTATTTAGTAGATTTAATAAAGGTTAACATTTTCACATATAAAACCTAAAATGATACTACATAGTTCACGCCATAAACTAGTTAACATAAAATTTAGCTCCGTTTCCAACTGAGGACCCTGCATCTATTGGACAACTCATCATGTCAATTTCATCTTGTTCAAATGTTGATGGATCTAAATGTCTAGTTGTAAATGTTGCAGTGTTGTTGACATTAACACGAACAAAGGTAGTTAGTTGAATGAAGTTCATGGCCACAGGAAAGATCGTTGTCATGGAAGTAGAGAAATGTATAGAACTATCTTTCGCCATTTTGAAACCTGAAAATAGACGGGTTATTTACGGCACGATTGTAGTTTTCGTAAATGAGTGTTTTTATCTTTAGAATAAAGAAAACTAAAAAGATCCAGAACAACTGACATTTTCAGCTAAAGACAATTCTTTTAGATTGGATTTCGTTTATGCCATTCTTTTTTTTTAAACCTGTTATAATAATATAAAGGTCCCTTTGTAGCCCCAACATATAGCAGTTTTACAAAATTGATAAAATGTAAAATTTTAGTTATTTATTGGAAAGTAGAATGCTTCTGTTACATATATATGGGCTGTTTTTGACAATACAAAGCACATATTGTGGAATAAGCATCAATAAGTCATGCTAAATTACTGAAATCTTCACAATTCTAGCATTTTAGTTAAATTTTAAACGGTTTCCGTCTTAAATGAAAGAGACCGCATTTCTGTTCATTCTTAATATTGAAATGTAAGTTGTATGTGATTATAACACATAACATATGTATTAAGGTTGAGGATGAACACGGATGCGGCCGCTTTCATTTTTGACAAAAAAAACATCTGAAAAGTGACATATTTTGGCATATTTGATAGATTTTTCATGTTTGAGCTTGAATCGAAGCGTTATTAATACTAAACCAGTTAAAATCTTTCACATAAACTGATTGAATCAACTGTAGTAGGCACTTAAGTGTTTAAAAAGTGTCCAAAATCATTCGTCAGATGAACCTGAAATTTGGGGCTAATATCGGTCCTTACCGGACTGACTTCTTTCATTGAAACTTTGGTTTTGTTTGACTCTTGTAATATGATCATCACTTTGGTTATTATTTAGTTTTTTTCTGCTCGTTTTGAGTGCTCACAAAACTATTTTTTCAATAACATCAAGTGTGAAAATGTTTATTAATCCCTAATAGTTATGTTGTTTTGAAAGATTTGATGTCAGATTTTAGATTCATTTATATTTTATTATTTTTGAGAAAGAAAACCCAAACAATTTGGTGCTAGGCGTGTACAGTTGGCTTTTTTCTAACTATGAACATGCATTTTGATACCATGTATTGCATTGCTACATATGTAGGTTGTTATTTTTTTTCCAAGACATCCATCGAATTATATATTCAGACAATAAATATATGTTTGATGTCTTCTTTTCAAAGTTATTGTATAAACTTTGTTAAATTATTACCTCTGATCGTGTCTCCTAATATGCCATGATAGCAGTTGCCTTGTCCCGCAGCACATTGACATTCTGTTATATTTACAACCCATCCGACTTCCTCACCAGAAGTCAGCATCGTCTGGATTTCCGGAAATGACGTCAGTTGTCTTTGTTTTGCTTGATTCTTTACCCATAGGCTGTAAAGATTAAATGATAATGTTTAACTTTAGTCATGAACACCCGACCCGAAATATATAAAAGAACGTAAAACTACTTGAAAACGTAATCCATTATAGAAGGTAAAGTAAAATTATTCTTAAATTCGATTACGGCGAATTTTTGACCGAGGGAGTTGTTTTTTTTAGTTTTTCAATAAATCTGAAGTGATGTTATTATGCTATATGTAATCACTGGCATGTTATCAATCATGTCAATTCCAAATTGTAATGCAAACAGTTCTTAGCGTATTTTCTAGATTTAATTTCATCAGAAACACAAAATTAAAAGGCAAGGATGTAGATCATCACTGGAATAAATGAAAATATTATCACCTTAGATAAACTCAAACAATAGTTTTACCGATAGCAGGTCAACTTTGTTTGACATATTCCCAAAGAGACTCGTGTAATTGTCGACTTAATTTTAATATTTGTATTTATTTTTTTCTTCTTTCCCTGGAGGATGTACGTTACTCTGTTTAAAATAACAAGCTTTTAAAAAGACTATTATATATCAAAAGTTAATCAAAGAAACGAAAAAAGCAAAGAAAAACTATGGGTCAATGTGTTCGTTTTCGAAATATAAGCCATTTAAAACTTGGCGGGAAATAAATCTCTCTAGAATTTTTATATATTTAACATTGGCACCTTTTTTTTTGAAAAAAACGATTAATAAAAAGCAAGGATTTTATAAGATTTTCAAAGAAGATATTTTAAACTATGTTTAATCAAATAATGGAACGAAAAGTTGGGGTTAATGGGCAAAGGAGTAGGTCCGGTAAGAGCCCTTTTTGGCCCCAAAATATAGCAGTTTTACAAAATTGTTAAAATGGAAACTTTTATTTATTTATTGGATAGAAGAATGGTTCTGCTACATAAATATGGGCTGTTTTTGATAATACAATGCACATATATTTGGTACTAGCACCATTAAGTCATGCTTGATTACTAAAATCTTCTCAATTCCAGCATTTTAATTAAATTCTAGACGGTTTCCGTGTGAAACGAAAGTGGCCGCATTCGTGTTCATCCAAAAAATTGAAATGGAAGTTGTATTTGGTGATAATACATAACATATATAAAGATTGAGGATGAACACGGATGCGGCCACTTTCATTTTTGACAAAAAAACATCTGAAAAGTGACATTTTTTCGCATGTTTGGTAGATTTTTCAGATTTGAGCTTGAATCGGATCGTTTTAAATGACGAAATAAGTTAAAATCTTTCACAAAAGTTAATTGAATCAAATGAAATAAAAAAGTGTTTCAAAAGTGGTCAAAATCTTTCGTCAGATGAATTTGAAATTTGAGGCCAAAATCGGTCTTTACCGGACCTAATCCTTTGTTTAACATGGATAAAACCAGAGGATGCCGAATATCTGTCAAAAATAAAAAAAAAAAATGTGGGTCGAACTTCCTTAAATAACATTTTTCTTAATTTGACAAGGTGTTTGTCTTTAATAACGCAAAATCTGCCACAGAAAACTACTCTTACCTTCCTTGTCCTTCTGTCCATTTACAATATGTTCCTGCTATGTTGTCTGTAATATTTATATATACTCCAGGTTGTGCCCAAAACACCTTTGCAGTATCATTTACAATCCAAAATGTATGTATTTCTTTATTTAGATCTAAATTTAGATACATATTGTTATTAATTTTCTTTTCAAACACTATTTTCTCTGAATTTTTTTCGGAAAAAATCCTTATGATTTATTTTTGCATATGTTGTAACGAAATTAGATATAGAATCGATATTCTTACAATGACGATATTTCTGCAAATCAGCACAAGAAGATAGTTCATTCTGTGAGACTGTGAAATGTTGTCAACCAATGGAATTGATTGACTGCTAAATGTGGCCAACCAATGATTGACGTAACATTGAACAATGTAATACACAGTCGCAGCTCAAGTATTTGGTGTTTGTGTTACTTCTTTAATAATCTGTTTTACAATTGCGAGAAAAAACACACTAAGAAAAAGTTTAAAAGAATTGATGTCCTACCAAAACTTTAACAGTTTTTCCATTGGTATTGTTGTTATGTTTTATTTCTTTTAAATTCATTGCAGATATTTGTTTTTTTCACTAATTTTTTGCATTGATTGTTAATCCCTAGACTCTTTGTGTTACTACATGTTTTGTTTGTTAAAAGGGTCAGGGGTAGATAATGAAACACAAAAGAAAAACACAAATATTGTGCAAATAACGTATGGATCATAAATTTATTATCATGAGAACCACTTCCATGATGTCTGTAAAATAATGTAAGAATTATTACATTTTTTACGTCTACAAAGTCTGAATGGTTTTTAAATGTCTGGTTCAAATAAAGATATACTTTGTCTCTTACGATCAAAAGACTTTTGTATTGCTGTTCATGTTTGTATTTTATTTTTCAATTTGATTTTCGGTAAATCGGGTTTGTTTTAAGAACCGAGACACATTTCATATTTCCCAAGGAGCCTCATGAGCTATTGTAAAAAATGAGAGACGTGAATAACATATAAGGATTGATTAATGAAAGGTGTTGAATACCAGTTTTACAATATGATGCTATTTCGAGGCGAGTCAGTTTTTCATATAGTGTAGGAAGCTGTAGAGCTCGGAAGAACTACCGATCTTCGGTAAGAAAACTGACAATCCTAGTCAAATAAGACTGGACTAGAGTACACCTGTCAGGTGATGATTTTAAACTCAAAACCTCAGTGTTGACATGCTGGCACAGTAATACGATTAATAAAAGGAAGAACTACAACTGATAATTACCGTTTTGGTTGATGTAGTCTACGTTACTGAATATCAACTGTCCTGCATCCTCTACTGTATTTTTACTGGCACTGAAGTATTTGATTTCACCACCAAATACGGGAATGTCTTTAAATGGAGGTGAAGCGGATTGTAGACAACTCGATATGTTAAAAAAGTATCTCACTTGTGCGCCATTTTCTAGGTAAGAAACAAGCGAGTCGTAGGTTTGTACTGGAATTGATCTAAACAAAAAAGTTATAGCATGTAGACAGATGTTTTAGAAATGAAATGAATCAAATCCTCCAATCATGTAACAGTTTACTGAATTCGGTAAAGAATTACAACATGTACAACATGTGCTAAAATGGAGATTTTCTAGTAAACTTTTTGATGATCATGCAGTTCTTCGCATCAGGTTATTTACGTTTCATAGTCAACGCCCAAGAGTAAAAACGATCGACTTAAACGAAGTTGTTATACACAACCTGCCCAGTGCAATACATTCTGTAATATCTACGTTATTCAGAGATTTTAATCCTGTTTGTAATTTTTCCTTATCGGGATTCAACGAGTAAAGAGTATAAAAGTGCAATAATTTTCCTTTTTAATCGTTTTAGCGTACAGCAACTGATTGTACGCAATGGTTTTTCATAACGAAGTAAATTCCAACAAACATTAATTTATTGCTATACAAAATCATTCAATGACATCATGATAAAAAATGAAAGACGTTTAAAAGAACTCACCGTTGATTATCTGAAATCAAGAACGAAGATATAAGACAAATATTAAGACAAAACAGGTAAACTATGGAATTAGCCATTATGACATCAGACTTCTTCATATTTCCGTCAAGAAAATTCTTCGAGTGATAACTTTGATGCAATGTTACCTAAAGAACTGATAACCTATTTATATAACAACATAAGACCTTGTGTTAACCACGTGGTCAAGGTCATATCATACGATATGTACAAAGTCCAAAGTACTTGCAGACATTCCATACTTTAAAACGTTTCCGTGAATGTGAGATGGATTGGTCATTATGAGAAATTCAGTTTTCTTTGGTGAATTAACGTTTGTCTTTAGTTCATAACCAGCATTCAATAAGGAAGGTCAATTCAATTATTGGGGAAATGGGGAGGGGTATATCTGTAGGACTCGGAGATGCGATGGGGACGCTAAAATGCGATGGTCACGCTGAAGTGCGATGGTCTACGCCGAAGTGCGATTGTCCGTACGCTGAAGTGTGATGGTCTATTTTACGCACTATCGCTAGTTGAACCTCCTTTCTACAGACGTTCACATATTATTATAAGTATTTTTTTCATGTATTTCTGTCTTTTTAATTTACATTTATTTTTTGTCTCTGGTGGTCCTTAATCCAGTCACATACTAAATGCGAGTTCGTACTCTTCGATTTCCTATATATATATACGTTGTTTATCTGTGTATGCTTCGTGTATACATTTTCATTTTGAAGAAGAATTTACATCTGTAGAATAGAACGTATTTCGAGAATATTTCGCACCATCGTACGTTAAACAGAACTGTTAACTTTGTAGATTTCCCCTATCCACCAAAAAAATATTTCCCGTTTGTGTAGTTTTTTTTATATTATAAGACCTGCATCATGTCAAAAACTGCGAGTAGTCCTATGTTTTGTTTCATTTATTATTGTCGATTTCCTGATACAATTATAGTTATTTTGTTACCTTTTCTGACATCGGACACCATCTTCTTTTAAACTGAATTTGGTTATGTGTATTTTTGAAATGTGTTGTTTGTTATTCAATTTACATTGGATAGAGGTAAAGTGGGATGGGGTTAATTTTTCACTAATCATGTTAAAAACCGTCGCACTTTTGCGCCTGTGCAAAGTCAGGATCTTCTGGACTTTGTTTGTCTTGTATGTTATTAAATCATATTTAATTTTTATGATAAGGCGTTTAGTATGACGTTTATTTTCATCGAACTAGTTAGCACACTTTTTAGTTTATTAACCAGTTGAATTCCGTTTCTAGATGTGGGCTTTTTCGCTGTGTTAAAGTACTCTTTTGTTGGTTCGTTTTTTTTACTCTTTAAGCGAGTTGTTGTCTCTTTGACACATACCCCATTTCAGTTTCAATTTTTACATTGACATATACACCGACAAGAAAAGCTTAGCAAATACGATTTTTTTAAACCATTGCACTTCGGCGTAGCTATCAGGAAATAGAGTCTCAATGAAATTATCGCACTTCGGCGTGTTCAAAAACGCACTTCAGAGTCAAACCGTCGCGCATCTCAGCGTGACCATCGCGATTTAGAGTCCTACGTAAAATTGAGAATGGACATGAGGAATTTGTCAAAGAAATAACAAAACGAACATAGAACAGACAACAACAGAAGGTCAATAACAAATCTTTAATGCAGCGAAAATTCCCGCACCCGGAGGCGTCGTTCAGTTGGCACTTAAACAAATATATATACTAGTTCAGTGATATCTATTTCAAGTACCTGTTACCAATTCAACCTTTTTCATGTGCATGAATGTTGACCAAAAATATTCTGTTGGTAATATTTCACAAAATCAATGTGGTTAAAATGCATCATTTTCTTTGAATTTCAAAAATAGTTAAACGAACTAAACATGCCAAAGTTGTATTCATACTTTCGCAAAAAACTGTCACAAATATAAAAAACGACAACCAATGTGCTATTATTGCCAATGAGACAACTCTCAACTAGAGACCAAAATAACACAGAAATTAACAATTATTGGTCACCTTACAGTCTTTAACAATAAGCAAAGCCCATATCGCATAGTCAGATATAAAAGGTCACAAAATGACAGTGTAAACAATTCAAACTGAAAGCTATCGGCCTAATTCATGTAAAAAGTTGAAAGAAAGCTGGTTTACAGTTCTTTGCTTTGAATATTTGAAGATGAGGAAGCGCTTTTCTTGCTTTATTTTCAAAGAAATTGCTTAAACGTTAAAACATTTACCAGACAAGAACACTGCAAAACAACAAAAGTCTGAAATAGCCTATATATGTACTCCACTGTACTGATTTTTACTCGACCAGTTTGAATTCGTCTGTATTTTACTCGACATTACACGAATTCAGTCTTTGTTATTCTCAACGTATTTTGTCAAATGTCTAATCGTTTGTAAATCGTTTTTTGTTGTTGTATTTGTGTGTTATGATAAAGACAATTAATCACCTATTTCATCTATACGATTTTGTTTTTGTATTGGATATATTTTGTTTAGTATTATATAGAACACCGACATAGCTAGGTAATACAATTAATTATCTAAATACTACCACACTAATATATATAAGAGGGACGAAAGGTAACAGAGGGCCAGTCAAACTCATAAATCGAAAATAAACTGACAACGCCATGGATAAAAACGAAATCGACCATCATTGTAAATTTCTAGATGTGAGGCCGATTTAACTGTAAATGTTTTATCCTTTATTTCTAGGTCAATGGGATAGATGCGTTCGACATAGTCACCAAATTTTGAAATTTTGAATTATTTAGTGAAAGAACATCATCTATATATATAAAGGATATCTTTCTTCCTGAAATATCCTGTATGAAGTCGGCCTTTTAATAAAAAAGTAACAAGTTGTCAAGAAGAGGGACATAATTCATTCCCATTAGAATACCAATAGTCTGTTAACAAACACGTACTCCGAACATAACAAGTATGTTGTCAATCAAGAAATCAAGCATTTTGATAATATCATTCCAGAGAATTTGTTGTCTGAATCGAAATAAATGGGAGAATATAAACTAATATTGTAATTTCATGCTGTATCATTTTTACAAACCAAATCATAAATGTCTATCTGAATTCTATACTATTTTGGGGGAAATTTTATGAAATTCAAATGTGACGTCACTGTGTGCGTTGATCTCTTCCGCTAACTCGGATGTGACATTTTATGTGCTGATTTATGTTGTTTTATGTTTTCGTTTTTAGTCTCTGGTAAGTCGCTATTTCGGTATTACCATGCACATCTATTATATAGTCCTTTTTTGTAAATGTTTTGTTTGCAAAAGTATGAATTAGTTTAAATAAAAGGATGTTCTTATGACAGACATGACACCTTACTCGTCCTTAGCCTTATTGGTACTATTTTTTTGGAACTCTTTGTCCTCAATGCTCTTGAACTTTAATTTGCACTTATTTGGGCTTTCGAACTTCTTTGATCTGAGCGTCTTGTGTGAACGATACGAGCATCTGGTGTAATGGATTATAGCCTAGTGCCTTTTGATAACTATTATTCGTTTGTTTCTCTGTCCTATACGTTCTCCCATTTATTTGTATTGTGGTCCTATCATGTCATGTTGTCATTTTAATGTTATATTTAACATTTTCATGAAAACGGGAGCATTGGCTAGCCACAACAACCAGGAAAATCACTACAAACGTTTAATCTTTCTTAAATGAGATATATATGTATTATTATACTTTGGGTCTATGCTTTACAGAAATTAATAAAGCAAAAATCTTGTTAAGGGATGAAGTATAACAAGATGTATAAACTTTGCCCTTTTGCTTTGGGCAAACTATTTCAAAAGATTTCACATAGGCAGTGAGTATTAAATTCTAAATACTGAATAGCATTCATCTGAAATTATAGCATCCTGTAAAACTGAAATCGCAGTGCCCTTTGAATTCATTAGATAAATAATACACGAGTAAAATAGCTTTCTTTTTACCTGTGAAACACAGATGTACTGAGGTTAATAAATATCATGAAAGAGCTTTTTGTATGCCATATCAAATACTTTATCTAAATATATCATGCTTACAAGGGGTATTTGCAAAAATACCGGTTGAGAGGTAAAAATTTCCAGAGCCGTTAGGCGAGGGAAATTTGATTACCTCGAAACCGGTATTTTTGGCAAATACCCCTTGTAAGCATGATATAATTGTTTAATTCCACCGAATGTTCCACATCAGATAGTTTATTATAATCAGGTATCATATGAAATTTCGACTTGAATGTATAATTTTTGTTTACAGTGCAGCTGTGCTATTTGCGCAGTCCGTATAATCATTTCTTATCATTGTTTTATATACATTCATTGAGTCATTGACTGTATATATATATCTCCCTTTTTATGATAAAAAGCTGGTTCTCGGCTGACTACTACACTTTGTTTATCAGTTTCAATGAAGCGTAATACAAGTGGATTCTAGTTTTATGTGACCGGTTGACAAATCGTTTCCGTTTAAATTATGACGTCATTCTTGAAATTTTTACGTCATTCGCTCCAAATTCAATAATGATGCTTTTTATCCTAAATATTTCATCTGGAACCATATATTTAGAATGACCATGAATTTGTCATATTAAAATCGAAATAATTCAATCAGTTATTTTTAGACATGGTATTCCCCATCTTTCATGGTATTTGCTAGGGTATTTCCCATCTGCCATGGTATTTGCTAGCAAATACCCCGGCACATGGAATTCCCCAATGGCAAATTCCCCAGCAGAGAAATGAAAATCTCAATATATAGAAATTGGTGAAAAATACCATGTTTCTCAACCAATCAAAATACAGCATTATTACATAAGGTGGAATTATGACAAAAATCATAAAAATGTGATTAAAATATTTTTTTACTGTAGCTTCAGAACACATTTACTTTTAAGATGGTTATCAAGGATTGCTCTAGAATTTTTATTATTATGATTGTATTAAATTCTTGGTTTCGACAAAATAGAGGTATAATATTTAAATCATTAAGGTGGTACCTAACACTACAGGGAGATAACTCTGTAAAATCAGATAAACGTTTTAATTTCGTTGTGTTGTTAAAGGAATATTTAGCTTCTCAATGATCAAAATAAGTGTTTGCCAAACTGCTATATAACCAGTGTAATTTTTCTGATAAAACGGTTGGTTCAATTTTTTTAGAATTTTTATATTTTTGTCAAAGGGTCAAAGTAAATACTTTGTCAAAATTTCAAGAAAATTAAACGAGCCAAATTAATTTTACTTAAAGTGTTGGGTACCACCTTAAGTTCCTTTTGAAAATATATAATAAAAATAATTACCGCCTTTAACTAAAATCATCTGACCCCACAAATATATACATTCAGTTTATTGTTTCTTTAAAAAAAAAAAAAAAGACAAGTAATAGAAAGTAAGATAAATTATCATGGCACAAACAAAATGACTTGTCATGTTTATAAACTTTCTGATATATATAGTTATCATGGTTATAGATGAAAAGGGATCAGAGTATATTCAAAAACAATAATCGAAAGAAAAATATTTTGATACAAGGACATATCAATGACACACTTTGTTCTATACAAATGTGATCTCGTTCAGACACGACAACCGACAATTTTTTTCAAAAGAAAGACATTTTCTTCAGAAAGATAGAATACACCCATTCAAGGTTTAAATATTTGAATGTGAAGAAATTACAGTTTTGTCAATGCCATCGAAAACTAAATTAAAACATGGACGTGTATTTATTAACGTTGTGGAATATTTACGTTTTATTTCTAGTAATTCTTGCTGTGGGTAAGTACACCATTAACGTCGTTTTGAGCATTTTTGGGGAGAACCAAACAGTGTAAATTCGTTTATAATTTCACAAATTTGACCTGTAGACAAACCACACATATGTCCAGGAATAATTTCATTAGATATAAGCAGTTAAAAAATACTAAATCTAATAATTAAAATGTTGATAACTCTTCACAAATACATGTAGTAAATTGTTAAAGCGTTCAGCTGATTTTAAAGCGTAAACTCTCTTCTGTGTTTTGAAAATAGATTGAAAAGCAATGTATCAAAAACAAATTGTACTTCATTAATAGTTTTATAACTTTAAATGTGAGCTTTTTGTAATAAAAACATTAGATACTTTTCATAGCCTTAGTACAGTATATAACGTTTCTACATGTAGCTAAATTGGTAACAAAAATAGTAATGATAGTCTAACCTTTCAAGCGTACAATCTATGCTGAGTTAAAAGACCCAAAATGTATAGTTTAATTAAGTGGAGGCTCGTTGTTATACAAGTGTTCGATCGGTGATCATGAACGTCAACAAAGAAATTTACTACTTGAGATTGCTTTTAAGTAAATTCAATCATTATGTCATGCGGTATTGGTTACTATTGTGTTTTTTCTATTGATACCGTTATTTAACAATGAATTGATATTATATTATGATATCTTTAGCCTTCGAAATTTATGTGCATTTAGTATTATAATTTTTATCTTTCATATATACAAAGAAATGAGAAATTGAATATGAAACTAATAGTACGGGGACCAAGAAAGGAAAAGTCGCTTATTTAAGGAGTTTAATTGTCATTCGGACTATAAGGCTATAAATCACAGTATTGGTAGTTCAAATGTTAAGCTTAACATTTTAGCTTGTCGTCAAAAACTCGTACGGTGCAATTTTCGTAAAATGGTCTTTGAAGTACATTAGTTTACTTGAACGAAAAATCGACTAAGAAAAGCTTGAGGTAAACATTGTAAAATAATATCCGTTATATGTTTTCTGTTATCATATACATTGTTGTTACACCTTATTTATGTTAATTTAACGAGTTCCAAAAATGTTTAGCAAAATTAATTCGTTATTAAAGAGTTTTTGTAAAAGTTTAACACTACGAATACAAATGCATTTAATAGAGTACGTTCCAATTTAATTTCATAATTTTTTTAACGCAAAATGTAAAATAATTAACATTTATATGATATTTCATACATTTGTACCTTTATTAATCAATAATATATAAAATTCATTTATCTCAGAAGCACTATTTCAGCAATTCAAGCCAGACAAAATTCTTACGTTCATATGACGGAGCTATTTTAATCTCATACACAGCCTTTTATATATACATATACGCAATTGGGATGTGATGTATTACTTACACATTTACATACTGGGATATGTTTTTTGAAGCAGTAGACATTTAGCTGTCAAATGTTAGAGCAGAATGAGAGGGTAATTGGTCTCTTCCTTGAGATCGTCATCTCAAATGTAACATTATATTTTTGTAAGCAACCGTACCGCACGAAGAAGGATACTCGATATCCTGCAATGTTCTGAGAATATTCGATCACCTTTTATAGATAGTTACTTTGCTTTTTAGACAGATTTCTGGACATTTTAACAGTACTATGACATGGCAACAGAAAAGCCCGTTATAAAAGTCTCAAAGGAATTAGGTGGTATTGTAGGCATAACTAATCAAAAGTCTGCGTTTGCTAGATGGACCCTTACTAGACATTTCATAGAATCAATTAGTCGTGTAATGCTGAAAAGGGATGGAATTGCTGCAAATTATTCAAATTTACAAGAAGAAACAAAGCCAACAGCAATGAAAAAAGATGAAGAACGTGTTATTGCCATTGTGAACCATCTAAATGATCCATGACTGATCTCTTTGGTGTGGAATCCCACCCTCAATGTCTTATCAATACCTCTTCTTAAATGCACGTTTTAAGACATATTCGATGTTCTTTGCTAACAGTTGTCGAGGAAGACTTGAACATGTCTAAACATTTTAAGATCTTAAGATCACAAGGAATTTTCATAGTCGAATATCAAAGTCAAACACAAACCTTAAATATAATCGGGGGAAAAACTTTCAGTTTGCATAAATCCATAACTTGTGATTAGACGTGCAATAATTTCGGCAAAATGTAGAGATGAGGGATGTTATCATAGAACATGTATTGTAGCACCCATTTCACTATCCCCTTTTCAAAATGACGGCACCATGAGATAGTCGGATTCTGAGAAGCAATTCGAATCTTAAGTCTCTTGTGGAAAACTTTGACAACTCCCATGAGATTCCACCTGATGTGAGCTTTACATAGTCAGAACGTTTGTTAATTTCGAAATGGTCAAAATTATTTATATTAACACTGTTCATGGCTGTCGTAGCTTGTTCAGCACTCAATAGAAGGCCTATATTCAATGCATTAAACTTTGACACGGAGTTTAGGGAAATGTGAAAGTCTGGAAAAACAATCCTACGGACCTCTTATACAACTGTAATTGTTTTGTGTGTTCGCTTCTATCGAAAAAAAATAGGTCACATACACGCGGGTTGTGGTTGCAGATGTGGAACATTAACAGTGTAAATGATGAGCGGAGATTTTCATCCATTCAATAACTATGTTCATCTTTTTCCCACAATTTGTAAAGTATCGCCTGCTGTACATGTACTTACCTGATGCGACGCAACTTCGTTTCTGTTTGAAGTGGGTATACAAACTGTCTACAAGATTTCGAAGGACACACACGACTATTACAGTTGTTTTTAGAGTTTCTGTAAAATTGACGATAATGAAGTCCTTGTTTTGGCATAAGAGATAATTTCAAGGTTTGTGATCAAAACTATCTCTTTTAAACTACTCCATCATTATAATTATTTAAGTTTGCCACTAGTAAAGATGTAAGTTTAGTCAGGTAACCTTCCTGCATGACAGCACTGAAACAGTGTGTTTTACGTACTCTGTTTCAAACTAAGAATTTTTACCGCATTACACATTGCTAAACCCCTATCCGGTCAAACTTAGAATACGGTTGGCGAGGGTAAAATGATGCATTACACCCAATGTATTTTAAAGGGCATATTTCAGCAGAATTCTTGCAGGATCTTGTGTCTTCATCGAAAGCAAAATCTGCATGTGAAGGAGCCATGTGTTTGTTTACTACAAAACCTTACATGTCCAGGGCTTTGATCCTGTAAAGGGTCAGAATTATGTAGAAAATTTTAAATCATGATTCTTGACAATAAATCAGAAGACATAAATTCTGTTGTGTGGATCTCTTTGATTGGAATGTTGAATCTATAATATTAAAATTACGAAGTCCAATTTTTCAGCCGTCATTACGTAAAAACGACGAATCAAATAATTCAACTTTATATATCACTAATATAGTACAAAGGTGTAGATTGAAAATTACACCACTCCAGGTCCTTTTGTTTTCCACGTAATTAATATTGCCAATAATTAAGAAGCTCCGGGTCGAGTCCGATACCGATACCAATAGTATATTCACCTGTTACTATTACCTACTCTGTACGTTCCGCATCTGACAGGCGCACCACCGAACGGTGTATTGAGGGTTAATATGCTATATACACGGGTCATAATCACAGGGTTGACACTACTATATTGTCAAATAGCTACCTATTGTAGTATTTTAATAAGTAAGACTTTCTAAGATAACAAGACTAAAAATGAAGAACAGTTTTCAATTTGTTAGTGGGCATACATGGCGTAAAACAGCGAATCAAAGAATTCATCTTTATTTATAACTAATATAGGACAATGTTGTTGATTAAAAATACTCCATTCCAGGACCTTTTGTTTTCCAAATAATTAATATTACCAATAATTGATTAGTTCCAGTTCGACGGGTTCAAACAGAAAAATTTGAAAGCAGAGAAAACAGTGTATCTTATAATCGGCATGACTTTATAAGATGACAATACTAGAACTAAAATATATAAGGCTTGCGCATAGTTATATACCTTAATTCAGTCACGGACCCGCAATATTACGGGTGTGTTCTAGTTGTAACTATTTTTGAAGCATTGAGTGTTTTTTAGTTTTAATGAATTTCATGAATGATCTTATGCAAACTATGTCTTTATGACAGTAGGATGCAGGTTAAAAATAATATTTGTCATGTATTGATGAGGGTGAATGTCAACCGGCAAGGTAACTATTGTAATTTTTAACAGAATATGTGTTGATCTTGTGTAATAGAACAAGTATTTGAAAAACGCCGATTTCCAGAAAAAATCGATTTCCTTTTCATTTTTTTTTAAATTTCAAGATAATTCAGTGATAATTGACATAAGAAAATGTCTGTATCTAGAATTTAACCTAAATTACTTAATATTTCTTCAAATTTTGAAAGTATGCAGTAAAAAAAACCACAAAATTTGATCTTTGACCTCTTTTTATGCAAAACTGTTACCACATTTCTTTTTGACGACATCGATATTTCAATAGTACTCATTTTTCCGAATCCAATGATATTTAATATAGCCATGTAGTATGTTTGACGATTAAATCTAAAAAATATTGGGTCTGGTCACCGTACTATAAATTGACGTGGTAAATTTCATATAGTACCTGACTAATGTATCAATGAATAATATCAGCGTGTTTTGTTGATTTGAAAAAAATATGTATATTTAAAGGTGGTACCCAACACTTTAACTTAAATCAATTTGGCTCGCTTTTGACAAAAATATAAGAATTTCAAAAAATTGGAACCAACCGTTTTATCAGAAAAATCACTGGTTATATAGCAGTTTGTCAAACACTTATTTTGATCTTTGAGAAGCTTGATATTCCTTTAACAAGACAACGTAATTAAAACGTTTAGCTGATTTTACAGAGTTATCTCCCTGTTGTGTTAAGTATCACCTTAATTTGGTAAGTATTATTTATTTCAAAATAAAACTCAAATGAAAAGGTCATTAAGTTTATATATATACAGTCTCTAATGTCGTATAGCTAATGATACGCCGTTACTTATATATCCTCGGATTTCAAATGTTTGGCCTTTAGCGTTCCTGATGAAGGGAACTCCAGAAAAGCGCTTCAGACACATTGAAATGTTGTTTTCAATTTTTCAAACTCTTTTTAGATTCCAAGAAAAAAACAGAATGTCAGTTGATGTTGAAACAAACCAAAGATGGTCAGAAGAACTTGTCACGAACTGCTGAGTTGCTGACAATAACATTTATCTTATCCAACTCAACCCACCTCCCCCATTCCGTTGTTAAAGATACCATTTTATTTCAACCCCTGCAATGGAAGCGTATCTCGGGAACTCACGGAAAAGGACTTTTGCAATTGAAACCAGTCTACGAAATGCTTTCTTTGTCACTTTTGAGCTTTAAAACAGAAGAAACACGTATAGAATTACTGACCGAACCACTAGGCTGTGTAGGGAACCTGACAGAATTGGAATACGAATATATTTTTCGGGATTTTTTGCTGAACTTTTCAAAAGAAAACGATGAAATATGTAACGAACATGTCGGAAATATATCTGGATATGCAAGCTTTTATCATGAATGTTGTCATTATGATCACCATGAAAGCATGAAGTGTGACCGAGTTTTAAAGAACAAATGGATGCAAGCTATACACTACTGCACTTACATTGTGATGATTATTGTAGTATTGTATTGTCCTCTTCTGGTCCCATCATCGCTGTATAAACGGAATTATGGTTCCAAAAAATTTGAACATTGTCTAGAAGATTCCATCGTTTTGATTGTCAAAACAGCAGACTCCACCACGTCTAGCTATTGGACGAAAATACGAGAAAGAATTTGTAAACAAAAGGATAATGGAACCACCATAGTTCCATACGCTAGATTTAAAGGTATGACAAACTTTAAAAAAATGCTTAAAGATTTGGATAAAGAAGACAAGTATGAGGTTACGGTGTCCAAAATATATTTCCGTGTTCGGGATGAAGAACTTTTGGCCGCAAATGAAGTTCCAAACAGTGTATTCAAAGTATTATATGATTTGTTATTTAAATGCAATATAAGAAAGCAGGATTTCGTTTCTACCTGTTGTAAAGCAAGTGTTTGTGGTACTCATTGGCCACATGGTATCACGTATCCATGGTACAAGTTATTGCGCTTTCTTCTCCACTTTATTTTATCAGTGGCTGTATGTTTACCTTGGATTATACGAGTTTATTTTTTCTACGCTTACGAAAATGAGATACGGGAATCAAGACTTCAAGCAGCAGAATCGAGAAGTTTGCTAGTGCGTATAGAAAACAACTTAACCTATTATGGAACACCATTACATGTTATATTCATTATATGTTATGCTTTCATGTGCTTTGGTTATATTTTTCTTGAACTGACCAGTGTCGTATTATTCAAAAATATCCAGTGTGTAGTACGCGATATTTTAACGAAATGTTTTGACGGTATGTGTGATCGGTCAAAGCAAGAAGTTTTTCAGAATTGTATCAAATTTTTATTGAAACCTTGCAAAGCATTTGGAATTTTTGGGATGTTACTTTCCATCCCATACTGGATATGTATGGTTCCTTTAGTATTTGCCTTGAATGCTTATTATTTTTTCCCGACAGTATACATAGCATTAAATTTTTTATGCTTATTCCCGCATGCTTTTCGAAGGTGTTTCTGTAGCTCATATATCCCCAAGAAAAAACAAGAAAATTCAGACGATGAAGCCGACGAAAAAAAATCTATTTGGTCCAATTTACCATTCAACACAACAAAAACATATTCAAACATGGACATTGGTTTGATGTTTATTTTACTCTGTTTAATGTTATCATCTCTTCTTTGACAGTTGAACTTATAATCTTCCTGATTAGGGTAGCAATCTATACAATGGTGGGAGTAATTCTCAATTCATCACACGCCATGCAATACATATCGACAATTTCATTAGCGTGGTTGTACTACCGCAGATGCTTTGGTGGAATCAGTCAGATTTATAAAGACTATAATAAAGCTGTTCACAAAATTCTATATAGAGTAAATAAACGAAAGCTGGTTGAAATAGCCAAAAAGGATACAAAGAATCAAGAGCACACAGCGTTCAAAGTTAGTGTTGATGGGTCAAGGAAAATATGTGTTGATAATGTGAAGGATAAGTTAAACACAAAAAAGAACAACTCTTGTAGCAAATGCTGCTATCAAGTTGATGACAGAGAGATTAAGAAAAAGATAATTGATACCTCAGATGGAGCTCCAAAAATAAAAACAAACGGTATCATTTTATTGTTAGACAGGTTTGATAAACAATATATTACGAAGAAATTCTTCTTCAAAGTTTGCAAGATAAAACCGGAAGGACCAGGACCATTGAGTAAACACTTCGGAACAGCTCTAAGGCGATTCGGAATGATTTTCATTTTTTTAGTATTTGTGACGCTAGTCGTCTTAGCGTTTGGAGATTCCTACAGTCTTACGTTTTCAAATCAGTTGTTAGCGACGCTAGCTGGAGGAGTAGTACCATGGATTCTAATGAAATTCAATATTTTATTTACTGCAGCTGACCACACAGATACAGATGAACTAGAGGAGAGATATTTCAGCGAACAAAAAACATTTGAACTTACTGATGACAGTGAAGTAAGTGTGAAGGGAGCATTCAAGAAGAAATTAAATGAAAAAATCAGAGAGGATGAAAAATGGTGGACCATTGCTGACATGGATATGAAATGTAAACCAACTAAATTATTGAAGGATGACAAATGTGATTTAGTTGTTGGTATTTTGAAAAACAATAATGACAAGTACACTGCGGTATGAACTTGTTGAGGCTTAAAGCGTTTTGTCTACATTTGTTAATTACATATGTGATGTTGTTTACAAACATTTTCTAACTACACAATGTATGTACTTTACCTTATGACAATGCTATCATTTTTAATATGAAAATATGTCGATGTGATACGATTGCCAATGAGACAATCATATCTCGATGTCAAATGGTGGAAGTGTAAGCAAGACCAAAGACCAATATTATACACGTATGCACTTTATCTTATGGTATTTGAACACATGTTTGGTGTAGAGCTAATAGTTTCAACAACATCGAGTATTTCCTCTTTTCTAATGTGAATATTCCATTTCTATAGTACAAATTGTAGCATCACCAAAATAGGAAGTGTATATCTCCGTGTTATTATAATATTCAAGAACTATTGTTTCTTATTTTTATCTTACCAGTTAAAAGGTAGCTTCTGTTTTGTATCTAGGAGGTTAAAAGGGGTCAATTGATGTCATCTCACCGAATACGTCATGAACGTTTTCCTAAATTGTTTCTGCATTATGATATATATTTTTATGCGTCATAGATGACAAACTAATATGTTTTAATTGAAGTTGCCACAATCATTTGTTTATCATCGATTGTGAAATTATAATATGAGATGTCTCTAGCTTCGAATAGGCTAATTCCAGGAATAACACGATGAGTGTCATATCTGAGATAAATATACTTTTTACGAGGTTTACGTTTTTTGTTCTCGTTGTAGTGTTTCGAGTATTAATTGTCTTTATTCTGTTTTTGCAATAATGCTGTCGGTATTTCTTCCACTCATGATTTCGATTGTCCATTTGGTATCTTTTGCCTCTTGACCTTTTGAAATATGTTAATGTACTTGTTTGTTATGAATATTGTAATGTATAATTATGTTACATCTACTGATACTTTTTGTGAATGTTAAAATGCATTACGTATCAGTATACTTTTAAGTGTTTTAATATACTAAATGGTCTACTTTTACAAGTTGTGAGGGATAGTTGTATCATTGACATTCATACCACATATCCTATATATCTAAAAGACTCTTAAGCGTGAATCAATAATTTTTTCACTATATTGAAAAACTTATTATACCTTCTCTAAACATTAGAAAATATTTTAAAAATATTTCTATTACATGTATGAATACTTAATCTCATGAAACTGTCCGTATGTTTTTTATTCAATAAGTCTTATATTTGGGTTGGAAAAGGTAGGACAAATGCAAAACACAAAAGGGTATAGAAACATGAGTACATGAAACCCGATTCGCGATAAAAACGAAAGTTCTGAAATATTATGGGTACTCACACGAATCAATGGATGGAAAACGGCTGAAGGTGTAGTTTATTTGCCAAATGAGGGTATGAATAAAAAAAAGGACGAAATAACGTTTACACTTTTTGAAGATTTTCAAACCTATATGCATTAGGCTATGCAATTGTTCTCACTGATTATTACAATGGGCGATGCATTGACCTGCCATATGCATTTTCTTCATATTTAACGATGTTTAATTTACTTTTGGTGTATCTTACCGTTGGGTTGATGTCAAATTGACATATATCCCGAATACCAATTTCATCATACCTCACATTGCGAATACAGTATATTCTTTATGCCCGCGTCACACTGTCCCGATTTTTATATACGATGAACACCCGAATGCGAAAATTGTAAGTTCGTACGAAGTTGGTCCCGATCTCGTTAAAATACCAAAAAGTGACCGAGGCAATTACGATGAATAACGAAGTCTATATGATGGTGCCGAAATTATATACAATAGCAAAAGATGGACATACGACGGTTAACCGAAGACGTGTATTTAAGCTTCATATTTCAGCCGAAGCCTTCATGATGATCACGAAGGCTACACGATGGATTACGACTGCTACACGATTGATTACCATGATGGCGCGATGGCCATACGATGTCTAAAAGACGTCGTGTACAGCTTACGGTGAATCTAAATTTTTGACACTCTAAAACCAATATGTTTCAAAAGATTTTAACCACATTTGGTATATTGTTCCTACTTTTAATGATCTGAAATGTTTTACGTTCAAGGGAAAAGGTTAAGGTTATGCAGATGAACTTGTTTTTTTCTCCTTGAAATAGCATAATACACAGGAAATTGGTTGCTCATATTTTTGCCTGCTGGTTCTAAAGACAATATTAAAATGTGTGCACTAGTCTAAATAATCACCCATAATTATGCCCATGTTTACTGATCTATCTTAAAGGTAAGGTAATGGGTTCGTTGATCCCTTTTATTCAAAAAGACAAAAGGAAGGATGTGGGGAAAGCAACAAATGCGGCAAAATATGACATATAAAAACAAAATGGTTATAGAGTAAACATTCGTGTGACAACAACTCAGACGATACATAAAAAATCAGAATAATGAAGAATAAGTTGGTTTCCATATATTGGTGTACCTGCAGTGTTGGTGTACGATGCGCTTTTATGATTTTCATTATGTTACTTGATATAAAAAATTGACAAAATTTTTTATTTTACTTGTACAAGTAAATCCTGAGCTTTTAATAGCTGCTCTTTTTGTTCCATTTGAATTAATAGAAACAACGCTGTCGCCTTCTTGTTCTCATAGAATCGTATGATATGAGCTCCATGTTTTGTGAACGTCTTTCTTAACTGTTGTCTTAGACTGACCAGTGCATATCGCGCATGGCACTTTAAATGTATTTTAGGGCGAAAATTAACTCACATTTAGCTGGATTTATTACCGTCGTAGTTCCATCTTGTGGCCTTCGTAATTTTATTCGATGGCAATATGACGGAATTACGAGGTCTTCACGAAGTCATGTTTCCATCGTAAGACCTTCGGGTAGCTTCGTGATTCATTCGTGTAGACATCGTAATGTCAAAAATGCCTGATGGAAACGATGGAAAGACGAATGCAGTACGATGTTCAAAGATGCATTCCCGGTGACATTACGATGGTGTGGATGTTGTTACGAACTCAATACGAATCCGCAACATCGGACGCACCTTCGGGGATTTTTTAATATGTTAAAAATTTAGAATCCTTCCCGAAGTTGTCCCCGAAGGCTAGAAAAAGTGGGCGATGGTTCTACGATGGTTAAAAATTGCACTACGAATAGCCCCATCTGGATACAATCAGTCCCGATTTTGAAAATTTTCATAATCGTGTTGCCATCGGTGTAAAAATCGGGACAGTGTGACGCGGGCAATACAAATAACTGTATGAACACTAATGACCAGTATATTGTCTGGTTTTTATTTTCATATTTTGATTTCACGCGGTGCATGTCATCTGTCAGTGTCAAAATCAATACAGGCACAGCAAAACGCCCATAGATATACAATATTAGCTCAATGTCAAAAAAAATTTAAACTTTTTTGTATAAGGATTAGAAACTCGGAAAGGGTGAGTCCTTTCTCAGTGTTTTTCTCAAAATATTTCTGTGACATTAACCTAATATCGTTTTTATACTGCAACATGAACTAATATACACATGGAACAACGTATTGCAACATCTTGATTTTTTAAAACTTAAAAAATCAGTCTCTTTTTTTGGATGGAATATGATAAAATATCTTTAAAATAATATTGAAACGTAGTTAATGATAACATTGGCATTAAAACGAACAAAAAATGTATGATAAAAAAAAGTTTTATTTGACCAAAATTTTTAACAAAATGAAGTGTTTTTTGTACACAAAAAATGCATTTTACAACTTTTACTATAGTCGAATTTTACAATGTCAGACATTTCAAAATTAATCTTTAGATGAGTTTTCACATCATGGTTGATCGTTATACGGCAAAGAATTAGTACTTTGTGCGCAGCTTCAATTCAAACAGATAACTGCATCTTAACGTCTTCTGATTTCTGCCATAAGGCGAATAATTTGTTGCTAAGGAAGCAGCAACCATTGTTGACGAAGGGTATTGTTTATTTCATGACGTTTGAAGTGCGGTGTCCTTTCGTTTACCTAACGCCCAATAGTGTTCCATATATGCTCGATATAGTTCAAATTCGTGCTACGATTGGGCCAAGGAAGATAAACCGAATTCCGTTGGAACAACGGATCTTCCTCCACGACGCTAGTTTCCAACTTTGGCGAGCTCTGCACTATATTGGATACGGGCATCAGTGTGTCTGTGCGTAGGCTAAGGTCCCAAAAGTGGTATTAGCGCACGATAACCAGTAGCGATGAGCCGATCTAGAAAAGTTCTTGTTTAAAGGCTCCTGTATGGTCATCACTCTCTGTTCAAGATTGTATTGTTTTAAATGGGTTTCCTTCTGACCAACCTTCGTTATGCTTGATTATAGTGGGTCTTCTCAAAACAACTTATAGTGGAATGTAGATGACCAACAATACGTGCAATTGTCACAGCGACATACCTGCTTCCCTCATGCTGATTATCTGCCATCTTGCTGCAGTTATGAGTTGTGGATGACCAATTACAAGGTGTCGATCACATAAATGTATAAACTTGATTATTTTAAGTGTTGAAAACAATGAGGATAAAAACATGTGGTATAGTGTTTACGAGTACAGTAGCTGCATGTGCAGATAAGAACTGATAGATTCGATATTTATTGATTAAACTGAGGTGATTTTTAAATAATGTTTAACTTGTTCTATTTCAACAAAATATTAAACAAAAAAAATAAAAGTGTTTTTTTAATTTGAATTTCAATTTGGTGTTGCAATACTTTTTTCCATGTGTATACATTGATAGGTACTTAATTGTTTCACAGAATTTGGAATCCTCAATTATCTTCAACTTTGTACTTGTTTGGCTTTATAAATATTTAGATATGAGCGCTACTGATGAGTCTTATGTAGACATGTAGACGAAATGCGCGTCTGACGTACTAAATTATAATCCTGGTACATTTGATAGCTATCATGATGAAATTGACAATGCACACATATAGCTATGTCACTATGTTAAGGAAATTAACACAACTAGTGTCAGTCTGAATAGCAATGAACAGTGCTTTTATTTTTGTTATTCATCTACATTTTTATCTTACTAAACATCCATAATAGTATTGAATGCTGTCTGTTGACGAATTTGTGTATCTCTTTTGACCCACAATATACAATAATTTTATAAAATTTGAACAAACTTTCGGCATCATAGAATACTTATAATTATTTGAATCATTCAGACTTTTCAATCTAGGATTGTCAATTAAAATATAAAGTTCGAATGAATAAACAGCGACGAAAGATACCAAAGAGGCATTTAACCTCATATGTCACAAATAAACTCGACAACGCATTGGAAAACACCCAAAAAGATACAGAACAGTTTACAGAACACAACATATACAACAAAGACTGGGCAACATGAGCCCCGGAAAAATACGGGATTCATCGAGAGATCCTGATTTGTAAACAAGTCATGAAATTTTAACATGAAATATCTTTAAACAAAATCAGATTACACAAATTAAATTGAGTTATTTAAAATCATGTATTCCAATTCAACAAAATATTAAATATGGTTAATCGAATTCTGGAAAATCAACCTTCATTTTTATATCATTCGATTGCAAACAAAAAGGCTTCATTGAATCGATTTGCAACCAACAATTTATTGGTAGATTTGTCATAATGTAGAGCCCATAGCAATCTCAGTCCATCTTCACTTGATAAGAGTTGTCTGTAGTGTTGTCCATCAGGAGAAATAACGACCACATTGTTAGAATCAAATCCTGCTACATACACGTTACCATCATTGTCTACAGATATACTTAATGGAGACATCAGAACATTTCTATCACAGAACGTCCACAGTGTGTTACCATGGTAATCACAACAGGTTACACTGTGATTTCTATAATGTGTGTAGTACAGTTTGTCACCTAATGCTGCAACGTACGCAAAATCTGGAAGTTGGGTTTTGCTAACATTGGTAATTGTTTCATCATTCAGACTGATCATCTGTATTCCTTTTTCTTGGGCACAATAAATCAAATGTCCATCTTTGTATACTAGTCCAGAATTATATGAATTCACTGTTATTGATTTCTTCAGTTTGTGCTTCTTTAAGTCGATTATATTAATCTGATTTGAACAGCCAGAAGTTACAGCAATAGAATCATCACCACTAAATACCACATTAAAAGTGGGACCGATTTTCTTTATTTGAAAATCTTTCGATCCGTCAGACTTGAGCACTTTTATCTTTTGTTGGCTAGAACTCGAGAATACCATCTTATCGCCAGGAAGCAGTGAACAACTATGAACATTTGACAACCCTGTATTGATACGTTTCTGTAATTTCAGAGTTAGGTTATCAATATTTCTGGTTGGAAAAGCTATCATAATCTGAGCTTGTCTATCCTTCCTTTTCTGAATGGAAAAATCACATGGATCAGAACTGACATTAATTTCCCCAAACTTCTGTACGATGGCAGATATTTGCTGCAAAGACTTGTTAATCTGGAATGAAATATTGACTTGATTTGTGGATCCACTTGTGGTAATCAATTGAATAAATTTTTCTTCGGTTGAAATATCTTTTTCGATATTTTTCATGGTTAAAAACGTTTGAAGGTCAGGCGCATGCTTTTTAATACTAGCAATGTTTTCTTGTACCTCAATGATATCTGATTCCTTCTTTTTCAGAGTAGTCAATAATTTTTCTATTTTTCTATTTTCTTGTTGTTCAACTCTCACTAGTTCGTTAATCAAGTCATCTTGGAGTTTATCAAGGTGATGATTTATATGTACCCTGCTTTGTTTTATTTCGGCTTCAATTTCTCTCTTCTTATTTTCTAGCAATGTTAAATTTTCTCTCCTGTTAGTGTGGAGTTGTTTAATATTCTGGACGACTTCCAGCAGGGTCTGTTCGAATTCGTAAAAAGCGTTTGAAGTTTTGATGTTCTTTACGAGTACATTTATGTCCGTTAAACTTTTACAGTCGGTGTGAGAATTCTCACATTTCTGACAGCATGGACAATCGTGGTCTCTACAGAAAAGTTTGAATTTCTCATTATGAAGTTTGCAGGTCTGGGCGATGTGTATGACTTCGGTCGGTAATGTTTTGTATTCGGCGATAAAAACGGTTTCATGGCTTTTTGACGCCTTGGAATCAGAGTTATGATTTTCGCGCTCTTTATCAAGTCCTTCATCACATTCCGAACACCATACTACTGAATGTTCATTAATCTGAAGATTTTCACCAACACCACAATTACTGCAATTGGTTGCCATATGTCTACAATAGAATATATGTACATACATGAATACTTTACAAATCGTTATGATGATGGTGATGGTTATGGTGATAGTATTTTTGATTTACTGGTTATGGTGATGGTGATGGTAATGGTGATAGTATTGGTGATTTGATGTTATGGTGATGGTTATGGTAATGATTTTGGTGATGGTAATGGTGATAGTATTTGTGATTAACTGGTTATGATGACAGTGATTGTAATGGTGATAGTATTGATGATTTGATGGTTAGGGTGATGGTTATGGTAATGATGATGGTGATGATTATGGTGATGGTGATTTGATGGTTTTGGTAATGGTGATGATGATGCTATATATTTTTTCCTTAACACTTTTGATAAATTATTTTATATGCTTTAGACTACCCACATGATGCAAATGTTATGCGTATTTTGCAAGATTTGAACCCTTAAAATGCACAAGAAAGCTCAAAAAGCAATGTTCTATATAACTTACATTCCCAATGTGTATAACTCTTTCAAAAATCAATGATTGGCATTGATATTAAAAAACGACTAAAATATTGCTATAATAAACTTACGGAATAAGTTTTATAACATTCTGGCAAGCATTGTACGAATGAGTGCACTAATTATAATGATGCAAGTTTATTCATACTGAACGACTTTAGAAACGCAAAACTAGATTATTTTTGTGTTATTTTAAAATGAATGTGTCAACGTCAAAAGCGATGACTGCCTGTTACTAACGCCAAAATGATTGTCAGAAAGGTCAACAAATTCTGTCTGACATTTTTTGGGTTCTGTTTTACACCTTCTGATTTTGCATTTGTTCAACCCATTAATTGGTTTTGGCAATTATGCGTTTGGAACTTGAGGGCTTTACAGGTTTTCCTTCAGTCAATTCTTTGGCAATGCAGTTCATGGGAAACATTTATTGCATGAATCTGTACTCCATGGCACTCAGCAATTTGGTTAGCAGTTGACGCTGCGGCCGTAAACATGATTGGCAAATGACGTTGCATAATCAAATTCTATTGATGTTTCATTGTCACTACACGTTGATCTGGTCATTAATTCCCAGCAACAATCTTGTCTTCTTGTATCGTTGTCGGAAGGACAGTAGAACGAGTTTCTGAAGTCATACGGTATGGTTGCAGCACATTTATGTTTTCATGTTTGCAGTATTCCTAAGGGCTAATTCAGTTCTTTGGGGTTTTTTTTTATTTCTCAGACCTGACAAATGGAGATGCAAAATTTAAAAAAAAAATCGTAAGGGTTCCACGGAACCCAGTGTCTCGCCTACTCTTGCTGTAACTCCCAGGCTCAACAAAAATGAGGAAAACAATCAATAAAAATATTCCTCTTGATACTATCTTTTGATTGTAAAAAGCTTCTGTCCAAGTTTGGTAAAAATTTCAGGATAGTTTATGAATCGATAAATGTTTTAAAAATTTTAACTGCAGACTGTATGTAATGTTAACTGGAAGAAAAAGTAAGTCCATTTTTAAGTAAAATACAGATACACAGGTACCAAATATTAACAAAATTTCCTTTCTAGATAGCTTTTGATCATAAACAAGCTTCTGTCCAAGTTTGGTACAAATATAAAATAGTATAAGAAAGTTATTAAATTCAAAAATAATTTAACGACAGACTGAATGTGTTGTTTCCTGGCAGAAAACCTAAGTCCATTTAAAAGTATAATACGGAAAAATGGATTTATTTTTTTACAAAATTTAATTCTGGATACTATCTTATGATCATAAACAAGCTTCTGTCCAAGTTTGGTACAAACCCAGGATAGTTAAAGAAAGTTATTAAAATCTTAAAAACTTTAACCACAGAGTGAATGTAATGTTTTCCCGCAGAAAAAACGAAGTCCATTTATAAGTAAAAAAACGGAAAAAATGGAATTTTATTTTTGCAAACTTTACTTCTGGATACTATCTTATGATCATAAACAAGCGTCTGTCCAAGTTTGGTGGAAATCCAGTAACGTTTAAGAAAGATATTCAAATTTTAAAAAACTTTACCACAGAGTGAATTTAATGTTTCCCTTCAGAAAAACGAAGTCCATTTATAAATAAAATACAGAAAAAATGGAAATTCATTTTTACAAAATTTACTTCTGGATACTATTTTATGATCATAAACAAGCTTCTGTCCAAGTTTGGTAGAAATCCAGTATAGTTTAAGAAAGTTATTAAATTTTCAAAACCTTTTACCACAGAGTGAATATTTGTGGACGCCGCCGCCGACGACGACGGAATGAAGGATCGCTTAGTCTCGCTTTTTCGACTAAAGTCGAAGGCTCGACAAAAAGTAAGTAATGCAAAGAACTGTTTCACAAAGCAAAAAAACTGAAACAATCTTTCATGGGACCAAAATATCGCTTTAAGAAATTCGTGCGACTTCAAAAATTCGGTATGTTCAAAAACCACAGGTAAGTCAGATTTAGATTTTTTGTAAGGAGAAAGAAGCATGATAAGCATGAAAAGTAGTTGTAAGAGAATCAAAAAAAGATTTGGTAAAAAAATTCAACAAAATGAGTGTTGCGTTTCTAAAGTCGTTCAGTATATAATAAATAAGTGGTCATGGTGTCATAAAACTGTTTTGAAAATAAATGATTGCACTGATGGTTTATCTTGTCAAAGATATTGGTGATGTAAAACTATGTAATTATTTTGAACAAATCTGGCCAGGAATAGTAGAGTACATCCAGTTAGTCTAAAAGTTATGTTTTCCGAAGTTCCCTTACTTTCTCATCCCATTATTCTGATAGCCCATTATTTCGACATCCCATTATTCCGACAATGCATCTGACAGAAGTTTATGGGTAAATTTTCTCCTAAACGACCCAACTTCTCTCATGCGGGATATGTGTCTCAGTGCCTTGGAGTTAAACAAATGTTTATTATAACTGCACGGTCCTCATCTATACATGTCATACATTAACAGTTATGTATATCCATTGATGTAACTCTTTAAATACATAGACGATCTCTAACAATCAGAATTGAATTATTTAACCCTATACACAAATTGTACTTACGTATGCTAGTAAACAGATTTCGAATAAAGTATATAAAAAAGTATCTGAACTACATATATCTAATATGTACGGAATTATTTCTGTACATATGATATATAGCATATAGTTTAACATATGGAAGTTTTTAGCGACTTTGACTGGCATTACAGCCCCTGCACGTTCGGTAAAACATATAGTTACAAAACAGACAATTCATTATATATTATATTGATACTGCGCAATAATTTTTTCAAAGTGTCGGACTAATTGTCTGGGTTAATGGGTTATCGGGATAATGGGTTTTCTGACCAATATGTGTCGTCGGACTAATGATCTGTCAGACTAATGGTTTGTCAGACTAATGGTTTGTCATAGTAATGGTTTGTCAGACTAATGGTTTGTCAGACTAATGGTTTGTCAGACTAATGATCTGTCAGACTAATGGTTTGTCATAGTAATGGCGTTTAACCGAAATGAACTTGAGAGAGCACTAAAATCAAATCGATCAAATACATTAATAAAAAAAAATTAAACAGTTCAACGTGTTCAAACATATCTTATGAAGAAATGAAACGAACGTTATTCAAAATAAAATGCAAAAAATACACAATGCTAACTACATTTTAAGTTCAAATGTGTGCGTGTGTGTTTGTGTGGATTTCTGTGTAAATCGTAATTGTAATATGCACCGAAATAATGAAACAAATTAAATACCTTGATAAGACTTATAAATAGAAAAGTTCTGTTGATAAGGAAGGTAAATGGTCACGTGATGTAATATTTGTAACTCAGGTGAGATGATTCTATAAATAAACTTTGTAAGCCAGGGTAGACATTTAAAAAAAATAAACCAAATAAGGATAATATGTACACATGTGTGTAGATACTAGTGCACAACAAACTATTACAACTCATTGAGCCAGTTTCGTTTAATATTCGTATCATGATTTTATATAGCTGTATTACTCGAGGTATTTCTCACTAACAATGCTTAAGTAGGTGATATATATTTTCAATAATTAAGTGCATAAATATTTTATATATAAACGATGGTCTGAATATGTAGATGTCTGCCATTTCTATATTCTTTAGTTTTTATGACATTTCTCCTTTTACTTTATATTTTAGCACATTATTTCTTGTTCTTTATATTTTAGCCCATTATTACTTATTCTCTAAATTTTAGCCCATTATTTATTATTCTCTATATCTAAACCAATTATTTTCTTTTCTTTTTATTTCAGTCCATTGTTTCATATTATTTTTACTTTTGCAGACATTTTTCATATTATGCTATTCAATATTTAAGATTTAATTTTCTTCCAATTCTTCCTTTGTTTCGAATAGGTTATACTATTTATCGGATTTGTTATCACATAAGCAACACGACGGGTGCCACATGTGGAGCAGGATCTCCTTATCCTTTCAGAGCACCTGAGATCCCTATTTTTTGGTGGGGTTCGTGTTGTTTATTCTTGAGTTTTCTATGTTGTTCTATTGTTTGTCTGTTTGTCTTTTACATTTTTAGCCATGGCGTTGTCAGTTTGTTTTAGATTTATGAGTTTGACTGTCCGTTTGGTATCTTTCGTCCCTCTTTTATCTTTTCTTTCTGTGATATGATTTTATATGAATTTTTTTTTATCAGACGGTTTTATACAAAGTTAGCCCATATTTAGTAAACAGATAATGATCTACATAGTGGTCCTTCATTTCTTTACAGTATAATCTCGTTTTTATTTTAAAGACATTTTCTCTATTTGGTTAGCACCCTAATTAATACGAGCATCTAGATGTTTACTTTTATTACTTTTTTTAGGGGGAGGTGGTTGTGATCATTTCTGTAATCTGTATTTGGTATAACATTTTTCTTTATTAAGTTATATTCTGCAAAGTTTATGTGTTCGGGTCCTTACTATACAATTTTCTTGTCATATTATAATTTTTGCATTTGCTAATGTAAACTCCGCGTGATGTGCCTTAAACTGAACTGACCTTCAACTTGATAACACACTAAAGATATCTCAAAAGGGAACATGTTATTCCTGAAAACATTCAAGATACTGGTTAGCGAAGCGAAGCGATCTTTTGTAGGAGAAATTTTAACTAAAATGACTATTTCCAATGAAAGGGGGAGACAAACGCTTATGATATGCATGGTTTTTAGGTTTTTTTTGTTTTTTTTTATATATATAGATTAGACCGTTGGTTTTCCCGTTTGGATGGTACACTAGTAATTTTGGGGCCCTTTATAGCTTGTTGTTCGGTGTGAGCCAAGGCTCCGTGTTGAAGGCCGTACATTGACCTATAATGGTTTACTTTTTTTAAATTTGTTATTTGGATGGAGAGTTGTCTCATTGGCACTCACACCACATCTTCATATATCTATGCTACTCTCTTTCCCGTTAATTCGTCAATACACTACATAGAGGACACCATCTGCTAATTTGGATTAATATTTGATGGAAAATTGAAACTAAATACAGCCAAAATACTATACCGATTTCCTTTTAATGATTCGAAAATAAACAAAAAGCACCACGTTTTACTACTAGAGACTGAAAGTCCAACAGTCCCATGCTGTTAGAAATGTGTGAAATTTCACAACGATATGACCTGTTGAATCTGATTTGTTTGTCCAAAGTCAGGATTCTTTAACTCGATTGTCGTTTGTAACTGTAAAACATATTAGTATTTCGTTAAAATAGGCCGTTACTTTTTTTCTTTTTAATTGTTTTGCATGCTGCTGATGATTTTTTTTACGACCATGATTGGCTCTACAGCTCTGGCACGGCCATAATGCTTTTTACATATGAAGACAATATTACTGGAGGCTCTATCTGCTGGAACAACGACATATTCATCATGCAAAGAGGATAAACCATCCACAACATCAGGATTTTCGAAATGATTAGTAACGCTTGTACTCATATTGCATCGTAGTTTTTGAATGCGTCTCTGAATGCATGATCGAATAGCTTTGATTCATTCAGACAAAGTGTCCAGTTCTGGTTCATACAAAATATTAAATAAAGAAGTCGAAATTCGGGAATAGTCAACCTTGTTTTCAAATCTTACAAAAACGCTTCACCAAAAACACTTGCAACTAACAATTTATTGTTAGACGTATCATAATGCACCGCGCTTGGACTCATTAGTCCATCTTCACTAAATGCGAGTTGTCCGTAGCATTTTCCATTAGTAGAGAAAACGACCATATTGTGAGTGTCATGCCCTGCTACATACACGTTACCATCATTGTATACAGAGATACCTAATGGATTCCAAAGAAAACTACCCTCACAAAACTCCCACAGTATGTTACTATGATAATCACAACAGGTTACACTGTGATTTTAAAATTTTGTGTAGATCAGTGTAGATTTCCGAATGTTGTAACGTACGCCAAATCTGTAAGTATTGTACTGCCTATATTGGTAATAGTTTCGTTATTCAAATTGATCATATTTTTTCCTTATAATAAAGTAAACGGGACGTCACAATAAATCAAATGTCCGTCTTTGTATACTACATGTACTCCAGCATAGAAGCCGTTTACGTTTATCGATTTATTTCAGTTTTTGCCTCTTTAAGTCGATTATATTAGGTAGCAATACACAGTTAGGAAAAAAACTTATAATTGACACTCATAATTTTTAAACACCCTCTTTCCCCTCCTGTCTAACAAAGAAGGCTTTATATGTGTGTTATGCATGTATATACTTATAGAAAGAGAATCTTCCATAGATTTGATTTCTAATGGTCATAAGGGTGAAATATAATCCCTTTTGGGTGTAACCATGGCAACAATCTGCATTTCTTAGATACAAAATATAGCAAAAAAGGGGGGTGAACATCTCACAAAAGTCTGCAAAATTTGGTCTAAAGGAAAATTTCAATGAATTACAGTGAAACCTTTCCTTAATCCATAGGTTTATATCTATCAAGTGGTAAACAAAAATCATATGCATTTTTGCTCGGTTTTTCCATAAACGGAATTGAAAAGATCGATCGCAAAATCTTTGTTCATAAACACTACAATAATTTATGGACCTATGAACGGTACGGATAGGGAAATACGGACTATCAATCATATAAATGGCCTATAAAACATGTTAAAATCAATCTAAATGTTCATATAAACCCACTAAGAAGGCTATATTATTCTTCAATTATCTAAAAATCAATTTTGTTGTACAGAAACTTTCATATCTAAAAAATTCACAGGGGCCATAACGCGAAACTAAACTTTTAACTGTGTATTAATACCTTAATCTCATGGTGAGGTAAATAGCTCCATCCAATGAATACCTCATTCAACAACGGAACTTCGTTCTTTTTTTTGCGAAATTTTTCAATCCGTTAGACTTGAGTACTCTTATTTTATTTTGCTTATTACAAGAGAAAACCATCCGATCACCAGGGAGCAGTGAACAACCATAAACTCTAGTCAACTTTGTACTGATACGTTTCTGGAACGTTAGAGTCATGTTGTTCATATTTTTGTTTGGAAGAGCTACAATAATCTGGGCTTGTCTGTCCTTCCGTTTCTGAATGGCAAAATCATATTGATCCGAACTGACAATAACTTTTCCAAACTTCTGTACGCTTGCATATATTTTCTGTAAAGACTTGGAAATCTGGAATGATATTTTGACATGATTTGTAGATCCACCTTTGGAAATCGATATTATATTTTTTTCTTCGACTGCAAAATCCTTTTCGATATCTTTCATGGTTAAAAGTATTTAAAGTTTAAACACATGCTGTTTAATACATGCAAAGTTATATAGTACGTTATTGATCTCTGATTCCTTCTATCTTAGAGTAGTTAATAATTTTTCTATTATGCTGCTTTCATTTTCTAGAACTGTCTTTAATTCTGTAATCAAATCATTCTGAAGTTTATTAAGATGCTGATTTATATCAGTCCTCGCATGTTTTATTTCTGCCTTTGTTTCTCTTTTCTTGTAGTCTAGAGATTTTATAGTTTCTTTCCGATGATTGCTAAGTCGTTTAATATTCTCGACGCCAGTAGGGTTTGCCCAATTTCATAAAAAGCGTTTGACATTTTAACGTTTCAATGATTTCATTAATGTCGGTTAAACCTTTACAATCTTTGTGAGATTCCAAACATTTCCTACAGCAAGGACAATCGTGTTTTGTCAAAACATCTCGTATTTCTTATTATGAAGATTGCAGTTCTAAACGATTTGCAGGACTACGATAGGTATCGTTTTGTATTCGACGACAGACACAGTTTTGTGTTTTTTTATGCCTTGTAAACAGCGTGATAATTCTTACACACTTCACATAGTCCTTTGTCACATTCGAAACACCATACAACTGAATCTTTGGTATTTGAAGACTATCACACACCTCACAGATACTCTAATTTACGGCCATCCATAATTCTACAATATATTGCATGTACTTCAATGAATACTTAATTATTTCAAAATCGTCATCTGAAAATAATCACTATACCAAGAGATTATCGTGTAATTGAGAGTTTGTCATATGACTACTTCCCATCAAATTAAAAACATATGTAACTCTTGAGTGGTCAGGACAAGCACAAATTAATCATACAGGAAAAAAAGTAAGTTCGGTAATAAAGATGGATAAGAATTATCAGCCAATAATTGATTTTATATCTAAAACAGCATACAAATTTAGCCTTGCAGCAGGTCAACTTTATGGCACCTTATAATTGGTGCTATAATCCTTTAAACTGTCGTGGACGTGAAATGATCATCTCGTCTTATTGTTTGTAGGGGGAAGTGCAGGTGTTAATATTACTATACAAAACATTTGGTTTATACGTAAAACACTATATATAAATTTTGAAGTAAGCATCATAAGTCACCGAGAGTCATTGTGGCTGGTAGGAAACATCGGGTACGTACAATCAAGCATGTCCATTTGGATTTACCACTACTGTATTAAAATTAAAATGTTATCTTTTATAACACACTGAAATGTCTTACACACTTTATTGATAATGATTGAATTTATATTGATGGTCTTTTATATTAACGCTTAGTAAAAGTATCATTCGATTTTTTTCCGCAATACGAAGCCATTCAAAATCTTGAATAAATTAAAGTTTATGTTAACGAATTGATGTTAACCTCCAGAGGCAATTACTACACGCTTCCTGTCATATATAAGACCGACATTCTGGTGAGATTGTTGACGGGCTATAGTTCAAAACTTGAAAGACCTAATGTACGACGTGTTGCAATGCTCTGACGACACGCCATCTTGGCTCCGAGTCAATACCTAATATCGAATAAGCATCAAATACCAGTTTATTTAAGTCTATGGTTTCGTGATTAGAGTAAAGCACGACGTCTACAATCATATTTTTTTATCACTTGACAATTGTCGTATTTTGTAAGTATGTATGTATTAAAAGATAAGAAACAGATATTTCTAGTCTTATATTTCAAAAATAAAATCAAACGTCGCACGCTACTGGTGTTACTTTGGTGAAATCACAGACAAGACACATTCATCTTGTTAATTTTTAAACATAAACAATGATATTATAAAGTGTTGTATATCATGTTAAAGCTTTTAAACTCTTCTTTCAGATTATTGCAATTTTGTATATGTATCAGACCATTTTCATTAATTAAAACTCAATATAACCTTTATTTTGCAATATGATTTCCTTGTCCCGCGTTACAATTTTAGTTTTGTGAAATTCTGAATACCGTAAAAACATTTTAACTTTTTTTACCAAACGATATAAAATTTTGTCAAGAACAAACAATTTATAAGTGGGCGATGACGGAATGTCGATTTTTCTCTCTTGAAAAGACGGAAATATAAGAAAAAGGGATCAAGATGGTACAAATTAAGTGTCCCATGCACGAAAGGTTGCCATAATTTTTTTTAAATTGTCCCATAAAGGTAATTCCAGAGCAATCCCCATGTCGAAAGTAAATAATTTTTATACTAATATTTTGAACAAAGATCACACTTTTACCTCATGCAATAATCAGGAAATTTTAAAACAAATTATTTTTATTCGAGTTGATTAGCAATGTCCGACACTTTGTCCCCTTCAAACCAAATTAAACGTAGGGTTACGTTTTCTGTGTTTTGATGATGTTTATTTAATACAGTGCCATTCGCTACATAAAAAAAAATTATAATGACTAAAAGTACAAAAATTTATCTCTATTTTGATATTAAATTCCCATAAATTAAATCTGATATATAAGATAACAGATAAAACTAAAATGTCCGATACAATGTCCCCACATACGATTTTGACGTTATTTAATAAAATATGCTTCTAACGTTCCGTTGAATTGTCATGATTGCGGTTTTCTCAGACGATTTGCAATACGGCTATTTTATTGTGTTGCTAAATAAGAAAACTTCAAAATTAATGTTTTATTTTGAAGCTCCAACGATTCACAAAGAAGGGGTGGGGAGAGAGATTTCCTCGCGGAACTGAAGTGTTTTTCGGACTATAATAGTCGGATCCGCTATAATACAAATTAGTAGATAAAAAAAAACCTAGATCAACTAATTGTTCCCGATAATTTTCTTGCATATATTTGTGCAGAACTGCCATACTAGATATGCCGTAGACCTTTTGCCTTGACATTTTTAAGTGCAAAAATGAATGCATTTGCAGTGCATAGTTTATCCATAAAAAACAGAAATCGATTACCCTTATAATTAAAATGTATATAATTAAATGGTTTCAATTCAAGTTACTTTTCTATTTTTAATTGGTTAATAAAACTAAAGATTAACATCTTTTATCTAAGAAAAAAATCCTTTAAAACTTATTGTTAAACGCCATCTGAACAACATGCATTCCAACGTTTTTATGTTGTCTTACGTCTTTGAGTGTGTAACGTTAGGTGACACCAGTATCGTGCGACGTGTCAATATATTTTTAGTACAAAAAAGAAAAGAATAAATACAGTTTCGGAACTAAAACAAATAATCAAATTCTACCTGACAAAATTGGATAGTAAAATTATTTTTTTCAACTTTTGAAGTTTTTCATCTATAGTTTTTTGTAATTAAAACAAATGTTGCTAAACTTTTTTTACTTGGTATACGTGGTAGGTACAAACAACGATTCATTTTCCATGTGCTCCTTTAATGACTTACAAATACCATAACTAAACAAACAAAGTAAAGATAAAACCCAATACAAAATCAAAGGGGGGCCTACAAAAAGTTGAAATAAACAAGATTGGTTGAGAAAGTAACACATGCATCGTACGCGTGTTCAAACATTTCTATAAACTACTGAAACAAAAGTTGATCAAAATAAAACATAAAAGGTAAGCACATTCTACATCATTTATTTAAATTGTATTAGTGTTTGTGTTTGTGCAGATGTCTGCATAAAATATGACTGATATATACATAGAATCAATGATAGAAATAACATACTTAAACATGTTAAATACATTTTTTAGATAGAACATTTTTTGTAATAAGAATGTAAGTGTCACATGATTTAATGTTTATAAACCAGGGTGTTCAATAAGTGCGAAGACATGTTGACAATAACAAGTTATATTTATCAACCTTCCATACAGGAGAGAATCATAATATATAACAATAAAGTCCGGATCGTATCCCGTTAAGATATGTCAATATTGCGGTATGTGACATCCCCCTTTTTATAAAAGATGAAATGAAATGATTTAATGAATACATGTAGTTGAGTATTACCCAATACAGTAACTTCTGGCGAGATTCTGACTTGTGATTGGCATAAAACAACTACTGATGATATCCCGGTCTTGGACTCCTATCGATATTCCGGACAAAAGACCGGAATATGGTATATTAACAAGGTTTCGGCATTGGTATCGGCATATATCAACTACTGACTATATTCCTGACTTAAGTCCGGCGTACGGCAACCATGGACACAGTGTTTGACTTGGTACCGGTATACCGCAACTACTGGCGAGATTCTTGACTTGGGGAACGGCGTACGGCAACAGCTGGCTAGATTCCTGGCTTGGTATCGGCATGCTTCAACTACTGATTACGTTTCTGATTTTGAACCGGCATACAACAACTACTGACGATATTCCACACATTGGACCGAATACGAATACTACTGACAAGGTTTCAGACTTAAGACTAGCATATGGCGACTAATGACTGACTATATTCCTGGCGCAAGAACTGAATTCGACAACTATTGACACAGTGTCTGACTTTGTACCGGCATACAGCAGTTCCTTTTTATATATTTTGTCTTGGGACCAGCATATCGCAACTACTTACGGTATTCCTAAATTGGAACCGGAATACGGCAACTTCTTTCGATATTCCTGAAATGGGACTGGAATACGGCAAAGACTGAGAGTGCTATTGACTTTGTATCGGCATACGGCAACTACAAACGGTATTTTACACTTTTGGCCGATAACGGCATTTACTGACGATATTCCTGATTTGAGGAACGTCCACTAATCAGTAAAAACTTAATACCAAAAAGGTAGTATCAACATGATTATAAAAAGTCACCATCAAATATTTAAACAGACAAAAAGGATAAAAACACTAGAGAAAGGACAAAACCTTTGATGCAACTAAATATATTATGACTGATGACGGACATTGTCATTTACATGCTTTATGACAGATTTCCACTTGATTTACGAATTTATCCATTCTTTGTAAATTTAATTATGAAATGTTTGAAATGATTGAATTCAAATGACTAGTCGACTCCTGTGCTGGCTCGACAAGTCAGCTTATACTTATCAGAGTGCATGGGATACTTAAGACATAAAAAAAAACTGGTGCTGACTTGTATTCTTGTAATCAAACATTGGTAAATATCTTAAAATGCAAAAAAAATCTATAATTTTAACAATTTGTTAAAAAATCACTCAATTTAATAAATCATCTGTCATGGAGCAACAGTGTAGTCCAAAATATAGCAATAACATATTCCAAATATAGAAAAAATAGTGAATTCTTATTTACTATCACTTTAGAATTTCATAGAAAAAATCATAATTAGTTCAACGGTGAACTTGATACAACACATTTCTTCTTCTCCGTCAGAATATGGATGTCTTTGGCAAGATCGATGTTATCGGTTGAAATTTTTCGATGTTGTTGTTGTTATTTTGACATAGGAGAGTTTAACAGAATGTGTTTTATATGACATCCAGATAGGATAGTTCTTTTTCAAGAGATCTTAAGTCAGATTCGACGATATGGCCTCCTACCTGGAGTAATTCTTGCTTGTCATAAGGCGGATTGAGATTAGCCATCGAGTGATTATTTACTTTTGGATGTAACGCGTTTTCTGATTGGCTGAGGTTATTTTGTTATCAGTCCATATACACAATTTAGTCAAATGACCGTGACGTCATCAAAGTGTTTTCATGGTTTTCTACGATTTAAAATGGAATTTAGAATTAAATTATAAGAAATGACTATACTACTGTTTCTGTCTATTCGAAATAACATAAAAAAATATTACAGTCATTCCTTAATTGTTTTTGAAAGGTTTTTCTTTTGCAAATGCAATATATTTTTTCTCCGATAACTTCAGGTCGTAATGGTTCTAGAAGGAAATTTGTGTCATCTGAAAAGATCTCCATAGAAATCAATGAATTGGTCTTTCACGATACAAGTGCTGTTCATTTAAAGAAATACTTCTGCCGATTCCGTTACATTCAGATAGTTGTGTAGCATGCGTGTTTTTCATCTTGACAGGTGAATTTCATTTTCGATCATTATCTAAACAAAAATGTTTATTTTGATCCTAGTAGGTCCTTTTTGGTCTACAACAAATGTATAAACAAGAATGTATTGGGGTTTGCTGACTAAGTGTTTATTTCTTTAGGAATTTTGTGTTTATTAATATGGGTCTCTTAAATTATGAACCAGCGAAGTTTCAACTTTTATGCAAGTTGAGTTCGGAGTGGTCCTAGACGTTTTTATAGGACGTGCTGTGCCCCAATAAATTTTCTTTCAGTTACGAGTAGAATTTTGCACTGTTCATCAAACGGTGGAATGCTTTGAATTTCGATGAGTTCTTTCAAGTGCGGATAATGCAACGTGTCTTCAGTTGTAAGAATATCGGTCCAATTATTTGGAATATGATCACATTCAATTAATTTATACAGATCTCGAATTGTACGTCACTATTTACGGATTCCGTGACAGAATATTCCGCTCAACTGGAAGTAACTATTATGCAGGAGCATGTTGATAGAATGTAGTTTTCTGGGTTTTTTTTTCCATTCGTCAAACATACTTAAGATTTCTGACAAGACCTGGGGTCATTTTGTCTGGGCATCAGTTATAGTGTACATTATGTTAGCTTTGTTCCGAGTATCTATGTGATACGCATTCACATGTATTAAGTTCTCACAAGATCTCGCTCTCTAGGGATGTTTTTGAATATCTCTGCAAAAGTCACATTACGCCTGCTCCCCGTTGTAGAATATTCAAGGAACTAGATTCCGAATTTATGTCAGTTTGCATCATTCTAATGAGTAGTGCAGTGGTATGTTATTTACTACCGCACTTGTAGATACAGATGCACACATTGTAATCCTGACATGTGTGTGTTGTTGTGTCGCTGCACTTGTAGCATACAGGTTTTTTTTTCTTACATTTCTTTTCGTTCCTCAATTGATATGACATTTTGTCAATGGATGATTTGTCTTGTGTGGGATACAATGACTGTTGTTGACTACATAATATCTCTAAATTGCTGGTAAACAGTCGTCTTATTGATGTTGATTTAGAGTACTGCGGAAGTGTGAACCTAGGTACAACACCTGTTGTAATAAACGATTCGAAAGTTTAGTAGATTTGAAAAGCAACTTCGTCTATGGACGTGTGTCTGGAAGCCCTTGTTATTCATTTTTCTTGAAATCAATAAGGAATTTTCCTTAAGGTTTATGACCCTTTCTGTGGCCTTTGAATTATGATTTTTTTCAAACTGCAATAGTATCAAAACAGCAAAGATAATGAATAATAGAGATGAGCCATTTGGTACATACACAAAGGGGAAACTTCTGGCAAAGCATATTTATTGATAGTTTTATTGCGTTTAATAAAAAAAAAAAGGGAATTTGATGAAAATAAAATCAAGATTTTTTTGTTGAAAATCCACAGACTGTAATACAGAGATTTTTGTTATAAAACTTGAAACTTACATTACTCACTTGTTTTTCTATGATCAACTAACGTTTATTGTTTACAAAAAGTCCTAAACAACCTTTAAATTCCAAAACACCTCATGCTGAGTTACTAAAGTCGAGCGCACCCTAGAAGGTGTACTTGAATTTGTCTATATTTATATTTATTTTAACCGATATCTAAATTTACAAACGTGTCTCAAGGAAATCATTGCTTGCACTGCATGCAATAATCCTCTATATATCAAGAAACGAATTGTCAAATATGAGAGTACATGGGGAGCGGCTGTGGATTTTCTATAAAATTTCCATACGTTTAACATTGAAGCAACACAAGAGTACATAATCTTTAATTATTTTTATTTCGAACAAATTAAAGGACAAAATACGCAATCCAACATCCCATCATAAGATTTTTTTTCCTGGTAAGAATATCTGACAATTCATTAAGAAGTAAATTGTCCTTTTATTCAGTTTCATAAATTAAAAGATGTTTTCCAGTATTTCTGAAGTACCGTGAAGTATCTTTGAATGCCTCTCTTGTTGCCTTGTTTGGCGTTCGATGTCCATGTAATTATTCAATTTTGGCATATACATTTACCTGACATTGGATTTTTCCCTATTGAACTGTATTTTGAATACTTTTATTTGTTGTCTCATTGACGTATACTTTACATCTCCGTTTATTCATAGGACTAACACAGATTAGATAATTTTATTTTTTTTTAAAACAAGGAATACTTTATACGAGTTATAAATGAATGGGAGGTTGCTTTCTTTTATCTTAAAAAGATCAAAACGTATTTCCTTCCTTCTTTCTTCCAATTTTTGACACCTAGTTCTCTTATAGCCAACAGATGCAACTTCCCTTTGTATGCCATCTACTAATGCATCTAAAAATAAAAGTAAGATAATTATCGTACATGTTCTGTAGAGATTTTATCTCTTTACTGAAAATATTGGTGTTTCTTTGCTTAGAAGAATAAATTGTTTAATTATCAGATGCTTTAGATGATATATGTAGACGATTTTTTTTATCTCTTTTTACCTTCATTCTACTTTATATATACTATTAAACGAAAAGACCTCATTTTGTATGTCGCTTCTCCTCTTTCTACAATAAATTGATCATCATGCCTCTGTGTCCTATAGGTACCATGAATAGTCGCAGTTGCCATTTATTCTTATGACTATTCAGCTGGGTTATTTTAGGATTAAAAACGAAAGAAAAGGCATCCGGATATTGTTCCCGTCATCAGACAACTTATAAGTCAAACAAGACTTCCGGTTTTAAACTTGCACATAATTTTCAATCAATAGAAACACGAAACATTGATACAATATAACCTGCTTTTAAACAAATACAGCAGAAGAAAAGGAGCTGACAAGGGAAATATGTATTTTGACTGGGTTTTTTTAATAAACAAAATATTTTTCATGTGTGTATCAACTGTCGGTGATGTTTTATAAATAAAACAGATTTTTTTTTCTCAGAACGACTTTTTTTCACTTACAATTATTAATCATATAACAATTTTAATGGTCAGTAGATACTTTGTCCACTTCCTTGTGATAGCCAATTCGACGAAAGAGTTCTGACTTCGTTTGGGAAAGGTTGCGCACACGCGCATAAGCACCGATCTTTTAACTTGAGTCAACCCGAGTTGGACGAATCGAAGAAGGTCGAATACTCGGGAACATGACAATAATTTTAACAATGATAATGACTCTCTATAAATAAAATATAACCATGATAACAGTGATCGCCTTGGAGAAGGAACTTGAAATTGATAGTTAATAGCATATACACTTTATGTATAGTATGAATACGTATGTTCATAGTATACAGAAACGCGAAAATAATGGAATTTTACAGACTTCAAAAAAAAAAGACTGTAGAAAAAAGGGAGAGGGCTTAATAAAATTGTCCTGTCTACATGCACCTATGAGTTTTGATTTCTTTTCTTGAATTTTCCGGACATAACATTAAAAAAATATCCTCAAAACAACAGTTTACATACTTTAGGCCAATCTTCAAATGCCCACAATTTCGTGTGTGTTTTAGTTATAAATTAAACTAACTTGTATTTGGCAACACTTTTAGGAATTATGGATCCCAATGCTCTTCAACTTCGTACTTTATTTGGATTATTAACTTTTTTGAACTCGGGCGTCACTGATGAGTCTTTTGTAGACGAAACGCGCGTCTGGCGTATGTATAAAATTTAGTCCTGGTATCTATGATAAATTTATTTTTTTCTGAAATTTAAACCAAACTCTATCCTTTCTTTACATTTGCACTTCGATAGATCATTGATAGGTTTTAAGAAAGACTTTACAGTCGGAAAGCTGACCCCGGTTTGATCCCATTTCTGAAAGTAACAATCGACGTCATGTGATTACCATATATGGGCATCTTCAATCAAAAAAGGTGAAGACCGTTTTTAGGAATTTGTAGTTTTTTGCATGAATTAAAACAAATTTGCTTTTAAGTGAACATTCTTGAGTATATAAGAAATATATTGATCAACTCAATTATGGATTAAATTCATTTTTTTCTCTTAAAAAGTGTCTTCAATGTCCAGGTGTTGATCAAACAATGTGGTCACAAGAAATTAAAATCGCAATTTTCTTTCTTAACTTCTCGGTAAGCTATGCTGAGTTTAAATCATGTTATGTAACATAACGTTGACTATGTACCCAACACTTTAACTAAAATTAATTTGGCTCGTTTATATTTCTTACAACTTTGCCAAAGTATTTACTTTGACCCTTTGACAAAAATATAAAAATTTTAAAAAATTTGAACCAACTGTTTTATCAGAAAAATTACACTGGTTATATAGCAGTTTGACAAAAACTTATTTTGATCTTTGAAAAGATTAATTTCCCCTTAACAACACGACGTTATTAAAACGTTTAGCTGATTTTGCAGAGTTATCTCCCTGTATTGTTAGGTACGACCGTAATACGCCGTAATACGCAAAAGTGCCACTTCGATGTGTCAATATTTCTGACGAAGCGGGGCCGACGGTAATTTACGAGTTACGTCCCTTTGTTTGACACTATCATGAACAAACTATTGTTATATTAACAATATATTATGCTGTTATTTTCATATGGATATTATTAAAATAACTTTATTAAATATATTTTTATACTGAAGATATGTGGGGGAAAAAAGAGATACATGTTTTTGTATTGCTAAGAGTTACAATTTATGACAAAAATCAGCAAAGACCCATCGAAACAACATCTCATTAACAAATTTAATAATACTTTTAGATATTTGGATGATATTTTGGCTTTTAAAAATGACGACTTCAGTATGTATACTAAAGAAATTTTTCCTATTGAACATACTTTAAATAAGGCTAATACTAACAATGACCACTCGATCTTGCTATCTATATCACTAACGGAAAGCTTAATACTAAAATTTATGATAAAAGAGATAATTTTTCATTTCCTATGGTTAATTATCCTTCTTTAGATGGTGACGTTCCATTGTCACCATCTAACGGTGTTTATATATCTCAACTTGTACGATTCGCTCGTGTATGTAAAAATGTTTTAGATTTTAACGAGAGACATTTATGTATTACTGAAAAAATTATTACACAAGGATTTTCGATATCACAAACTAGTCAAAACATTTACTAAATTTTATCATCGGTATAAGGACATCATTTGTATATATAGCTCAACATGCAGACTTCTTATACGTTCAGGTATTTCACATCCAATTTTTTATTGAAATATTCTTTATAAAGCACAAAAATGTCACCTCAAAAACCAACAAAACCTTTAAATAGACTTATCAAGAAGGGATATATTTACGATACTGTTATCAGGTCATTAAAGATTGCTTATTTTGGCGTTAATATTGATTCACTTATAGGGTCTTTGCATCGGAACTAATCACATTTATCAAAATAACAGTTGTTGGCATGACACTGGTTATGTTTCTTTTTATATATGTTATGATGGTATGATACTAAACCCCTAACGGGAAGGATTGTGCCTGATATTCATGTGATGAAATCAAAATCTTTCAATCAGTTTAAATGAAGTCAGGAGCTGGCATGTTAGTTAACTGTTAGTAGTCTGTTGTTATTTATATATTATTGTCATTTTGCTTATTTTCCTTGGTTACATCTTCTGACATCAGACTCGGACTTCTCTTGAATTGAATTTTAAATGTGCGTTTTGTTATGCATTTACTTTTCTACATTGACAAGAGGTCAAGAGGGAGGGTTGAGATCTCATAAAACATGTTTAACCCCGCCGCATTTTTGCGCCTGTCCAAAGTCAGGAGCCTCTGCCTTTGTTAGTCTTGTATTTCTTTTAATTTTAGTTTCTTGTGTACAATTTGGAAATTAGTATGGCGATCATTATCACTGAACTAGAATATATTTGTTTAGGGGCCAGCTGAAGGACGCCTCCGGTTGCGGAAATTTCTCGCTACATTGAAGACCTGCTGGTGACCTTCTGCTGTTGTTTTTACTATGGTCGGGTAGTTGTCTCTTTGACACATTTCCCATTTCCATTCTCAATTTTATACATTAGCCCATAATAGGGAAAATAATTAAATATTAATTCATCTTTCCAAGATTTAATCTAATATTTATATTTTGGTAAGTATTTTTACTGCTGTAACCAAATTTTTCATCACAGAAATAAATGTCTACTACATTAATGCAAGGGGTAGCTAATATATTCATGAATAATGGATTAAGACAGGATTAATTGACCAAACAACAGGAACTTATTTTCATTACTGATACCTGGTCCTACCTTTTTCATTTAAACTAAAAAGAGATCATAACGAAAGTATTCTAAATGTAAAATCTTTATTATTTCAAATAATAGGACATTCGTTTGCAATCCTTGTATGAACAACCATTATAAATATAACAATAAATTTTGTCTCAGTTATTCCATGCAAGTTCTAATGAATGGACTCAAATTATAAAAACAAAAAGCTAATCATGAACTTGCAAATAAATAAGAACAAAAAAGACTCAGTAATATTTTGAAAAAAAATAATAACATTTATGACATTCATCATGTCAGTATGAATAAACATGCTTTGGATACGATCGATTGAAATGCTAGTCCGAAAAAGATTGTTTTAAGTTCAAATTAAGAAAAAAACTTTTTCTTTTACTTTTGCAGGATTCCTTTATCACAAAAAAATATATTATTATACACAATGAATGAGTTTTGTGTTAGTCATCTTAATCAGTTAAAGTTGTGTAGTAAAGACAGTAAAAGATTTACCTGCCTTGTTTTTAGTTGAGTCACACATTTCACTGACTTAAAGATAATTATTAATCCAGTCAAATATTCACAGCTGAACTCGCCATTCCTTTTTCAAACAAACACACTAAATATGTGTTCATTGTTTTCAGAGGTATTAAAGTTGACATCGATTTGTAAGACCAAAAATCTAAAATGTCAAAAATTTAGTTCGAACGAGGTTTCCTAAGGGGGGTAGAACGTTAGGCTTATTTTTTTAACTTTGAGATACGTATTATTGATGTTATATAGTTATAATAATCTGCGCTTATCTGTGAAAAATGAAAAAAAAATAACAGACAATTTCGCATAATTTATAAACGACGATCAAGTAGAGGCTTTATGGTTTTGTTAACTTTTAAATACGGCCAATTTTATATGTTTATTGTACAATTTTCTTTAATAATAAGATCCATGCTTAAAAAATCGAAAGAAATCTTTTTCTGACCTAAATGGCAAGTAAGAAACAGAAAAAAAGGACAAATTGGCGCCAAATAATAGACAGAAAAAATATTACAGTTATTCCTTAATTAGACACATTATCAAGTGAGAAAACTGTAACTATGCGCAATGTCACTTGGGACATAAGTTATTACGCATAATAAATTATAAATATGAGCCTTTGCAAGATCGGACAACTATATGAAAGATCATTGAGATCAAAATGTTTTTGTAGTCATATCGGCTAAAAAAAATGTTAACTGTTTGTTTGCATAAAATAGGGTTACATGAATAAGTTTGAGTGGGTATCGGAACACAACGCGCAGCACTTCACATATTCAACCTTGAGAAATGAGTAACATTAATAAACTAGAAAGCGTTCCTTTTACATGTACCCGAATTCCAACCAAATTGATTCTCTAAATCTGCTGAACTTATTTGTTCTAGCAAATAACGTAAAACAAGAGTACAAAAAAACGTGAAAAGCTGTATGATCAAAGAGACCTAGAACATATCATCGTCACATGAATGTAAAACAAAAAGTACTGATCGAACAACGCGTCCACTTCATATAAAAGTTGTACCATAACAGATTGTTCTAGTATTTCATTAAGGTGGTATCCAACACTTTCACTAAAATTAATTTGGCTCGTTTGATTTTCATAAAATTTTGACAAAGTATTTACTTTGAACCATTAATGAAAATTCAAAATTTCAAAAATTTTTAACCAACCATTTTGTCAGAAAAAAATACATTGGTTATATAGCAGTTTGACAAACACCAATTTTTGGTCAATGAGACGCTTAATATTCCCTTTACAACCCAACGTAATTAAAACGTTTAGCTGACTTTACAGAGTTATCGACCTGTAGTTTTAGGTACCACCTTAAATGTTTAAAACATTTTTTGAACAAATAAATATAACAAAACTACCAAACTTTGCGCCAAATTCAAAATTGGGAAGAACATAAAAACTGACAAAATCAAACGCTATCAATCAATAGAACAAGTAAAACAAATGTCATATTTCACACTTCACTGCACCAAATGATTAAGTGCTAGTCTGCCTAAGAATCAGGCAGTAGTGAAAACATGATAAGAAAAACCCACTCAATTTGACATTGATTTCAGTTCATAATATGTAATTATGCACAAAAGTAACATTCATTTTAATTTTCTGTTCTGGTAATAGAAGATACAATTTGGTTGAAATGCACTAGAAATTAACGAATAAGGGGAGATAACTCTGTAATTTGCTATCATTCTAACCAATTTTCTTACCAAGTTAATTGATATTACCAGACGCACACAAACGAAAGACTTATAATATTTTTGAACTCAGGATGATGGTTAGTATTAAATAGCATGATTAGTTCGGTGGGTTTTTTCTAATCATGTTTTAATTTTGACCTAAATTTCCTGATTCTTACAAAGACTGGCACTTAATTTGAAATCTAGCTAGAAATCTAAATCAATGTAATGTTTATGTATGTTCGGCAATTCACCTTATTGATATTTATTTCGACCCTGATAACTTCTGATTTATACATTTTTTTCAATACGTCACAAACTACTTAAAGCTATCTTGGACCCTGTTTACACAATGTACTTTGCAAGATTGTTTGACCTTAGTAAACGCTAAAATAAAAGCATTTTTATGACGTCAATTTTTATTTCAAAAATTGGATCAAAAACTATTGAAATTTTAATATGTTCACTTTTTTTACTTTATTCTTCCTTAGCCCGTTACCGGCGACCTTCGTTTTTTTGGCAATTGGCAAACAGGAAGTTGTCTAAGTGACTGTTTTTCCCCTGATTGGACTAATTAGCGTTACGATGTATGCTACATGTAGCAATATTAAACACCACTACTTATCGTTTAACATCGAACAAGAACGCTGTATCAAGGTGATTAGCAACTAAAAGTTTGTTAGTTGATTGGTCGTAGTGCAGAACATGCGGTAGGTTCAGTCCATCATCACTGGATAAGATTTTTCTGCAGTGTTTTCCATCAGGAGAAATAACGACCACATTGTGAGTATCACCTCCCACTACATACACGAAACCATCATTGTCTACAGATATACCTAATGGAGACAGCAGAAAAGTGGTATCATGGAACGTCCACAGTATCTTACCATGGTAATCACAGCAGATTTCGCTGTCATGGTCATAATTTGTGTAGAACAGTCTGTCACCAAAAGCTGTAACGTACGCAAAGATAGAAAGTTTGTTATAAGTAATATTGGTAATGGATTCATCGCTAAGACTGATCATTTGAAGTCCTTTCTCCCTAGCACAATAAATCAAATGTCCATCTTTATATACTGTCATACTATCTGGAAGAATTGAACAACCTCGGACATTTGACAACTTTGTATTGATACGTTTATCTAACGACAGAATAAGATTTTCGATATTTCTGGTTGGAAGAGATACCATAATCTGGGCCTGTCTTTCCTTCCGTTTCTGAATCGAAAAATCACATGGATAAGAAGTGACATAAATTTCTCCAAACTTATGCACGCTGTCTATGATTTGCTTTAACGACTCGTTTATTTGGCAGGAAATATTCACTTGGTTCGTTGTGTCTGTTTTGGTAATCGATTGAATTATTTTTTCTTCGACATCAATGTCTTTTTCGATATGTTTCATAGCCAAAAATGTTTGAAGTTCTGACGCATGTTTTTTGATACTTGCAATGTTTTCTTGAAATTCATTGATATTTTTTTTCTTATCTTTCAGGAAAGTCAACAAAGTTTGTATTTTTCTTTTTTCTTTTTCTTCTATTGCTGTTAATTCTTTAATTAAACCATCCTGGAGTTTATCAAGGTGGATATTAAAGTTTGTCCTGGTTTGTGCTATTTTTGTTTCAATTTTTCTTTTCTTGTCTTCTAGTGATGTTAAATTTTCTTTTCGGTGAGTATTTAGTCGTTTTATATTCTCGACGATTTCCAGCAGGTTTTGTTCGAACTCGTAAAAGGCATTTGAAGTTTTGATATTCTTTATGAGTTCATTTATGTCAATTAAACTTTTACAATCGTTGTGAGATTCAACACATTTCTTACAGCATGGACAATCGTGTTTTTTACAGAAAAGTTCGAACTTCTCATTATGAAGTTTGCAGGTCTGAGCAATTTCCAGGACCTTGGTCGGTAACTTCTTATATTCCGAGATAGAAACGGTTTCATGGCTTTTTGATGACTTCGAAACAGCGTGATGTTCCTTACATTTTTCGCAAAGTCCTTCGTCACATTCGGAACACCATTCTACTGACTGTTTGGTAATATGAAGATTATGACAAACACCACAAATATTCCAATTGGTTGCCATTAACCTACAACAGATTGCATATAGATTACTGTTTATGAACGTTTGATATTTATCATTGAAAGTCTAATATTTCATGTGACGTGACATTTATGCACCGCATCATTTACGCTTAACACAAACGAGTATATCCAATCACCTGGTTTACCCCTTAACTATGATGTCTGGCTCATACTGATCTAGGATATCGTTGTACTATTAATAGGAGAGACACTGCCCATCTCTGACTCTGGTATCATGGCATACAAGAAGATTTGCTTAAGGGGTCACCTAACACTACAGGGAGATAACTCTGTAAAGTCAGCTAAACGTTTTAATTACGTTGTGTTAAAATAGGAAAATTAAGCTTCTCCATCATCAAAATTTGTGTTTGTCAAACTGCTATATAACCAGTGTAATTTTTCTGACAAAACGGTTGGTTTAAAATTTTTGAAATTTTTATAATTTTTATTAAAGGGTCAAAGTACTTTGACAAAATTTTATGAAAATTAAACAAGCCAAATTAATTTTTAGTGCAAGTGTTGGGTACCAACTTAATTATAATAAACGACTTTGGTATTATTACTCAGATTTCTCACTGAGTGTGATTGTTACCATTTTGTATGTAGTGATAGTTTCGTCTTCACCCAAAGACTTCAGATTTCTCAATTACCCTAAGACTACATATGTTTTAATCACCCCGGGACTACTAATGTCTTAATCACCCCGAGTCTATATATGTTTTGATCACACCGAGACTATAAATGTCTTAATTTCATCAAGACTACAGATATATTAATCACCCCGAGACTAAAAGTGTCATAATCACCTCGGGACTACAAATGTCTTGATCACCCCGATACTACATACGTCCTAATCACCTAAAGACTACAAATATCTGAATCACCCCGAAACTACAAATGTGTTGATCATCTGAGACTACAAATGTCTTGATATACCAGAAACAACAAATGTCTTGATCACCGGAAACTATAAATGTTTTGATCAAATCGACAATACAAATGTCTTGATTACTATGTGACTAGAAATGTCTCGATCACCTTTAGACTACAAATATGTTGATCAACCCGATACACAAATGTCATTAGAACCCCGAGACTAAAAATGTCTTAATCACCCATGGCCAGAGACTACAAATGTCTAGATCACCCTGAATCTACAAATGCAATAGAGTTTTCTGATAACAAACGGTTCATCTACTGATAAAAAAAATTACATGTACAAGAAAAACTTGAAGTAGGTATATAAAACAAAACAATCAAATGTTTTAAATAAATTTCCAATAAGTTGATTATATCATTCTCTAAAAAATATTTCAAAAAACATATGGGTCACAGATCTTTTTTGCTACTTTTTTTGCATGGAAACAATACTTAAGCGTGAAAAGGGTAAAACCTAAACAATAAAAGGAAAAAGGAAAATAAGAAAAGATATTTCGTTTAATTTAATTTCAAAAAATAAAAGTAAAATAGGCAATATTCGTACAGTGTAGAAAAATATAAAATGCATTGGTTTAAGCTAATAAGATTTTTCCTGATCTGTAGCGACTAAAATAAAATTTTCTATTTTCTTACAATGCATGAATATAGTGTTAATCCTGCATTTATTATTTAGACTAAACAGGATTTTTGTTTCTTTCAAACCGTTTATAAAAAAGAAGATGTGGTATGATTGCCAATGAGACAACTATCCACAAAAGACGAAAATGACACAAACATTAACAACTATAGGTCACCGTACGGCCTTCAACAATGAGCAAAGCCCATACCGCAGAGTCAGTTATAAAAGGCGCCAATAAGACAATGTAAAACACTTCAAACGAGAAAACTAACGGCCTTATTTATGAAACAAATGAACGAAAAACAAATATGTAACACATAAACAAACGACAACCACTGAATTACAGGCTCCTGACATGGGACAGACACATACATAAATAATATGGCGGGGTTAAACATGTTAGCGGGATCCCAACCCTCCCCTAACCTGGGACAGTGGTATAACAGTACAACATAAGAACGAACTACAAAAATCAGTTGAAAAAGGCTTAACTCATCAGATAGACAAATATAACAAATGGACGTGGCCGGGTACATCCCGACACAAGAAGACACAATGAACAGATCTGAGAGTACTCGCAGTTATCTGACATCTAGTTCAAAGCCACTAAAAACTTATTAAAAAAATGCATGCCTCCAAGACCAAGCAATCAATCCGTACACATCCAACATACAATGGATTTAGTGTAAAGACGTCATACAATGCCGGAGAAAAACATGACCTTGTGCAATGCCAAATTACAGGTATCGACAGATTGTAGATCCATGAAAATGTATATGTATATATAACATACTAGTAATATTTAGTTACCTTTTAATCTACTGATAATAAAATCAATATTTACACCAATAAAAACAATATTCATTGATCTTATTACAGTGTTGAATAGGTAACCTTTTAGAATATGTTTATTTAAAGTAGCAACAAGTTTACAAGGATAATTTCTAAATTTCTGGGCACGGTTAACAACATTTCCGTAATAATGAGGATGTGCTACCCCGTTTAATTTGTTTTGTTAAATGCCACTATACAAACACTTTAGGTCAAACGCGTTTTCTATACACCAGGGTTGTGTTCAATGTCGTAGTAGCTACTGACTATTGAACGTGTAGCTATATACTAGTTGTACCATAGATATCGATTGCAGCTACGTAGCCGCTACAAAGCTGCTACGATATTGAACTCAACCCTGTACTTGTATATAGCTAAAGTGTCCATTCCAGAATAAATTGGAAACAAAACATAATCTGTATCTGTTTAATTAAAAGACCTCTTTTAAAATTAAAATAAACCACACAATTTTCAATTGAACTACATACATATCTCAAAATTTGTATATTTCTTACCTAAAGAAAGAATGTTCAGCAAATCACAATAAAATGTGTTGATCCTTATGCCAATAATGCACATTCAATGATATTTGTAATCGCGATAAAAACAAGAAGATAAATCAACATAAATGAACACAATTTTTTTGGAAAAGTGAATCAATATTTTCTAGGAAATATATACAGAAAATCCGGTTAATATTCTACAAATTTTATTTTCATATCTAATATCTTCTTTCCCGTTTCCGACGAATATAATTGTCTTTTTAATGTTTCTAACGAGTTGCCATAATTTCTCTGTGTTAAAATTTAGAGATGTGGTATAATTGCTAATTAGACACATATCCAATCTTATATTTTTGACATGGATAAAAGCAATTATTTCACCGTATGGCCTTTAAAAATGGGGGAAATTCTTTCACTATAGTAAATCTTTCAAAAGCTCTGATATAAAAACATGTGAATCCATTGAAACGAAAAAAACAACGAACTCATTTATGAAAACTGTGGCAATCTGTGTTTTCCATCTTTCATTTTATTTTACAAACCCATACACAATTTTATTTTTCAAAACTCACACATGTTTCGTCAATGTTATACTACACGTATTACTTTATTGTAAACGGAAGGGAGTTCCTAACACTTTGACTAAAATAGATTTAGGACGTTTCATTTCCTTAAAATATTTACAAAATAATTACTGATGACAAAAATATAACAAAATCAAGAAATTTGTAACCACACAATTTACAGGAATAATTTTATTGGATATATAGCAGTTTAATTTGACACATTAATTTTGATCGCTGGGAAGTTTGATGTCTCTTTAGTTATAACGTTTGATTAAAACGTTTAGTTGATTTTTAAAGATTTCATTCCCTTTTGTGTTCTCCACCCACTTAAGGGCATAGACCTTTGTTTAGGGAGACAACTCTTTAAGTCAGTTACACGATTGTAAAAGTCAAGTTGCATCAATGTATTTTAAGCATTTACCTGAAACAGATTGTAAATAATCTATGTAACCTTCAAGCTTAGAATATTTTATGAAAATGGTTGACACAAACGTACTGATGATTTTAAGAGTTATTTCCCTTAACCAAGGTCTACATCCTTGAGCGTTACTTTAATGCTAATTGTATTTATAATGTTGATTATGGTTTGCTATCTCTTGGGAATTGAAATAAAGTAGAGAGGTCTTGACCATTGCAATTGATTTACATTTATTCTTCATAATTAATAAACCTCAAAATCTACAATTTCATGTTATTCTCTAACATAAAATAATTTTATGACTTTTGTCCTTCAATCTTCTTCATCAATTGAAGGTTTTAATTTTTTTTATCTTGGTTAACGCATTAAATTTTCCCTAAAAAAACCTAGTAAGGTGGACAATTTTTTTAAAAGTTCATTTTAAGATGCAGCTAGGACGGGCAGTAATTTGGAGCAATCCATATAGATATTCGTAGATGTGGCATAGCGCGAAACCGTCGGACCGAGATGTCCATACTTACTAGATACAAGTTGTCTACAGCCGTGTCCATTATGATAAATGACTACTAGATTGCTAGTACTCGATACTACTACAAACATTTTTTTTCAATCAGTGTCTACACTGATACCCCTTGTCCATTTAAATACATGACGACCAGAATGCTAGTATTCGATCCCACTACAAATATTTGTTCAGTCAGTGTCTACAATACCCTTGTCCATTAGAATAGATGACGACTAGATGGTTTGTATTATATCACTACCCACTATATATATGTTTTCAGCCAATGTCTACGCACACCTTGTTTTTTTTCTATAAATGACGAAAATATAATCAAAGAGTGAATCACCACCAAGAGTAATTATAAACCCAATTATTCTATTTTGTACTGATAGAACTTACATAAAGTACACAGTAATACAAACTTTAAGAGATTGCATAAACCTAAAGTACTACCAGGAAGACAAAAGGCCACCTGGAACATGACTTGCAGTTATTTGACAGTAACCACATATAATAGAAAATCATAGAACTTTTTACAGCAGAGAAGCAGCCTTAAAAAAGAATAGGTTTTATTCGTATACACGTTAGGCACAATAACATTTTGAATATTGATGCCTCTTTACTGTATTAAAAAATGGAAAACAACACGTTGAAGAATTTATTGCATCCGAAGCGCTTTTCTGGAGTTACCTTCATCTGGAATGCTCAAAGCCAAATATTTGAAATTCGAAGATGGATAAGCACCGAAAATCGTTGAATGTATCAAATTTATTATGCCATCATTTCTTATGTTATAAATAACAGGAACAAGATTAGCTTTCATTCTGTAGAATAATGCAGACTAAAGTCATAGATATAGGATGCGATTAACATCCAAATGTTTATTAACTAATTAATCAGTAAAAGTACAACAACAATGTATGACAGTAATTACAGAATGTATTATATTTAAATTCAATCAATGCTATGGCTTTGGACATGTATTAAATGTGAAAGTTTCATACTATATTCATCAAATATGAAGGAAAAGATGTATTTCAATAACATAGGAACATTCAGGTTACCATACTAATTTTTCACTATTTTGACTTATAGCAGTGTTTTTCTCTGGGCTTTGTAGCACCACGGTGCTGTATGTTTTACCATGGTGGTATCAAAATAGATTTAATAATATCAGATATCAAAAAATGTAATTTCATAATTTTTGGGTAGCAGTGCTATTTCACATTATGCTGAGCTATTTGAAAATACTGAAAGAATACTGTATACAATCTGCATAGATAACTGACAAGTACATATTATATGCATTTGAAAAGCTTCTTTCTTACATGCTAGGAATACACAATGGGCATGTGAAAGAATAATGAATGAAAAAGTGTTCCCTATTTCAAACGAACAGCTGTCTCGTTCTACACAAATGTCTTGTTCATGTACACTGTAGTGTAGTTAATAATTATTAAAAAGAGTTCTCAAGTAGATACATGATTAATATATCAACTTAAATCCAAACCATCATTCATGATTACAGGAGTCTGAAAAGAAAAAGAAAGGAAACTATAATAATGTCTATTACTAATGACTAACTACCACAAAACCAAATAAACATAATATACTGCATACACCACAGCCTATTTATTATCCAAGTTTCACTGTCTTCGTGAGTTTTTTTTTGTCATGCCTCTAGATTAGGTTTTGCATCGTTAGGTCGCCCGCCGGTAGCATTTGCTTGTGGTGCTTTGTTTCTCCAGCGACTAATGTTCCCCCTGTTGATGGTACACCTGTAAAAAAAGATATCATTTTTTTTTATAAACAATGTGCTAATTATTTCAAAATGTCATTTAATCTGAATTTCTATTTTCATTTTATCTTCAACTTGAACAATCCATATATTACAATGTATGTTCCTATTTTCTGCTTGAAATAAAGTAAAGTTGTCATTTCAGATAGAAATATGGTCCAGTAAAATGTGTCGAATTCCACCAAATATGGATATAACTTTTATTTTGTCCAAATGGTTTTATTGTTTTTATTAGGTAGATACATTATGTCAAAGAAACAAGTCAAACTAGTCTAAAAAGGTCATTTAAAGTAAGACACTATAAACACAAGGTGATTTTGTTAAAAGAACACATTTGCGGCCATAGAGACATGCATTCATTTCCAACCAAATACCTCATGTGTACTATAAGTGGATGTTTTCCTTGTAAAGACGTTCTTATTGTTTTATTAAAATTATCTGTAAATCTAAGCTTTCAAAATTGTCTAAAAATGCACTTAAATGGAATCCGACAGTAACATGGAAAATGACACTACTGTTCTATATCACAAAGGCATAGTGAGACCTTCAACGCATAGTTAATTAAAAGCTCACACTTTACTGTACCTTTAGGACAGCAAGATTTACCAGTTTGAGCAGAATATTATATAATTTGTCAATAGGTCACATTTGCAGCAACTTATATCAATATTCGGGATAGTAGAAGACAAATGTTTAGTAAATTTTGGCAATGAAAATAATACGGATACTGGTACTGTGCATTGATCAGTACCATAAAAACACGAGGTTGTCATATAGGAATTACCAATGAAACTTCGGCTTTAAAATTGGCTATTTGTTAGGTCATTGATGACGTTCAGAAGTTATGACGATTTAAATTTCTTCATTGGCAACAGACATATGTTTACTTGAATAATATTAAAAGCACTCAAACTTTTCGCCTACAAAATTTTCATTTTCTCAAATTTATGTATATGCTGATACGTTCAAATATTTGTACATTGTCTAGTGTAAAAGCTTGACGCCGGAACAGGATATATAAGGTCAAACTGATATGTGCAAAAGTCTAGCTCAAAGATTCACAGAATTTCAAATTTAACAAAAAAAGATTGATAACCATAAAATTTACTACTTTTAAAAATTTGATATCGCTTGATATCAACTCTCGTTATATAATTTCAATAGTTATAACAAAATCGCCAAAGGATGAAATTATTATTTTGAAATTATACAACTCGAGTTGATATCATGCGATATCAAAATCTCGCTCGTTATGAAGCCTGTAGTTATGCACAGTTACGTAAACCTGTTTTAGGACGATCAGATTTGAATGCATCATTGAAAGTGTAAATATCATATTGACATAGTGATATTTTGTGCAATGTATCTTTCCGTTCTGTAAAATAGAACTTACCTAATTCATCTAAAACTTGAGAAACTATGACATCACTGAAAGAAAGTTAAGACATTGATAGCTCAGAACAATAGTATATAGTATTGTAGTCTTTGTGTAAATTGGACCAGTCTTAGATCTTTTTGGGGAAAAAAGATGTATCTCAAAGATTTATATACAGATCTAAACAAGATTAATTCCCTGCAGTGAAATGTTCCCCGTTGCTGAGCAATTGAGGAATAAAGTTTTGTGTGCAGTTTAGAGTTATACAACAGGAACATAGATTACATAATGAAAAATAAACAGCTGTGCCATGAGCGCAAGATGCGTCCGTTGCCTTATTAAAGAGTAAAAGTTCAATAACTTCTCAATGTCATTTAAGAAATTAATGAAAAAATAAAGGGAGATTATTTTAGTAGTTATAACCCAGTCACCAACGTTTCATGAAAACTGATCAAAACACTTTAAAGATATTGTCCGAAATCTGGAAAATCACTCCCTTTTCGTGAAAAAAAATCCCGTAACTCGGCAACATATACAAATCTCAAATCTATAAAAATCGGAAGGGAGATCATTTCAAAAGATGGAAACAATTCACCATGGAAACAATTCACCATGGAAACAATTCACCAACATTTCTTGGAAATTGGTGAAAGCATTTTTGAGTTCTTGTCTAAAAACTGGAAAACTCCTCTTTTTTAATGAAAAGAATCCCATAAATCAGTAACCCTAAAATATATTAAGAACGAATTGAAGCTCACGCCAATAGAAACAAACAATTCACTAAAGTTTTATGGTTATTTGTTAAAGCGTTTTTGAATAATTGTCCGACATGTTTACGACGCACGGACGGACTGACTGACGGACAACGTTTTACCATGATACCTTCCGTAAACGGGCGTATAAAGGTTAAAAAAAAATATAATAATACTGAAATCCAAGCAATATTCAAAACGGGCAAAGTACATTGACAATTAGAAAATCAAAAGATCAAAAACATCGAACGAATAGAAAACAACACTCTCATTTTCCTGACTTGTAAAGTGTATTTCGAGCATTCGTGTGGTATCTATTCTCCAAAAAGACAGAAAATGCGGATAAATTGTGTCATTGAATTGTGATACACTACAATACAAGAATAAGTAATCCAAAGTTCAATTTCAATCATGAAATTGTAAAATCATGACGACAGGGTCATAGAAAAGTTGCTAGTGGAAGGTGTCAATGTGTTACGATAGTAAATAAAATAATTCTAGAATTCAAATAAAAAATTCAAATCCAAAGTAAGGTATAATTATTGATGGTTAATAACACACAGCAGTTCACAAAAAGCTTACTATTACCAAGACATGTGTTCACAATGCACCATTGTGGTATGTTGGTATAAAAAAGTATCAAAGTCCCATAACCCCATTTAGATGGTCATGTCAAAATGAAAGTACAATATGGTCAATAACATATTGTTGCAAACAACATTATCAAGTATGTGAGCTTTCTGTCAAATGATATTAGTGGAGTTGTATTCATTGTTTCCATACTCACAAAAATGAACAAAGTCTCATGGCCCCTGTAAAAATGGTCAAATCAAAATAATTATCATTATGGTCAACTTCACATGATGGCAACCAATTCATGAATTCAGTCAAGTATGTCAAACAGTCTTAGGAGAGTTGTAATTACAAGGTGTCGTTTTCGTATGAAATTCCGAATCAGTGCATCTTTGGAACTGGGATCGAGCCATATTCCAGCTGTTTCAATTTTAGAAAGTGTACTTAGATATTTACATCTCCTCTTTTATAACATTTTTCAATCAGTAATTTTGATTTGGATAAACACTGAAATCTGCAGAGTTTACATGTATATTATATTTTTAACGGAAGTTTGACTTTTTCATTTAACTACAGTGGGGTATATTGAAAATGCACTTTTCAATACTTAAAAATTGTGAGTGAATAAATCTAATGCAAATAAGAGAAATAGTGTTCAAAAGTTTTCATTATTTTGATACTAATTAAAAAAAACAGTGTCTCAAAGTCACTGAAAAAATTGTCAAATCGAAATGGTGCATATTATTGTCAAGTACACATGAGGGCAAACAATCCTAATAAATATAAGAGCTTTTGTAAAAGGTTTACACAACTGGGTAGATGCAACTGCTGGTGGACGTTTCGTCCTCGAGAATATCACCAGCCCAGTAGTCAGCACTTCGGTGTTGACATGAATATCAATAATGTGGTCATTTTTATAAATTTCCTGTATACAAAACTTTGAATTTTTCGAAAAACTAAGGATTTTCTTGTTCCGGGTATAGATTACCTTCGCCGTATTTGGAACAACTTTTTGGAATTTTGGATCCCCAATGCTCTTCAACTTTGTACTTGTTTGGCTTAATAAATATTTTGATATGAGCGTCACTGATGAGTCTTATGTAGACGAAACGCGCGTCTGGCGTACTAAATTATAATCCTGGTACCTTTGATAACTATTTACAAGTAGTCATTGTCAAACTACTAACAAAAAAAGTATGGTCAAATCAAAATGATGATGTAGTGTGTAGTTGGGATCTCGCTTACATGTTTAATCCCGCCACATTATTTATGTATGTGTCTGTCCCAAATCAGGAGCCTGTAATTCAGTGGTTGTTGTTTGTTTGTGTTTTACATATTCGTTTTTCGTTCATTTTTATTATTTAAATAAGGCCGTTTGTTTTCTCGTTTGAATTGTTTTACATTGTCATATCGGGGCCTTTTATAGCCGACTATGCGGTATGGGCTTTGCTCATTGTTGAAGGCCGTACGGTGATCTATAGTTGTTAATGTCATTTTGGTCTTTTGTGGGCTTTTATATATATGCAACTTTCTGTCAAATGGTTTCTGAGGTTTTTTGTTGGGTTTTATTTGACAAACTAAATGTATCTGATTGTTAATGTCGACTTTTCAAAGCAAAGTCGTAATTTTCTGAGCGTTTAATGTTCTATAAAAACAAAATCAAAACATTGGTGGCCACCTGCTGTTATCAGTTCTTTGGTCGAGTTTTTGTCCTTTGACACATTCCCCATTTCCATTTTTTTTTTTCAATCTTTTCAAAAATTAGTGCTGTCAAATGGAAAATACTTTTGATGTCAACATACCTTACATTCATTTCATCTTCGTCGTCTTCATTAATACTTTCTTCTTCTTTTTCTTTCATTTTAAATTGTTGCTCAAACACTACTATTATCTTTTTCAGATGTGTAAGCATTAACTACAAAATTGATACAAATTTGTATATTGCTTTGGTTGCAATTAAACTCTCTTACAGCAATTTCCATTGGTTGATAATTTATTTGCAAATACAGGTATATTGTATTTTCTCATTAGTACCACCAGTTGTTGGTATCGTCGTTTTGTTCAGTCTTTAGTTTTCTGTGTTATGTTTTGTGTACCTTTGTTTGTTAGTCTTATTTTTAGCCATGTCGTTGTCAGTTAATTTTCAACTTATGAGTTTGAATGTCCCTTTGCCAACTTTAACCTTTCTTCTACAAAGTTTCCCAAAAATGAGTCATTAACATTTTGCAGTTTGTAGGGTATGATCATTCAGTACCCGCAACGTGTAAGTTTTTTGATCGATGATCATCGATTCGATGAATGGCAGTGTCACCCACCTTTAGCTCTACGTAGCACCAGCCTAGGGTAGTATGAATATTCATGCATTTTATAAAGCAACGCGAGATACGAGATCACGTCATTGGCGCGATAATTATCTGAAAGAACTCTCAGCAAGCGGTAAACAATACAAAAAAATGTTCACTTCGAGAAGAAGCTCTACTATGATAGTCGACTTTGGTATATTTTTAACCCGTTATTGATAGGATTTCAAACTCCTGTGCTCATATGCAAAAGATTTATTGGTATATGTCTGATCTATAGTCCAGTCCCTATGCTACAGTCATTTCTGGATGATTCCCTTTATAAACCACCAAATTTTTTCTCACTAGGGGAGGGGGTGCTGGTCAATCGTCCACATCCATTTGAAAAAAATCCATATGTATATTTAGCTGCCTACTCAAATTCTTTTATTGTTCTGATGTGGGTTTTTTTTCTTTTAATAAGATAAACACAAAGAGTAAAAACCCTCTGACACCTGTGAAGACAGGAAGTATCTTTATCAATAATTTAAATATACTTATATGCATGCTCTTAAAAAGAAATATTTTGTTCAAAGTAAGCTGATCACTTTTAACTAGGAGTAAGGGAATTCTGACATTTAAAAAAAAATCAATCTAATGTCAAATATATTAATTTCACCAGTCCACTCAACCATGTTGATACCAAATGGTAAAGTGCAAGGAGTACATGTATTTATTTTTCTGCATTTCTTGTTTCAGCAACTGCTGTACCTTTCCAGTTACTTATTATGTGTTGTGTATTTATTTACAATGGACTATAACACTTTTGAGTGACTGGACAGGTTGAATATATTCATCTATAGAAAAAGATACTGGAGAGATTGGCAATAGTTTAAGACAGCTGCAATTGAAGGTTCACAAATTCAGGTGATCATATAAGCCTTAAAAGTCATATAAATAGCCCAAGCTAGGGGTCATCAGACATCAGTTATATCAAAAGCCGAGGGTAGTAGTCAATTATAAGGAATCACCAGTTATCAAAATCAATAATGGTCTAGGGTAGTCAATTATCTGAAATGATTAGTTAACAAAGCAATGTCACTAGCCTAGGGTAGTGGTCAATTATCTTGAATGATCAGTTAACATAGTCATGTCACTAGCCTAGGGAAGTGGGTCAATTATCTGGAGTGATCAGTCAACAAAAGCATGTCACTAGCCTAGTGAAGTGGTCAATTATCTGGAGTGATCAGGTAACATAGTCATGTCACTAGCCTAGGGAAGTGGTCAATTATCTGGAGTGATCAGTCAACAAAATCATGTCACTAGCCTAGGGAAGTGGTCAATTATCTGGAGTGATAGTCAACAATATCATGTCACTAGCCTAGGGAAGTGATCAGTTAACAAACTCATGTCACTAGCCTAGGGTAGTGGTCAATTATCTTGAATGATCAGTTAACATAGTCATGTCACTAGCCTAGGGAAGTGGTCAACTATCTGGAGTTATCAGTCAACAAATTCATGTCACTAGACTAGGGTAGTGGTCAATTACAATTATCTGGAGTGATCAGTCAACAAATTCATTTCACTAGCCTAGGGAAGTGGTCAATTATCTGGAGTGATCAGTCAACAGAATCGTGTCACTAGCCTAGGGTAGTGGTCAACTATCTGAAGTGGTCAAATATCTGGAGTGATCAGTCAACAAAGTCATGTCACTAGCCTAGGGTTGTGGTCAATTATCTGGAGTGTCAGATCAGTCAACAAAGCCATGTCACTAGCCTAGGGTAATGGTCAATTATCTGGAATGATCAGTCAACAAAGTCATGTCACTAGCCGAGGGAAGTGGTCAAATATCTGGAGTGATCAGTCAACAAAGTCATGTCACTACCTTATGGAAGTGGTCAATTATCTGGAGTGATCAGTCAACAAATTCATGTCACTAGCATTGGGTAGTGGTCAATTATCTTGATAATCAGTTAACATAGTCATGTCACTAGCCTAGGGAAGTGGGTCAATTATCTGGAGTGATCAGACAACAAAATCATGTCACTAGCCTAGGGAAGTGGTCAATTATCTGGAGTGATCAGGTAACATAGTCATGTCACTAGCCTAGGGAAGTGGTCAATTATCTGGAGTGATCAGTCAAAAAAATCATGTCACTAGCCTAGGGAAGTCATCAATTATCTGGAGTGATCAGTCAACAAAGTCATGTCACTAGCCTAGAGTTTTGGTCAATTATCTGGAGTGATCAGTCAACAAAGTCATGTCACTAGCCTAGGGAAGTGGTCAATTATCTGGAGTGATCAGTCAACAAAGTCATGTCACTAGCATTGGGTAGTGGTCAATTATCTTGACAATCAGTTAACATAGTCATGTCACTAGCCTAGGGAAGTGGGTCAATTATCTGGAGTGATCAGTCAACAAAGTCATGTCACTAGCCTAGGGTAGTGGTCAATTATCTGGAATGATCAGTTAACATAGTCATGTCACTAGCCTAGGGAAGTGGTCAATTATCTGGAGTGATCAGTCAACAAAGTCATGTCACTAGCCTAGGGTAGTGGTCAATTATCATCAGTGATCATTTAACAAATTCATATCGCTTACGGCTAGCATTGGGTAGTGGTCGATTATCTGAAATGATCATTTAACAAAGTCATGTTACTAGCCTATAGCTAGGGTATTGGTCTGTTATCAGGAATGACCAGTTAACGAAGTCATGTCACCACCATAGGGTAGTGATCAGTTACCAAACGTAGTTCTACCATTTAAGTAGAAGCAGTCATGATGACATTCATGTATAATAAGCCAGTTTGAAATCCAGTTAACCTTGTTGAATAATGATTAATCTTTTTTTAGAAACTGTACGTACTTGAGTTGTTTGAATGCTGTCAATTGGACCTGTACACTACATCTCCTTGGCTAAAGCTAAGAAAAAAATATTACAATTTCCTTACTAGTATTTCTTTTTTAATCATTTTAAAACAACATTTTTTTCATGATTAGGATAATGATACATTACTGACAACACTCCTATGCTAGTGATATATTATTGACAACCCTAGGCTAGTGATATATTACTGACAACAGCCGTAGGCTTTTGATATATTATTGACACCCCTATGCTAGTGATATATAATTAACAAACCTAGGCTAGTGACACATTACTGACAATACCCCTAGGCTTGTGATATATTATTGACAACTCTAGGCTAGTGACACATTACTGACAACACCCATAGGCGTGTGATATATTATTGACAACCCTAGGCTAGTGACACATTACTGCCAACACCCCTAGGCTTGTGATATATTATTGAAAACCTTAGGCTTGTGACACATTACTGACAATACCCATAGGCTTGTTACACATTAATGACAACATCCTTAGGCTAGTGATTTATTATTTACACCAATAGGCTCTTGACGTGTACAGACAATGTCCTTCGGCTGGTCACACATTATTGACACCGCTATGCTAGTGATATATAATTGACAAACCTAGGGTAGTGACACATTACTTGCGTCACACCTAGGCTGGTGACACTTTACTGACAACCCCCAGGCTGGTGACACATTATTGACAACACCCGTAGACTAGTGACACATTACTGACAACACCACTAGGCTGTTGACACATTACTGACATTTCCAGAATGGTGACACATCACTGACAACAGTTCTAGACTAGTGACACACTACTGACAGCACCACTAGGCTAGTGACACAATACTGGCGTCACACTTAGGCTGGTGACACATTATTGACAATATTCATATACTAGTGATATAAATTATCAAACCTAGGCTTGTAACGCGTTACTGACAACACTACCAAGCTAGTAACACTGACACATACCTAACAACACCCCTATGCTGGTGCATGAGTGAAAACACCCCTAGTCTAGTTACACATTACTGACAACACCCCTTAGCTGGTGACACATAAAAGATTACCTCACTATGCTCGTGACATATTACTGACAGAACCCTAGGCTAGTGAAACATTACAAAAACATCCATAAGCTAGTGAAACATTATTGACAATACCCCTAAGCTTGTTACACATTACTGACAACATCCCTAGGCTAGTGACACATTAGTGACAACACCTCTTGGCTTGTGACACATTACTGACAACATCCTTAGGCTAGTGACACATAAGTGACAACACCTCTTGGTTTGTGACACATTGCTGACAACATCCCTAGGCTAATGACACATTAGTGACAACACCTCTTGGCTTGTGACACATTACTGACAACACCACTAGGCCAGCGACACATAACTGACAACACCCCTAAGGCAGGTGCATGAGTGAAAACATTTCAAGGCTAGCGATACATTACTGACTACACGCCTCAGCTGGTGACACACTTATGACTTCATCCCTTTGCTCGTGACACATTACTGACAGCACGCCTAGGCTAGTGACACATTACTAACAACACCCCTAAGTTATTGACAACACCACTTAGCTAGTGATACATTACTGACAATACCCCTAAGCTTGTTACACATTACTGACAACATCCCTAGGCTTTTGACACATTAGTGACAACACCTCTTTGCTTGTGACACATTACTGACAACACCAACAGGCTAGCGACACATAAATGACAACACCCGTAGGCAAGTGCATGAATGAAAACATTTTTAGGCTAGCGGCACATTACTGACTACACGCCTCAGCTGGTGACACACTAGTGACTACATCCCTTTGCTCGTGACACATTAATGACAGCACCCCTAGGCTAGTGACACATTACTTACAACACCCCTAAGTTATTGACAAAACCACTTAGCTAGTGACACATTACTGACAACACCCCTAAGCTGGTTAAACATTACTGACAACATCCCTAGGCTTGTGACACATTTGTGACAACACCTCTAGGCTTTTGACACATTACTGACAACATCCCTTGGCTGGTGCATGAGTGAAAACATCCCTAGGCCATTAAGCGTGTGACACATTAATGACATTATTTCTAGGCTAGTGAGACATTATTAACAACACCCCTAAGCTGGTGACACATTAATGACAACATTCCTATGCTAGTGTTTCATTACTGACAACACCCCTAGGCTAGTGACACATTACTAACAACATCCCTAGGCTAGTAAAAACACCACAGTGATATCTCATTAACAACCGTAGGCTAGCCACGCATTACTGACACTATCCCTAGGTTTGTGATATACTATTGACAACACCAATAGGCTAGTGATATGTTAGTGACAGCCTATGTCAACCCTAGGCTATTGACACACCACTGACAACTTCCTTAAACTAGTTATATAACATGTTACTGACAACTTCCTTAAACTAGTTATATGACATGTTACTGACAACTACCGTTTGCTAATGATACGACAAGTTTCTGACAACTACCCTAGATTAGTGCATGAGTGAAAACATTTCTAGGCAAGTGTCACATTACTGACAAAACCCCTCAGCTGGTGACACACTAGTGACTACATCCCTATGTTCGTGACACATACTGACCGCACCCCTAGGCTAATGACACATTACTTACAACATCCCTAAGTTAGTGACAACACCACTTACCTAGTGATCACTCCTATCAATTGACCACTTCTATAGGCTAGTGACAAGACTCTGATAACTGCAGATTACTGACAATAGACACGAAATTGTTAACTGGTGATCCCTGATAATTGACCACTACCCTAGGCTAGTGACATGACTTTGTTAACTGATCATTCAAGATAATTGACCACTACCCTAGGCTACATATATGATTATAGTGACTGATCACTCCAGATAATTGACCACTCACCTATGCTAGTGACATGACTTTGTTAACTGATCATTCAAGATAATTGACCACTACCCTATGCTACAGATATGATTTTAGTGACTGATCAATCCAGATAATTGACCACTCTTCTATGCTAGTGACATGACTTTGTTAACTGATCATTCAAGATAACTGACCACTAACCAATGCTAGTGAAATGACTTTGTTCACTGGTGATTCCTGATAATTGGGCATTATCCTCGCCTGCTGGATAGTGACATGGCTTTGTTTACTGATCACTCCAGATAATTGACCACTTCCCTAGGCTAGTAACATGACTCTGTTGACTGATCATTCAAGATAATTGACCACTGCCCTAGGCTAGTGACATGAATTTGTTGACTGATCACTCCAAATAATTGACCACTTCCCAAGGCTAGTACAATTACTTTGTTGACTGATCTCTGCAGATAATTGACCACTTCCCTAGGCTAGTGACATGACTTTGTTAACTGATCATTCAAGATAATTGACCACTACCCAATGCTAGTGACATGACTTTATTGACTGATCACTCCAGATAGTTGACCACTACCCTAGGCTAGTGACATGGCTTTGTTGACTGATCACTCCAGATAATTGACAACTACCCTAGGCTAGTGACATGGATTTGTTAACCTATCACTCTAGATAATTGACCACTACCCTAGGCTAGTGACATGACTTTGTTGACTGATCACTCCAGATAATTGACCACTACCCTAGGCTAGTGACATGACTTTGTTGACTGATCACTCAAGATGATTGACCACTACCCTAGGCTAGTGACATGACTATTGACTGATCACTCCAGATGATTGACCACTACCCTAGGCTAGTGACATGATTTTGTTAACTGATCACTCCAGATAATTGACCACTTCCCTAGGCTAGTGACATGACTTTGTTGACTGATCACTCCAGATAATTGACCATTTCCCTAGGCTAGTGACATGATTTTGTTAACTGATCACTCCAGATAATTGACCATTTCCCTAGGCTAGTGACATGGTTTTGTTAACTGATCACTCCAGATAATTGACCACTAATCATCAAGATAATTGACCACTTCCCAATGCTAGTGACATGATTTTGTTGACTGATCACTCCAGATAATTGACCATTTTCCTAGGCTAGTGACATGACTATGTTAACTAATCATTCAAGATAATTGACCACTTCCCAATGCTAGTTACATGACTTTGTTGACTGTTCAATCCAGATAGTTGACCACTACCCTAGGCTAGTAACATGACTTTGTTGACTGATCATTCAAGATAATTGACCACAACCCTAGGCTAGTGACATGAATTTGTTGACTGATCACTCCAGATAATTGACCACTACCCTAGGCTAGTGACATGAATTTGTTGACTGATCACTCCATATAATTGACCATTTCCCAAGGCTAGTGACATTACTTTTTTGACTGATCACTCCAGATGATTGACCACTTCCCTAGGCTTGTGACATGACTTTGTTGACTGATCACTCCAGTTAATTGACCACTACCCTAGGCTAGTGACATGATTTTGTTGACTGATCACTCCAGATGATTGACCACTACCCAATGCTAGTGACATGACTTTGTTGACTGTTCACTCCAGATAGTTGACCACTACCCTAGGCTAGTGACATGACTTTGTTGACTGATCATTCAAGATAATTGACCACAACCCTAGGCTAGTGACATGAATTTGTTGACTGATCACTCCAGATAATTGACCATTTCCCAAGGCTAGTGACATTACTTTTTTGACTGATCACTCCAGATGATTGACCACTTCCCTAGGCTTGTGACATGACTTTGTTGACTGATCATTCCTGTTAATTGACCACTACCCTAGGCTAGTGACATGATTTTGTTGACTGATCACTCCAGATAATTGACCACTTCCCTAGGCTAGTGAAATGGCTTTGTTGACTAATCACTCCAGATAATTGACCACTTCCCTAGGCTAGTGACATGACTTTGTTGACTGATCACTCCAGATAATTGACCACTTCCCTAGGCTAGTGACATGGATTTGTTACCTGATCACTCTAGATAATTGACCACTACCCTAGGCTAGTGACATGACTTTGTTGTCTGATCTTTCCAGATAATTGACCACTACCCTAGGCTAGTGACATGGCTTTGTTGACTGATCACTCCAGATAATTGACCAATTCCCTAAGGTAGTGACATGACTTTGTTAACTGATCACTCCAGATAATTGACTACAACCCTAGGCTAGTGACATGACATTGTTGACTGATCACTCAAGATAATTGACCACTTCCCTAGGCTAGTGACATGGCTTTGTTGACTGATCACTGCAGATAATTGACCAATTCCCTAGGCTAGTGACATGGCTTTGTTGACAGATCACTCTAGATAATTGACCACTACCCTAGGGTAGTGACATGACTTTGTTGACTGATCACTCCAGATAATTGACCACTACCTTAGGCTAGTGACATGACTTTGCTGACTGATCACTCCAGATAATTGACCACTACCCTAGGCTAATGACATGACTTTGTTGACTGATCATTCAAGATAATTGACCACTACCCTAGGCTAGTGACATGACTTTACTGACTGATCACTCCAGATAATTGACCACAACCCTAGGCTAGTGACATGACTTTGTTGACTGATCACTCAAGATAATTGACCACTTCCCTAGGCTAGTGACATGGCTTTGTTGACTGATCACTCCAGATAATTGACCACTTCCCTAGGCTAGTGACATGGCTTTGTTGACTGATCACTCTAGATAATTGACCACTACCCTAGGGTAGTGACATGACTTTGTTGACTGATCACTCCCGATAATTGACCACTACCTTAGGCTAGTGACATGACTTTGCTCACTGATCACTCCAGATAATTGACCACTACCCTAGGCTAATGACATGACTTTGTTGACTGATCATTCAAGATAATTGACCACTAACCTAGGCTAGTGACATGACTTTGTTCACAGCTGGTGATTCCTGATATTTGGGCACTACCCTAGGCTAGTCGTGATATGACTGTAACTAGTGATTCCTGAATAATGGGCACTACCCTAGGCTAGTGACATGGCTGTGTTACCTCATCATTTCAGATAATTGACTACCCTAGACCATTATCGATTTTGATAACTGGTGATTCCTTATAATTGACTACTACCCTAGGCTTTTGATATAACTGATGTCTGATGACCCCTAGTCTGGGCTAATTATATGAATTTTAAGGCTTATATGATCACTTGAATTTGTGTACCTTCAGTTTCAGCTGTCAAAACTATTACCAATCTCTCCAGTATCTTTTCTATAGATGAATATAATCAACCTGTCAAGTCACTCAAAAGTGTTATAGTCCATTGTAAATAAATACACAACACATAATAAGTAACTGGAAATGTACAGCAGTTGCTGAAACAAGAAATGCAGAAAAATAAATACATGTACTCCTGGCACTTTACCTTTTTGTTTTAACATGGTTAAGTGGACTAGTGAAATTAATATATTTGACATTAGATTGATTTTTTTTTTAAATTGTCAGAATTCCCTTACTCCTAGTTTTTACTTAAAACTAAACAAAAAGTGATCAGCTTACTTTGAACAAAACATATCATTTGTAAATTTTCATATCAAGAGCATGTATATAAGTATATTTAAATTATTAATAAAGATACTTCCTGTCTTCCCAGGTGTCAGAGGGTTTTCACTCTTTGTGTTTATCAGATTTAAAGCCGATTTCCAAAAACCACATCAGAACAATAAAAGAATTTGATTAGGCAGCTAAATATACATATGGATCCTTACATACAAAAAAAAATGTACAATAAATGTATATGAATGGGATGTCAGACTGTGTGGTTTACACCAGCCAGATGTCTGTATAAATACATGTACATGTACCAAAGCATGTAACTGTGCACAAGATGAAACAAGCACACTAGCTCCCATCCCCTTTGCCTTTGGTCATATGTTTATGGTGGGATCATAATTGGTCTAGATAATTATGACAAAAAAACCTTTCTAGACATCATATTTATTGGTCTAATCAGTTACTGAGTTAGGCTCAGGTTTAGTTTTAGATTAGTTCGTTCTGAGACAAAGATACAAGTGTATATGTGTCTCTAAAACAGATTTAGGGGGGGACAGGTTGGTTTGCTCCCCCCCTCTACTCTAGTGAGGAAAATTTGGTGGTCTATAAAGGGAATCATCCAGGCATGACTGTAGCATAAGGACTGGACTACAGATCAGACATATAGCCAATAAATCTTCTGCATAAGGGGAAGTTTTTTTTCTCAAATGGATGTGGACGTTTGACCAGGACTTGAGCAACCCCCCCCCCCCCCCCTTTTTCCGCATAGTTACTGTCGCTGGTGTAATATAGCTCTTCTGTATATTTTCATATTAACAAAAAGAGTAGCCCTCGAATGCATAGTCATATTTCGTTGTGTGAAACTCCCCCCCTTTTTTTAATCGTCTTTTGAATGCCAATAATAATTGCTGTCTCGGTACAATATCTAAGCTAATTCAATATTCAAAGCGCTTATTATCTAGTTTTCACATCGTCTCTGTTCCAGTGATATATGCCCGTCATCTTAGGAGCTAAGTTCTGAACATTTTTTTGTTTTTTTACCGCTTGCTGAGAGTTCTTTCAGATAATTATCGCGCCAATGACGTGATCTCGTATCTCGCGTTGCTTTATAAAACTCGTGAATATTCATACTACCCTAGGCTGGTGCTACGTAGAGCTAACCGTAACCCACATCTTTGACGAGTCATTAATTCTACTTCGGAAGCCCACCAAAAGAACTCTTCTAACACCTCGAACATGTAGCTTTCAATTGATTCACGACTTACAGGACTTAATAAAAGTTAACGATGTGTAACTGCAAATCTGGATTAGGCAGCGTGTTGCAATTGATCTTTAATACAATAAAAATGTAAACAAAAATCATAGTTATAATCAATTCCTTTTTTCATTGTGTCCTTTACAGTCCAAAATAGTATAAGGTAGAAAGCATTATATAATATATAATATTTGTGAAGGTTTTATTTCACCAATTATGGTACGTCACATCCGGTTGCACGAAGAAGGGTCGAACAAAAATGTTCATTGTAGTAAAAATAAACTGAATCATACAAATATATCTTGGGTGTTTCCAAGCACCATTGATTTCGAATTTGGTGTTTCTATAGATTATTATGTAAACTTAAGCTTGTACACATGGAAACAAGGGTTGCAAATTCAATTGATTGTCTTTCAAATCAAAACATAACCATAACAAGAATATGTCCTTCTACACGGATGACCAATCCGCTTTATTATTTTCTATGTTCAATTGACCGTAAAAATTGGATACAAATCATAATTTGGCATTTACATTAGAAAGATCCTATCATAGGGAACCTGTAAAGTAAGTTTAAAGTAAATAGGACTTTAATTTCATCAAAAACTACCTCGACCAAAAACTTTAACCTGAAGAGGGACAGATGGACGAAAGGACGATCGGACGGACGAACGAACACATAGACCGGAAAAACATAATGCCTATCTGCATAAAAAGATATTTTATTACTTTCTTATGCAAACCACTTTTACAGTTCAAAAGCTAATGAACACAATTAAATTCAAAAGTACATATACAACATTATAAATAAATTATTATTGATTAAACCATTGAATCAATATTTAGTCAAGGGATTGTTGCTGATTCCTTATAAGTCGATCCCCGTTAAACATGTCAGAAACCTAATCATTAACAAGTCGTATTTTCAATGTAACGTATGTCTTGTGGCATATATATATTTCGCAATTACAGATGGGTGCAGTCCTAACCTGTACAGCAAGTTAACTTGATAACCAGTCATTTGGACTGGTCAGAGTTAACCTGTGACCGGATTTAGGACTGCTCTGACCAGTCATAGGACTAAAATCTAGTTAACTTGAAAAGCAGACTTGTATTTATATCTGCCAAAAATTAAATGATGAAACAGGTCCGCTATTGATATAAGTTAACTTCGAAACAGTTCTGTCATAAGTAAACAGAAGTTAACGTCGAAACCAGTCCTGCTACAATGTTAACATAAGTTAACTTTTGCTTTGACAAATCTGACGATACCAGACCTGTTTCCAAGTTAACTTAGACTGGTCTGCTCATCACTAAGTTAACTTGTTACCAGGACCGCTCTACATCGATTTAAAAAAAAATATTTTTTAATATTTTTGTTTCGTAGTATAAACATCGAAAATAAAAGTAAAAGTAGCATAAAACGTTGCTTATGACACAAATTTATGTGTAATCTGACAATCTATAAATTAAAAAACGATCTTGGTTACAATAATAACGGGCACTGAATATTTATTCCAATACCTAGGTTTTATGTATATATATGAAAGGACGTATATTATATGTTAGTTATACATCCTTGATCTATGTAGCCACTATTAGCAATATTTTTATTTCAGTATAGAATTTATTATACAAAACAAAAGCATCATTTAAACACATTACTTCAAATTTTTGTTTGCATTTAAGGTGCCAACAAGTCCTCTTTTTATTCAAAATATTGATACGTAACAAAATTTCAGTAGTTTTGATACCTCATGCTGACTTGTACAACAACATTATTTGACCGCATCAACCAAAACTGACCAAATGTGCACTCTAATTTGTAAATCTTTATACCCGCATAGTATATCAGCAATATTTTTCATGTCAGGATTCAATATATAATACAATTGAAAGCAATATTGCAATACAATAAAACAATTTTTTTTGTTTGCATAAATTTAGGGTGCCATTATGTCATCATTTTATTCAAAATATTTATACGTAACAAAATTTCAGTAGTTTTGATACCTCATGCATGACAACAAAAGTATTTGACCGCATCAACCAAAACTGACCATATGTGCACTTTAATTTGTAAATTTATATACCCGCAAAGTTAATCACCCATATTTTTTATGTCAGAATTCATTGTATAATTCAATGGACAACAAAACTGCAATACAATAACAACATTTTTTTGTTCGCGTAAATCAGGGTGCCAGTATATATCCGGACACGGTACAACTTTTGTTAGAATATTATGCGGAAAGAAGAATAGTAACTCCAATGCCAACAAGTTGAAAAACAATAAAATATTCTTACAACCGTATAAACGCATAAAGTAAAATTTAGGAAGAGACAGGTAAAAAAGGGGAACGGAGCAACGTCGACAATGATGTTGATATTCCAGTATATAAGAATATTGTTCCGATGCGTTGGACATGTTGGATAACCTTTCTATCCGCCTTCTTAAAAAAAAAGACTATCATTTCCTTTATGATAGCTCTATGCGATTGTATATAGTCATTGATTTATGTATATAAGAATAACTCAAATAAAAATAGAAGAATTTTATATAATATCTAGTAGAGTTTAGCGAGTAAAGAAATTTTCTATCTGGTGAAAACAATGCGAATGTTGTTTACATATTTCAATTAAAGCAAAAGTCTGATATAAAGACTATTAAACACGATAATCTGTCATACGCAGACCTGTTTTTAGGTCTGGTCAATATCAGACCTGTCCACAGGTCTGGTCTGGGGCAAACCTGTTACCAGGACTGGTCAAAAGCAGACTTGTCCACAGGTCTGGAGCAGACCTGTCCTCAGGACTGGTCAAAAGCAGACTTGCCCAAAGGTATGGTCTGGAGCAGACCTGACGAAAGGTCTGCAGCAGTCCTAAAAAAGCAGACCGTAGATCTTATCCAACAACCACGAAGTTAACGTGCTTGTCTGCTTTAAAATTCTCAAGTTAACTTAAAAAGCAGTCAACAAGTCTGCTCCAAGTTAACTTTTGTCAAGAATAGGATCGCACCCATCTGTAATTGGAATTTCGCAATGTTGACGATGTGAACGATGTAAACTTGGTATTGTAAACATCTCTATGTCTACGATGTTAAATGTGTAAATAGAAAGGTATAGACTCAGTATACAAATAAAACACGATGTTTACTATCTATGTAATTAAAAAGGAATAGACTAAGCATGCAATTTGAACTCAACGTTGACTCGTCATTATCAACATCGCAATGTCTACGATGGCCACAATGGTAAACACTATTAACACGATGTTGACTCGCTATTGTCAATATCGCGATGTCTACGATGTATACGACGTGAACGATATACACACAAAGGTTTAGACTTGTTATACAATGTACATGATGTACACACGATATTGACTCGATATTGTCAATATCGCAACGTCTGCAATGTAAACATTAGGTATGCATACGATACAATGTAAACACAGGGTAAAGCTACGAGCCACTGTAATCACAATAATGACACGATACAGTAGACATTGTAATGTTGACAATATCGGAAATCAAAACATTGGGTATTGGACACACTTCGGCTTACCTGTGTGTCCATACTTTGCATGGTTTTACCTAGCCCCCTCATTGCAATGACCATAGAATCATTTGATAGTAATGATCCTATATGAAGGGACACAGACTTGAGTTTAGCTTTCATCACAAAAGTTTTCTTTACATAACGTCTTGTTAGAACTAAATCTTTCACAACAATCTTTACAGCATCCTTAAAGAAAGAAAGAAAAAACATATAGACATTTATTTCATAAAACAAAATGCGGTTTATTCTTAATCAATGTGAACTCTTATTAGTTGTATGGCATATTAGTTGAAAAAAGTACATACAAGAACAATTTTGATTGGTTTAACTATTACATACAAATTTTGTCAGATGGGTTGGTAGTACTTTTTCTTCTTAAATTTTGAGATTATCTGGCCACTAGTTTTTTCTTCAGTAAGTATATACAAACATTGTCTCCTGTTTACACGAAGTTGGCAATATGTCAATTGTGATGACAGAAATGCATGCCAATTTAAATATTTTTGGCTAGTGTTCAATTTCAATCCATCTCCTACCCGGGAGGCAAGCACAATTTTCAAAAATTGTAAATTTTCTAAAAAATCGCATCCTGTCCTCAATTTAAAATCATACTTTGGAAACCAATGGACCATTTTTTTTATTAAATGAGATAATATCAATGATTTTCACAAACCATTTGTCCTTTCTTTGCAGTTCTAAAAATATCGGCAAAAACTCTCTTCTCTTGGTGTTCTTTTTTGAAATTTCCTTATCCAGAGCTCTCACAGCTTCGTTTAATTTTTTTTTTGTAAATTGAAAGCCTTTCTTCTGGTGTCTTTTTTTTTAAATGACCATTTCATCGACATCTTAAAACACTGGAAAAGAAAAGTCATCGTAAATTAAAAAGAAAACAGATTTATTGTAAGCCTATGGAATGAGAGTAGTTGTTCATAATAGAATCCCCCATATTTCATTTTAATGAAGAGATCACAAAGTCATGGCTGAAATTTCTACAACACTTGATAAATTGGCATTGTAAGCAACCACTTAAGCAAAGTTTGTCAAATATTGATTTAAGGGACATTAAACATGAATGGAAATGGTAAAATGAAAGACAGGATCAATCTATATTTTGTATGACATGTTTCATTTGAATATTTAGTTGTCACACTTACAAAAAGAGTGCTCGATAGGCAAACTAATTCTTATCTATCGGTGAATCCCCTTTTTCCGAATGTAAAAATTCAGGCTGAACACATGTGTCGTCCGTATTTGGTTGACAGACATTCAATCGACTTCCTTTCCTTGTGGGATATCTAGTGTTGCAGAAGATAAGAAATACTATATTACCTTAAAAATGAATTATGTTGATCGTTATTCCAATAATGCAGATTCAACAATATGTTTAATTGCGATAAAATTATGTAGACAAATCAATATAAATGTACACAATTCACTCAGAAAACAATATTCGATCTTTTTTCTACGAAATACAAGTGGAACGTCCGTTTGATAGTGGTATAGTTTTATTTTATCTGATAGTTGTTTTTATTTAATATTATATCTAATATAAAAATGTTGGCTACCATTAATTTCTGTTTTCGTCGAACAAAAGTTTATTATTTAATGTCTCAAACGATTACATTTTTCTGTATTCAAATTTAGAGATTTGGAATTATTGCCAGTGAACCTCATACCCACTGGAAATTATATGACGTGATTACTTAAGACATTAATAATTTGGTTTTGTTTTCAATTTGCGATTTACAGTGATTTTTTTCCTGAAGCATTGCAGACGAATTTAAACTTGAAGACTTAAAGAACTTGTCCAACTTTGTTCAAATATAAAGACATGAAAGAATGACAAACGCAGAAGCACATATCTTCTTTTAGGGATGATATATCATACTCTGTAAAAAATATCGGATTCAGTAGAAAATTTCATTGATGACTTCATGACTTGATTTATTGGCAACATATTTGTCTTGTTTGAAAGACGTGTTTTTTTTCTTCAATAAGCAATCATATATCAGGCAGATTTTATACATGAGCTTTACAGGGAGAATGGAAAAATTAGTGTTGTTGTAAATAAGTAATCTATTGAACAATGGGTTCCTGGTGCTAAAGTTGGTTAACAGTTTATATGGAATATATCTGTTACAAATGAACATGATGAGGTCTAAGTAGTCGAAATACTTTATCACCAGCCAGTCAACAGTATACCGTAAAAAGCATGATGGATAGTTGTCTCATTGATAACCATACCGACTCTCCTTATTTCATAAAAATACACATTAATAATCACAAATGTCATGCGATATGTGAAATAGTATAATGTGTTTATCAAATTATAGAAAAGCTTATATATGTCAATTTTTCGGGTTTCCTGATTTCAAAGTTTTAACGATAAAAATCTTAGTTTTATTTTGTTTAAATAGTAATTTCTGATTATGAAGTCTCTCAGTTTCCGTATACAATCATGTATCTATATTTGACAAATTTAACGATTTCCTATTTTCTAAGAATTTTATAGAAATAAATATCAGGGGTTAATGTTATGAATATAGATTAAAAGGTAGACAAGTTCCCAGAGCAGTAAGGCGAAGGAAATTTGTTAACCTCGAAACCGGAATTTGTTCAAATTGCATACTCCTGGTAATCATGCTATAATTGTTTGGTGTCACCAAATGTTCTGTGTATCCGCTTTAACCTGAGAAAATGTATTGTAATCATATGCTAGTCATATGTTAGGGCCCTTAAAGCTTACTATTCGGTGTTAAGTAAGGCTCTGGGTTGACGCCAGTACTTTGACCTATAATGGTAATTTTCGTATTCTTGTCTTTCATTTCTACTAATGTGTTTTGTCTATATGACTTCGTGTGCTTCTTTTTTTAAATATTTGTTTGTTTGCAGTGATAAAGATTATAACACTATGTTGATTGTTGCATCCCTATGTTTGACATTTTCACCATATATAATGTTTTGTTCACAAATCGTTGTCAATATAAGGGAATCACATGTGACTGTCATGTAAGTGAGAGGTTAAGTTAGCTATACAACCAGGTTTTATCCACAATTTTCAACATATGAAAAAAACCTGTAATAAGTCAACAGATCAGGAATATGACAGTTGTTATCTATTCGTTTGATGTGTTTATGCTTTGGATTTTGCCATTTCATTAGGAACTGTCCATTTGAATTTCCTCGGATTTCAGTATTTTCATCATAATACTTTCTTTTTCATGACCAAATATCCTTATTGACAATCATGAAATATATCTTAATTGATAATCCTGGAACGTCTCTTTATTGGAAATCAAACCATGAACTTCTCTTTTTTTTACGATAATGCAAAAACTCTTTATGAACAATCATACTACGCACTTCTCTTTTTTTACTACGTCTGTTTATTGACAATCATACTACATTTCCTTATTGACAATCTTACCACATCTTCACATTGACGATCATACCACGCACATATGTTTGTTATACTACGTCTGTTTATTGACAATCTTACTACATTTCCTTATTGACAATCTTACCACATCTCCACGTTGACGATCATACCACGCACATCTGTTTGTTTTAATACATCTGTTTATTGACAATCAGACTACTTTTCCTTATTGACAATCTTACCACATCTCCATATTGACGATCATACCACGCACATCTTTTTTTTTACTACGTCTGTTTATTGACAATCATACTATTTTTCCTTATTGAAAATCTTACCACATCTCCATATTGACGATCATACCACGCACATCTTTTTTTTACTACGTCTGATTATTGACAATCATACTACTTTTCCTTATTCGGCCTAGCCAAGATCAGATATGCATTTCATATTGGGTCTGTGTTATATGCTTCTAAAGACAAGAAGATAAACTTTACATAAGTAATACATCTTTGAACTGAAAAACAGAATGTAGGGTTTCACAATAAATATCAAATATCATGTATAGCTGTTACCGTTTTGAAAAAAAACCACTAAAATACACACTGAAAATGGGCAAAATTTCACGTTATGTTGTTTCAATGAAAATTTTGCTGTTTTTTATCAATTGATAGTTAACAAGTGAACTTAATTTGAACTACATTATTGGTTTACTGTTATAGACAATTTACTCATCTTTCTTTTACTGGTTGTTGCAACAAAAAATCTTCAGTGGTTACAAAGTTATGATAAAAAGTTGAATACTATGCGTTCGTTATGAAATTTTGTACTTTTGTTTTTTAGCTTGCTCAGTGTAGTGATAAAACAGAAAAATGAATCAAATCTATGCTATTATGTGTTTTGTTTTTCCTTCTACTATATATATACATTATCAAAAACTACCTCATTTATCAAAATTGCAGTACCCTAGCTGGAGATATATGCCATCAAAGTTGGATATACAAATAAAGTGAAAAAATGTCTTGTCCGTAGACATGCATTCCCAATTAAACCAAAAGCATAATTACATTAATGTTGCATTGCTAAGTTCCTGTTCTTTTGTAGATATGAAAACACTACTAACATTTTTTTCTACAATCTATTAATAGAGGAAAAATTTCAAAAATATGTCAGAATGTCTCGTCCGTAGTCATGTCTTTTTATCAATATTGCTTGACTTTATGGGTCTAAATTATGCCTATGTGTTGTTTAAACTTGGAAATATCTTTATTTTAATAAATAAATGGTAATTTAAGTGTTCTCAATTTTTGTAAAATTACTTTACCAGAGTGGATTTTAAAAAGTGGCAGATTATCAGTCATAAAAAACATACCTTATTTTACTTCAATATTGTTTATTCCAGTTGTTGCATACCTTTAAAGATTAACTAAATCAATTGAAGAAAAAGTCTTTCTCTCTCTCTATCTTTATCTTTTGATTTTTAGTATTAACAGCATATGAGGAAATGTCTACGGACAAGACACTTGTACATACCAAGTATTAAATTCAATTATTTGTCTGCTATGGAACTTAAACCTTATTTATAGGTGATGAAAGTTATCTAGTATTCAAATTAAAACTCAGTATTTTCAACATAAATCAAGTCACAATTAATTCTAACAATTTTTGTTTTTAACTGAAATTGTCTTGTCCGTAGACATTACCACAATATATTTGTATCCAATTTCCTGGAGTTCAGCCTAATTTGATAGGTACAATGTAGGTTATTTGTTCAAGAGAACACATTCAATTATGTCAAAATTGAGTTTTGATAATATTTTGATTGTTTTAAACAGTCAGATGAATGAATTTCAGTTAAAAATATGTCTTCACTTTGGCTTAATCAATAAATTATTGAGATATGTAAAGAATTATGGGTACATTTTTATATTTTCCAAAATTTAAAAAACACAGCTTAAAATTTATTTGGTAACTTTTCATCTTAACTTTAACAATCATCTTTACAAGCATTTAATTGAATATCAATAAAATGTCTTGTCCGTAGACATTATCAAAATGTTTTTGAAATCATTTTCTTCGAAGTTGAGCATCATTTGCTAGGTAAACCTGATAAAATGTATGGTTATTTTTTCAAGAGAACACTTTCAGCTATATCAAAATTAGGTTTTAATAATACATTTCATTAAATACGAATACAATGTCTTGTCCGTAGACAAAACATATAAATTGTATTGCTAAGTTTGATTGTTTATTGTAAGAATATGCATCAAGTTATTTTAATGTTCTATACATCAAAAGAAAGGTTTTTTTTGGAAGTTTTGTTATTTATAGATAAGTTTAGATACAGTTCTATCAGATAAGATTTATAATCAAAGAAAGCTACTGTTGTTTGAAATAACTGTGAGTTAAACATGTTCTTGTCAAAATTTTTTCAATTAAAATAGTTGATATTCAATAATTCTAAACATATTTTGTTGTCTTTGTCATTGACCAAGAATCTGACACTGGTGACCATGTCTTGAAGGCAACCATTAAAGAAAATTATGCAGTTTTTAAACACCATTTATTTAATAAAAATATTAAACATTTTTTTCCAAAAACTGCATGTTATTATATAAACGCTTCCAGTGTTAGCCTAACGATAGAAATTTTTCATAATTTAAACCATTTTTGAACCAAGATATCAAGAGAGTTTTTCACTGAGGTGATACTCATTTTTGACTTCATGTGAAACACAAAATGCACATCTGATTGTGGCTAGGCCGTATTGACAATCTTACCACACCTCCATATTGACGATCATACCACGCACATCTTTTTTTTCACTACGTCTGTTTATTGACAATAATACCACATCTCCTTATTGACAATCTTACCACAGCCCTATATTGACAATCATACCACATCTCCTTATTGACAATCTTACAACAACCCTTTATTGACAATCATATCATGCACACGTTTTTAATTATTGAAGAGCACGTCAAATACCCTTTTAGAATATCATACAAAATTGTTTTTTGATTTATTTTGTTGAGAGGTTGCTATCTCATGTGTAAATACCTAATATTTTCTTTTCTTTTTTATATTGAAAAGTCTACTGTAGTTTTGTTGAGATATTTCTGTTTCATTTTTCAACCCTGTATGCTAACATTGCACATGTGAAATTTTAAAATTGTTTGTATAAACATTGAACGCCAAATATATGTGACGTATATAATTTTCTGACGTAAGACACACGAAGTAATGAATGTGGTTGTAGATTGATGTTTTGTGTTCTGTTAAATAGTTCCTTTTAAAATTGATACACGACGATAACTGCTGTACCCCTATTTTGACTATTTTATTGATTATGTCTGTTTAGTTCACGCATCATTGTATACAAAACGTAATTTGATGTGACTCAAAGTGAGAGGTTTAACGCTATAAAACCAGGTTTATTCCACCATTTTCTACATTTGAAAATGGCTGTTCCAAGTCAGGAATATGACAGTTTTTGCCCATTTGGTTTTGATGTGTTTTTTCATTTGATTTTGCCATGTGATTAGGAACTTTCAGAATTGATTTTCATCTGAGTTCAGTATTTTTGTGATTTTACTTTTCACATATATACATATACTTGATATATTCTTTTATCTATATTGAACTGTCCTTTGCTTAATTTTGTCGAAGTGTAGCTGTCTCAAACAATTGAGAATGGAAATGGGGAATATGTCAAATACAACCCTTCAATGTGTCTTCGACGCAACAAGAAAATCCCGCACCCGTAGGTGGTCCTCAGATGGCCCTTTGATAAACATGTATACTATTTCAGTGGACATGAACGTTATAACAAACTCTAAACAATTCATATATGTTTACCCGATATTAAATTGCACTATCTTTAGATTTATTTGTACCAAACATTTTTTCTAAGTACTCCTTTGATTTTTTTTTTTAATTTGCGATTTTTGATTTGTGTCTGTTTCCTTGGCTTGCTCTGCATGTACGTCGATCCTGTTTTTTCTCTAAATTTTACCCATCTTGTTTTCAATCCAATTTATTGAAGAAGTGGGGTATACGTTTAACGACTTTTCCATCACATATTGAATTTTGTTATCTAAAGGAAAGAACATATGTATAACGGTCTCAAAAAGAGTGACAAAAGATACTACAGAGATACAAAAACAATATGACAAAACGATAAAAAATTAACAAAAAAACACATACAAAATGAAGATTGGGTAACATGGTACCAGCAATAAACCACGGGAGATATATCAGCTCTGGAAGATTAAACATACCATAACTAATATAGTAAAATATTTTAAACAAAATCATCTACTTTCTAACTAAAACAATTCATGTAAAGTAATGATAGTAATCTAGATAAACAAATTGTTAAATAAGGTAAATCGACCTTCATTTCTTAACATTTATCATCTTACAAAAAAGCAACATCGGATTAAGAGTTGTCTAGAGTGTTGTCCATCAGTAGAGATAACGACCCCGTTGTCAATAGCATACCCAGCTCCATACACGTTACCATCATTGTCTACAGAGATACCATATGGAGGCGACAGAACACTTTTCCTACAAAACTTCCACAGTATGCTACCATGGTAATCACAACAGAATATACTGTGATTGTTAAACTTTCAAGTACACACAACAAAAGATTTGTCATTTGTACCAATCTTACCTATTTTAACAAACAAAATAACGACATAACTGCATACGAAATATAAGAGAACAATAAAAAAAAGTTGCAATCGGCAACATTAACTAATAAAGTAAAACATTCAACGTCTTTGAACATATCTCATATGAAAAGAACTGAAACGAAAGTTGATCAAAATAAAACAAAAAAGTTAATTGTTACTAGATTTCCCGGCCTTCTATTGTGTGTGTGTAAGGGGGTGTACTTATTTAAAGGTAATTTACAGATTTAAATTATAGTTTGGACGATAAATAATTCCTGTCTACATCAGGTGAGATATCTATAGAATACAAATTGAGGGAACAGATATATGTATAGAAATTACTGAGCGAATTGAGATAATTTTAGAAGATTCATTAGCCAATCGGATTGAAGATATAGGTAAAGTATATTAAGCTCGTTATAAGCTGCCAGTTCATCGTAGCAGATTTAAATTTTGTTTTTGATTAAGTTAATTACAAAAATAAGTTGTTTCAGTATTTAAACTGATGTGCAAAAAAATTATAAGTTTTGGTTTATTCTGACTTTAGTATTAACTCAAATAAGTTATCCTGTTTGATGTAAAATATCAGGAAAAGGATCGTTGAATAAATTTCGAACAATCCACGTGTTTGTACTGCGAAGAAATCGTCATTCATACGATATGTGTTTATTAATATTTTGATTAGGAGTTTTATTATTCATAGAACGGAGGTCTGTTTATTTATTTATTTACCTATATTACATTTGAACATTTCATGTATACACATACACGGACACAATGGGTTCGATTATATATCGTTAGGTAGCTAAACAGTTAGTTAACCAAAAACACTCTATATGGCAAGTACAAATCACTTAATTCATTTGACGAATAATATTTATTATTAATATGATACACAATTGTTTCATACATGTGGTGAGTGCGTGTTGTAAAAGCTACAATAGAAAAATGAAAACCTTATAATCGCTGATAAAGATTACAATTGAAAGAACACACAGATAAAGGTCAGTTAAGGAAACAAAACAATGTATTTGCTTATCAAAATGCTAAAAAAATGTAGACAAATAATCCTATACATGGAAGATACAATAATTTATAGTCATGGCGTGAAAAAATGTTTCTGACGGGTTGCCATACTTGAGAAAAATAACCAAATATTCATGTGATATGTTTTGTACAATTACTTCTTTTATATCAAATATATCTCGGTATACCATCACGCATTGCCACTGCAAAACGCACGTGTTGATCGGGATTTGCGGTCCCATAATGCATCAACACGCACACAATAAAAATGAAAACACGCCCAGCAATGACAATCGTGTTTTGATTGGAGTTGTGTCTAAATTATTATCGACCGTTCAATCCCGTTGGCTTAACAAGAAAGGTGAATTCATTATTTCAAGCAAGAAAATACCAGTAGAATCATAGAAACACCGAATTTTTTCGCTCCGGTTAGAATTGTATTCAATCTCATAAATCATTATATCACAAATTTAAGTCAATCTTAGTCAAATTGTAATCTACAGTTAGCATGAAATGCATTGCAATCACAAAATTTGGAACGAACGCAGCCACAGATAGCGAGAAACAGCTTATAAATATCGAAAACTTAGGAACATGGTGAAAACAGCACACGGTTATTTTGCAGAAACTCTACCGTTTGTGGAAACAATTTCACCCCAGTTACAAAACATAAACTATATCAGGTATGGACATTATTTTTACACCTTAACTGATACCATCCGATTCTGGTCCAGGAACCTACGCGGTAAGTTTGAGTTAAGAAAAATTAAAATCGACCAAAGAAGTTCAAGATCATTGTCTCTGGGCAATTTTATTCAGACTTTTTGGATTTGTAAGATCATAATGAGCACAACATTTCCACACCGTAGATGTGATTACCATAAACGCTTTTTAGCTGATACGGCAACTAATATGATGCATAACATAATTCCTGTTGACTGGTCTATCAGATATAACACTTTTGTTTTTGCAATATTTTGCGAACATTAAACTTAACACATGTAGCATTTGCAGAAGCTCTTTTCACTCAAGTAGTTATTGTAATCAGTCAAAAAAACAGCAATCGGGAAACGACAGGGTGATATAGGTCAGTTTAGAAGTAACAACACCAATTGTGATAAAATATCTGGTTTATAAATTAGAACATTATCCAAAGAAGTAATTTAAGAATTATCTAGTTTGTGAATTAAGTCATGGTGTTTCCACAGGTATTACAACATTACCATATAATTAGTACTTAAACAAGTTTTAGAATTCATAGCATCTTATTTAAATCAGAACGGCTTTTTCATAAACGAAATCTGGGATTAAATATGGACAAAGTTATTTCGTAGTGCATTTCTTTTTAGAAAAAAATGAATTCTGAAATAATCCCACCTGCGTTATACCAATAATATTTCATGCTACCTTTTGGCCAAAATGTATCAAAATTATAGAAATCTTCATCAGCTCTAACTGAACAATGAAGTGTTAGAGGGGTTTTGAAATCTTATGACAGCTTCTGAAATTTTAGTTTTTACTTTTTTTCATCTTGCCTAAATTACGTACTTCTTTCCTCTAAAATTAATGACTTATTTGTTTTACAGTGTAATTGTATCCCCCAACTAGCTATTTGACGCACTATACATGGACATATAATTTGGAAGGGGAATACAAAATTTTTACAAGTGACCAACATTCTATCCTTAGCAAAAATTATCATCATAACAAAGCGGGAGTGGTCATATGACATGTATGAGCTCCGAAAGAGTAGGCAGACCTTGAACGCAACATATGACGTAACTTTTAAAAAAATCAGATAACACAAATTAAAGTAAATAATTCACTTAAAATCCAGTTAGAATTTCAGATCAACGAAATGTTAAATCAAGTACGCCGACATCTAGAAAAGTCAACACTAATTTCTCATCATTTAACATGATACAAAAACGCATCGTTGAATGTATTTGCAACTAACAATTCATTACAAGATGTGTCATAATGCAGAGCCCGTGGGGCTCTCAGTCCATCTTCAAATGATAAGAGTTCTTTGTAGCTTTGTCCATCTGGAGAGATAACGACCACATTGTGAGTATCGTATCCCGCTACAAACACGTTACCATTATTGTCTACAGAGATACCTAGTGGAGATCGCAAACAATCGAAATCACAGAAGATCCACTGTTGTTCTCCATGGTAATCACAGCAGGTTACACTGTGAGTGTTAAAGTTTGTGTAGAACAGTTTGTCACCAAATGTTGTAACATATGCCGATCCATGGACTTCGGTATAACTAACAATAGTATTTTTTTTTTCTTTCAGATTGAGCACCCGTATTCCTTGGTCTCGGGCACAATAAATAAAGTTTCCATCTTTGTATACTACTCCACCAACGTATGAACCAACGTTTATTGATCTAATCAGTTTGTGATCAATCAAGTTAATAATATTAATCCGTTTCAACTTGTCAGAAGTTACAGCAATAGAATCATCGCCAATAAATACCACATCAAACGGTTGATCAATTTTCTTAATTTCAAAAAATCTTTCGATATTTCAGACTTTAAGACTCTTAATTTATTTTCGAAATAAGAGGAGAATATCATGCTATCATCAGGAAGTAGTGAACAACCATAGACATCTGCCGACTTTGTATCGATACCTTTCCGGAAAGTTAGAGTCATGTTGTCGATATTTCTGGTCGGCGTAGCTACCCTTATCTGAGCTTGTCTATCCTTCCGTTTTTGAATGGAATAATCACTTGGATCATAACTGACAATAATGTCTCCAAACTTCTGTACGGTGGCAGAAAGTTTCTGTAAAGACTTGGTCATCTGGAATGAAATATTAACTTGATTTGTAGATCCACTTTTGGTGATCGATTGAATAAATTGCTCTGTGCCTGCAATATCCTTTTCGATATATTTCATTGTTAAAAATGTTTGAAGATTAAATGCATGCTGTTTAATACTAGAAAAGTTGTCTTGTATTTCAGTGATACTTTTTTTCTTCTTTTTTAGATTGGTCATTAATTTTTCTATTTTGATGCTTTCATTTTGTTCAACTGTCATCAATTCTTCAATCAATCCATCCCGAAGTTTATCAATATGTTGATTTATCTCGGTCCTCGCTTGTTTTATTTCTGCATCAATTTCTCTTTTCCTATATTCCAACGATTTTACATTTTCTTTCCGGTTAGTACTAATTCGTTTAATATTCTCGACGACTTCCGTCAGGTTTTGCTCAATTTCATATAAAGCGTTTGAAGTTTTTACGTTTTTAATTATGTCATTAATGTCGGTTAAACCTTTACAATCATTGTGAGTTCTTATACATTTCTTACAGCATGGACAATCGTGTTTTGCACAGAACATCTCGAATTCCTCATTATGTCGTTTGCACGTTTGCACGATTTGAAGGAAATCATGGGGCAACATTTTGAATTTGGCGATACACACGGTTTCGTGGTTTTTTGTTGCCTTGGTAACTGCGTGCTGATTCTTGCATACCCCGCATAGTCCTTCGTCACATTCAGAACACCATACTACTGAATGTTTGGTATCACAAAAACCGCAAGTACTCCAATTGGTGGCCATAATCCTACAACAGATTATATGTTCATTAACGAATACTTTATCATATTCAAATCAGTTTGACATCTGTCTACTTTCAATTAAGAGGAATCGAGCGGCAAATATTAGTTTGCAAGATATTTCTGGACGAGCACATATTTAACAATATTGAAGAAAGCAGGTTTTGTCATGTCAATTGACAGAGATTGCCAGTCAATATTTAAAACTTTATTAGAATAAAATACTCTACGACGGGGTAGCAATATAGCCTCACAATATGTCAAATAAAAACAATAATTAATGCCATGTTTTTGAACCTGTCTATAACATGACGTGACCTATAAATAGATAAGAAACCGTCTCGTTAGGTCATTAAAGACGTTTTGTCTGTCTACTGTTAAAAACTGAGTGAAAACATTGAAAGTCTGATAAAAAAAACTAATAAAATTAATACTACTGGTTTTTTTTGTATATCTCATTTTGAAAACAAATGTAAAATTGAAAAATGGGTACATAATATTCACATTGATAGAATAAATAATTAACTCCAAATATTCGCAAAGCGGTTTGTTTTCATACCGGCAGACAAGGCAGCCATTACTGTAGTAAAGGTGTGACACATAAACTACACGGACGTTCTCTAAAACCAAAATAATTAATTCTGCTACATTGAGATCCGTACACTCCACAGAGAGTCAAATTATAAACAAGCATATCACAGCCACTACCAAGCTTAAAGCCTCTTCCGAACATTTGAAAGTCCCTACTTTGTACTGGTTACAGAAATTCCTTTTGGGAAATTTGATTTCCATTTAGGAAAACTACTTTTCCTCTGAGGAAATTGGTGAAAAAGGGACATGACTTTTTCAACAGTTGTGCTAGAGACAAAACATTTTAGGACAAATATCAGGAACATATGCTAACCAACTGATCAACTTCATTTTGACTTAAATCCAAAAATTAAGGTGACAACTTTTGCACTCAGCGAAATTGTCATCTTGTCGCGGTGACTGTTTTATGACCAAACTCAGTAAAAACAAGTCATTGTTACAATTTTCTTATACATGTACATTCAACAATAAATACCGTAATCTGGATAATATTTTTTCGTTAAAAAATTCAGAGTTATCTAAATTCAATACATTAATTTACCCAAAATAACTTACTTGAGTTAAATCTAAAATAAATAGCAGTAGTTGTCCGTTTCTAGATTATGAAGTTTCAATTTTGAAAGGGAAACTCTATACTCAAATTCACGACAAGAGACGATTTTTCCTTCCCTGTGTGTAATTTTCCTTTATTAGACGGCGATGTTCCTTTGACTTATCAAATGGTGTTAATATATCCCAACTCGTTCGATGTGCCCGTGTGTGTAGTGACGTCATAGATTTTAACGAATTCAATCAATCGTCACTGGTTTATTATTAGGTAAGGGATATCGATATCATATATTTCTTGATACATTTACTAAATGTTGTCATACATACAAAGATTTGATTATATTAATTTTTTTTTTGCATCCTTTTTCTCATTTTTCAAATTCTGTTTTGGAAACTTACTTATTATGTTAAAACATTCCCTGAGGTTTGAAGTTTGTTTGGATGAACTTCAGAACCACTAATTTTCGCAACTTGGTGAGATTTTTATTCTATAAGTGCCTGCGCCAACTTGACCCAGGAATTTTTTTTATTCCAATTTCATGAGAACTGTTTTTGCAGTCTAAATAGCCATAACTTTTTCCAGGTCACGTACACGCACGTTATAAAGTTTTAAGACACAATGGTCAAAAATTGTTATTTTTTTTCTTCTTTTGACGTTTTTGATGCCTTTTTATCCCAAACCTCGCCCATTTTCTGAAATTAATTGTTTTGAAGTTCATCCAAACAAACTTCAAGCCTAAATGAATATTTTAACGTGATAAGTAGCTTTCCAAAATAAAATTTAACAAATGAAAAAATTGGGCCTTATCGTACCTTTTCCTTTTGTGTGATCCACGAAAATTGGTACCACGAAAATAAGGAAATTCACAGTAAAATTTTAAGCCGACAAAAGGCTGTATATATCTTCTTAAAACTTATTAAACCGGTATTTCACATCCTTTATTTTACGGTATTACTAATATGTTTGTTTAAAGGTTCGATGAGTTTACACGAATCACATTTTAATTTCCGAGCTTTTAGTCTAATATTACCGTAAAATAAAGGATGTGAAATACCGGTTTAATAAGTTTTAAGAAGATATATACAGCCTTTTAGACTAAAAGCTCGGAAATTAAAATGTGATTCGTGTAAACTCATCGAACCTTTAAACAAACATATTAGTAAAAGTTATCTTACAAATGTATCAATTAGATCTTTGAATATAGTTTACATTGACATTGACTTTGTCATCAGCAAATTAAACCATAGCTAAATTTGGATTTCTTTTCAAAATAGGCTGTAAAAAGACACACACATGTTCATTTGTATCTACAAAGAGGTTAACTTCTATCTATTCAACTACATGTTGATACATTTATTTTTGGAATTACACAAGTCCTGTCTTTTTTGACTGTCAATGACGTTAGAATACTAAATTCCTTGGATGGATTTTAGTTGATTTTAGTCTCTGATGCATGCTTTTCATTATTCATTGTTTTGGCCTTTAACTAGCTGTCAGTAATTGTGAGTACTTTCATATCGCACTTTCTCGTTAATTTGATCTGCAAATAATATTTGCAATGTTTTTTATTTGTTATTTAATGTTAACTTATATCTGGTCTATAACCAGTTTGATAAGTGTTTGAAATTACAAAAATTTTTCACTTCTTCGTACTATAAACACCAAAAATTTTCCTATCTCCTTTTATACTTTCTATATATTCGTCACATTGCGAAGAACACGAAGTTTTATCGAGCGCCAATTTTATAGTTTTATTGTTGATATTAACCCCATATGTACCAAATTTATTAACGTTTTATTGATATACCTATACTGTAGGTTATTCAGACATAGAAATATACAAGACATCAAAAATATTTTCTTTGACCTATGTAGAATTTTGATATTGAACATGTTGCTAATAGTGTAATTTTTTCTAAGTTGATGTTTTTCTAAATTGTTAAGCATTTCACAGCGGAACAATACTTTATCGTTAATTGTAATTCCCTTCTTTTCATAAGCTTTGTATTTTCATTGTATCATTGCTCAAACTTATTCGTTCAGCGTATGTTTTTTTGTGTTACTACATCTTTTGATTGAGTGAAGCATTTGAAATTAATAGTTTTAGTGTGTCTTTCTATGTTGTGATGTACCACTTTTGTTTCAGATTAGGGTGAAGGTTTGGTATCATTATAACTTAAAAACTCGCCGCAATTGTTTGCACCGGTTTTAAGTCAGTAATATCATATTAGGTAGTTAGTTGATGTGGTGCATAGGTGATTTTCGTTTCTCATTTTTTATATAGATTAGACCGTTGGTTTTCCCGTTTGGATGGTTTTACAATAGTATTTTGTTGGCACCCTTTATGGCGTGCTGTTCGGTGTGAGCCAATCCAGTGTTGGAGACCGTACCTTGACCTATAGTGGTTTACTTTTATTTATTGTTGATTGAATGAATTTGTCTCATTGGCAATCGTACCACATCCTTTTACATCTATAAACACACACGATATTTTGACACCAAGTCTATAAGTCCCATATTTTGTCCTATACTTATCGAATAAGTAGCAAATACCAGAATTGTTTTAAAATATTAGTGGTTGTCACAAAGGTAAAACAATACGTCTTCAATCATCTTATTTATCGCTGCATACTTGGCGTTCTTGGATTATATACGAAAACACAAGTTTAGAGACACATATTTTTAGATTCATACTTCCAAAAACGAGAACAGTTACTATTTTCTGTTTACAAAAAAATAACAAATATGGTTTTGAAAACAAAAATTACCCGAAGATTCAAATTATTCGACGAAAAATTCTATTATAAAACTTACTTCAAATTTAAACATACATGTTGCTTAACTTTATCTATTTTATATATTATGCATAATGAACACAACGTTTTTCTGTCCCCTTTTTTAAAATGACTTACAAATACTATTGTTAACCAAACAAACAAAATAAAGAGAAAACTCCATGCAAATCGAAGGGAATAATATTTAAAAATGGTTGAAATAGGCATCATTGGCTATAAGAACAATCAATGTGTTCGAACATATTTCACAAAAGAAATTAAAACAAAAGTTGATAAGACTAAATTCACAAAAGTTAACACATATTACAGTATTTAGTTAACTGGTTTGTTTTTGTGTTCTTGTGGATGTCTGTATTGATTGTGACTGCATTATACAGAAAAACAATGATGTAAACACTGGTAACAAATTTAAATTATGCCTATAAATAGAACAGTTCCATAGAAAATGAAGTTGAAGGGTCACATTTAAGGAATGATTGTAAATTTTTGTCTGTCTATGAAGAAATAACATTACAAAAAAATGTGGTGCACACTGAATAAAAGAGGGACGAAAGATACCAGAGGGACTACATCTAAAACAAACTGACAACGCCATGGATAAAAATGAAAAAGACAAACAGAAAAACAATAGTACACATGACACAACATAGAAAACTAAAGAATAAACTACACGAACCCCACCAAAACTAGGGGTGATCTCAGGTGCTCCGGAAGAGTAAGCAGATCCTGCTCCATATGTGGCACCCGTCGTGTTGCTTATGTGATTACAAATCCTGTAAATAGTCTCTAATTCGGTAGGTCAAATTCGTGAAAGGGAAGGGGATTGTAGTTACGACGTAAGTAACATATCCGATATCATTTGTTAAACGGTTATTCCATAACGGCAAACCAACTCGTGATGACGTCCGTAAAATTTACGAAGGGATGATTTCAACTTCACCATTTGGAACTTTTGGTTTAATAGCTTCCATGTTAGCAGCAACCCTCTATAAAGAAAATCATGATAGGAAATACAAGCACGGGAATATTGTATCAATTGGGAGATAGATACCCTGTATGCAGGTGCTGCTGGAATGTTGCTACTTAGAAATGGAAAGTTCACAATTGGAAAGCTCAAATCATCTCTTTTGTCGTAAAGTTTTGTTTTCAACCGACCCTCATTGTCAATTTTTAGATGTAAGTCAAGATATGAAGCCGACTTAAATGTATCTGTAATATCCTGTATCTCTAGCTTGATGAGATAGATGCGTTCTATATAGTCCCCAAATTTTGAATTGTTTAGTGAAAGAACATCATCTATATAGCGGATAGTAGAGTTAAAGGATATTTCTAACTTCTTATCTTTCTTCCTAAGAAGTTCCTGCATGAAGTCAGCCTCATAATAATAAAGAGACAAGTCGGCAAGTAGAGGGGCACACTTTGTTCCAATTGGAATGCCGACAGTCTGTTGAAAAACACGTCCTCCGAACGTAACAAATATGTTGTCAATCAAGAAATCAAGCATCTTGATAATATCAGTGTCAGAGAATTTTTTGTTTGAATCAAAGTGATTCTTTACAAAGTAGGATTTATCCCTCCCTAAGACAAGATACTTGTATCTCCGTTGGTCATTCCTTTTTATGAAGCAAAGTAAGACCAACTCTTTCAATTTGTCTTTTAGTTTGGAATGTGGAATACTAGTGTAAAGAGTAGAAAAGTCAAATGTTTTAAACCTATTACATGATGAAAGAGAGTTAGATTGTATGTACTCTAAAAGATCTTTGGAATTTTCAAGTATCCACATCTGATTCACGCCACCTCTAGAATAGGCAGTTTCACAACAACTTTGAAGCCCGTCTTTGATTGCTGGTAAAATAGATGTTAATAATTTAGAAAGAGGTTTCGTGGAGCACTTGGAAGACCGAGCAATATACCGTTGTTTGCAAGGACACTTATGTAGTGTAGGTATCCAATACAGTGATGGAAAATCTAGTTCTTCATCTTTGGTTGAAATTCCAAAGGAACATTTAACAGACCTATGATTATTCAGGATTTCCTCTTTGGTAAGTGTTGTGAGGGTATATGTTGAGTTTCCAAGTGAATTGTCAATACCTAATTCGTTTATAAAAGCAGTTAATGTTATGACTTTTACACACAAAACGATGTTATTCGGGGCTTTATCAGCGGGGACAACAACATATTTGTCATGGAGATCGGATAGGTCTTTTGCAACATTTGGGTCTTTAAAGATTGACGTAGCATGGGCATTGATGGGCCAATTCAGTTTCTTAATTCTGATGTGTATCAACGAATAAACTGCGTAGCCGCTTACTGCAAATTGTGAATCACATTTTGTTTATGTTATTGCGAAAAGACAGAAAAAATACTGCAGTCATTACTCATAATTCAATTCTAAATTTCAATGAAAACTTTATTTTAAATCGAAAAAACGTTGATAACGGCACGGTCACATGACAGAATTATGCCCATGGGATGATATACAAAACACTGTCAGTCATCAGAAATTACATTCATTAAATGTGTGTTAGTCAATGGACATAATTTTTAAATCCATTGAAAAAGATAGTTTCCTCATATATTGTTTGTATATACTATATGACTAGGTCCTAAAAAAACCTCACACACCACTGATTAGCATGGTTTCCTTTTTTATATGTGTATTACCTGACCTCACCTATCCTCTTCATGCCGGTCGGTCATTATTTAAGGCCTTGATACATCTTTTTCCTATTTCACATTGTTTTTCGTTGTTGTTCTTTTGGTAACACAGTTGTAACGTCCAAGTGACGTTCGTTTTGTCTCAACCGTCCGTGATTTTGGGACGTCCACATTTCCTGCTTCCTCTTTGGTTTCCATGGCAGTGCAACTGAGCATATACAGTTGGTATCCATCCTTTGTACATGGACAATCCATATCGAACGCCGTTCTATAATGACATTATTACGTTTCTTTATGTCCGCTCTAATGTCGAGGTTTTTATTTGATATTGTTTTTGGCTATCTTATTTTCAGTATCTGTCAGAGAAGTGCATAGTTTCTTTTTGCCTTGGTGAGTTGTTTTCTAGGTTTCACATCCATACAGTATGGCTCGTATGATTACGCTGTTAGATTATCTGACCTTGTCTATATGAATGTACTGATGATCTCCGTAGTTTTCTTAACCTGCTGGCCTTTAGCTTTCAAATCTCTGGCGCCGAGCTCACATTTGTTCCGTACTTAGTTCGTTCCGCCACACTTGATATTATGTCATTGTATTATAGTGAACTAAGTATACGGAACGGAAACGAGCGCTGTACAGAGATTGTTAGCTGTCTTGAACTTGTTGTCCATGTCGTTTACACGGACAACTTTTGTTGTAACTATTCCTCCTGAGGAGAGTGAATGTATCGACCTTCTCTATGTCTTTCTCGATTGACATTACTGGGTTGTTATTTGTGGTGTTCATCCTTTTAACTTTTGCTTTGGATGTGTTATCTTTAGTCCGAGTTTGCTGTAATTGTTTTGAGGTTTTCCTTTTTCAGCTGTATCTGTTGAATTTTGGAAGATAATAGTGCTTTGTCGTCAGCAGAATAAAGGTCGTCTAGATTAAACGCAAATTTCCATCTATTTTCTGTTTCATGGTCTTTAATTGCTTGCTTCATGGCAGAGTCAATGGATAACAGAAATAAAACAAACATACATTATCCATCCTTGTTTTACTCCTGATTTTACTTTGAACGCGGAACTGTATCAGATACCTTCATCAATCAGATTATTCTGAACAGCTTTATAAAAACCCATGCACTATTTGTTTTATCAGTAAAGTTTAGCAACATATCTGTTTCAATAAGATTATCCCCAGTTTTCGTATGGGTTCATGTTTCTTACTCTTTCGTTTTCTATGTTGTGTCTTGTGTACTATTGTTTGAGTTTTTCGTTTCTAATCATGGCGTTGTCAGTTTGTTTCCGATCTATGATTTTGAATTCCCTCTTGTATCTTAAGCCTCTCTTTTCTATTAATAAAGTGCATGTTTTGCATAAAGATATATGTGATTCTGAATCTATACATGTTTTTCATTTCTAAAAACGTTAGTTCTGATGCCATTGTCTCTATTCCATATTCATGTGTTAAAATGTTGAGGTTCACCATACCCTATTCTACCGCTTAATGTAGACAACTGTTCTTTGTCAATTTAGTTCAGGTCCTTTTTATTACAAATTCATCCTATGTCTCGCCATTGTTTCTTTTCGTTTCGAATCATTAATTTGAACGACTTTTTACAGGACTTTTTTTTTAACAACCCTTTCTTTATTACAGCACGTAGTTACTTAGCATTTTTGGCATTTATATTTCTAACCCGAAATATTTTCCTCAATCCTCAAAAGATTGGTCGTCTGTATTCAACACAACGTTGGTTATATTTTTGTCTGAGCTTAACGTCCATAAGGCAATTACCCAATTGTTTTTCATTTGGTTTATGGTTCAGATTTGTATACTTGGTAAATGTACCACTTCTTCTTTTGATATTTGCGAAGCAAAAAAGGTTTCCCCAAAAGATAATTGTGATTTTTTTTAAATGAATATTTAAATCTATATTCATATTTTACCAAAAGACAGAATAACAAAAATCAAGCGCTATATATAGAATCTTACATTGATACCAGTGGATTATCGGATTTATCCAATCGAGATAGATAAATTATCAATTTTTAAGTCCGAGCCTAGGTTGTTCATTAACACCTGTTCGCATAGTTTGATTTATCTAGTTAGCTTAAAAGGTTATGACCTTTAAAATCATTCAATGATCTTTTGAGATTATCGGCAACCACACGTCGAATATTTTTTTTTATACAATGGGTACGGAAAGGGATAAATTTCCATAGAATTAGAGGAAATGTATGACAAAACGCGCGTCTGGCGTTTATACAAAGTTTAGACCTGGTATCTATGATGAGTTTTTTACTACACTACATTTTATCATTCAACCTTTTCCCTTTAAATCTAAAAATGTCTGAATGAAAAATATATTATTATAGACCATTGCAAAATTTTTAATTCTAACTGTAATCTTTAAGACCCATCATTCTAGAAGAAACTTTACTTTCTATACATTATTTTCTCGATTATCGTCATTCACATACAAGGAGACTACTGGTTCTATAAGGATTCGTAACATAAACTTATGAATGTAATGGTAAGGTTGAATTCATCTATAAGAAAGTTACAACCATTAGTCTTTGATTTGTCCTGAAAATGCATGAAATGATTGCTCCTTGACTTTAAGCAAACAAAATCAATCAATTAATACGGATACCTTAGTCTTATTTCCATTTATTCAAATGTTAAATCATTCATTTTTTTTCTTTCTTCTTGGTCCTCCATTTCAGGGATGAAATAGCTTCTATAAAAATTAAACATAAATGTATGTCACGCGTGAAGATAGAAACAAAGTTAGTCTTGTATGATTTTTTATTTTAGTTTCTTGTGTATAATTCGGAATTAAGTATGACGTCCATAATCACTGTACTAGTATACATATTGTTTAAGGGGCCAGCTGAATACTGCCTCCGGTGCGGGAGTTTCTCGCAAAATTGAAGACCAATTGGTGGACTTCGGCTCTTGTCTGCTCTATGGTCGGGTTGTTGTCGCTTTGACACATTCCACATTTCCTTTCTCTATTTTATAGACTAACATTAAATAAATAGTCGGTGCCTTATCTCAAAGTACAATCCATTTAAATTGGCTACACATTGGCTCACTTCAGTCTTTATTAAACCAAATATATCATATGTAGAAGTCATGAGTGTTATCTAATGAACTGTATCATACAATTGTATATCGTACATTGTATGATGGAACTATAGCATTTAAATCTAAACCTATTGTTACAATTTAAAGGCTGAAATTTGACGCCAGCATAACGTTTTGTTCATAACAATAGACTAAACAAGGTTATTGACAAAAATTTTGATTAGTTTATTTTAATGGGTATAAATTCGAAATTTGTTATTATGTATATTCTTCTAAGTAATGGTAACAAAACTACTAATTCATTACCCTAATGGTTTCTATATTAACAATGCCAAGCATTCATATCAATTTAGTCTAAAGCTAAAACTAGGGATGAATATTTAATGTAAAACCTATTAACATGATTAAGCCAAAATGTGTATAGATTAAGCCAATTTTCGTAATGGCTAAAATTGGTAAATCAGCACTTTGGATACACTATAGTTATTAAGTTCACTTGAGTTCAATATTTCCGAAATGATACCTACCGGGCCAAATAGAACATTTAATATTATCAGACTATTTCAATATCTTTATCCTAACCCATTAGATGTGTACTGATACTCATACCACATCTTCTTTTATCTATCAATCGATTAAGTGATGGAAGGATGGTTATATATATTGTCGAGCTGAGCAAGACTGTATGTATTCTTCAACGAATTGAATTAGTCCATAGCGCTTTTCTTTTGTCAGCCATAAAATTAAAATTGATAAATAATTTGAAATAGTCGATGACTATAACAACTTCTTCCATCACACGAGTAATATAAACATAACGTGACCTGTCCCACTTAAATCGCGGTTAGTGAAAAAAATTTAAGTAAATGGAATGACTTCTATTAAACACCAAAAAGCATGAACAGTCACGTTTGTATACAAGCATACAATAATCCCTGTAACTTTCCTGTATATGTTAATTTAGTATGCAATGACCAGAGCTCATTTTAACTTTGACTAAGATAATGATATCATAAACTGCTCTCGACTAATGCACTTGTAAAATTGATTGAAAAGAAAGAATGTTATTCATGTTTTAGGTCAGGGAATATCCTATGGTTTAATGCCTCCATACTGTTCATAACAAAGAGTTTCTATAAATGAGGTACAATTTTCCCATTACACGATAGCAAACTAACAAGACCGTGGCTCAAAGTTCAATATTCCTGCAGTAAATCTCGTACAGTAAATTTTATTAAAAATTAAAAAAAATATCAAAGCAATGCAAAATAAATTTATTTAAACAAAAACTTAAATCTTCAGCTAAGACCTATACCTAAAACTCAGCTTACTGTATTTGTACTTTATACAATCAAACATCCTTTACGGGTAGAATTTACATAGATAAATTAAGTCGTATAAGAAAAGCAAAATGAGTATGTAAATTTGATATATGCCTTTTTGTGCTTCTTCGTTACATTTGTTGTTTTTATAGTGATATTAAGATGATAACACAATATTGACTGCTGTATCCCTATTTTTGACATTTTTACTCTTTGAGTATGTTTGTTTTGTTCATGCATCGTTGACAATGTAATGGAATTTGATGCGACTGTCATAGAAGTGAGAGGTTTATCTAGCTATAAAACTAGGTTCAATCCACCATTTTCTACATTAGAAAATGCCTGTACCAAGTCAGGAATATGACAGTTGTTATCCATTCGTTTGATGTGTTTTGACTTTTGATGTTGCCTTCTGATTTTGGACTTTCCTTTTTGAATTTTCCTCGGAGTTCAGTATTTTTGTGTTTTTACTCTTAAAACTTCAGGCGTTTTCAATAACCGAGGTGTATTTGAATATTTAGCTGTTAGTTAATGACGATGTACGAGATGTAATAGTTACTCAGAACTTGAGTTTATCGATTTGAAATGTTGAACAGAAAATACCAAAAAAAGATAATAACAATCTCTTAAACGTGCTGAATGTGTTCCAACAATGATAAAACGAAAGCAAAGTAGTCTTTATTTTAAACGCAAAAAAATATATTACAACAGGGACATGGAAGGAATCATCATATCCAGCTTTGGTAAACAAAAAATTTGAAACCTTAGTGACAACACATCATAATTTTGTAATTCATAAACTATGCAATGACATGCATGGTACCAATTTAACTGTACGAGATTTCGACAATAAATGTCTCGATAGTGATTCTAAAAGTATGTCACTAATTACTAATTGCTTTTGACAAAACAACAAAAATGTAACATGTTGTTAATTCTTTTTATTGTGAGTGACTTATGTTGTAGAGGTTTTGATATGCATAAATGATAATGGGTAATATGAACCAAAAAAAACAACAAAAATCGAAAATAAAGAATAATGGGGTGCTGAAATAAAGAACATAGGAAATGACACAAAAAATTTAAAATTCCAATCCTGATTGAAAATCTGTATAGGAGTCCTTAATTTTTTTTCTCATTTTTCTCTATACTTTTAAAGGTTTGCCTATTTTTCCAAAAAAAAGTTTAATCCGCCATACAGACTCTCTGGTGGAATAGGAGTTAGAAAAACTAAACATGAACTTCGGAAAATATACATCATTATTAATGTCAATAAATCAAGATTGATTAGTTGAGTGGAATTAGAAAAAAAATTGATCAATAATATTTACACTCTGCTTACAATTCTATACAGAAAAATATAGAAACAAATGGGAAAAAAACAAAAAATGCCTACAATTTAATACAGTTTTTTCTAAAAAATATTTTTATGCGATTTTAAGCACAAGGAATACGTGTTTCTTGAATCTAAAAATGAAATAAAGGACTACTTACCGGAACCAGTAACAACATAAAAAGACGGGGCAATTATTTCAATATACATGATTATACAGCAGAATATACTGTTTCTTCAAGCTTTGCTAATTTAAGTGTAAAATTTTCTTTTGTTTTTGTTTATTCCATTTATAAAGTTCGTCAAGGTTAACTATTAAATAATATCTCATGAATGAGAAAACGAAATTCAATCAAAAAAAATTGAAGCATACACTTTCTCAGATCTCTATGTAAAATACAAAATCTACCGTCATACTATTTGGATAAACTATATTATCTGGTACACTTAAAACAAACTGACAAAGCCATGGCTAAAAGTCTAACATTGAAATTATCTGCTGCAGTAAATTTGGTATAGTTAATATTATAAAATATTAAAAATATCAATGCAATGCATTTTTTTAGATAAATATAACATCTTCATGTTATATGCTTAACGAAACGCCGACTACTGTATTTGCATTAAAATACATACAATCAAACAAGAAATTATAATAACCTAAGCTTATTTGAAAATTTAGCTGTTACTTAATGACGATGTATAAGATGTACATGTACTAGTTACTCAGAACTTTAATTTATCGATTGAAATATTTAACAGGAATAAGAAGAGCGATAATGAGTATCTCTTTAACATGCTCAGTGTTTTTCAAAATTAAAAAAAAAAACGACAGCAAAATATCCCTTTTTTTAAACGTAAAAATATATAACAAACAGGGACATGGAAGGAATAATCATATCCAGCTTTGAATAACTGAAAAGTTGAAACCTTAGTGACTTTATAATTTTGTAATTCATATACATAGCACGGATAGCATGGTACCAATCTAACTGTACCAGATTTCGACCATAAATGTCACGGTAGTGATTCTAAATGTATGTCACTAATAACTTATTGCTTATGATAAAACAACAAAATATAACATGTTGTAATTTATTTTAATTTTTTTTATATGTGAGGAGACTTAATGTTGTAAAGATAATTTCTTGATTGGATAAGTATTTAATACTATCATGAGAGACTTCATGGGGTTTTGATATGCAGAATAGATGATAATGGGTGAAATGAATAGACGAATCAACAAAAAAACTAAAAAACAAAGAATTATGGGGACGAATGCTGAAATATAAAGAATAGAGGAAAATGAGCAAACAATTTAAAGCATAGAGGAAAATGACTAAACAACAAAGGATTCCCATCCCGCTTAAGGGTCTGTATGGGAGTCCTTAATTTTCTATGTCATTTTTTTCCTATTCTTTGCTTATTTTGAAAGTACCCCCATAAAGACCCTCAAGTATGATAGAGTTAGGTAAAGACTGAACATGAATTTTGGGAAATATATAGCGTCACTAGTATAAATAAATCAAGATAACCAAGTTATGTGGGGAGGGGAATAATGAATTTTCACTAATATTTATACTATTCCCTTTAATTGTATACAAGAAAAGAAAGAAACAAGGGAAAATAAAAATATAAGAAATGCCTAAAATTTGATTAATTTTAAAAATCAATAATTTTCTGAAGATTAGTATTAGGCTATATCACGCACCAGGAATTCGGTTTCTTGAATCTAAATATGAAATAAAATATAACTTACCGAAAACATTAACAACCTAGAAGACAGAGAAAATCTAACAATGTATATGAATTAATGTAGAATATACAAATAAGTTAACGCTTTGCTAACTTTAATTGTCATAGTTTCTTTTGGTTTTGTTCATTTCATTAACAAAGGCCGTCAGGGTTAATTAGCAAAATATATCTGATAAAGTGAAAAGAAATAATCAATCAATTAGAAATTGAACCAAAATCTAATTGAAATCTTAATATAAAATTACAAAATATACCGTTAAACGAATTGTAAAATATATTATTTGGGACCGATATTTCGGTCGATTTTACGACCTTTGAAGAGTGATCTCCGTTTAAGATGAATAAAGTAATGATAAAGAACAATGAAAAACCGGGTCATCTTTTTTTAATATGAAAAATAATTCTTCATCAAGTTCGATGACAACCCTTTTTAGAAAGTTCGTCGAAAAATAAATATTTCAAACTTAAAGTATATGGTATAACGACAACACAACAACAATGACTTACATTCCTGATAATGACGTCTTAAAACTGAGCATATTAATTGTTATGAATTTTTAAATTTTATTTAAATCATTGAAGGATATCTGGTATATTAGATATACTGGCAATTTACAAGTCTTTATTATATGTCATCATCTAATATCACTCAGATAATTATAACTTATTGTAATTCTTAATATAAGAAAAAAGAAACGGAAATGGAAAAAATGTATCAAAACGATAAATAATGACAATATTAGCAATATTAGCAGAAGAAAGCAGCTTACTGTTTTACACAAACTAAAATATTGTGTAAGAGGGGAATATTTGGGGGAAAAAAATTCTATTTACAGAGAGACGGGATGGGGAAAATTAAGCGTAGGCGGGCGTTAAAAACTTGCCCATGTTTAATAAAGTTATTGATAATCAGGCTCTAGATTATCTACATGACTTGTTTCCTGAATTTGTATCTGAAATTAGCTATTACAATTTACAAAACAAACACAATATCACTATTCCAGTGAATCGTTTGTCTGTTTATAAAAAATCTAATTTCCCAGTATCAATTACATCGTGGAACACTTTAGATATTATTATAGGACAGAGTCCTTCATTTTTACTATTTAAAATCAAATAACAAATGTTATTTTTAAGAATAAAAAAAACTCCGAGCGATTCCTACTCTGGATACCGCTTACTTTCTGTATAGCATGCAAGGTTGCGAAAATTCAAACTTAGTACAAGATGCCAATCGTTTATGTGGCTTCATCAATGAAGATGCTATTAAACATTACATTGTAACAACTTTTCATCACAAAGGCTTTACATGATAAATGAAATGAATGTTTTTGCTGTCAATATTGAATCATTGCTCTCTGGCGATGAGTCTTTGAGGTTTGAAGGAAATTAAAGTATTTTTCTATCTGTACAAAAGTATATAAAAAAACGAAGCGTTTTTCTTAACTTTGACAACCTTATTCTTTAACAGATCTTACTAGAACGTGATCAATTGATGCTCTTAGGGGTTCGATAATCGAATGATCTTTATGATTGACTTTTGTATTCTGAAACGTTTCAATGGATTTAAGTAAAAACAGAATTGATACTAACAATTACGTCTATATTTATTCCATTTTACTGTTAAATCGTGAATATAAACCATGAGTGTGCATTTTCCATTTAATCAAATTCACACAAATGATTGTCATGTATACTAACATATTTATTTTGACACAGTTCTGTGTGTTTGTATTTGTTTATTCTGAAAATAGACACTTTGAATGATTGCATTTAACATTTTTAAAATGTGCTAAATATCCATCGACTCGATTCTTTAAAATTTATATGTATTTTTTTCATATCTTCATGCTTAAATAATAATTGGTTAAAGTCAGATTTATGTAATGTTTATTTATGTGTATATATATGTTTAAATTTGAAAAGACGTTACTAAGTTGAAAAACTTGTGTCTAATCCATTTGTCATTTTTGAACAATAAAATATGTTTAAATTATTATTAAGATCCTGCAAAACGTGTTTGTAATTGAAAGTTTAGTTGCAATAGGTTTGTTATAGGTATAAGAAATAATTGGTACAGACTGATCTTTGAAATAAGGAGGTATTTTCGATTGAACTAATTTATGATGAAGGATATTGCCGAAGTTGACGAAGTCGAGACCTTTGTTGGCAAAGGAAAGATTAAGAAAAGATCTTTTCTCTTTTTCGTCTTTACTAATGAGGTTTGGTTTGAAAAGTCTGTGGCTTCCAAATTTCCATAAAATCCAGAATAGTTATCATAACCTGGTTTAAACCACGTACCATTTTCGATAGTTGTTATCTTTTCATTTGACGTATTTGAGTGTGATTATGCTATCTAATTACGGACATTCTGTGATGAATTCTGAGTTCCGTATTTTTGTGATTTTACTTTTCAATGTATACTGAAGTGTTTTATGTTCTACTTTTTTTAAACAAAAAAGTAAACATTAATGAAATGAGTACTTATAAACTGTAAATTTAAATTTTCTTTTGACGATAAACATATGAAGGTCTACCTTAATAATTCAGATCTATTTTAAGATTTACATTATTTCATAACATTATTTTGAATATAAAACTATTGTAAAAAATCTTGACCCTACGACTTCTTTTTAAGTGATACAAATCAAAAACGCATTCAATATATGATTTAAGGCATTTAATCTCAGTGTATGTTAATCCGTGTGAACATCAAACAACAATAAGTTTTAACAACTCAATGAAGAGCATGAAAAGATATAAACAATTATAATATTCAAATGTTCGAACAATATATATTATCAAAAGCAACCTGACATACTTTTATATTTATATTTTAGTGTGAAATGCAATAGAGTTTTAACTAATTATGACGATTTTGTATTGAATACAAAGAATAAAGTATTTTATTTTCTTGGAGATATATATTGATTTGATGTGTGTCATATTTCAATAAATGTTTTGTATGATTTATTTGGTATTTACAATGCTCCCACTATCTTATTCATCACTAATTACAAAAAAAATCAAATAATTAAGTACAGAAGTGTATCTGGTATTTATTTTAACATATCTGTATTTCTTTGCGTAACCTTTCCTAAAAAAAAATAAGCCAAATGATACTTGGAATTAGTTATCACATTTTACCCACGGGTGCTTTCAATTCTGGGAATAGACTGATTCATGGTTTAAATGCATAATCGTATCCCATATACAGACATATCATTGTTTTAAGTTGTTTCTATTCCTGGAATAAACCCTATCATGATTTAAACATGTAACTAAGGTGTAATTACCTTACTGCGCCAAGTCCTCTGAAAACTTTAGTAAAGCCTGGAGGTGAATTCATTGACAATGTTGAATATTACCTTGTTGTATCTTGTATTTTTAACAGTGGGTAAGTACACACTGAGTATATCGCTTTTCAAGCTTTCTTACGTTTTATTCCACAAGAATATTTGGGAGTTATGATGTTTCAATTATATAAAAAAAGAAGATGTGGTATGATTGCCAATGAGACAACTATCCACAAAAGACCAAAATGACACAAACATTAACAACTATAGGTCACCGTACGGCCTTCAACAATCATGTTATTGTTATTATGCACTGTTTGTGCTGTTACCATAAATGACCAATCAATTCCAGAATCTTTAATTAACATGATATAATTACACTTGTAACTTATGTATGTGCCTGTCCCAAGTTAGGAGCCTGTAATTCAGTGGTTGTCGTTTGTTTATGTGTTACATATTTGTTTTTCGTTCATTTTTTTACATAAATAAGGCCGTTTGTTTTCTCGCTTGAATTGTTTTACATTGTCTTATCGGAGCCTTTTATAGCTGACTATATGCGGTATGGGCTTTGCTCATTGTTGAAGGCTGTACGGTGACCTATAATTGTTAATGTTTGTGTCATTTTGGTCTTTTGTGGATAGTTGTCTCATTGGCAATCATACCACATCTTCTTTTTTATATAGTCGAAGATTTCAAGCAGAGAAAATTATGCAATGATTTACCAAACATCACATTAATTGACGAAAGGGCGCTATAATATAATGATGTTATTCGTGCTCACAGTGTTGATCAGTGTGATCTTTCGGTATCGAATTATTTGCAAACAGTTATTGTTATTTATATTTTGACATCAGTATTTCTGGTCAATTTTACGTGAAAGATTTTGGGGAGGAGGGCGGGGGGACGTTTTACGTTATAAATGATCGTGGGGATGAAAAACAAGTTACTAGTATTACAGACTGATCATGTTGTCATGTTATCTTATTTTCTAATGTATTTTAACTGATAATGCTAATATAAATCCTAATACTGCGATCATCAACTCAAGTTATGGAAATGCTGACTGAATTCAACGTTGCTGCAATTGATCTTATAAATGTTGATGCCAATTTATTTCTAATACACATGTCTGGTATATATGACTGACCGATGCATGTACTCCTTTCGAGAAGCGTTGCTGATTATTGAAGACCAAATAAAACAATGTCATCATGTAACTAAATATCTCGATATTTCAATACAACATAGCTCATCATGTTCATGTAACTACTTTGTATATTTGTTTGCAAGGATTTCGCCTGACTGGTAGTTTTAGTATAAATCTGCTATCCATATTTTTAGTAGTAGTTTTCCTCCTTTTGTCGAAAAACGTAGCAATGTTGATTTGAAACATGCATTAAGTAAACTAAGCAGGTGGGTTAGCTTTAAACTTAATTCATGTGCTTAACAAACTCCTCCAATCATCTTAGCAGAGGTAAATATCCCTTATCGAGATCGACTTTTGACGCTCGAATTTCTTGCTGAATGCATTGCAAAGCTGTTTTGAATTTGATAGCCATTAGCATGCATACATCCCTGATTTTGCCTACAACATTTGCTTGTTTAAAGTATAGAGTCCATATACTGTCGTCCATTTACGAGTTTAAGAAACTGTTTCGACTGTTCGTGGATATGAAGTTTCCGTCATTTCGGCATGTGTTTAAAATATAAACTGACTTTGATGAGTCTTATGTAGACGAAACGCGCGTCAAGCGTACTAAATTATAATCCTGGTACCTTTGATAACTATTTGAAATAAAGACGATGTAAAACTGTTTAAAATATTTTTCAGCGATGTCACAAATAAGTGCCACCGCGTATGTTCTGGATAGTAGCAGTACATCATTCAACTTCTGTTGAAGTCTGGAACTTGATGATGTCTTTTGTCATTTCGCGAAATCCCTTTTATCTTTGCTGACATATAAAATACAGGCCTCCGAACTTTTCTCGTCTGTTTAATCGCAGTTTTGGACCAATACCAAGTGTAGAATATGATTTAACATTTGTTATACAATGTATTTGGTTACCTCATTCATATGTGTATTTGTTTCTCATAGGTTATGTCAATTCAGCTAGAAAATATTGACCAAAGGCGTTTGCAGTACGATGTTTTGGTCTTGCTATATGCCTGTTTTAGTGTGAATAGAATTTCTTGTAACTGAGAGTATGTTCGGACAGTCATACAAATCTAATTTGATAATTTTTGATGTCCAAGATAGTGTGACTAAGTTTGTAACTGCATTCGCATATATGAAAAGAACATTTTGACGACTGATTTAATAACATTTTATATGAAAGACTTAAAGGAATAATTCTTGTAAACTACCGTCGAAAGATTTGATTGTATTAACACCTGAGAGATACAATTATACAAATAAACAAAGATTGACTTAGGAAGTTATATCTGATAATTTTAATTAAATATTAACAATCGTCCTTTTAAATTGAAATACTATCAGATTATATTTTTATACAAATGACTTATATAATTTTGTTGAATTAGCTACAATTTGTCGATTTGTATTAATAATGAATGGTTCTGAGTGCCGTCTGGCCTTATTAAGGTCATCGAAAATCGGCAAAGGGATCTGTACATTCATGCGGAAGAATTGCCGTTCATAAAAGTATTACAAAAGAATAACATTTTTTTTATTGATTTGGATATAAATATTGATTTTCACTATTAAAGATGTGTGTGGTCAATGATAAATGTTTGTGTATTTCACTGTTACAATGAAATATGCCACAAATAAAGCCATAGCTCCAATTTATTCGTTCTGTGTATGTTAACTTGTTTTGTCAATATTTCTTTTTGATCGAATAAAAGGTCATATACATTGAAATGTGATTGTGTATCTTTCTATGTTGTAATGTTATACAACTGTTTCAGGTTGAGTGAAGGTTGGTACTTGTTGTAACGTTTTAAACCATAGTTTTTGTTTGCACCTGTCCTAAATCAGGAACTTGTTGATAAGTGGTTGTCGTTTGTTGATGAAGTTAATAAGTGTTTCTCGTTTCTTGTTTTTATATCGATCAGAAAATTGTTTTTTCTGTATTATTTGTCATGTTGAAGCCCTTTATAACTTGCTGACATATAATGGTTTACTTTCACAAATTATGACTTAGATGGAGAGTTGTCTATAGAATAACTTGTTTTCAGAAGTGAATTTTAAATTAAATTCTTATCCTTGACTGCGTATATGTTCATTTATCATATTCAAGTACGGTTTGATGCATTCTTTGCAGTGTTAATTAATAAAATAAAACAGTGTTTCTTAAATTGGCATGTTGAAAGTTTCCTTTTATAAAGCATGGGCATTTATATACATATTGCAGTAAATTTGTAAATAATATATTATGTTGAGCCCCCTTTTTACATTAATCTTTGCATTCGGTATTGTGTACATTGATGTCTGTATATCTGTATTTGATAATTAGTTATCTTCAAATCATTGCGGTTTTTTGCAATCGTGTTGGACACGCTGATCGTTTTTGCTATGGGATTGACCATTGCTAACGTTCTATCAAACCTGTGTTGGCACATTATTGTTCATTCTTTTGGTGTGCTGTTGTGTAGGATTCGGTAATTAACTGAAGAACCGTTTTAATGGCACTGCAACCATGATAAATCATGACGTTTTCATCCTAGTTCATGATGCAATTAACACAACGGTTTTGCGTTCAAGTTTAACATTCGGTCTAATCATAATAATTTCAGCAGTGTATTCGACTTATTATATTCAATGAAAGTTAATGATAACTCCAACAGAAATGTGCAGTATTTGTTTTATTATGATGATATATTTGTTCATATCTATTATAAAAAATAAATATTTTCATTGATTTTAAGTGTGATGGTTACAGTGGTTTAATTTGAGAATATGCAAGATTTTCTACTCAACCACTGAATCTTTCCATACTTTTACAAAAATATCAATCGGTACTCATCGAGGACCAGCTACCGTCACTTTTGTCAGTATATGTGACCCGCCATGTTATTTCCAGGCTTATGGAGGTAAACGTCATAATGAGAAAACGTTGATGTAAAGTTACGTAACGTAATCGGAGCACCTGTTATTGAATGTTCAATTTGTTTAACTCATAAACTTATCTAAAATTGCCCTTTTTTCTCTTTAAGACTTGAATATAATTTCGAATATGTAAACAGAAGATTTTTTACGAACAATATTTAATCATACGGGGTAAAATAGAATTTTTAATTCCCGTGTATAGATTTGCGACATGATTAATTAACGCAACTTGTAGCTTTGATGTTGACAACTTTGTCCTTAATCATTGAAAGGGATTTCAGGGGCGGATTTAGGGGAGGGGGGGCGCCGGCCCCCCCTTTTTGGGAAAAAAAATGGTTGCTTATATATAGGGAATCACCGAAGCGTGACTGGAGCGGGCCCCCTCTTAGGTCAGTCAGTGGGCCCCCAGTTATGAAAATTTCTAGATCCGCCACTGGCTTTGGTTTTTATCTATAACTTATAGTAGCATTGAAGATAAATCGTAAAAATAAAATAGTAGCGAAGGACTATAAAATGCGTAAATTAATTATTATCTTTCCCGTATTAGTTTTATTTGAGCTCCAGGTTTTCATCAAGGGGAACTACTCACTTTAAACTGTTTTTAGGCAACAAAGGAAAATGTAAACATAGAAGACAAAATATATTTTGTACACATGTACATACTTTGAAGATAAAAATGAATTTACAAGTGCACTGTGTCTAAACCACACCGGCAAAATTTGTTCGGACTCGATGGTATCTAACATCCGGCACAATGACGGAACATCAATAGACAGAAGAAAGATAGGTTTCTTTATGATATCAAAGAATATATATACATATACAAATATTTTGTATTGTGATATGCAATATTTTCTACAACCGTTTTATATTATTTAACGGAGAAATAAGTAAACATGCACGTCAAAATGACGAATTGAGAGAACCTTGCCTCGAAATTGTTTAATTTCTCGTTAAATTGTTCACATTGTACGGAAAGAAAGGTACGGGAAGATCGATACTGACACGGAGATTAAATAACTTGTCATTTCGAGTATCTCGATACTTCTATTTCTGAGTATGGAACGAAAGAAATAGGTCAGCGAGTTTGATTATGTTTATTATAAACATTCTCATTGATGTTTTTAAACAAGCCAGACTAAGTTATTCGAATTCAAAGCAGCATATACAAGTAAGGATCACAGAACTAACAATTTTTTTCTATTGACCTCGTTTTATTGAAGAAAAAAACACGCCAGTGAAGTTGTTTGCTATGTCCAAGTTATCTCGTTCGGGAAAATTTAAAATCTTAAGTTGTTACTAGTGTTGTCAAATCGTACTCTTTTTCCTAACCGGTTACTCGGATAATCGTTCGACCAATTAACCGGTTAACCGGTAATTTAAGTTGGTGTTTAGAAGCGTTATCAATAGAACCCTACACATAGAGAAAAGATGTGGTAGGAGGGTCAATTTGACAACTTTTCATCCAAGTCATAAATACGCTTTTAGAATTGAAGTTAATCCTTATTAGCATTATAAGGCTTGTCTGTGAGGATTCCTGGCGAAGTTTGACTTTTCATTATCAAATACACCGTTATCAACTTTAGCGTTTGTACCAACTTCAGATTAAAAAATCAAAAAAAAATCTTAATCTCGTAGATTTGAATATGTCATATGTCTGAAACCGATTATTCTTTCCTTTTCTCTTGTTGTCTCTGAAAATAATGGGGTGTGTTTCAATTTGAAATGATTAATTATAAACAAGAAGATGTGATATGATTGCCAATGAGAAAATTCTTCACAAGAGACCAAAATGACACAGAACTTAACAACTATAGGTCATTGTACATGCTGCACGACCTGTTTCGTCACTGTGTTTGCCTTTTTCTTTAAGCATGTTACCCGTACTTTCACGTATACATTGAGAACATTCACATTGGTTTGCATTTCACAATTTTTGAATTCAAAGTAAGACTAACACTTGCACTACGGAGTTTTCACATTTAAAGGTAGGTTTACACATTATTAGATCGAAAACGAAAGGCCAATAATGAAGTAATTAGTAAAATTAAATCTCATTACTGATCGGGATTTAAGTTATTGTTTATTAATTATGTTTCTTTAAGATCCTGCCCCGAACTCTTAGTAATTATTTTATGTTTTTAGGATTAACAATAGCAATCAATATACTGGACAATTGATCTATCAAACTAATTACCACGACGACTATTTTTAAATAAAACATAACTATTTAATGATTTGATTTTCAATACAAATTTATATAAAATCTATAGAAATTAAAAAAAAAAGTCCGGTTAACCGGTTAGCGTTTTTGGTATTCGGTATTCGGTCATTCGACCGATTAACCGTTGGCAACACTAGTTACACATTTTTTTTAATTCAAGAACGGTGCAATTTTGTTTGGAACTCTTGGTTGTTTTAAGCTCACTTGACCCAACAGGAAAAGTTTTTTTTTATTAATTGGCACCGGCCGACCGTCGTTCATTATCTTTCAATACAATTTTTTACATACATTTTCACATCTAAAACTACTAGGCTGTATTTAACAAACCTTATATAAAATCATGTATTTTTTTAATTATAACTAGGGTATCTAGTTTTAAAAAGATTACTGTGATCCCGCGTGTCAACCAAGATGGCCGTCATGGCTAAGAAATTAATAAAGGGGGGACATGCATGTGCATGATGTCAATTATTTAAAAACAGCCGGTGACATAGAAAAGTCGAAAAGGGCCAGATGATTATCTTCAAAATGTTGAGCTCTACCATTTGTCCATTAACTATAAAATTCTCATATAAGTTCTTAAAGGAGTTATTGCATTGCCCTTAAATTAAGAATTTGAAGTTCTTTTTATCAATTTCGATCTATTATTTTCAAACATATAAAAGTCATATAGCAAACATGACTTAGGAAGTCAAGATATACAAATAAATCGACTTGGCCAATATCCCTATAAAACTGATTGACCTTTAATTAACTAGAGTTTTTTTCTCATTTCATTGCGTTTTTACACGCCCGTCACAATTTTAACAGGAAGTATGATTGTAAACATCCGTCCGTCCGTCTGTTCTCCCTTCCATCCGTCCGTTCCTCCATCTATCAGTCATTCTGTCCGTCTGTCCGTCTATCTAAATGTCTATCCTTCTGTCCAGCGTAAACATGTCGCACCGTAACTTAAGAACTGTTACAGCTTATCCAGTTTTCATGAAACTTAACAAAGTTATTGCTTGTAAAAGTCAAACGATCTGTAAACCTTTTAGTGAAAATCAAATTAAATCTTTTTGAGTTACAGGACTTAGTAAGTAAAACAGGAGTGTGGTTTTTTTTAACATGTCGCGCTATATCTCAAAAACGAGTTGTCATTATTGCATCAAACTTTACACACTTCTTAGTAATATAAATCTTAACTTCTGCATACTTTTTGGTGATGTTTTAAATTTTGTTTATTAAGCGTTATTTAGGTTTGTTTTGTAAAAAGGGTGGGGGTGACATATTGTGATGTACATTTGTATCTCAGAACCTATATAGAAAAAATATCATAATGTTATAAAATAATTAGATATCAGTGTTTGCTATTGAGTATTTGTATTCCATTTAAAATTAGTTTCAAGATCAGTGAAATACCGGATACGCCTTTCATTAGGAAAATGTGTATTACTATAATTACCTACGTCCAAAGGTGCCCGTTTAAAATAAATTTAAACACACCAAGTTTACTTTACAATAAAAATATATTTTAATTCTTTCGAAAGACAATGTTCACATCCGTGTTAACGTTGCTTTTCATGTATTGTTGGTTTAAAAAAATATATAAACAAGAATTTACAGTACACGGATGCCCCACTCGCACTATCATTTTCTATGTTTAGTGGACCGTGAAATTGGAATAAATTCTCTAATTTGGCATTAAAATTAGATCGATCTTATCAAAGGGAACATGTATACTAAGTTTCAAGTTGATTGACTTCAACTTCATCAAAAACTACCTTGACCAAAAACTTTAACCTGAAGCGGGACATACGGACGAACGAACGGACGGAAGAACGAACGGATGGACGAACGAACGGACGGACGAACGAATGGGCGGACGCACATACCAGAAAACATAATGCCCCTCTTCTACCGTAGGTGGGCATAAACAACGGGTGAAATATACATTGTATAGACGAAACGGGGTGATTGAGTAGTAAACAACAATGACAAAACCGGTATATTTCAATTTTTGACATGACCCATTTTTTTCGTTCCATACACAGAAATACAAGTATTGAGATGCTCAACATGACTAATTTTGCAATCTCTGTGTCAGTATCTGTTTTCACATATTTTGAGTGACATACGAATTTTAATTCTACTTAAAAAGCACCAAAAAAATTTTGAGTGATTTCATTTGAAAAGTAGATCCATGGTTGCTATGGAAACTGAATGGTTGCTTAATTTAACTCAAATTCACTTATCAATAAATTTGGTTCACTTTAGTTACATTCTGATAATTTTTAAGACTAAAAAAAAACAAACACACAACGATACGTCAACTTGCAAGCAGAACTAAATTAGATAAACCTTAGAAATATTGCAAAGTGGTACTATTTTTTTTTTTAAAGTGCATCTCACAAAAATGACCATAATTCTTTTAATTTTGATAATTCGACCAAAAACTCTTTCTGGGTGTTTTGTATCTATGTGTACTTCATAAAAATGCAAAAAAACTAATTTTGGTTGTAATACCTCCATAAGCCTGAAAATCTCATGGCTGGTCACATATTTGCAAATGAGACATTTATCTAAACAAATAATGTGACTTTGTGTAAAGGGCAAAATCCTTCAATCTGATATGAAATACTCCTACCTGTCACAAGTCAAAATAAAAGCAAACAAAAAAAAACTGAACGTTTCATATGTAGCATGTTAATTTTAATAAAATTCGATAAAACCTATTTCGCGAGAAAGTACTTTTCCTCTAAAATATAGATATATGACATTTTGGTTCCGGTGATTCATAAAAATATATTTTTTCAGATTCAATGAAGACAAAAGAATGTTCCTTGATGTTTAAGCAATCAAAGCAATCTAATAAGTCTTTATTCAAAACTGCAAGGCTATTGACTATAACAGTTGAATTAGGAAAATCCACAAACCTTCCAGAATGCGTGGTTAACAATAGTGATTTAATTCAACCACTACAATGGAAACGTATATCGGGAACTCAGGGTAAAGGACTACTGCAACTACAACCATTCTTCGAAATGCTTTCTCTGTCGCTTTTGAGCTATAAAACAGAAAAAACTTCAATAACATTACAAGCTAAACCAGCACAGTGCCTGGAAAAGTTAAATGAACAAGAATACGAACTGGTTTTTAGAAATTTTTTCCTCAACTTTACTAGAGAAAAAGAAGAAATATGTAACGAACATATCGGGAAAAGAGACCAAGGCGCAATATTTTATCACGAATGTTGTCATTATGACCACAATGGAAACATGCGATGTAATCCCGTTTTAAAGAACAAATGGATGATAGCTCTAGAGTATTGCACTTACATTGTAATTATTATTGTTGTATTGTATTGTCCTCTTTTGGTTCCGTCATCTTTGTATGATTCGGATCTTTGTCCCAAAAGGTTTTGTCTTCAGGATGACAACTCCTTCAAAGTGAAGAAACAAAAGAGTCCAAAACCCGGATTTTATATTGACGAAAAAACAAATGGAAAACGCACTTTTCTGTCAGACACTAAATTCAACATGTTGAACGGTATGGAGAAATTTAAAGAAAAAATTAAAACAATAAATGACGAAGAAACACATGAACTTAAATTCTCAAATATATATTTCGACGTCACGGCCGATGAACTTTGAGCGCAAATGAAAACCCGATCAGTTTTTCTAAAATATTATACAATCTATTCTTAAACTGCGGCATAAGAAACCAGAAAGGCGTTGCCACATGTTGTGAATCAAATATATTTGGAAAATGCTTAGAAAACAGGATAAACTTTCAATGGTATAAATTATTTCGTTTTATCCTTCGAATAATTTTATCATTAACTGTATGCCTACCGTGGATCATTCGTATTAGTATTTTCTATGTTTACGAAAATGATATTCGTGAAATACGACTCAAGGCAGCAGAAACCAGAAACTTGTTTTTTAGTATAGAACACAGTATAGCCTATTATGCAACACCGTTACATATTCTTTTCATTTTGTCGTATGCTCTCATTTGCCTCGGTTATATCTCTCTTGAACTCATCAGTGTATATTTACTCAAGAATGTCAAGAGTTTAGTCCGAGATATTTTAACGAAGTGTTTTCATGGGATCGGTTGTCGGTCTTCAGAAAGATCTACCCGATGGTTTATAGAGGTTTTATTGCGCCCCTTCAGTGAAAAGGGAATTTTTGGAATATTCTTTGTTATCCCAAACTGGATATTCACTGTTCCTATAAGTGTTGCCATTTCTACCTACTATCTTTTTCCGGCAGTTTACATCTCAGTGAATTATTTAAGTATGATTCTGAACATTTTTTGTAGGTTTAGTTGCAATTTGAGGAAATTAAAATTCTCACGAAAGAGTACTCCTTGCTTCAATTTACGAGATTTCTGCTCTGTTGAAAAAAATAACAAAATGCACCAAAGTTTATCAGTTTCAACTATAGAAATTGGATTAATGTTTATTATACTGTGTTTAATGATGTCATCTCTGTTGTTGATAGTTGAACTTGTAATATTTTTGATAAAGATAGGAGTCTACACAATGGTAGGAATAATTTTAAATTCATCACATGCCATGCAGTACATATCGACAATTTCATTAGCATGGTTGTACTACCATAGATGTTTTGGTGGAATTTGTCAGATTTATGAGAGCTACAATAAAGCTGTACAGTGCATCATGTACAGAGCAAATAAGCAACACGTGGATAACATAGCAAAAAAACAAATAAACGAACAAGAGAATATGGCTTTTAAGGTTAAAGATTCAGAAAGAATGTTGTATTATAATATCGGTAAACAGAAAAATAAACAAAAAATTCAAATTGATAACCATGATAGAGTTTTAAAATACAGGACAAATGGTGTCATTTTGTTGTTAGATAAGTTTGATAAACAATACATAACGAAAACATTCTTTTTCAATGTTTGTAAGATAATACCGGATGGTCCAGGGCCTTTAAGCAAACACTTTAGTGTAGCAATGAGGCGTTTGAGTTTAATCTTTATGTTCTTAATATTCGTGACGCTTGTTGTATTAGCGTTTGGAGATTCATACAACGTATCTTTTTCAAATCAGTTGTTAGCGACACTCGCCGGAGGAGTCGTGCCCTTCATTTTAATGAAAACAAATATATTATTTGCTGAAGCTGAAAAAATAGATGCGAATGAACTAGTGAATAGATATTTTAGCGATGAAGAGATCACAAATAAAACTATCCTTTCAAATGTTCAACAACTACAGAAATCACTGCAAGAAATAATTATAGGGGGAATTGGTGATAACGAGAAGATCGACGATAAAACAACTGCAACAATCGTTCCAGAGCAAGAAAATTCACATCAACTTAAAAATGGTGAAGTAATAGTAAAAGGAGTATTCAAGAAGAACTTTAATGAAAAAATTGGAATGGATGAAAAATGGTGGAATATTGCTTATATTGATTGGACGGGTGATGATTCTATTGATACGAATAGTACGTATGTTAAAAGTACAGAAGCGCATGCAGAAACTGCTGAAACTGAAGAGACATCTATCGCACAATAAATGATTTGATTGTTATAATGTACAAAAGCATATGGAGCAAAACATTTTTTTTAATTATATATATAACAATATAAGTGGCATAGATCCAATAATATATTAGGGCTTTGTTTGTATTAGAATATGCGCTTAAATGTTGATTTTAATGTATTTTACTACAGATTTAACTAGACGATATGCTTAAGGTGGTATGGGAGTCTAAAATAAAAATGATAGAATGTGTTCATACTTTGCCAAAACGTAGTATCTATTGATATATGTTGAAATATATAGTAAAAATGATAGGTCACCGCGCATTTTCTCAAGCTACAGGTCGCAACAAAATGACACATTTGGTAAGGATTATACAGCAAAAAACACCATTTTGTGGTAAGAAACTAAACAAAATGATAGAATTGTTCAATACTTGAGGAAAATATAGCTTTCAGACAATGCTTTTAGAATTTCAAAAGAAAAGATAGGGTCACCGTGAGTTTTTTTCGGCTAGAATACAGAGTAGGAAAATTCCATGTAGAACCCTTCAGAAAATGCACTATTTTAGAGTTACCTCCCCTTAAAATTGCAATTAAACAAATAAATAAAAACAAACAAAAATAATCAACATTTGCAAAAATATCAATATTTATAAGTTATATTCTTATAAATTGGTTCTTATATCTTATAATTCATATCAAATATCTGCATTCCTACATCAAATTTTGCTAACTTGATAGAAAATGTGGACCTTTGGTTCACTGTTTTTCACAATCCAAGATGGAGGAAGACATCCATACCACCTTAATCTAATGTTATTTTCTAATGTGTTATTTTTGCACGTCGGTTTACTGAAAAACGGGAAGACATCATACTTTATAATGTAAGCATTTCGTTATTATGTAGCAATATAACAAAAGCTTCTACAATACAAAACGATATTCAAGAGATTTTGAATTCTCTAATGCTTATCTTGATTGAAGGTGGCTGTTCATATGATAATTTTTGAGCCACGATGTCTCATTATTTAACAGAATTCATACCTTCAAATTGGTTGCTGATGTCGTTATGAAATGGTTGAATAACAGTACAACATCAATTGTCACAAAACCGAATGGTAATAATCAACGATTTAAGAAGCAATGTTGTTCAGTCTATAGCATTTTTACGTATTGTAAATGGTAATTTGTCTTTTCGATGTTTTTATCTTTTTTTTCCATCCGTCATTTTTATTCATATTATATTGTAAAGTATTTTGGTTTACTTAGATATATTGAGTGTGATTTTGAATAGATGTTGCGCTTTTGAGTCAAAACCTTTTAGATCTAAAGACTTTGGTTGTTTTTCTATTCATCATTGGTTTTTCTTGGGATTTTTTTCGTTATCACTACACATTCGAAACAGTCATAGTTCAATGTTTGTGTGTCATTTTTTTTTATTATGATTAGTTTGATAAGTTTAGCATTTATCATCCATTAACATAAGTCACATAACAAACCTCGCATAATAATTTAAAATTTCATCATTCTCAACCAATCAGACAGCTAGATTGGAAAATTATGATTGTGCAGTATTTGTCTTCTAGTTATCATTCGCATTTCAGTTTCTCAGAGGCGTTGACATATCGATAAATAAAAAATGTCCTTGATTTTTTTTGTGTCATATTGAGTTTTTTGCAGAAAAGGTTTCGAAATATTCCAGGTAAGAATTCCTCCGTTCCAAAATGTCCATTTTGATGTTTAAATCTTGTCGCATTTGAAATTCAAAACATGAACATCAATATAAAGGCAATGCTTAATTGCAGAATTTTGGTGAATTGCATGTACTTGAGACGATAAAGCTAAATAACATTGTTTTTATCAGTTGTGTGTTGTTTAATAAAAAATGTACTCACCAAATTCTTTTATCATAGATATCCTTGGCCTCAGACATTTTTCTGATTCAAGTTACCTCTTTTTGTTCCCTTTATATATAATTATACATAAAGTGTACCCCGTTGTACATATATATTTGTCAATGTTGATATGTGTTACCTGTCTATTCTGAAAAAATGGTATGAAAGTTTGAGGTGCTAAAATATGCATCAACCTTTCTGTTTACACATCGTTATTGCATAATAATTGTTTGGACAGAATGATAAAATTGAATGATGCAAATGGTGAATGAAACAAAGATACAAAAACGCAACCAAAGAGCAGATAACAGCCGAAGGCTACGCATGGGTCTTCCATGCAGCGTGAAATTCGAGCAACCTGAGGCGTACCTAAGCTGTCCCCGAAACAAAAATGATAGCTAGTTCATTGATAATAAACTACGAAATATATATAAGAAACTAACATTTAAAATCATACTAACAAGACTTACAAAGGCCAAAAGCTTCAGGTGCAAACATGCTGCGGTGTAAAACATGTTGTTCAGATCTCATTCCTCCCCTATACTTCAAGCCAATGTAGAATTACAAACATATAACAATACGAACAGACTACTTTGGTTTACATTTTTGGGTTTTACACCCTTGTTTTTATATTTGAAATATTTGGTATCATTGTTAGTTAGCTGGTCCTAAAGCCGAAAGCAAGTTTTTGAAAAGTCTTGCTAAACTTGTCTTGTCTAGTGCTTGAAACGACATCTATTATCAGGTCGGGTTAATCCCATTTTGTTCGTCTGTCTGTTTCACCTCTATTTATTGTATAACACAAGTATAGAAATAAGGAGATGTGGTATTATTACTATCAACAAAAGTTCGAATGAAGTGGATATATAAGAAATTAAGGCAAATGTATGAACTTCAACAATCAAATAACAACTCCCACATTCCTGACTTGGTACTCGAATTTATTTAGAAAATGGTAGGTTAATTCTGGGTTTATAACAAGCTAAACCTCTCAATTGTATTACAGTCTCATATGGTTTCGCAGAATAAAGTAATATTTTGCATATGACATTGTATGGTGAAGTTCGTCGTGTCAGGTTATGTAATGGTATGAGTAAACATACTATTTTGTTTTAAATACGTACTATTCTCCAAATATCATTCGACCATGCCAATTTTGTGGTGTCAGATCTTATAAAGTCTATCCGAATTCATTTTGCAATTGATTCTACTAAATAAAATTTCATGCATGTATTGATGTTGTGCGATAGACCCAAATCCTGTTTTTCTCTACTTTGAGCAACTGCAATGTATTTTTTTCAATCCAAAAGCTTTGAAATTCATGGCACTCTTATTTAATTCATTGCGACTTTACCATCAAAGAATGAATAGTGGCACCGAAAAGAAACAAGGACTTATTTATACCAGTCTCAAAAAGAGAGAAAAAATATACTAAAGAGACATTCAAACTTATAAGTAAAAAAAAATCTGACGACGAAATGTGAAAAAAATATCTGACAACTAAATGTGAAAAACAAATCACACATAAGACTTAGTACATAATTGGTTTAAAAGCATGTTAGTAATCCAGATCAACAAAATATTAAATACGGGTTTTGGAAAAATCAAGGTTTATTTATTATCATTTGATGTCAAACAAAAAGGCTTTATTAGATCGATTTGCAACCAACAATTTATTGGTAGATTTGTCATAATGTAGAACCCATAGCAATCTCAGTCCATTTTCACTTGATAAGAGTTGTCTGAAGTGTTGCCCATCAGGAGAAATAACGACCACATTGTTAGTATCAAATCCCGCTACATACACGTTACCGTCATTGTCTACAGATATACTTAATGGAGACATCAGAACATTTCTTTCACAGAACGTCCACAGTGTGTTACCATGGTAATCACAACAGGTTACACTGTGATTTCTATAATGTGTGTAGTACAGTTTGTCACCTAATGCTGTAATGTACGGAAAATCTGGGAGTTCGGTATCGCTAATATTGGTGATGGTTTCATCATTCAGACTGATCATCTGTATTCCTTTTTGTCTGGCACAATAAATCAAATGTCCATCTTTGTATACTAATCCAGCGTTGTATGAATTCACTGTTATTGATTTCTTCAGTTTGTGCTTCTTTAAGTCGAATATATTAATCTGATTTGAACAGCCAGAAGTTACAGCAATAGAATCATCACCACTAAATATCACATTAAACGTGGGACCAATTTTCTTTATTTGGAAATCTTTCGATCCGTCAGACTTGAGTACTTTTATCTTATGTTGGCTAGAACTCGAGAATATCATCCTATCGCCAGGAAGCAGTGAACAACTATGAACATTTGACAACCCTGTATTGATACGTTTCTGTAATTTCAGAGTAAGGTTATCAATATTTCTGGTTGGAAAAGCTATCATAATCTGAGCTTGTCTATCCTTCCTTTTCTGAATGGAATAATCACATGGATCAGAACCGACATTAATTTCCCCAAACTTCTGTGCAGATATTTGCTGTAAAGACTTGTTTATTTGGCACGAAATATTGACTTAATTTGTAATGGCACTTTTGGTAATTGATTGAATAAATTTTTCTTCGCCTGCAATATATTTTTCGATATCTTGCATAGTTAAAAATGTTTAAAGACTGGATGCATGATGTTTAATACTAGCAAAGTTTTCCTGTATTTTAGCTATATTCAATTCGTACTTTTTCAAAGTAATCAACAATTTTTCAATTTTGTTGCCCTCACTTTGTTCAAATGTCATTCAGTATTAAATTAAGTCATCCTGAGGTTTATCAATATGCAGATTTATCTCGGTCCTCGCTTGTTTTATTTCTGCATCAATTTCTCTTGTCCGGCATTCCAGCGACTTTACATTTTCTTTTCGGTTAGTACTGAGTCGTTTAATATTCTCGACGATTTCCTACAGATTTTGCTCAATTTAATTAAAGGCGTTTGAAGTTTAAACGTTTTAACGGCACAAAACGGGAAAACCCTCGGTAGAGCCTCACATTTCCCCGTTTCTAAGCTTCATCCTTATATCGTTGATATGTCAAGCCAATAAACTATTATTTTCTATATATGTGTCATCTATAAATATGACTTCATCGGCTATGTTTTTGAATGAGTAAGAACAAAAGAAGTATACCACTAATGAAAAGTCATAAATCGATTGAGAGAAAACAAATTCGGTTTACAAAACCAAAACCGGGGGAAACACATCAAGTATAAAAAGAAAACAAAGGGACAGCGGGTACACTGAAGTGCAACAAAAACAAACACCATATACATTAAAACGAACTATATGATAACAACTGTTGCGGAACAACAACGACCATCTCCATCTTCCATCAAGGACAGACGACAAAGGACATCACAAAAAGTGACGCACGTGTGTAACGATTATGTATTCTTTAACTACATACACTTAATTTCACCATACCAGTTGAAACAACTATTATGACAATGACGGTACTGGAATGCTAGTGGGGGAGCAAGCGCCAGCATACTTATCTATTATGTCTCTTACTGTATGTGTCTCGAGTCTGGATCCTGTAACTCATTGGTTGTCATTTTTTGCGGTCTATCATATTTGCTATTCGTTCATTGTGTTTTGCATGATTATGCCGTTATATTCCTCATTTGAATTATCATTGAGGGGCCGTCATTACCTGACTTTATGACATTGATTCGATATTGTTGCAGGCCGTTCGGTGACTTTAGGTTTTTATCTTCTATTTCAATGGATTGCTGGTTGGGAGTTATCTTAATGGGTATCATACCACGTTTCCTTATTCTTTTAAAAACAGGAATTTTAGAAGTAATGAAAGAGAAGAAAAGTATTAGAGGTTACGTTTTAATTGTATTTATTTTATCAGAGATTTCAATAACTTCGTGGCATTATAAAATGCACAAGATATGAAAATTTTATAGATAAAAAATTATGTTTCAATAAACGTTTAACTTACTATCAGTAACTATGCAACAACATTTTGTTGAGGAATAACCCCATTTTACTTTGCAGTTTCAGGAGATATACTATTTGTATAGTATTTCATGTATTATGAATTATAGTCTTGTAAATCTTAAATTTAGATATCGATGTGAAATTTTGTTAAAAATATTGTGTTTTTACAGCCTGTCATAAATCTGCTTCCGACCAGTGCATACATTGTAAATTTGTTTACTGTTTAACCAATTACTATATATCTTCCCAATTTTGTTCATTTTTTTTTAGGAAAACGAATTTATATAATAAAATTGAGAATGGAAATCTGGAATGTGTCAAAGAGACAACAACCCGACCATAGAAAAAAACAACGACAGAAGGCCACCAACAGGTCTAAAGTGTAGCGCGAATTACCCGCACCCGGAGGCGTCCTTCAGCTTGCCCCTAAACAAATATATACCATACGTTGTTTCCGAATCCCTGTATGTCTATTGTATAATTGTATTTTGTGCATTTTTTTTATTTATACTTAGGGATATGGGTGTCAATACATGACACAAAACCAATACAGGCACAACAAAAATACTTTTATCTTGGTTCTCATCGTTATCTTTATTTGCATTCATTACAGTTTGGTTTTAATATGCTATGGGTAGAGGATCTTTTTATCTCTTTTGACCTTCAACCTAATACAAACATTGTGATTCAAAGTAATAGTATTTTAAGCATTACGATTGTTTTAGTAACGGAGGCAAAGATACCTAGTTATAAATAAAATCAAATAAATTAACTGACAGCGCCATGGCAAAAGAAAACAACGATAAAATCAAAATTCAAACAATTGTAAATGCAACAGAGAACTAAAAGCCCTTGAGAGCCTGTGTGGCTCATCTTGGTATATGTGCATATTCAACAAAAGACACAGATGGATTGATGACAGAATAGTGTTTGGTGAAAGTGATGTGCTTGTAGATCTTACTATACTGAACATTCTTGCTGCTTACAA